>NW_024039452.1:2612500-3282500 GCF_016077235.1 Cyprinodon tularosa | reverse complement strand
TGCAGAGATGTTTCCGCCGCAGCCTTTAGCGGCCGCTTCTGGTCGGAATAAACAACGCGAAGCGAAAGAACTGGTCAGTCTAAAGGTTCTCGTTCAAATCTTTGCAATAAAAAAAAAAAAAAACTACGTCAAAAAACTTTATTAGTGAACTTCAAAAAAAAAAAAAGATTTTTGGAACATAGCACCAAAATTTTGTACCATAGAATTCACCAAAAATAGAGATAAGAATAAAAGGAAAAACTAAAATATCTGTAGTCTCGCCACCTCCTTTTTTCTTTATTTTATGAAACCAATTTGAACAGAATTGCAGTTTGAATTAAACTATTTGCATTTCCCCCCCAAAAAAAACTCTGATTAATGGTTTTCTTTTTAAGATTTACCTCACAAACCACACTATATCTACTACTATCTCTTTAAAAGACTATCACCATTCAGAAATCAGACAACTTTTCACACACAGGGAAAGCGGAGGATATTCAGAAAGCTCAACACATTCTCTACTTCACATTCAGAAAGTTGTACAAACTAGATCAATTAAATCTGAAATCGTTACGGAACTAAAATAAAAACCTCTACTCTGTCCTTTATTCTCTCTCTGAAGTCAACGTGGAAAGTAGAGGATGTGATAGCGGTCGATTTACGCGACTAAAAACAGGAGTGCGGCTGGCTGGACGGACAGAGGAACATGCGCAACCATTCAGACGGCACCGCCCGCCGGAACCTGGTTCCCTGTCGGAACGGTGGGAACAGAACCCAAAAAAAAAAAAAAAAAAAAAAAACTAAAGAAATCAAAAACGTTTCTACAAGCTAAGTGGGAGATTTGAGAAAGGACCGGTGTGCAGAATAATCATGGCATCACTCACAGACAGAACTTTTTTTTTTTTTTTTTTTCAAAAGTTTTCTTTTTTCACTCATTTTGTTGATCTGATTGTTGATTACACAAGTTTTTTTTTCTTCTTGTTTTTGTTTTGAAGTTAGTAAATGAAAAGCCAACAGGGTTATGCGTTGGGGTTTTTTGGAGACGTTTCTCAGATATTAGCCTACGTTAGGGTTGTTTTTTTTCCTGAATCTTTTGCTGGTTAGACGTCCAGTCCCAAGAACAGAGGAAGCTCTTCTCTTGGTGAAAGATGCTCTCTGATGAACTGGACAGGTCAGACGTTGCTGCTCCCTAGAGAGAAAAGAAAAGCATCAAAGTGAGGGTGGAGGTTGGAATAGTCCAACTGCAAGCCGAGCGCCCCACACTGAGCCAGTCGCTCACACAAACATAGCGACTTCCTCAAGTAGTAAACAGCTCAAGTCATTTTTGCTCAAATTAAGTGCATTTTTTCTTGAATTGAGGAGGTAAGTGAGACACTTTGCCAATGGAACAAGACAATTTACATTTAAAATAAGAAAAATAACTATTGCTTTTTCTTATTTCAAGTGTATATTATCTAATGATCTTATTTTAGGAGTAAAAATACTCATTCCATTGGCAGATCATCTTCTTCGGCTGCTCAAATTAAGGGTAAATACACTTAATTTAAGACATCTTTTACTTATTTCTAGATGTTTTTTGCAGCGTGGTGCTAAAAATTAACCACCAGCAGAGGTTGACTTTTTTCCCCAGCAATGGCCTTAATAATGTCCCTCCCTCTAATAAAAACCACTAAGAAGGAAGAACCAGCTTCGACTGCAGTTCTGTTCGTGCATTTCAGTTTAATTCAGCTTATTTATTAAGCAAAAATAAGAAACATGTCATCTCAGATGTTAACTGAATTCAGCCAGGACCCAGGAAGCTCTGCTCTCTGGAGGGTGAACTTTAACCTCAGTTTCTTAATCCAGGGTTCTGCAACCTGCAGCTCTTAGGAACCTCTAAACCGGGTCTCAGTGGTGGTAGAAAAATACATACCAGGCTTAGACGCTTTATTAGGTTTTAAAAAAAACATTTGATTTGAATTTTCACAACAGAATAAGACACTAATATGTTTTTAAATAAAATTTTCTTCTAGATAGCTTGGAGATTGTGTTTTGTTTTTGCATCAAGTATTCTATGAGGGGAAATCTGTGCTTCATCTTTTAGCAACATTTAATGGTCTTTCCTCATCTAAAGCTAAAATACAATTAAACTGTTGCTGGCGAATGTTCTCAGTCGTCCAGGTCACAGTCAATCCAAAAAAGTAAAACACCCTTGTCTATAGATGCTGGAGATCGGCCTGTTTTTCAGTGTAATCCTGTTTCTCTGACTGTGACTAACTGGATGTGCTCTCTTCATCCTCTGACGTGGGAGCTGGCTCGGGAGCTCGTCTGCCTTGCTGAGTGTTTCCTGGACGGGCCGTCTTTTACAGCTGCTTTTTGTATCTATGCTTCTTTTTCTATGTCTGCTTCTGTCTCATTGAACCCCAGTGGGCCTCGGCAGATGGCCGCTCACACTGAGCCTGGTTCTGCCGGAGGTTTTTTTCCTGTTAAAAGGGAGATTTTCCTCTCCACTGTCGCTACAAGCATGCTTAGTGTGAGGGATTGCTGAAGAGTCAATGCAATCAACTGGCTTTCCTTAGATAAAAAACTTTGAATCAATTTGACTGGTTGAACTGTAAAGTGCGTTGAGATGACTTGTGTTGTGAATTGTCACTATAGAAATAAACTGAATTGAATGGTCTACTTTACCTTTTAAAGAATTTATTTCTAAATCTGATATTGCTTCCAAATGAACATCCTGCAGCTCTTATTGGATCTATAACTGAGCTTTTATGATGGTTTCTCTGAACAATATTTTCTGGGAAATTCAGACATTATGAAAAAAAATATTAGAATATTATATAAAGTATAAATTAACATCAGAAATCTCTTGGTACATGTAACGCTTCCTTACACTTACTTTTTTGTCATTTCATTTTAAGGACCGTGGAATAAAATGGGGTTAATAATGATTTTTTTTTTCTTAATGAAAAATCAAAGTAGTATCTTATGACATTATAAACAAGATATATTCAGCACGGAAAAATACATTCCGGTGATTTAATATTAATGTTGAGTACTGCTGTATTGGTTGTGGCCTAATTAAAGAAACGACTGAACACTTGATGTTTTTCCACTGTTTCCTCAAATGTTGTGGATAAATGTAAAGGATTAAATGGCGATAAGAGGAAATGAACTGAGAGCAAATCTCTCTCTTCTAATCTTACATCAACTATCTCATTAAGGCACTTTTATCAGTGATCTTTAACATTCAAAGGGTTCAGAGAAAAATTTAGCTTTGATTTTTTTAATGAAATTCTTTTTCAATTTCTTTTTATTTCTGTACATATTTGTTGATCAAAAATAATATATTTTGTTATCTGCATTATGCATTATATGCAACTTGTAAAACCCCATATGACCACTAGATGTCACTATGGGGCAGCATGAAAGCAAGTTCTTATTTTAGTGCAACATTTATGAATCTGCTGTTCAAAGTCTTGGGAAATAAAAATAAAACAAAACAAGCAGCATATAATTACCAAGTATGAAGTAGAACAAAGTGCACTGGAACCAAATTAGGAACTTGATTAAAAATTAAATCTACTTTTGATCTAAGATCGTCGCCCAGGACATCTTAACATTTTAGTGTCCCGCAATAAAGAGCTAAGCCAGTTTAGGTCATGCCCGTTATGGCAGATATTTTTATTTTCATAGTGATAAATACCTGACAGCATGGGACTATGCTTTATTAAGGCTAGTTTATTAAAGCTAAAAAAGAATATGTTAAAACAAAACCTGAATGGGTGAACAGTCAGATAATTGTGTTGATTTCACAAACTGAAGCCGTTACTCTGAATTAGAGATCAACGGGTTTTTGAAATGAAAGTGCTGCCGTTTGTTTTGGGGAGCGATTCTTGAGGCCATAATTAAAAGGATACAATGATAAGAAATGTTACACGAAATGAATCATTTCCTAAAGAATCAAAGAAAAGTGGACAGCAAATGCAGGGAGCTGCAATGCAAACACCAATAATTGACCTTAAGCCCGAAATCCCACATCCTCTGTGACCTCCCACTGCACTCCAGACTACCTGTGCTAAACAAAGCCTACATCCTCCGCCGTTCCTCCCGTCTTGCTCCGCTCCGACATCCTTGGAGCCCGAGGAGAACATGCATGATATTATTTCTTAAATTAATAGGAGCAAAACATGTGGAAATGAAAGCTTAATTTAATATGAAACATTAAAAAACTCCCCATCAGTATCCAGCATATGTGCAGTTTCTGCCCAAATATTTTCCTTTTGTTGTGGATTATTGTAACGGGGATGACTAGGATCATACATAGTATGATCTATCTATCATCTACTCCCAAACTCAGCATCTCTTCATCCATGCCCGCAACAAGAAGTTTCCTTATACTGGATTTCATTAAACTTTCAAGCCTCTCGATGTAAAATTAATATTTTGATTGAGATGAGAAATCTGCTTCCTGGTATGTTGAAGCACCAATAGTTTGCATCCAATCATTTAATTAAACGTCCTTAGATTTTGGGAATTTATAAGAATTATGCTCTAATTTGTAGTTAACGATCTATCGTTACTATAACTTGACAAACCGGATCTTCTCGCCGTTCTTTGTCCTGTTTGGTGCGATTGCAATTGCGGATCTTGCCCTGGCCAGAGCGGAGCAAAAAACAGCTTGACTCCGTATTTTGACGGTAAGTACAAAGAAGACATACATGGACAGTGTATTGCGGAGTAGTAGAGGTAGATGTGGAAAAGCTCTCATTGATTAACATAACATAAGTACGACGTAGGCGAGCGAGGCTGTGACGGAGTATGTGGTATCTGGGGGTAAGGCATCGCTGCTAAAAGCACTAATGAATCAGCCAACACAAAAAAATATGAAAATATCATCTGGCCAATGCATCGGTCTCCCTCTACTCTGAATATGTAAGAAAATAGGGCTGGGCGATAATTCAATAACGATATATATTGATCGATAGACGTGTGGCGCAATAGAAAAAAAGAGGGTCGATAAAAGTTCGATAAAAAAGAAACGCAGTTTTCCTTCCTTCTCATTGTAGCCTAGCATGTAGGTTTATGCTAGTCACTGCTTCCTCCCAACCAATCACAATCGCGGACCCAGGCACGCCGTCACCAAGCGCCGCCCTCTCAAACCACAACACAGAGCACATGAAGCTGTGCAGCAAGGAGAGGCGGAGGAAATTGTTCCAAAGAAGGGTTTTTGTAGTTCGGCAGTCTGGCAGTATTTCGGTCATGGCAAGTCGGACCAAAAACAAACCACAGTCATCTGGAAAATGTGTCGGGAACCAGTGAAAACCAAGTCTGATAACACAACCAACTTTTTTTTTTTATCATCTCAGCCGCTCACAGCCGCAGGAGTACGAGCTGTGTAGGCCCCGACGCGGCTCTCCTCCGAGGAATCTTCGGGAAATATATATATATTTTCAGTTCTGGGCAGTTTCCCACGTAGTTCTAACAATTGAGATAAAAATGCTGAGGGGCCAGCAACTTCAAAGTAATAACTCAGGTTAAAGCAGTAAACGGGGGCGGCGGCGGTGGGGGGGCATTTATTTATTTGTTATATTTATTTTGGTCACTTTTCTGGTCACTTTAGTTTATTCTTTGTCAGTATTTAATAACATAACTCAGGTCTTTTAAGTTATTTTTCTTTAAAACAATTCTGTTATGGTTAAAAAAGTTGGTTAAATAAAGATTTAATTGGAAGTCTGTGTTTGTGTTTTTTTATTAAAATTAAATCATTTAGCAATATTATAAAAAGTCCAGGCAGAGCTGCACATAAAATATGGTTTCAAATCTTTTCAATAATTATCGATATCGATCAATATGCATTTTTTTTTATCGATAAGCTTTTTTTCTATATCGCCCAGCCCTATAAGAAAATATTTCAAATCTCATGACATGGGAAAGCTGTTCCAACCACAATGAAATTTTATTGCTAATGATGTGAAGTTATGTTAAAGAAGGTATCATGTTTTGGACCTACCTGTACACTGAGATCCAGGGAAAAGGGGTGAACAAATAGTGTTCTGCCACCAGAACTCGTCTTGCTGGCCGCCCATTCCTCCCTGCCCGCTTCTATTTAACAGAGGAAACTAGACAAGACAAAGAAGAAGCACAGATCAACGATTCTGGAAAAAATTCACCACTACGCCATCTGCAACAACTGGGTTAAGAACTTCCAAGATATCCTTACCTCTGGCATGTCGCCAACATAGTCGTAGGCGATCCCATACTTGGGGATCTGACCAGCTGGTGAACATAAATTGGACTGCTTCGGTTCTGAAGATTCTTCCGGTTGAGTCCTGTCCACATCCGCCTGTCCGCCTGCGCTCGACGCAGCTGTTTTGCAGCTCAAGCCGCTCTCCTGCTCGGCAATCGGCAGAAGCGTGCTTGAACCCTCTTGTGAATCCAAAGAAGTCTGGGCGCTCTTCTCCATGCCAGACTTCTTTAATCTGGGTAAAAATTTACCAGATTCCAGTTCTGACTTCCCGTAATAAGGCCCCTCACACTCTGCGTCGTCCTCCAGAGGTTTGAGGTCGGCCTGAGGATCATCAAACACGTCCACTGGCGCCACTACGGGAAAACTCATCTCCTCTTTGTCAGTCTCTGCCTCCGAGTCGCTAACTCCAACTGGAGACAACTCTGAGGCTGATATTGGTCGGAAATGAGTCCTGGGTGAAATGCGAATGGCTCTATACTGCGTCCGGTTGATGCCGTAGAGTCGAGTTTGGAAGGCTTCACTCTCGGAATCAGAGCAAAGAATGGATTTGGGCTTGAATCCCGGACTGAAAGTAGCCATGTCCTCAGGCTCAAACGAACACTCGACGTGGAGGACTTGAGAGAAGGGGTTATTCAGGTTAAAGGATGCAAACGGATATTCTAAATCTTGCTCGTCTCTACGCAAGCTGCTGTAAGATCCAAGCAAATCTTCATGGAAGATCAAAGAAAATCCCTTATTCAATCCATCACCGCCTCCCCTGATGGCCTGATCGCTCTGCCCGAATGAAACGAGGGGCCTCCATAGGGGCCGGTGTCCGGGCGCGAAGCAGCTGCCTGCGTTCATGAACACATCTCTGCCAGTGATGGTGAGCATGTCTGAGCTGGAAGTGGCCGCAGTGGTGCACTGTAGCAAGCTCTCTTGAGTATCACTCGGTGGCACGACGGCCCAGTTCTTATCGCCGCTTAGTGTTTTCAACTCTCCATACACCCCTCCAAGGATGAACGATGTACTTTCCTTGTCAGAGTTCAAGTCCCAAGGCTTGGACGGAGTCATGTAATCCCCAGCGGCATCTACTTTGGAGAGTTTGTTTTTGGCTAAGTCCTGTTCGTCTTTCTTGCCTTCCCAGAGCCGATACTCTGATCGCTGCACAGCTTTTTTCTGAGGCCCCTGAACCGGAACGCCTTTTGCCTGGACCTCTGGACACCGGCAACAGCAAGTGCCCGACTCGTCTGAAAAGAGTCCCTCGCTTGGCTTTTCTGCTCCGTCTTTTGACGCGGCAGATTTCCTGTCTCCGATTGCGGTCCAAATGTCTTTTATGATCCCTGAGCTGTAATCGTCACTCTGTTGGTTTGCGTTGTCTGAAAACATGTCTGTGCTGTACTGTTTGCCGTCGTCCTTCTCTAGCGCTATGCCGCAAACGGACTCCAATTTGGACTTTTTGGTAAAGGTCTGATTGGGTGCTGTGCTAACGCAAATTTTTTCATTCTTTTTGCTTGAGTCCTCTTGCAAAAACTCCAATAGTTCATCTTCTAGATATGTACCCGAAAGAGGAGGGATCACTCGGTCCGGTTCGTCTCGGCCAATCTGAGCAGCGTCCTCTGCTAGAGCATATCCCTGTTCATTGTCCGACCGAGTCTCCTCCGAATGGGACCACGGACTACAAGTTCGCGTCGATAGGTTAGAACAGTGTTCCGTTTCGTCAAAGGCACTATTTTTGGTCCATATCAGCAAGCGGGACTGTTTGTTAGAATGCGGGTCGAGACCGCTACTAGAGATGGGGATGTTTTCGTGACCGACAGAAAGCGAGTCGCGGGGGAAAGGGAAGGTGGCACTGTCGCACTGGACCTTGAAAAGAGGGAAGCAGAATGGATCCAATCCAGATGGCTCGCTGGGAGCTTCAGGTACTGGCGGTTCTTCCAGAGGTCTAGAGAGCTTGCTCAGGGTCAATGAGACACTGTCCAGCAGAGGAGAGAGCCGAACAGGAGAATCTCCGAGGAAACCTTCGCCATCTACATCTTCGGAAGAAGACTGTGAGTAACAGCCCCACACTTGTACCATGTTTTCTAGGTCGTCCATTAGAAACCCAACGGTTCCCGAAGCTTCCTGTGACTCTGCCTGTATTGCACTTCCCCCTTGCTGCTCAAGGCCGTCTAACACCAAACAGCATTCTGCCTCGTTTTCTCCTTGTTCTTTGCTTTTCTGTCGAATCAGGCTTAAGATCCGACTCTCTTGTATCGCATCTGAGGCACTAGTATCCAATATGGATTGATAAATGTCAACTTCATAGAAGTCGGTGAATTCAGACAGATGCTTGTCATCTAAATCTCTACTATCTTCTGGCTGAGGGCAGCAGGAAGTTTCATTGAGGTCAGCAGCTTCATCGTCCGCATCGCCGGACGCTTCCACAAAGTGCCCGTCCACAAACGAGCCCGCCGCTAAGTAGGTCCGCTGGTAGTTCTCGCTGGCGATGCAGATTCCCTGGATTTTTTCTGGTAGCCTGTCCATATCTGCAGAGAAGCCGAAGCCATCAGGAGAGCTAACCTTGCTGCGATATTTTGTTTCCAGCTTACTTTGACAGCTGCTGAATGGTACAAAGTACTCAGTGATGGGCTCAGTGTACCAAAGCGGCTCCTCCTTGTACTCCTTTTTGTTTCTGGCCTCCACTGCAGACTCTCTGACTTCCAGCCAGCCAAGCTCTTTACGAATCTCCTTTAGCGGCCTCTTTCCTCTCTTGTAAAGCTGTGGTTGTTTAGCAGCTCCGCCAGTCGCGCTGCTACCGCGCACCCCCGCATTTCTTCTTTCCTCCTTATCGCCAACTTTCATCTGCAGCTTCACCTGCCCGTTGTTGCGTGTCTTCTTGTTCTTTGCAGCCTCCCTGGATTTGTGCCTTACTCTAACGGTTTTGCTTCTTGATGATTTCGTGTCAGCCTGGTTCCCACTGGAGCTGGAGCCTTCCTCGCTGGAACCAGAAGACCAGGATCTGGGTCGGTATTTGCCTTCAGATCTGTGTCTCATCTGTCTCTTGGAGTGGCTGATGGACTTTTCCTCCGCTGCCGCACCGCCATGGCCTCGGTTTTCTTTCTCCTTCTTGCCCCGGCGTTGCTGACCTCTCTCACTGGTCGCAGTAGGGATGGTACTACACGCCTCCAGGTTTCGCTCTTTAGCAGCCTCACCATCACTGTTGCAGTCTTTGGGGGAAGATGTGTCTGTGCTGGTTTGTGGAGCTGCAGAGGATGATGAACTGGAGTAAGTGCAGGCCTTGGCCTTGTTCCACACCGTCATGATCTCTTGGAGACAAACAGGCTTTTCGGACAGAGGGGGAAATGCTTCATAATACCTGCAGTCACATGAGAAACAGAAAAGGCGGCTCAATTGTAACAAGTTTATCAAACTTTATCAGGCTTCATGCCTTAAACATATTTACAAGAATATGATGCTAAAGAGCTAAAATAATAGATTATAAATAATGCAATTAACATTGATAAGATCATTTTATAGTAATGAGGTTAAAAAATGTATTGAAGTTTATCTAAAATTGATCAAATTTTACATTCATTGCAAAGTAAACTTGAAAACTACTCTTTTGAAGAAATCTTGAACTCCAGTTTATCGAAATACTTTAATAAAGTTTTCATTATTGCTAAACAAAAGGAAAAGATCCAAAACATGTAGAAAATCCATAAAGTATCGAAATTTATTATTTTGCTCCTATTGAGGATATGGCAAAACATTTTAAGGATGTATAGATTTAATTTTGCTCCATCATTGCTGAAAGCAAAGAACAGGTTATATAAATAGAAATTTGACGAAAAAAAAAATGTATTCCAGATCTAATTTTTTTCCCCAATGTTATTCTTTCAAATGTTATGTTTTCAAATATTTTACCAAAACCTTTTTTACACTGATTTTATATTTTTGATCTGAGTTTTATGAATTGAATTCTTTTCAAAATCACCTTCTCTTGACTTTAAATGAATAGTACACCCAAAACATGATTAGCCTTCATTTTCTACTCACCCCCATGCTGAACAACACTCTGGAGAACTTTTTTGATATCTCAAATGCATCTGGAGATCTGGGAGGCTTCTTGCTGTCTGCTGACATTCAAATAATGGAGGTCTATGGCGCCCGAGGCAGAAAGGTCCATAAAAGTCCACAAAAAACGTGTCAATATTCCTCCATACTGCTCGTCCAATGTATTCAAAGTGTCCTGAGTGGGTAGCATCCAGAATTTACTCGAAACTAAGTCATTTAGAATGTTTTTAGAGCATAAACAGTAGTGTATAGGATTTCCTGAAAGCGCGCACCTGCGCGATCACGACGCTACAGAAACCGCGGCAGACCAAACCAGATGAACTCATGCTCTTCCTCAACACTGAAGTCCTCAGACATTTTTCTTTCGTTGCTTCTTTCTTTGCACAGGTAAACAGCACATTTCTTCTTCTACGCTTGCATTATCGGCAGAGCAGACGCTGAATGCGCACTTTCATCTGGTTTGGTCTGCCGGCTTCCATAGCGTCGTGATCGCGCAGGTGCGCGCTTTCAGGAAATCCTATACACTACTGTTTATGCTCTAAAAACATTCTAAATGACTTTGTTTCGAGTAAATTCTGGATGCTACCCACTCAGGACACTTGGAATACATTGGACGAGCAGTATGGAGGAATATTGACACGTTTTTTGTGGACTTTTATGGACCTTTCTGCCTCGGGCGCCATAGACCTCCATTATTTGAATGTCAGCAGACAGCAAGAAGCCTCCCAGATCTCCAGATGCATTTGAGATATCAAAAAAGTACTCCAGAGTGTTGTTCAGCATGGGGGTGAGTAGAAAATGAAGGCTAATCATGTTTTGGGTGTACTATTCCTTTAAGCCCAATTCAAATGCTTTTGAGCTACACACTGACCAACAGAAATGTCTTAGCTCCTCACTATCGCAGAAAGCCTTGAAAATGCAAATTGAAAAGAATGAAATTTGTAAAACTTGATCTGAAAAAGAAAAGTTTGATTAAAAAGAAAGCAAATACTAATCTGTAAAAAAAAAAAAAAAAGGAAAAGAAAATCTTGGGATTAAAAACTGTTTTCGAGAAAGCAGAATCTCAGAAAACAGCAAAATTATGCTAAAAACCCTTCTTTTTTATTAAAACATATTTTAAGGTTTTATTTCTGGATTGAATTTTTCTAGTTTCAATTAAAAAAAATGTGTTTTTCAAATTTCTCTATGGAAAACTATTTGCTTGCAACAATAATGGAACAGAACTCACTCGACAATGACGCTTTTAAACATTTTAATCTGTAAAGAGACTGCTGATGGAAATGTCCATCCGCCGCAATGGTACCGAGCTTTATGACGCGTTCTTTGGATTGTTTGAATGAAAGAATATTTTCTGGTTTCAAACTTTCTAAGAACTTTACTTTACTTTACTATTTACTTTAGAAAAATCTGGTTTGGATAAATTTTTTTTCTGCAAACTGCTCATAGTTTCTTAAACTGGGCATATACGATTTTTTTGCCCTTTTTGGGGAAATTGTCCATTTGTGCGAGAATTTTTCGATCAGGCCGACTTTCAGCCTGATTGTACGTCATGTAGTGTATGGGGGGGTAACGACAGGAGATCAGCCTCTCACGGCCGCCTCCCGATCAGGAAGCGTAGGGTCGGCAGAAAATCAAACGCTTGAAATTCAGTCGGCCATCGTAAGCAAATCGCTCGGTGGGCATGCGTAAATAACGATTATTCTTCTTCCTCTCAGACGAAAACCCAGAAGCATGTGTGAGTGAAATGGAGTTCTTTCCGTAAAGTTGACAGACCGTAGTAGCCACGTTTGCTCAGCCACGTCTTTGACTAAATACAGTGTCGCCTTTTCTTTTTAGGGCTTTCAGCGCACAAAATTGCACAAATTGCCAAGGCAGCGAGTTTCACTCTAGTTAGCATCATATTTAACAGAAGGCACACTGGAAAAAAACAATCTAGAAATAAGTAAAAATGTTAATTACTTAATTTGAGTAGGTAAATGAGATAGTTTGCCAATGGAATGAGTATGTTTGTCTTCTAATCGTTTGGATTCTGGATAGACGAGTCGGAGTAGCGCCATCTCACTGCGGAGCTGAGTTCAACGTGGTTTTTAGCCGTACAGTAAGAGCAGGTAGATCGCATCACAGCGTCATGTCGTGTGAGAACATACATTGTGAGCTGTGAACTCACACTGTACGACGAAACCTTGCAGTTTCGTCGTACATTGTGAGCTGTAGCTGCGTGCAACGCTTGAAAAAAAATCGTACCAAGTATGCCCGGCTTTATGGATCTGTTCTGTTGTGCTAACTTACATTTCCACCTGGTCCTTAGAAGAGGGCGACTCGGCACGCTCTGGTGACTGACAGCCATCCGATTTCTTTTGAATCCGTTTCTCTTCTGGACATTGAATTAAAAACATCTCAGTAACAGTTTAGCTGTATGTTTCTTAGCTTTAACAAAACTTGAAGAAGGAATATCAGTTTCATACCTTTCTGTTTGTTTTGGATGTCCTTAAGTTTGGAGCAGAGCTCCTCAACCAGGCTCTCAATTCCAGAGTTCTGCACCAGAGACAAAAACAAGAGAAATATTTGAGATCTTTCCAACATCTGAAGCAATGCAGGTATGAAAACGTTGCGCTCCGGTAATACCTTTTGTAAATACTGGTTGTATTAATCTTAAAGTTTGCCAAATTTGAACAATAGAAAAAGCAAAGAACTGCAGCTTATTTTTACACATAAGTTGATGACTGATGTTGAAAGACTCTAGCCTGAGGAAAGAATGGCTGCTATAAGAAAACAAAGAGTGATGAAAGGCCAGCAGCTAGCAGCTCCAGCCAGCTGATCTGTGACAGTTTAGGCATGCTGAGCCAGGAGCTACATCTAAGCAGGAGTGAGCAAACGCTTTCACAAAGAACGCAGTGAATTACTGCTGGAATGAAGCAACAACACAGGTTTGTAGCCAACGTAACCACAGGCGCTAGCAAAGCGACTGCTCTTTTTTACATAACAGCTTGTCATGATAGGTTCCTGTTGCACCACTGGCCCTAAAACAGTCTGAATCAGAGTGATTCTGTTTCCTCCTGCAGAGCCGCTAATGCCGGTCAGCTGACCTGAACGGCTTTGCTGCAATCACGTGCAAAGCTTTCTGCTTTAAGAAAACAGAGAGGAGCAGGACACCGCACTCGTCTTGCAGACCTTCCTCCTCCCACCCTCCAGCTTTTGTTGCATCATCTGAAGCTCACCCCGTTTAAGAGAATGATGGAACAGAGCAATGTCTGTTTCCTTTTTTCCTCAGAAACAGGAATGGATGTTAGTCCAGGGCTTTTTTTTAAATTCAGATCCAAAATTCAACCTTAACGATGAGGAACTAAGCCAAAGCCGCCCAGTCAGATAAGATGACGAGGCATTTCCAGCACAGTACAGATCTTCCCGTTTCAGTGCTTTGACCCAGATGCACTCACTGCTGATAAGTAGTGACTCACTCAACAAAAGGGCTGCATGGCTTCACCTAAACGACAATGAGCAACATACTAATATGTTGCTGCCCCTCCAAGGTTCTCATGCTTAGTCACTGAGCAAACAGAAACCATCCAGTATGTTGTTTGTTTTCGCCACAGACGGACAAAACGAAAGTGTTTTTTTTTTTTATCATTTGGTCTTTTAGAGCTATGTATTTTTATCAATTTTTTACATTTTGGGGTAAATCGTTGCCAGTGTTGCAGATCTAGAAACCTTTGCAAATCACTAGATTGAGGTCAGGGGGAAAGGTTGGATTGTTTCAGGTCACTGTCCTGCTGGGAGATGAACCTCTGGCCCACAGGGTGAAGGGTTTTCCTCCCTTTCAACAGGTTGTAGTAAAAATGACCCTCCATTCATCTCCCTCACCGCATTATCTGCCATTAGGAGGTTTCATAAAGGTTCCTACCTCACCGTGTCCCATTCATGGCTTGTAGCTAGGGCTGGGTAAAAAAAAAAAATATCGATTTTGAATCGATTCCTTTACATTTTTGCAAAATCGATCTCTAGGGAATGAGATCGATTAGTTTTATAGTGACATTCGAATTCAAATGAACAGGAAAGATGCACTCAAGATTACTTCAAGCCAATAGCTTGACTGAAGATGTGACTGTGTCACGTCCGCTTGCTCGAGTGAGGCTTCACTTTTTCACTTTTCACAAACAATTTTGCACTTATGAGACCGTTCTGTTCACATCTCTAGTTTAAACTGTCTGATTATTTATTATTGTGACAGGAAAAATCAAAATACGAGTATTTTGAAACACAGTTGAACCGCTTTCATTATTGTAAAAACAGATCGAATCGAAATTAATCGATTTAGAACTGTATGAATCAAAATCGAATCGATTCAGGACTTTGGCGAAAATACCCAGCCCTACTTGTAGCAAATTAAAAACTAAATGTCTTTTCAGCAGCTGGTTTCCGTTTGCCTGTCACATACAGTAGCAGCCATTCAAAAAGGCTCTTCCCAGTCACACGCTAGCTGAATGGCAGCAGACTCCCCTGCAACCCCAACCAAAATCCCCTCCAACTTCCAGCCACTGGAGTGAATCCCTCCTTTTCCTGGGCGTGCAACTCCATCGTTTTACTGAATTACAGGATCTGACCAGGAGATGGCGCTTGTCTTTAGATCTTAAGGGCTGTGTATACTCCCGCAGCAGTGTTTCGCAGTTAGCTTCTCGCAGGTATGACGCAGACATGCTTGATTTTGAAGCGTGGTTTGCACCATTTCATTCCACGCCACAGCGCAAGAGGGACAATCACGAACTAGCTAGGATTGTGGGTGTCCGTTGGTCTGTTTGACGAGCTTGTTCGACGCCTACAATCCCTCATCCATTACCGGACGACACACAGTTCACCCGTGACTGTTCCCCCAAGACGCGCAGACTACTGGTTTCTGAGCATAAACCAGGCTTTAATGTCCACGAATCATGACAGAAAGAATATTTTGGTATGAAGATTGATGTTTAAAGGAATTGTAGGGGACCAGCCAAGGACCCATGGAGCAGAGTGGGGATATTTTGAATGGCTATTACTGTAAATGCAAAACCTCAAAGTTTTACCAGCCGAGTTCTGTTTTTTTGCAGCCTCTCCAGAGTGGCCGACGGCCCATGCTGCTGGAGCTGAAGCAGAGAGAACGCTGCAGAGGGAACGCGTCATCAGACCCACTGTGATAACACCATCTCTGTGGGTGAGAGGTACCTTTCTGGTTTAGACCCATTTTACTGGACTATGATCTCTGAACAGATAAAAGCAGAAACAGACCAAGCTTAGCTGGATTTCTTTATCTTTAACTAAGAGTAGTTAACTAGTAGTTATGTTCGTTATTTTAAAAGCACCATGTTCAGTGAGACAGAACATGATTGGCAGGGTGGAAAGCAAGTTTTCTGTTGAGATGCATGGAGCCTGTTTTAACAGTGTTCTGTTCTTCTAATCAGCTGCAGACGATAAATATAATATTTCCATGCTGCCTTTAAGTTGTTGATTGAATCATGTTTTATTCAACTTATGTGTATTAAATACAACATGTCATATTGTGATTTTTTTCCTATAATTGGGTGGAGATTATTGCCTGAGGTGACTTTTGAATATTAGCCAATTGTAAAATATACATGCTTGCCGTTTCATTCAGGCTCTCAGGGTGGATAAAGAGGAATGTTTAGTGGAGTAATGCCGTCATATGCTTTCTCTATAAACTCTTATAGGAAGTGTCTGAGCTGCAGTGTTGGAAAGAGGGTCCTCTGCACATAAGAACTTCAAATCAGACACTAAAGCATTGCATCATTTGAAGAGGGCACTGAGCAAGACCTGATCAGAAGCAGTGGAGATGGTCCTATTGAATAAGGTTTGATATTAGACAGAGTTTAACCAGCTGGTTTAGCAGTGGACAAAGATCAAGGAGGCCAAAGTGCAGGAGTTAGCCATCTGATGGCTGCTAACTGAAAAGGAGGACAGCCCATGAGACGGCGGGCCATAAGGGATTCAGTTTGTTTAGTCTGAAGCACTTAAATTGGATATAAAAGTGATTAAACACTTTCGTTTTACTTCTATGCCTAAATTTATTTGTTGATACATCATCTCAGCGCAGCTCCAACACGTCTAACTCGACTTTCTTATAAAGCTCTCCTTCAAATAAAAAATTTTATGAGCAGATTGTTAGTTAATCATTTACAAGTTGATATCCTGTGGATGAACGGTTTAAAAACCGATGGTTTTAGATGGGATTCGGGTGAAGCTACAAACAGTTACACCACCGAACCAGAGCAAAAAGTTACATCTGGAGCCCCACTATGGGGCGCCCTGGTCGCTTCTTTGGTTAATGCTCTCCTCATCCATCCAAGTGTGAAGACTCATCTTAAAACGATGCTCCATGAGATGTTCAAAGATTGGGATTTTTTATATGAGCAAGCTCATTTCTTTGTCATTTCTAATAAACCAGAGTCCTTCTAATATGAAATCAAGAGGCTTTTGATGGTTAATGTCCTCAAAATCTATTGAAGAGTTGAAAGGACAAAATAAAAGCGGGTAAAATAAGCTCTGAAACTTTTAGTTTTTTTCTTTCCCCTGTCACACTTGTTGTCAGGAGGCCCCTGCTACGTATAGGGTGACCGGATGTCCTGATCTGTTCAGGACAGTGCTGTATTTTTCCTCTACTGTCCCACAAACTGAGACTATTACCCCATTTACACTACCCTTGAAAAACCGTGCAGAGACCGGTCCGAGCTCAGTAACTGAGATAACTTATCGTGTGTAAATGGAAAGCAAACTGAACTGAACCGAGCTAGACACAACCGAACCGAGCTAACTGCAGACCAGTTCCAGAGGTGGGCTTGGCTCGGTTCTCTGATAACAAGAGCGCATGAGCAGAACGCGTCATCTCCATCTGGCTGCACATCGCGATTCACACTCCATTCCAGTAGTTGGCGGTAATGCCCCTCTGGAAACAGAAGAAGAAGAACAACTTCTTCTTCAACTATAAACAACAATCAAAATCTTCTCCACGCAACATTTTAAATAATAACACCGAAGTACAGCAATAATAATCAAGCATAACTTTCTGAATGTGACGGGCGCCTCCATTTTGATTTGCTTGATTCCCTCCTTCTTCGTCTTGTTTTATGGCAGTTGGCAAACAACTTTTGGTGCATTACCGCTACCAACTGCTTGATTTCCTCCTTCATTACTGGCAGTAATACCGCAGATCGTCACTAGGAGGCGAGGAACTGAGATAGCGTGATGTGTAAACGGTCGTCAGAACCGGTCTCGGCATGGATCGGTTTTTCAAGGGTAGTGTAAATGGGGTAAATGTCCCCTGTTTTATTGGGTCAGTTTATAAAGAGCAGAAAATAAATATTCAACAGGTGCTTTTCTAAATGTAAAGAAAGCAGAGCTGCACCAACTCAGTGGCGGAGCTAGACTGTTAAAACAGGGGTGTTAAGGTTTTATTTGGGGCGGTCAATACATAAAGAGTTCATTTACATTACTAACAATTGTATTCCGCAAAATGTATATTGATTAAATTAAAGTTGTTGATTTTTCAAAATGTATACAATGATGTACTGTACAATGTATTATAAATTAAGAATACAGCAAAAACAGAAGTAAACAAATACTCAATGTGCTCTTTGGATTAATCAAATCCAGTAGGAAACAAAAACTTGAGGTAAATTTGGACCTGTCAGAACAAGGCAGGACAACGTGTACCGCAAGAAGAATCATAATAGAACAAAAAAAAAAAACATACAGCCCTTTAAAACTGACTATAGTTGACCCCTGCCCAGTGATATGACAACACCAAGTTTAACAAAAACAATCACAACAGCAATATTCTGCAGTTCTGGTTAAATGAAACAAAATGTTTCACATAGTCTTCCATATTTAAAGGTATACTATGCAACCGGTGTTGATTTTCCAGCGAGGCTCCCCCCAGAGGGCGAAAGTAAAAGTGCACTGTCATAAATATGCACAGCTGTTCTCCTGGTTTCTCCGTCAAGCCAGGCGCGGTTCTTTTGAGCTTAGCAGACAGGCGAACGCAACGAATGACTAACACAGTGAAAGTATGAACATGCACACAGAGAGAGAGAAACCATTCCAATGTTACTTACAATCGCATCAGCAGAAACGCAAGGTCCGCGTCAGCCTTGCAGCCTTCTTTTTATTTTAGCTCTCGCCATTCGGAAAAAGCTTGCCTGATGTTCACCCGTGTACGACTCCTCTCTCTGTCCAGAGCCCTTTTCCTCTTTCTTGCCTGCTCCGACATGGGCTTTCACTGTTTTCACGCTGGTTCCGCCATGATAATGCTGCGTTCACACCGGACGCAGCTGGCGCGTTTAAGCATTTGACGCGCGTGACGCGCCGCTGCTCGAGATGGAAAAATAGAATTTTTGCTGCTCGACGCGCCGCGTCAACCAATCAGAGAAGCTGATCTGGGAGCTGGCAGGGAGAGAGACACAGCGCTGATGATCAGAGCGCTATGATCACTCCTCTTAAACAGTTTATTGACGCCTAAATTAACTTAAAATGCAGAAATCTGCCGGCAGAATATGTTGGCTTTTATTATCCTGCTGCCTGCAGTTTGGATTATTTAGATGAAAAACACCTACCAGCTGCCGCGGTGAACCGCGAGGAGGCGACCCGGCCAGAGGCTGCTGTTGAAGGGATTCCTACTGTCGGCGCACCGCTGGTATGTGGGGGTCTGAGCGGCTCCGACAGAAAAAATATTGGAAGGCAGGATTATAATCTGAATGAACTGACTGCACTGATTACGTTTTCAGGTGTATTTTCTCACTTAAAAACATATTAAAACTACTTTATTCCCACTGATCACAGCAAATATAGCTGCAAGGCAGAGAAAGGATAGTGAAGCTCCGCCCAACGCGCGTCAGACACACTTTTGCACCGTGCAGCCAGAGCAGCAAAGCTGCTTCAGCCGCGCGTCAGAACTAACTGGTACAAGCAGCAAAAATGAAGCAGCAGACGCGATTTTGCTGCTTTTGCTGCGTCCGGTGTGAACGTAGCATAACTGCACAAAGATCGCCACTGTGCTAGCAACGAGCATGCTTTTAACTGGGGGCATGTAGCAGTTCTCGCCGTAAAGCAAGACCGACTCTCGCGAGACTTCTGAGCCTGTGGGTGCGGGCCGAGGGCTCCTGCAATTGAAAGTGCGGTATTTCCCCCACAGACCACCAGGGCGGCCGAGAAAACCTTTGTTCAACCTGAAATTACTCATTTAATCATCCAAAACGTTATGGAACACATTAATTAACTGAAAAATGTTGCATAGTGTGCCTTTAAGGAATTTGCCCTCCATGACTCAACACTCAGTATGTCCAGGTGACTTCATCTATCATCTGCTATTGTTGACCTAAGGAGGGTATTTATTAATTTAAGGGCAGAGAAACTTCTTTCTCAGGATGCAGTTCTAACTGGAATCATAAGCCAAATTTTACTAAGCCTAAAAAGTTCATGGAAAACCTTTCTGGAAGTTTCCAAAAACACCAAAAAAAACACTCGAGCAGAGAAGACGGCCCTCTCGTTTGATGAAGCTCAAGCTTAAGGTCTTCTAAATCTGACTTGAATGTTTTCCCCAAAGCAAGCAGAGGGTCCTCTTTTAGGAATGTTGCCTCGCAAGTCATACACATGGCTCTCAATGCACCAATATGCTGCATTACACAGACCAATATGAATATGAATAATTCTACCCAACTTCTGTGATTGTTGCTGAACATTTTGCTAATAGCATGTTCTTTAAGCATCTTCACGCCACTGTGACGGTATTTGTTCTTTTCGTGAGACTAGTAATTGCAGTAGTAATGCTCATAGGTAATACTAAGCACAAGCACTGAGGTTAAACATGACCCTTACTTCCCGTTAAACTTTAATACCGATTAACGTAAATACCATCAAAGGAAATGCTTCTCAATGATTGTGTGTGCCGCTGCCGCGTTCTGTTTTGGAGCCGTTTGGAGCACAAAGGAATTATATGTCAGCTTAACCAATTAAAAGTGTAGCAGCAGCATGCTGCGTTAGGATGCGTTCAAGTCCGCTAGAAAATTTGACTGTTTTCTTTGCAAATGTTCATAAAAACTTAAACAGTGTTAATATTTTCTGTGGGGTGGCAACAGGGGTGGCAAGGATTGCTTTTGGGGTGGCCATTGCCTGTTGCATTTCTGAAATTTTATCAAGTGGTGCCCGACTTTGCACGAGTGAATAAAGTGAATGTGATTGGTCGTTTATCAAGGGGGCGGGATTGATGTGGCAGACGTTTCGCACGCAAGTTTGATTGTGGCCGGTTTGTGGGAAGCATCTTGCTAACCAATTAGCAACTTAGTGCTAGTAGGTTCCCAATGGGAAATTCCATTGGGATCAAGTAGCACTAAATTGGTGACTTAGAAACGACACTGTCAAGGAACGCTATGGACAGAGGAAACATGCAAGAGGAGGAGAGTTTAGTGTCGGAGGTCGTGGATGAGTCTCCTCCGTCATCCATTTTTTATTTAGAGGAGGAAAGCGGGGACGAAGATGTTGTGGAAGAGGACGCCAGGGCGGCAGAAGCTTGGTTTGGTGTAGAAGGCTTCCAGCCGTACATGTTTGAGCCCTTGCCTCGCAACGCTGCCAGTTCTGTTAGCTCTACGCCTGCAGAAGACACAGACGTCCATCCCCGTGAACACTGGGACGCAACTCAATGGGAAAGGAAAGGATTCTGATTTATATCGTTGCGTATATTAGCTGCGACATATGAATCAAGATGCTATGACCGAAAACATTTCACAGATGACCGTTGATATATGATTGGCCGAATTTAGAAGTTCAGGCTGACGTAGAACTAACTGGCCTGAATAAGATGACGAAAAAACAACAACACAGATTTTAAGACAGGATTTTTTTTTTTTTTTATAAAGAAATTTTCTAATATTTGGGACAATATTGTCTGATAAAGAGTACATTTATATAGGCTACATGTTTAAGCCAGAATGATTTGACATTGAAATACGATTTCCCTACGACTTTAATGTCATATTAAAAACCTCAACATTTAGAACATATAGGGTATATAATGCATATTGTTCAATTATTGTTGCAAGCAAAGAACAGCTTCTGAAAACGAAATTTTTTGAAAAAGAAAAAAAGAAAAAAGGAAATTCAGAAATTAAACTTTGAATGAAAAAAAAAATAGTAAGAGTAACTTTGCTGTTTTCTCAAATACATTTTTCTGTAGCTTTTATTTTTTCAAATTTCTATTTTTTCAGATGAAGTATATACACTCCTGGGAGCGGGGCTTTCCGATGGAAGGTGGAGTGGAGATGCTTTTCTATTGGTCTGCACGTACATTAGCAAAAACATTTCTAGTGGCCTTGAAGTGCAGAGAAGGCAATTTGAAAAAGAATAAAACTCAAAACTAAATCTGAAAAAGTTCATGAAAATATACGCTGGAAAAAATCTAGAAATAAGTAAAAACTACTTGAATAAAGTGTATTTACCCTTAATTTGAGTAGGTAAATTAGATGATTTGCCAATTAAATGAGTAGTTTTACTCTTAAAATTAAATATTTAGATAATATGCACTTGAAATAAGACAATGCAATTGTGTTTTCTTATTTTAAGTGTAAATTGTCTTGTTCCATTGGCAAAATGTCTCTTTTACCTCCTCAATTCAAGAAGAAAGCCACTTATTTTAAGAAAAAATGACTTATCTACATTTCGATTTTTTTCCAGTCTAAAGTCTGTAAAAGAAATTGAAAAAAAAAATACTTGAAACAATAATTAAAAATGAAATCAGCAAAGTTACTCTTAAATATTTTCTGGGATCTTTTTTGTTTAGTCAAGTGTCCATTTATGAAATGTTCTCTGCTTGCAACTAAATTTACTCCATTAACATGTTTTATTTAAATTTAATTCCATTTTGGCGACCAAGGTTTCTTTATTAAAGGAGTCAGTGGACCCTTTCTGAACCTAGAGATTTAAATCTCTACAAACTTACTTCATCAGATGCAGAACGAAGGCATTGCACTGCGGCTTGCTTCTTTATCTCCTCTAGACTCAGGTCGGTCCCTCCTTTTTTCTTGCCCTTGCCCCACTTCTTCCCGGCTCCCTTCTCCCACCCCAGGAAGATGTCATTTTCCTTTTCAAAAAGAAACGCACACAAAAAAAAGATGAGTGAAAACATAACATGAAAAATAAATGACCTTAATGTTGGCTTTCAGTTCTGTATTATCAATAAGGACAACTGACTAAACTATACATTTAAAAAACCAAACTAGAAATGAAAGACTTCCTGAGCAAATTATTATCTTCATCTTCAGTAAAACTTTCACCTGCTTCTCTGAGGGTCCTGTCACACCTTGACGATTTAGCCAGCGTATGCCCGACGTCCCAGATTCTACTAAAACGCTGGCATACGCTGAGCTTTCTATATATTCTTTTCAATTTTGGGCGTATAATAGCGTATTCATAACGAGTCCATAGAGTATGTTCAACGCCAGCCTAACTGATGCATAAAGCATCATTTCATGGGCATTACGCAGCATCAATTAAAGCTGCTCCCTTCAGGCGCATCCAATGATGCCACCCGCCAAAAAAATAAACAAAAAAAGACCAGAAGGTTTGCAGTTGCAGCAGATTAAGCGTCATTTCTGCTTGGAAATTTGTTGGTCAAGAACGTAGGGAGGATCCATCTCACCGTCTCGCTCACCCTATGATGGGGATGAAGTCTGGAGGAGAAGTTACTCATAGGTTTTGGATAAACTAGACACCACGACTTATGAATAACTTACACTTAAGGTGCGTCAACGATAGGGGTGTGCAAAAATAAATCGTCTTGGCAATATATTGTGATTTTTAGCTGCCTGGTATAACGTCAGTCTTTTAGTTCCTAGTATTGATCTTTTTTAAAGCAAAACATTTTCACCTACAACTTAGGGAATAATTGGGCTACCTTTGTACTGCCACTCTGGCAGATAGCGCTGTGGAGCCCTTTAGCTGTGCAGCGCTATATCTGTAGTTGAGGCAGTCACAGTGGAAGACGTGGACTGACTCAAACCCTAAACAACACGGATACACCAAAATAACTAAACGATCAATATCATCTAATGAACATATACAGAGGATGCTTTTTGGTCTATACATTCAATTTTGATAGCAGGAAAAATATTGCAATATATGGCGATAATGCAATATCGTAACGTGCCATGTATCGTATCGAAACACCCATGCCAATACACACCCCTAGTCAACGATCAGATAACTTACATGCAACTTATGCCCCACGTATGAGCATACGCTGATATATGTAGAGAAATTTTTAACATGCTCAAAATTTCCCGACCTACTTGCCGTATGTCAACGTGTTTCAGCGAGCTCA
Source organism: Cyprinodon tularosa (assembly GCF_016077235.1). NCBI lineage: Eukaryota > Metazoa > Chordata > Actinopteri > Cyprinodontiformes > Cyprinodontidae > Cyprinodon > Cyprinodon tularosa. The sequence continues at coordinate 3,258,903 of NW_024039452.1, read as the reverse complement.
TAACTTATACACAACGTACCCATAACTTATCCTACGTATGCCCGTGTTTTTGTCAGATTATCCGTACGCCAGGCATTCGCTAGCCTCGTGAGACCATCCTGATCTCGGGAGCTTTCAAGGTTTCACTCGCAGATCAGTCTGGAGACTCTCTGTTAAAGAAAATTTGGAGCCGTTCACCAAACAAACGTCCAATCAGCGTTGGCTTTGAGGCGGGTTGAGGTGTGACGCAACGAGAAGCGAGACAGTTCAGTCTAAAGAACATGGCGCCTTCAGCTGATGAAACTAGCGTTAGCGTGGCTATCGAGCAAGTTTTATCGGAATTACAGAGTATTTCTTCACTGAAAGAAGAGCAAAACACTGCTCTGGAGGCTTTTCTCAGAGGAAAAGATGTTTTTGCTCTTCTCCCGACTGGTTTCGGCAAGAGTAGCCTGGCTTGTGGTTGTTTTCGTCGTCGCTCTGTTAGTACGTCATATGCTTCGTTGATCTGATTGGTTTATTTGGCCCGTCTATCACCAACATAGGCCAATCAGCTAACCAGTGTTTTCGCCCCTTCCCAAAATTACTTCAACGGAAGGTTTCCAGATGGATATGCGGAGCAAATCCATCTGGCGGAGTCAGGTTAGGCATTCGCTGGTCTAAATCGTCAAAGTGTGACAGGGGCTTCAAATCAAAGAACATAAAGGGATTTTATGTTTATACACAATATATTAATATAGATAGGAGCCCACCTGGTCCTGCAGGTCATAGTCATAGCTGTCATGCAGGAGGAGGCTAAGAACATAGCGGGTATAGATCATGGCATCTATCCCACACTTCTCGAGCTCCTGGCCGAGCCAGCTTTGTACCGGCCCGAGAGACTGGAGCAAGGACATCTCTGAAGCAGACAGAGCTCCCACACTGGGGTAAGGGCAAGAGAGGTTCTCAGGAGGAGCGGGACCGTCCGAATCGGTGCTCACTGGACGCATGGGACCTCAGGTGTAGGCCATTTTCTGGCACAGCAGCCTCATGATGGGTAGTTACTGAAGGGAAGGAGGTGGACAACAACAGAAGGACGAGGCAGAGCCTATCTGGACGAGGAGGGGGGGGCGTCACTCCAGTAGGATGTAAGTAAGGGGCTCTACATGGGGAGGCATGTAGGATGGTGTTGGGTTTTTATTGCTTTAAGCAAAAAAAAAAAAAGGAAAAAAAAAAAAGAGGGATTTTACTGGTGAGGCATGGCTGCTGAAAGCTCCCAGCTGCTGAGCAAAACACAAGACGTGTTTCTGTCTCAGGCAGAGAGGTCCATTATGAGAGCGGCTCTAGTTCACCAGCACAGTCTGAAACAGAGAAAAAGAGCAGCTGTTAGCTTCTAAGAAACAAACAGGTTTAAACTACAGAGCAGCACATGAAGTCACTTCAAAGAACGGAGGTCATTACTGAAGCCTGTTTGCGTTCAAAACATCCAACTGACTGGGAAACTCTGCGTATGCCAGCAGCTGGCGAAAAGATACAACCAAATGGTTTAAAAAATACTTTTCAAATTTATAAATCAAAGTCCTACAAAGCAGAGAATAACACAATGTTGCCCTGCCCCCACTTGTTGCACCACACTACTACTTTTTCTTTTTTTAACCCTTTAAAGCCCGATCCAAGAATAAAACAAAACAGAAAATTACTTGTTTTGGTTTGAAGTCCTTATTTGGCCTTTTAAGAAAATATGTAAAAAGAAAAAACAGAAATACATTTTTGATATTAATAATTTATTACTATGTGATAAGTCAAGATTATTTTTTGTGTAGTCTTCTGCCCTCTGTTATCAGGTATACCTGATTGTGTACAATAGGATTTTGAGCAAAGTTTTTACCATTAAATTATGCAAAAGGTGTCAGACGCAAAACATTTCAGAAACCGTATGTATCAAATATGATACATTTGGCATTATAGGGTTAATAATTAGAATAAAGAGAATGTTGCTGTTTGAAAAAAAGGAATCAACCAGTAATTTAAATTCAACAATACTTCTGCAATTAGCAGTTAAAACCAACCCCACCCTCTTTAAAAGTAACAAACCTCTACATATCTACCAATATAGTCAAAGAACGCTAATCAAAAAGATACTGAAGATGCCGCCATGTTTCAGGATAGGGACATAAGAAAGGTAGCAACTAACGATTATTTCACTAATCTGTCGATAATTTCTTCCATTTATAAATTGGATAACCAAACCTGCCTTGAAGAATTAATATTGAATCTAAACCAGGTGACGTTATTTAAGAGGTCTGACTAGAGTGCGTTGAAGGACAAAAAGGCTTTTCATCTTAAATGCAAAGTGTGTGTGTATTAGGGCTGCAGCTAACGATTATTTTGCAAATTGATTAATCTGTCGATTATTTTTTCGATAAATAACCTGATAGCCAAATATACTTTAAAGAAGAATTGTTACTAAATTAAACGAGGTGAAACTCTAATATTTCCACTTGAGGAGGAAAAGGTTTTTTTTTTCTTAAATGCAAAGTGAATATATATTTTTTGTTGCTATAATTACTCCTCTAAGTGGGTCGCTCTATCAGCTAAAGGTATGTTTTAGAGTCTCTATACTCCAGCCAACGATGAATCAATTACTCAATCAGCAGATGATTATTTCAGCAATCCCTATTAATCTGATTGTTTCTGCCTTAGATAGGAGGCATAATACATCAGAAACTATTTCTTTAACTATTTTTTTTTTCAAACATGAGAAATAGTTCATAAGTCATCTTTAGAAATTAGGCAAACTGAATCAGATTCGGTGCATCATCTGTATCAGTTAGAAATACTAGAGCTCGTTATTATGGCTTAAAAATATAATCTTAGAGTTTTTCCTACGAATTCCAATTTATCTTTTTTCCCCTCACATAAGGTTAATAATTAAAATGACAAATAAAATTCATCACTTTCAAAGCTAGCTTTGGTTTCAACCATCCCTTCTGGTAGCTGACCTTCATTTAAAGGGCAATAAAATTCCAGCTGTGAAACATGCTGTGAAATTATCATTTTCACAACAAACAATGAAGATATAATAAACTAAACGTTAGCAGGTTGTGGGATCACACAGAGAGAGACAGTTTATCAGTTAGAAGTACACATCCAAGAACAAAAAGTGATGAACTGATGTCACCCCGAGATATGAGAGCCCAATGATTGGATTACGCAACAAAAAAAATTTAAATTTTCAAAAAAATATACTTTTTAAAATAAATAATAAACGTGCCCCCCCCCCAAAAAAATACAGTTTTATTATTTTATGGGTACAAAAAAAAAACTCAACCTACAACTACAAAAAAGATTATCTAAAACAGCATTTCAATCAAGATAAAATAAAGGTTATGGTAATAACGAGTTTTGCAGTATCGGCCGATACCATCTTTTTGAAATTGATGTGTGTGTATTTAAATATGAAGAACTGCATACTACTGGCCTGTAAAATAATTGCCATCATGGCTTTGTCAAAGTGAATCCAGTAGAACCTTTGATTGCCTATCAGCAGAGATGAGGAAATGTGGAGTCAACAAGTCATTTCCATGTCATGTATTTGTTGTACCCCCCTACTGAAGCAGGTGAGTCCAATCTTTACCGTGAATCAACCTGTGCAACCTGGTCAATTGGCTGGGTAGATTGACTGGGAAAGTCGTTTTTATTGTCGGGAGAGTACAAATATCATTGCATTTGCCCGCCGGGCAAGTGCAATGATCGCAAAAAAAAATATTTATCACTCAACATTACTTTAAAATCACCGACATTCGCTGAAAACGACCCAGAAGCGTTGCCGGCGCCATTTTTTGTTGTTTTGTAAACATTCTCGCGTGATTTGGAAAAGGTGCGGGATTTGAAAAAGCCATGTGATTTTCCGCCAGATGGCGTGATTTTTGTCCACCTAGCGGTAATTTTGATGTAGTTACCAAAACGACAAACAAGCTAGAAAGCGCTATCATATGGCAGTGTTCTGTACAGTGATGCAGGTCATCCATTCAATTTTTTTCTCTTAGACATTGGAGAGGTGCATTTAAATGTTATAGAGCTAAACATGTTAAATTGGTGACCTGTTATGTTATTATTTTGCATTTATTTTGTCAGGGAAAACTAATCCTGAGTCAGTTAAAAGTGAATTCTGAAATTATGTAAAACTGTGGAAACCCTGTATAAAATAACTATGTATAATGATTCTCTAGAAAAGTCACATTATATTAATAGTATTATCTTGTATAAACATACCGTGACTCTAAAATAAAAGTTATTAATTTGTGACATTGATTTCTGTCTTGTGATTTATCTTAAGTTTTTAACCTGTCAAGTTTTTTTTTTTATTTTTAACATTACAATTTATATTTTTCCAAGCACACAACAGTTTAAAGCAAAGTTTACTTTGAAAAGAATGTGCAGGAAGGATTGAAAAGCATGTTAACACGGTAATGTAGGCTTGAGTTCATTATCTGACGCATGCATATACACACCAGGAACCTGGAAACTGAAAAAATACTGAATTACAAAAAACATTTAAAAAAACAAACATGTTTCATTGATATATATACAAAAATGAATATTAGGAACTATATTTATCAAACATTATACTGGACAAGTAAAAATTGTTTCTGGGCAAATGACATGGAGATGACTTGTTGACTCCCCATTTCCCATGTCTGCCTATCAGTATTGGTGCAACACTAGTGATAAACAATCTTTTACACCATTTCTGCCAAATGCAGACAGTTCTTGCCTTTCTCTTTAGATAAAGCAGGTAAATTGTGGGATATTAACTCATGTTTACTTCAAAGTGAAAAGAAGTTATTGCAAAGCATGAATTAACGTCTTCAGGCATGACCAGTCGGTCCTCGGTGCTGCAGGTTTTAGATCTTTCCCTGCTCCAGCACAGCTGATTTTCATGAATAGCTGATTAACAGGCTTTTGCTGAACTGCAGTCACCAGAAGCAGCTGTGCTGCAGCAGGGAGACCTCAGAAACCTGCAGGGCTGACTTTGGGCAGGCCTGGTCCAGATTGAACGGTTTGTGTCTATTTCAAAACAACAACATGCACACAACGAAGGAGAAAAGCGTGTCCTATATCGCTGCCGGCATGAGCAACTTTTGACAGCTGGGGAGACACGGCTGGAGTGGGCATGAAAAACCTCGTGGGTTTCAGACGGTGACAGGCAGCGGATTCGGACACCGACGTGTAGAGCAAATGGAGGCTGTGAGGATCTGATTGGCTGATCCGGCCGTCACTCCTCGGTGGCATTTACAGGCACCCATCGGAGACGTCAAAAGGGCAAGATAAGAAGCTTTAGCAGCGCGCTGACACCACATCGGCGACCCACAGCCTCTCGTTAAACGAGACCTGAGTCAGTGACACAGGGAGAGCAGCAGCAGCCGCTTCTAAACATGGCTGACCGTTCTCTGCACATCAGCACCGGCTGCCTGTTTCTGTCTGCGCTGTCAACATACTAACTTCATTCAGCAAATCAAACTTAGCCCTGCGGCCATTCCCACTTCACAACATCCCCCTCATTAAAATGGAGTCTCTCCTCTGATATGAACGATTCCTCCAGCGATGGTGTGTGGCGAATCAGCGGATAGGAAAACCAAAACAACCACTAGAAGGACGATTAGCCAAATGTAATCAGCTGGTCAGGGGAGCTGCACACACACCGGCAATTTGTTGCAAAACACCGCGCTATCAGATCAAGCTACGTAACGCCGCCGCAGAAAGGAATAATCATTTAAAAAAAGGCGAATTGTGACTTAAATGTTGAAAATTAGATCGGTTTGTGGTCAAACGACAAGGTTAGCTGGACCACCGACCTTTAGCTGCTGTTAGCCGAGTTAGCTTCCCAGAGCTCGGCATTTTCTCCTACAAACTTCCCGATTTGAACGCATATATTAGCCAAGCTTACCTTCTTGCGTTTTTTGGATATCGTCCGATAAGGAAACACTTTCTAACAGGCAGGTGAAGGAAGGCTGCGCTCGCTGACATTACTGCTTCTGTTTCCAATTTAAACACCAAACAAGTCCAATATTAGGTGGATTCAGAATGATAAATGTCAACAGGAGTAGCAGAAGAGGCAGGATCATCTGAAAGCTAACGTTAGCGTAGCTACGCTTGTTGTTGTAACCGAGGGGGAGGAACAGCGGCTGCACGGTAACAGGACTGTCAGACGGTTTTTTTTCCTCCCTAAACAAATGTGCGCCATATCGTCACAAGATGAAGGAGTTCACAAACTTAACGCTGCTCGCCGCGCGGAAAGCAAGAGAAGCGAGACATTTAAATGGCTTCCCGGGGGTCGGGTTGACTCACCTGCCGTGGCCTGGGAGTAGGGAAGCGGCGAAAGGGGAGCGGCTACTTCTCTCCCGCTGCCGTTCCGAGCTCGAGCTCTGGAATCTGCTGCGGTAGCAGCGCCTATCATGGACGCCGACAGAAATGGCGCTGCTTTCGCATCTAGTGCTTCTTCAACAGAGCGGCGGCGGAACTGGAGACATTCGGGCTCCCGCCCAGGGAAGGTCACTCCTCGATGACGGGAGATACTTGGAACCGCAATGTCCGCCGCCGACGAGCCAGTTTCATTCAGATGCGTCTGCTGAGTGCGCCACCCTCCGCGTTCGTATCTAGGCAACGGGACAAACCTCTACCGTCCCGCTGCGGTAGGTTTGATTCCTCCGCCTGGATTATTGCATCAGAAGTCCAACTAGTTCTCCCACAATTTATTTTAGATGAAAGAAAACAGAGACTGTGACGTTAGAACAATAATTATGACCAGAGTTTATGTTCCCAGATGTATCCAGTAGCCTGAATACACATATATATATATATATATATATATGTATATGTGTGTATGTGTGTATTTTGTTTAAAACGCCCTGTGAAGAATTCATATTCATATATTTTTAATCACGACCAGTGGCGTTTCTAGAGCAAATGTGCCAGGGGGTGAAGAGGGGGCATGAGGGGGCAAGTGTGTTTTCATGGGGGCATGAAATAAAAAAGTAAAAAAAAAAAAAAAATGGTTTCAAATATTTTAATATAACTGCTTGGAGTGAAATTTCTATTCAATTAGGTTTAATTTAATTTCTATGTCTTACTAGGTCCATAAATATTAATATTTTAGGATTTTTACATATTTTTGACAGAATTTAAGTTAAAATTACTGTTTTTTTTCTATTAAATCTGAATAGAACTCAAGAAAAAAACTGATAAATTCAGCTGTAAATATATGAGGGTTTTTTTTTTTTTTTGAAAAAACATTTAGCAGATGAAATCTGGGATCCTATCTCAATACCACTGAAGCTATCACCTTATTGTTTTTTAAATAATAAGTAAAACAGAATTTCTAAAGAAAACAAATTAAATGGATCCGAAGGACCTATCAGTCTGTTCCAGCGCATATCATCATTAGAATTTCTTTGTATTATCAGTACAAGGGCCATAATGGGCCAGGAAGTGATCTACAGGGGCACTGACCCCCGTTGGCCCCTGTCTAGAACCGCCCATGATCACAATATAGTCTTAACGAGACATCACTACGCCAGATATAGGCGTTTTTAGATCAATTGAATCATAGCATCCCTAAAATATGTTTTTTTTTATATTGTATGTGCTTTTTAAATAAAAAAACATACTAAATATAAAACAGTCTAAAACCTATACAGTACTTAGATTTAAAAAAAGAAAATACATAAAAAGTATACATACTCTCCCATTAAAGATGGGGGGGGGGGGGGGGGGGGGGGGAATCAGCTGCCAGTGAAATAGTAAAAAGTTTAATGAAAATTTTGCCATTAATTTTGAATTGTGGTTCAACAGAAATATTAATAATGAACAAACAAACAAAAAAGAAACCAGGTAAATCAGCAAGATGGGCCTCCTAGACTAAAATGTAGAGCAACACTGTGAGGGAATCCCTTCAATCAGGTGTTTTCTTAAATGTTCAGTCAGATTTCTGCTCCTGTTTGAGGTGAATTCATGAGCAAGGTGCTCTAATGCGTCTTTGACTGTTTTTTTTTTTAATCATTATTTTTAAAATCACTGTTCAAAATCAATATTTTAATCTATCAAATCATAATTTTTTCATGTTTTAATTAATTTATTTTTTCAGTTTCTTGTCATTATAATTACTGTTAATATTGTATCATTTTCTTTATCAGGAGTGTGTCTAAACTTTCAAGCACAACTGTATATATTTACCTTGTTAAATACAATCCATTTTGGGATCGACAGTGAAAAGAAGGAGAAGTTCACAAGGGGAAGGAGAGGAGCAAAGGGTAAGCCAAGTAGGTTTGGGTACTAGAGGACAAAAAAACAGGAATAAAAAAGTCTCAGATACGACATGTTAGTGAATGATAGAGTCAGTTATTGGCAAAAGGCACTGATCAAGTTTCAAAAATGTAGAATATGTATATAGAAAACAGTGAAATGAATCATGCCTGTCCACATAGCTGCCTGGGTGCTCAGCACCCTAAACCTGGGATCCTAGAATCGCCCCTGGCCTCCAGCATAAAGTAACACCTTCATAGAATTTTTGTTATATACCTATATTAAAAAAAATCAAGTTTCACAGTCAGGTCTTTTAGTCTCCTTTATTCAAAAATTCCTAAATTAAATATGATGGAACCAAGTTAGTTAAAATTAATTACTATTAATTAGGGGTGGACGGTTCACGGTTTTCGGTTCGGTTCGGTATATGTTTATTTTTACACCGAAAAATAAAATAATTAATAAAAATTATGAAATTAATGAAAAAAAATCACACAAAAAATAATGAATTGTAATTATTTTTAATGATCCGCGGAAACCCTGGATCATTTCCGCATGTTTTGCTGCTTTGAATTTAATCATCTGGCGCATGCCCTCTACCATCTCCAAAGAACTCAGAGCGGAGCGGACGGGAGCCACAGCGGAGGCTGTAGGCTTTGCTTTGTGCAGGCGGTCAGGAGCGCAGCGGGGCGAAGCGGAGCACTGACGGAGTATGAGGGATTTCGGGGTTAGCATTAGCCTGACGTAGTCCTACTCAATTCTAGTCAGAATATGAGTCTGATACTGCTCCATAGAGCTGTGATTATTGGGCGTGTTTGGAACGACCAGGAAATAAAATGCCTCTGCAATCAATTGGATAGACCTACAACCAATAAGAGCAACGGAGTGCGTGACGTATGTTAAGCGATGCATAGTTGTTGTCAACAAAAATCAAAGCGTGCAGTTGCACGCCTAGAATAAGAAGAGGAGCCTTGATCGCGTTTCTCTGTTCCTCTTTTAAAATTAATTTGCTGTCGATATCTTCTAGAACAGACCTAATAGCAGAATCTACACACCTCAACTCTCCAGCGGCAGCCATTGTTGTTGTCACCCATGCGCGCTTTTGTGACGTGGTTGATTACGTTTCTGTTGATCATCTGTCCATCATCATATAAAGCCCGCCCTGACAATTTGATTGGCCCGCCAGATATTGTGCGAGGATACTCGCGCTAATATTGAGCAACGCCAGACCGAACTTCCCGACCTCAAACGTTGTGGGCGGGACTAAGTTCAGAATGGCACCCAGGCTAGGTTAGCATGACATGTTGGTCATGTTGCTGTTAGCATAAACAAAACATGTTGCACAATGCTTGCACACTGTTGCACTTTTATCCACAACTTTCTTTCCGCCGTCATCGTAGGTCACTCTAAATGCAAAGCGCTCCCATACAGCAGACCTATAAAGTGTTGCTGGCGCGTCTTCCAACTCCTGTTCTTTCCCACTCGCCATACCCACACAATTCTCCACAACAACTGATTTTTTCCTGCTACACCCGGCTACGCTGCTTCGCTGCTTCTTCTTCTTGTTTACTACTGGTGGTTGGCTTTGGTCGCAGTACCGCCACCTTCTGCTCTGGAGTGTAAACGCTTCGCCTATGAGAAAAAGGAGCAGCGCATGAACCGAACGAAACACACGCGAACCGAACCGAGACAGTCGAACCGAACGGTTCGGACGGTTTTCATAAACCGTTCCATCCCTACTATTAATTATAATTAATGAACCAAGAGTCTGAAGCTGGAGAAAGTGCTACAGCAGTGGAATATGGCACACCGTAAACCGAGAGCTTTCTTTGGTCTTCGCTCATTTTTATGCTGAGGGAGAAACAAATGCTGAGGAGTTAACCACCACCTGTCCCACTGGATAAAGTAGGACTACCTTACAGGCCGCCTGCAGTATGTGAGGACAGGCTGGTCTACAGAACAGGGCGCTGAACGCAACTATTTACCCTCTACGCTGTGGTAACTCCATTGACTCCTGGGTTTCAATTCAATTCAATTCAGTTTATTTATATAGCGCCAAATTCACAACACATGTCATCTCAAGGCACTTTACAGTTCAACTAGATCATACAGTCAAATTGATACAAAGTTTTCTATCTAAGGAAAACCAGTTGATTGCATTGACTCATTGACTCAAATACAATCCCCCACACTAAGCATGCTTGTAGCGACAGTGGAGAGGAAAAAACTCCCTTTTAACAGGAAGAAACCTCCAGCAGAACCAGGCTCAGTGTGAGCGGCCATCTGCCGAGGCCGACTGGGGTTCAAGGAGACAGAAGCAGAGATACAAAAAGCAGCTGTAAAAGGCGGCCCCGTCCAGGAAACACGCAGCCAGGCAGACGAGCTCCAAGGCAGCTCCCATGCCAGAAGACGAAGAGAGCACATCCACTCAGTCACGGTCAGAGAAACAGGACCACACTGGAAAACAGGCCCATCTCCAACATCTATAGACAAGGGTGTTGATAGAAGCAGCACAGCTGATGTTTCTTTCCAGGATGACGTCACAGCCAAACAGGAACAGACGAGGCAAAGCTACTCTGAGGAAAAGCAGAGAGAGCAGAAGGTTAGTCATCTATACAGTACAGTTTCACCCTAATTAATGAAAATCTTGATTTAAAATCAGCAGTTTCTGTTCAGTTTCTGTTGTCTTGGACTAACATTCAGTTTATTTGATGTTCTGAAAGAAAAACTGAAGTTGGACAAACATGAAATAACAAGAGATTAGAAAAGATGGCAAATACGTTTTCACACCCCTGTACATTTGGGGTTCTTCTAAGGTTTTCTACTCTTTACTTTTTTCGCTGTCTTCAAGTTTTCTACCTTAGAAATCAGCATGTTTCTCTTTTCCTTTCATTTTGCTGCTTGTAAACCCCAATTTAACTTTCTATTCTTTTTGAAACATCAATATAAGGACAAGAAATAGTGGAAATAGATCCCCATTTTCTACTCTTATTCCAATATCCTTTTTCAAATGTAACAATCAGATTTTTATGTAGTTGTGTTTTCCCTGGTTATTCTAAAATAATTTAATTTCACATTTCATTCATACATCATTGTATTTATAAATGATTTTACTTATAAACCTTTATGCTTATGCCTGAATGCTTTAATTTGCCTGTAATTTATTTATATAGCACCAATTCACAACATATATCCTCTCTGCACTTTACAGAGAAAATCCAATCAGACAGGTAAGGCGATTCTATCTCAGTAAAACCAGCTGGTTGCCTTCAATCATTTACTCACAGAACATGTTCCTCCTGGATGAGCTCATGGTGAAAATCTTCACTTCCATTTTGTCGTTGACTCTAAAGCAATCCCTCACACCAAGAATGCATGCAGCAACAGTAGAGAGGAAAAACTCCCTTTTAACAGGAAGAAACCTCCTGCAGAACCAGGTTCAGTGTGAGCGTCCATCTGCCGAGGCCAGTTGGGGTTCAAGGAGACAGAAGCAGAGATACAAAAGGAATGTACAAACAGTGATCCATAAATGCTCTCTTTGTCAGAAAAGGTAAAAGTAAACTAGCTCTATAGGTGGCACGGTCTAGGAAAGGAACAGTGAAACAGAAGAGCCATGAGCCGGTATTCATGCTAAAGGGGATGAAAGAGAGCACATACAATTAGTCACAGTGCTGTGTATAGTAATGTCGAGGAGAGAAACAGGATTAAACACAAAATATTGGCCCAACTCTATCATCTATAACCGAAGGTATTGATGTCAGCAGCCCAGCTGATATTTCTCTTCAAGATGATGTCACAGCCCAAACAGGAACAGACCAGAAGAAGCTACCAGGGCAAGAAAAAGGAGACGGAACTAAAAAATACTGCAGAATGTGAGAATGGAGACAGCTTGAAAGGAAATGATGAAAAGGGGTCCCCATGTCCTCCAGCAGCCTAAGCCTATAGCAGCATAACTATAGAGATAGCTCAGGATAACCTGAGCCACTCTAACTATAAGCTCTATCTAAAAGGAACGTTTTAAGCCTAGCCTTAAAAGTAAACAGGGTGTCTGCCTCACGGACTAAAACTGGTAGTTGGTTCCCAATCTAAATAAGATCTGCCTCCCAATCTAAATTCTAGGAACCACTAGTAAACCTGCAGATTGAGAGCGAAGTGGTCTGTTAGGAACATAATGAATGATCCGATCTCTGATATAAGATGGAGCTTGTTTGTTTAGCTCTTTCTGTGTGAGAAGGAGGATGCTGCGATTGATACAGGGTAATGTGTGCAGTGTCTATGAAGCTTCTATGAAACTATAAAGCTCATCTAAAGTAGAAATGCCCTGCAGGCAATGCATTCTCTGAGTTTATGCAGATCTAAGCGCTTTACTCTGAATCAGATTATGCTTTCTCTCTCTGATATAAAACAGCCTTTCTTAATCTTTGCATTAAGAATTGTTTGCCTTTAGTTTTGAAGCCATCATCCTTTTGTCTGAATGTCATACATTTTTGGCTTATAATCCACTTCATGGCGTTTTTACTGGCTCTCTAAATGTCAGAGAGGACTTTGTAGTTTGAACCATTAATGTATTTATTCAGCAGCTTTTTAATATCAGTTCATTTTATGTAGATGTAATTAAAAAGTCTGCAGAACCCTGTTGATATTTTTAGTAGAGTAAAAACAAATCAGGTCTCATATTTAATTTGACATAATATAAAAAAATACTGTAATCAAAACAGTGGATACTTTCTATAAAAAAAAATCTTAAAGACGCATTACGAAGCTTCTCTAACCTGGTTGCATAAGTGATGCCTCTATTAAAGTTATGCATGATAAACCATGATCAAGTTTCATTATTCTGGCTTCATTTAGAGGAGCCTCAAAAATCTGCATCTTATTTGTGAACATGTGAGAACATCTCATGTCAACATCCTTTTTCAAAATACCATGTTGGCTGTTCTTCTCAATTTTGGTAAGTGCATCACAAATATTGGTGTTCTCCTGGTCTTTTAATAATCTTTTAATGTCTTCCTCCCGATGCATGAAGCTGTTGCTGAACTGGAGAGCTCCTTCAGTGACAGACTGCTGCACCATGAATGCACCAGGGAGCGTTATCACAGATCCTTCCTCCCAGCAGCTGGAAGACTTTACAACCACCACTGTTCCCAGCAACCTCAATAAGTTGTACCATTCATGCTGATTTTTTCACAGTTTCTGTGCAAAGTCAGTTAAATAACATGCTGCTGTCATTTTGCACATTGATTGATTGATTTATTGAGTTTATTGATCTCACAGTGGAGAAATGTACCCATTACATCAGCTCAAATAGTCAAAGAAGAATGATGTTTCAGAGGAAGGAAAAGGTGCATAGGATAAATACAGTGCGTCCACATATGGCAGTTTTTTTTTTTCGCAGTAGGATCATTATACAGGGTTATTGCATAGGGTGTTTACATGGGTATTTATATAGATGGATATTTATATTTTCATTTATATGGTTATTGCACTGGGTGTCAAATATAGAGAAACAGGTTACTGCACAGGGTAACAATTAGTAAATTGCACATTATACATTGCACAACTCATTGCCACTGTAGTGTGGCATTCTCTGATGTTGCTGCTCTTTTCAAATTTCCATTAGTGTAAAAATGTCCACAGCTGTATATTGATTATTCATTCTCCAGGTGCAAAGTTTTATATTGTTAAAAGACTTTACAGTGCAGTATTTTATTTGGAAGTAATAAGTATAGTATATTGAATTGCACTTTATTGATCTCACGTTGGAGAAATTTACATCTGCATTTAACCCATCCCACACTGGGAAAATGATCTAGAAATAAGTAAAAATGTCTTAAATTAAGTGCATTTACCCTTATTTTGAGCAGGTAAATGATGGGATGAGTATTTTCACTCTTAGTATCAGATAATTAGATAATATGCACTGGAAAAAAGACAACGCAATTGTTTTTTCTTATTTTAAATGTAAATTGTCTCGTTCCATTGGCAAAATGTCTAATTTTCCTCATCAATTCAAGAAAAAAATGCAATTATTTTAAGAAAAAATGACTTATGTAGATTACATTTTTTTGCAGCATGGTGGGGTTAGGGGTATTGCTCAGAGACCCAGAATACAGTCTGTGGGAATGGGGATCGTACTCAGAACCACTAGGCAGCCCCTCCCCCAATAACTCTATGTCATTTTTATACAATTATCTAAGGTCCCCGTTTGTCTGACCACTTTTGCTATAAACTTTTTGCGGCTGTAAAACCAGAATTTCCCCATTTGTTGGACAATAAAGAGTTTTTCTACTCTGTTCTATTATATTCTGTTGTCCCTTTGGATGTTTGCTTAAAAAAACAGCAATCCTGAAAAAATAAAAATCTTTATGTTCGGCTTAACAGCGGAAACCTGAAGGTTTGGGGACCAGAAATGGACACTGCTTGGAACCATTCCTGATTTCATCCATCTCACCCCCTAGACTTATTCCACAGGAAAGTAACCCCAGAGCATGAGGCTGCCACCACCGTGCTCACCGTCTATAGAGCCAAAAAGATTGGAGTCATGTCAATGTCCCAATATATATATGGACCTGACTGTAAATTACCCTCCAAAAGATTTATTATTATGTTTTTAGTTAATTAATACCAAATAAATGTCAAAATAAAGGTGCAAAAATGGAGGAAATAATTAAGTTTAATGAGTCAATTAAAGCAATACTACTTTCTGAGCAATGCTACTCCATATATTTCTGCGTCGAATGGATTATTAGTTTATTTTTTAGAGAGACCATCAATAAATCAAAGGTCATCTGCACCCCCCGGCGAATGAGTGGTAGCCTATTGACCATCCTTTGCACCATTGTTTAGATGGCATAAAAACACCATTGAGTTTATCCTAAAATCCATTTCTGCTCATTGTAAGGAAATAACAATCTAAAGAAGTTTTTTGTTGAGAAATTTGAGGAGCCTGCAGGTAAAATTAGAAAATGTATGTTATGTAAGTACATGAGACACTGAGCATGAAAGCAGAAAGCCAGTGTTTGTAAAGTTAAGAGCAGTTCAGAGGGACCCTTAGGGCCTTTTTAGCAGATAAACGCTGAAAGCTTTTGATCCTTATCTGCTCCCAGAACAAAGCGATTCAAAGGTCAGCTAGCCTGACCTTAGAGACAGAAGTCAGAAGCTGTGTTTGTCTTCACAGTCAATATCCTCTGCATACTTTTATGAATCATCCCAATCGTTATTGGAATCCGTGTGTCACGTCAATGTCTCTTTCTTTCCTCACATTGATAAGATCTCCTTTCAGCCACAGTTACATGCTACAGTTTAGTGTTTGCAGAGCAGTCAGCTCAGCTCTGCGCCCCGACGGCGCTTTCATTCGCCGCTGTTGATTGAAAGTCAATTTAGAGCAGCTGGCACAATTAAGAGCTGCCTTGTAATCCTCTCATGGGAAGATGGTTTAGCTGTATGAGGGCAGACTTATTTCACCTCTACATTAAAAACAGACCGCAGTGTTGTTTGGTGTGGTTATAACCAAGCAGGGCGGCTCATTTCAGGGAAAAGGATTTCTAAATTACTTTTTGAGATTGGCTGCAGCGTATCTTTAAGCACCAATTTATTTTTTTAATAACTTTGTTTACCGGAAGTCAATTCAAAAGTACAAATACAACAGCGCAAAAAGACATCAAACTTCCCTTATATCTATCTATCCTTTATATACTTTTAGCACAACCCCATTAGGGTGTTAAGATTAATAATGCATTAAGAATGTAGCTGATTTAAAGTATATTTAAAGCAAGTCATTGAACACAGACTTAGGCCGTGGCGAAAAAACTGATTAAATACTATAATTAAATAACCAATTACACTCACCGGCCACTTTATTAGGTACACCTGTCCAACTGCTCGTTAACACTTACTTTCTAAGCAGCCAATCACATGGCGGCAACTCAGTGCATTTAGGCATGTAGACAAGGTCAAGACAATCTCCTGCAGTTCAAACCGAGCATCAGTATGGGGAAGAAAGGTGATTTGAGTGACTTTGAACGTGGCATGATAGTTGGTGCCAGAAGGGCTGGTCTGAGTATTTCAGAAACTGCTGATCTACTGGGATTTTCACGCACAACCATCTCTAGGGTTTACAGAGAATGGTCCGAAAAAGAAAAAACATCCAGTGAGCGGCAGTTCTGTGGGCGGAAATGCCTTGTTGATGCCAGAGGTCAGAGGAGAATGGCCAGACTGGTTCGAGCTGATAGAAGGGCAACAGTGACTCAAATAACCACCCGTTACAACCAAGGTGGGCAGAAGAGCATCTCTGAACGCACAGTACGTCGAACTTTGAGGCAGATGGGCTACAGCAGCAGAAGACCACACCAGGTGCCACTCCTTTCAGCTAAGAACAGGAAACTGAGGCTACAATTTGCACAAGCTCATGGAAATTGGACAATAGAAGATTGGAAAAACGTTGCCTGGTCTGATGAGTCTCAATTTCTGCTGCTACATTCGGATGGTAGGGTCAGAATTTGGCGTCTACAACATGAAAGCATGGATCCATCCTGCCTTGTATCAACGGTTCAGGCTGGTGGTGGTGGTGTCATGGTGTGGGGAATATTTTCTTGGCACTCTTTGGGCCCCTTGGTACCAATTGAGCAACGTTGCAACGCCACAGCCTACCTGAGTATTGTTGCTGACCATGTCCATCCCTTTATGACCACAATGTACCCAACTTCTGATGGCTACTTTCAGCAGGATAATGCGCCATGTCATAAAGCTGGAATCATATCAGACTGGTTTCTTGAACATGACAATGAGTTCACTGTACTCAAATGGCCTCCACAGTCACCAGATCTTAATCCAATAGAGCATCTTTGGGATGTGGTGGAACAGGAGATTCGCATCATGGATGTGCAGCCGACAAATCTGCGGCAACATGTCAATATGGACCAAACTCCCTGAGGAATGCTTCCAGCACCTTGTTGAATCTATGCCACGAAGAATTGAGGCAGTTCTGAAGGCAAAAGGGGGTCCAACCCGTTACTAGCATGGTGTGCCTAATAAAGTGGCTGGTGAGTGTAGACTTCCATAAACACACAAAAATAAAAACATTAAATAAAGCCAAAACTTTCGCATTGGGGGGGTGGTTTGTCAACATTCTTCATCTTCCATTTTGATTGACAGAAAAGCTTTCTCTCAGCTGTCATCCTTCACCCTACATCACAGCCACATCTAGTTTGTGATTAGTTATTAAAATCCGAGTTTAGATTTTCCAAGTGCAGCATTCGTTGCTTTGCGTGTCGCTCATATCAGTAAGCTAGAAACGTATCTGTCGCATCACTCCTGTTGCACGCCTGCACATAAAGATAACATAATAATCAGTGGCTCCAGTTGCTGAAAATTCTCGTAATGATATATATAGGTAAAAATATTACTTAGTGCTGCTTTTAGAATAAATGACTATAGCGCTTCTATAGGCCCCTGTTAAACTTTGCCGATTTAGCCAGATGTGCCCTATGTCTGACTTCCCAGGACCTCCTTTTTTAATTTTGGGCGTATACACAGATTATTTATAACAAATCCAGAACTGACGTCCAATGATAGCCTAACTTATGCATAACGCATGGCAGCAGAATGTCCATTGTCCAGTGTCCTGATGGGGCGCCAGGTCTGCATAAAAGGATTTCTTTGATCAGGGTATTGACCTAGCTGCTGTTTACTGCCCACCAAAAAAAAAGAAGAAATGAATAAAGAAAAATAAAGAAAGAAAGGCAACTGTAAACCAGCTCCACAGGTGGCCCCGTCCAGGAAACACACACACAGCCAGCCAGATAAGCTCTGAGCCAGCTCCCATGTCAGAGGGTGAAGAGAGCATATCCAGTTAGTAACAGTCAGAGAAACAGGACTACACTGAAAAACAGGCCAAGATCCAACATCTATTCAATCCAGGATGGAGTCACAGCCAAACATTAGCAGACCAGATGAAGCTACTATTACAAGAAAAAGCAAAGAGGGCATAAAGTTATGAGAGTAACTTGACAAACACTGCAGAATGGGCGAATAGAGATAGAAGGAAGCAGAATGAGGAAAAGTTGTCCCTATGTCCCCTATCAGTCTATGCCTATAGCAGCGCAAATACAGAAAACAGCTCAGGATACCCTAACTATTTTAGATTAGGTATAAGAAAGGTATAGGCTATCAGTTTAAACTAGAGACTGACATTTTTTCGGGAATCCCAGGGGTCACGGGATTCCCGTGGGATGGGAGTCAGTATTAGTAACGATCACGTGATTGGGACGGTACAGGATTAAACATTAACGGGAGCAGACGGGAGCGAGAGCAAACCAATAGTAACTAAAAAAAACTAGGATCGATGCCAAAAAATAAAATAAAATAGAAAGAAAAAAAAATCCAGTACTGGCGCCGCCATTTTGTAGTATTTTTCCTTGAAGCCTACACTATAATGCGAGTCAAAAAAAACTACACGACCCAAAAACCAACAGTGCTTCCGCTCTGAGTTTTTCACCCGCGCTCAAAAACAACAATGGAGGGACCAACAGTTAGTGGTGCATGAGCGGGAGTCATTCTGAATGGGAGCGGGATGGGAGTGGGGGTAATTTCACCAGGAGTGGGACGGGACAGGATTTAGATTTCTACTCTGGCCCGGGATCGGGACGGGACACAATTTTTTTCTGTGGGAGTGGAACAGGACAGGAGTGAAAATCCACTCCCGTGTCAGTCTCTAGTTTAAACTCTCTCTGTACTTTCAATAAACATGGCGCAACACTGATGAGAGAGATTTGGAGGGACGAAAGAATGAAACAATAAAGAACACGGACTACTAACTGGTTCACTTACATGCTGCTCTCCATCAATTACCTTCCTAATTTTTGTCACACTGGTGACCTCAGAGACAAAAATTTTAGTTTAAGTTTCAAATTAAAGATCAGTTTAAAGTTTGGCTGAGTTTAGCTAGCGGCTAGCACCGCTTTGAGGTTAGGATATCTCTTTTACAGGCGAGGGGTTTGTCACTTAAACTTACCTCAGTGAATCTTTGAGGTACTTTGAGTAAAGTGTAGTTGAAGTACTTTAAAGGAAATTCTAAGGAAAAGATTTATCATCTCAAAAAGAGTTGTGTGTTAACATTTGGCTTTTGTTCTTAAAGGTGATGAAACAGGATATAAACATAATGTTCCTATCTCTGTTTACTGTACACAGTTAATCTTGTTGATGTCACTGAGGTTGTGACAGACAGGTTGGTAGAGTATCTTTAGGCTAAAGCCAGTGAACAATGAAGACAAACAACTTCGCACACACTGTCACATTTCAAGTATTTCAGATTTGTCAGGTAATCTTAATGTTACAGGAAGTTATGGACCTGCAGGAAACATGACTAACCAATGTCAAATTCCACCTACTGAACAATGTTAATAACAGAATTAAATGACGTCTAAAGGGTGCAGGATGCGCACCTTAGACTGGAAAACCACTGCATACTTAGAAGAGTCACCTAGACAAGTTGGCTAAACAGCATTAATCACCATATACATTACCATAAAACACTTATAACACCTCTGGCTAGGCTAAGTGGGTATTAACCTAAACTTTTTCAGTTCTTTCCTACTGGATTATTCCCCTTTATGTTATTTTATGTCCTAAAAGAATCATTCATCCTTTTTAAAATGTAGAAATCCACTATAACATTATTTTACCTGCCAGTGTTTGAACCCCATTCAGGCAGTAATCTTTGATAAAGTCATGCCTCTTAAGATGTTAATCATTCATACCTGTTGGAACATTAAAAAAAATCAAGCACATCTGTGATGAATAAATCAGCTTTATTCATGATAGCAAAACAGGTCAGCATGCTCAGGTTTCAAAGGTATTTCTTTAAAAGAAGAAGTAGGTTCTATTTTTCTATTTTTCAAACTACTAGAAGAGTTCAAGCAAATGATTATATAAAAGTTGCTGGTAATATAAACAAATAGCTTCCTAATTTCCAAATGAGATCCCTCATTGCATCTACCTATATTATTTGGATTTGTCCAATGTGAGATAATACTGCTATTAGAAAAAAATAAATTATTTTTAAGGCTTGTTTCAATCTTAACTAAAGGTTTAAGCATTAAATGTAGAAGGCAGCATTTTGTCCAGAGAATAAGGTTTGACTACACTGAAAAAAATGATCTAGAAATAAGTAAAAACGTCTTAAATTAAGTGTAAAGCAGGTAAATGAGATACTTTGCCAATGGAATGAGTAATTTTACTCTTAAAATAAGATAATTAGATATTATGCACTTAAAATAAGAAAATGCAATTGTGTTTTCTTTTTTTTAAGTGTAAATTGTCCTGGTCTATTGGCAAAATGCCTCTTTTACCTCCTCAATCTAAGAAAAAATGCACTTATTTTAAGAAAAAATAACTTTTCTGGATTTTGTTTTTTTCCAGTGTAAACTAAGCAGAGAGGATCGGATTCTTTCCTTTGTTTCATTGGGTTAATCTCAGACAACTGAAGCTAATCAGACGTTATCCAGATAAAATGAGTGATCCCATGAAACCTGTTCGTCATCATCATCATTGTCAGTATCACGTCACATGTAAGGGTTTTACTAGCAAACAGCAAGTGATCCTCGCCTCTTGAGCTGACACACTTCTCACACTAATCCCTTTAGTGAATTTAAATAGTTGTCTGTATGGAGACCAATCACAGCTTTATGCATTAATCAAAGGCACCAATCAGAGTCATTGTGGAAGACTCTAATCCCCGCCTTCATCAAAGCCATATGACCGGAGTTCCTCTTTATTATCTCCAGACCTGTTTACTGCGGTCTGGTTTCAGTCTGTGCTCTGTGTTTTTGCCAAACTGCACGCATGAGCTTCATGCAGACCTTCACTGTCTGATTGTCTGATCGTTTCCTGCTCTTGTGCTCATGGTTATGCAATACCTTTGCTGGCACCCAGTATTTTCATGCTGTCTCAGTCATTTCTGTAGTGCAATCAGAACAAAAACAAACTTTACACCAGCTGCCATGAACTCATGAATTTATTTTTTTCCGTATAGCTGGCAGGCTCCCTGTTCTCACTGACTGGAACGTCTATCTGGGGTCATGCTCTGTCTTGCAGAGGTAAAAGGAAAACAGTTGGTGTTGCTCTGCATTGAAATAAAGGTTTAGTTGAATAATCTACTAACCATTGGAATGTAGTTTATTCTTTAAGTCACAGAGTCAGTATTTCATAACGTTTTGGCTTGTAATTTCTATTTTGGGCCACAAAAAAATCTGTTTCCAATAAAAAAAAAAAGTTGCTGGGATCAAAGCTGAATTTTGTTAAACAAAGTTCGTAAACAAGTGACTGCTGCTTATTTAGCCTCTAGGTCTTAGCTACATAAAATAGGTCAGCTGTTGCAGCTTGTTCAACATAAAGTTGTTATGAAATCCGAAAGCCACAGAAAAAAAAAGTTGCACCCTTAGTTTGATCAAAAAATTTAATCAGAATTTTCAAGTTTGCAGTTTTATCAAATTCCAACACAAATTTTAGAAAAGTAGAAAAGTAAACAACCTCATATGTAAACTGTAAAGGTCCAACAATGCAAAGCAGAGAGAAGGATTAGCAGTTTAAAATCAACTATTGTTTTGACGTAACTTAAACTTCTCTGATTTACACTATCCCAGAAAAAAAAAGGTCCTGGTCTGGAAGCAATGGTGTAAATATCGGTAAGCAGAGACTGCAGTTGCTGACAACTGGTTGGCCCCTAACACAATTGTGGGCTAGGACGTCTCTGCAGATGTAATGGTGTGAAAAATTCCTCTTTAAACCCACCTGGAACTGGACTGACTGACCGGACCGTATTTATACCCCAACGGATGGCAAATTTCAACATGATGGTGAGCTGTTTAAACACAACACCAATAGCAAAGCAGAAAGAGGTACTTTTAATTACTATGATAATAACTGTGTATAGTTCATTAGACGTTTGGTAAAAAATACACTCATATAATGTTTCAAACTGCAATAAAGATCTTAAAAGAACAATGTATCTGAGTATTTTATTTTTTACAATACGACTTCAAATTATGGGTAACCTAGAGCGTAGATAAAACCATAAATGTGACGTACATGTGTTAGCGACGATGGATACCAAAAAGAGGTACTTAAGGGAATTCCAGAAAATGTGTTGTACTTCATATGGGGCCCACCCAGATAATGTTGTAACCTGACTCCGCCAGATGGATTTGCTCCGCATATCCATCTGGAAACCTTCCGTTGAAGTAATTTTGGGAAGGGACGAAAATACTGGTTAGCTGATTGGCCTATGTTGGTGATAGACGGGCCAAATAAACCAATCAGATCAATGAAGCATATGACGTACTAACAGGGCGACGATGAAAACACAACCACAAGCTAGGCTACTCTTGCCGAAACCAGTCGGGAGAAGAGCAAAAACATCTTTTCCTCTGAGAAAAGCCTCCAGAGCAGTGTTTTGCTCTTCTTTCAGTGAAGAAATACTCGATAGCCACGCTAACGCTAGTTTCATCGGTTGAAGCCGCCGTGTTCTTTAGACTGAACTGTCGCGCTTCTCGTTGCGTCACACCTCAACCCGCCTCAAAGCCAACGCTGATTGGACGTTCGTTTGGTGAACGGCTCCAGATTTTTTTTAACGGAGAGTCTCCAGACTGATCTGCGAGTGAAACCTTGAAAGCTCGCGAGATCAGGATGGTCTCACGAGGCTACTATTGTTGTGTCGTTACGCCATTATCTTGAAGCAGACATATAGGTACTAGTGTTGCATCGATACCAACACCAGTATCGGGCGGGGCCCCGATCCAGCACTAAAATGGTGGTATCGGTATCGGCGAGAACTAACAAATAGAGCACCGAAACCATTTTGAGAGCCAAAAGTCGTCGTCGTCGTCTCCCGCTTTATCCGGAACCGGGTCGCGGGGGCAGCAGACTAAGGAGACTCCCAGACTTCCCTCTCCGCAGACACCTCCTCCAGTTCTGCTGGGGGAAGCCCTAGGCGCTCCCAGGCCAGCCGAGAGACATAGTCTCTCCAGCGTGTCCTGGGTCGTCCTCTGGGCCTCCTCCTGGTGGGACGTGCCTGGAACACCTCCCGAGGGAGGCATCCAGGGGGCATCCGAAGAAGATGTATGAGCCACCTCAACTGACTCCTCTCGATGTGGAGGAGAACCGGCTCTACACTGAGCCTCTCCCGAATGACCGAGCTCCTCACCCTATCTCTAAGGGAGAGCCCAGCCACCCTGCGGAGGAAGCTCATTTCAGCCGCTTGTATCCGGGATCTCGTTCTTTCGGTCATGATCCAAATTTCATGACCATAGGTGAGAGCCAAAAGTTTAATCAACTATTGTCACCAATTCCAGGTAGGCAATAAAAAGTTCTACTGGATTCACTTTGTATTAGTCTTTTCCCTGCTTCACCAAGGTAGGCAGCAGCTTGACAAAACCAAGATGGTAATTATTTTACATCCAAGTAATATGCAGTTCTTCATATATATACACACACACTTCAATTTCAAACAGATGGTATCGGTATACTGCACTATCGGTATCAGGGCCAAAAAATGGCATCGGCACAACACTAATAGGTACAGCTCAACTCACAGAAATAAAGAAAAGTACATTTTTTTCATGTGTACTCTGTGTGAAACATGCAAATGTTCACCCATTCATGTATTTGGGCTTTTAAAAGAAAAGGCTCCAGCTGTTGGCTAATTGCCTTTCAGTCACTCTTGACCAGATTAATAATTACCATCACCATCAGGAATCGTAAGGTCGAGAGAAAATCAAACACGTTCAAAATTCAGTCGGCCGTTGTGAGGTAGTTGTGGGCAAATTGACAGTGGGCAAACAAAGATTCTTCTTCTTTTTTTTCCTCTCAGATGAAAACACAGAAGCATGACGGGGGTACGAGTGAAACGGAGTTCTTTCTGTAAAACTGATAGACCGTAGTAGCCACGTTTGCTCAGCCACGTCTTTGGCCAAATACTTCGTTGTCTCTTCTTTTTATGGCTTTCAGGACAAAATTGCACAAATTGCCAAGGCAGCGCGTTTCAATCTAGCGAGCTTCATATTTAACAGGAGGCATTGACAATTCTGCTCGTTGGTCTTCCGGACAGACGTGTCCGAGTAGCCCCATCCCACTGCGGAGCAGAGTTCAACGTGGTTTTTAAAGGTACAGTCTGAGCAGGTAGATCACATCAGAGAACATACATCGTTTTAAACCATGCAGTTTTGTTGTACAGCAGGGGTCTTCAACATTTTCCAGGCCAAGGACCCCAACCTGATGGCGAGATGGAGCAGGAAACCCTAATTATATATTTTGTATCAAATTGTGCTATATCAAACTGGTCCTGTTGTAACTCTGTTACAGATGGAGTAATGTAACAAAAGTAATTTCTCCCTGGGATTATTAAAGTATTTCTGATTCTGATTCAGTTCAATTTAATTTCAATTGAGTTTATTTCTATAGTGCCAAATTCACAACACATGTCATCACAACCCACTTTACAGTTCAACCAGATCATACAGTCAAAATTGATTCAAAGTGTTCTATCTAAGGAAAACCAGTTGATTGCATTGACTCATTGACTCAAATACAATCCCTCACACTAAACATGCTTGTAGCGACAGTGGAGAGGAAAAACTCCCTTTTAACAGGAAGAAACCTCCAGCAGAACCAGGCTCAGTGTGAGCGGCCATCTGCTGAGGCCGACTGGGGTTCAAGGAGACAGAAGCAGAGACACAAAAAGCAGCTGATGTTGATGGGGCAGGTGTTGTGAATGAAATGGTGTCCAGCTTAAAAGAGCTCCTTTGCATCGCTGACTGTGTGCATTGATGACTGAAAGACATCTTCTGCCTCCATATATCTGTTTACTACAGTGTGTTGAATCCATGTTAATGTGTATTTAAAGACATTTAAATTAGTTGAAAAAATTGCAGGGGGAATATAAAAAAAGTCTAATCAACCAAAACATTCACGACCCCTAAACAGTACCTCTGTGGACCCCCAAGGGGTCGCGGACCCCCCGTTGAAGACCTCGGTTGTACAGTGTGAGCTGTAGCTGTGTGCAACGATTGAAAATATCGTACAGTGTACGGCTTTCAAGGATTTGGCTCCAACTTGGTTCACAAAATAATTTTTAATGTTGACACTAGAAAAGACAAAGAAGATCATAAAAAAAAATTTTTTAAACAATGTGTAAATCATTTGCTCCAGGTCAGTGTGAACACACCTAAAAATCCCAGAGCCCTCAAACAGTCAAACCAGAATCATGACATGTCTTCATCCCCAAAGGTTCTGCTTTCAGCTGATAGAGAGCTGAATAAAATAATGTAGATTATAAACTTTCAACTCATGCTGCAAAGCATCTTATTTATTGGATCGTTTTATTGGCCTCCTGTCTCTTAATTGTTTTGACCTGAGTGGTTAAGGTGACATTTATTCTTTTCATTGTGGTTCTACCAGCGGCAAAGCTTCTTCTTTTACTAGCTGCACATTCTTGTGCAGGTCACTGAGTTCTTTCTGTTGTGGGAACTCTGACTATAGTCTTCTTTCTATTCACAACACTCTTGTAACAAGTTCAGCCTAAATAGGAGATACATTTTATTCTGCTTTTATTCAACATTATTTATTTCTGCGAAATCTGAAATAAGCTATTTTTTTTATTAGAATGTCACCCAGAAGAATATAAAGAATCATTCATTTTCCTACAAAACCTGTATTTGGATCAAATTTCTCTCTTGAAGAATTCATTTTATCATCTACTACAACTGTTGGCAAACTTTATAGGGATTTATTTTGGACACACCACAAATTTTTTCAAATTTCTCTTTTCTTCACTTTCCTCTGGCATGACGAGCAAAAAAGCATTTAATTGTTCTGCTTAGACTGTATGAGAAACATGTTTTTGGTCAAGAGTGAGTGGCTTTTTTAGGGTAAAAAAAATTATCTTTAAAATTCAATTTGAGAAGAATTAAATTAGCAGAACTCAATCTGAAAAAGATACATTTGAAAAAAAAAAATAATAAAAAAATTACATTTTAAATAAATGAAACTTGGAAGAAAGTAAAAAAAAAGCTACTCTCAAAACCTCATTTTAATAAAGAAGCTTTTCCTTTCTTGGAATACATTTTCCCTTCCATTTACAAACCGTATTCTTTGCAACAATAATGGGGTGAAATTCACTCCATACTTATAGTGCTTTGTTTATTCCATCCTCTGTAATGGAAAAGGCAAATGTGCCAGAAAACCCAATTTACATTTAAGGAAGTCGATTTTTGAATGGAAGAAGCAGCCAAGGGGCCCAGAGTGACTCTTGAGGAGCTGCAGCAACGGACTACCCACATCTGAACGGTTTTACTAAGTTGAAGGCAGAGGTACAGCTCATACAAT
Organism: Cyprinodon tularosa; assembly: GCF_016077235.1. Taxonomy (NCBI): domain Eukaryota; kingdom Metazoa; phylum Chordata; class Actinopteri; order Cyprinodontiformes; family Cyprinodontidae; genus Cyprinodon; species Cyprinodon tularosa. The sequence goes on along the minus strand of NW_024039452.1, from coordinate 3,232,266 downwards.
CAAAGTATAGGGTTAACTTTCTATGAATTTGTTTGCCCTCTGCAAAAAAACCTGATTATGATCTTTTCTAGCTTACTCTCCTCATGGCGGGTACTGGTGACTATCTCCACTGTAGTGACGGTCTCCACTCTGATTGTGTAAAACATTCTTTAAAATTAATGTATTAGAAAGACCCAGTTAAAGTCAACACCGTTATCTAATTAAGAATTTACAAGCTGATATTTACTGATGCACAGAATTTCAAGCTGGAGACATGCCCAGATGTTTTTGCAGCTGGAAAGAAGTGAAAGAGATATAAGAAAGAATGTATGTGGGGTTGCACCTTCGCATTCTTATCAAGAAGCTTTGTGATCGAAATGGAAATGTTCTCACTCTAATTTGCCAAAGGGCAATATCAGGGTAAACATCAGTTGTCTTTAGGATATGGAAGTACATCTCCATGGGATTTTGTGTCTACATGCTTTTTTTCTTCCAGAGAACGCTGACAATATGTGAATTCATTTGAACTGGATCAACCTTACGTCAACGCACTCGATAAAGAAGAACAGTCCTGTTGTCGTTGGATTTGACGCTACATGTGTGAGCGGAGGGTGGGTGTTTGCTGAGTGTACAGCAGAGACAGAGAGCAGGCCTGTGTGAGCCACCAGACATGCTGGGCTCAATGACATCACAGGCAAGAGGCAGCAGTGACAGAGAGACAGGGATTACCACACTGGGTCTCAGTCTGTTCACAGAGGGAGTCTGATATCAGAGCTCTGCAGGGATGATGGTGCTCTTAGAGCAAATGAGGTGTCGTCATAAACTCTGCAAAACTGCCTGCTGTCTGCAGCTGACAGACTGTGGAAAGTCGTCTCAACAGGTTCGCAGCAGGCAGGCATCATTAGATTACCCTTAAGGTGTGTGTTTATAAATATAAAATAAAATGGGCTGCAGATTGTAGCGCTGTTGACTTGCAACAAGAAGGTTATGGGTTTGATTCTGCATGGAGTTTGCATGTTATCCCTGTGCATGCAAGGGTTCTTTCCGGGTACTTATGACTGCTAGGGTAATTACCTCCTATAAATTATCCTTGGGTGTGAGTGTGTGCATGCATGGTTTCACGTCTTTGTGTGTCTCTGTGTGTCCAGGGTGTACCTGGCTTCTTGCCCATAGACTGCCGGAGATAGGAGATAGGCACCGCCACCACCGCCACCCTGAAAGAATAATGGATAATATAGTATTAAGCCCCTCATTATTTAAATAAGGTTACCTGCTTTTTATTTAGTTGGCTCAAATATGTCTATTTCATAATTAGGCAGTGACCCCAAAGCCAACTTTCATAATGAAATATTTTATTACCTCTGCCAAAGAGGTTATGTTTTTAGTCGATGTTGTTTGTTTGTCTGTCGGTATACAGAATAACTTGAAAAGTTATCAACAGATTTGAAGGAAATTTTTACAGAAGGTGATTCCCAGTCCAGTATATAATCCATAAAATTTCGGTGATGATCCGCATCAAAATCGGGATGTAGGATTTGGCGGAACAAGTGGTCCCCCCCCAAACCAGGGAGTGGCAGCAGTGAGTTTCGACAGCTTCAGCATCAGACTCAAAGAAGTCAAGAAATAAGCTGGTGATTCTCAGTTATCCAGATGATAATCACTCCAAATAAACAAAACAAACAAACAAAAAAAACGATCCAGTGGACTTTGTTTCCAAATTTGAAGACGTTTCACTTCCCATCCAACTTCATTACCAAATATAGATGAATTGTTCCGTGGCATGAGGTAAAGTTCCCTTCAAGCTTCCTGGATGGGAAGTTCAATTCAATTTAGTTTATTTCCATAGCGCCAATTCACAACACATGTCATCTCAAGGCACTCTACAATTCACCAGATTATAAAGTCAAATTGATTCAGTTTTCTATCTAAGGAAAACCAGTTGATTGCATCTACTCATTGACTCGAAAGGCAATTCCTCACACTAAGCATGCTTGTAGCGACAGTGGAGAGGAAAATCTCCCTTTTAACAGGAAGAAACCTCCAGCAGAACCAGGCTCAGTTTGAGCAGCCTTCTGCAGAGGCTGACTGGGGTTCAAGGAGACAGAAGCAGAGATACAAGAGAACTTGTCAACCAGCTCTAAAGGCGGCCCCGTCCAGGAAACACACAGCCAGGAAGACGAGGTCCGAGCCCGCTACCACGTCAGAGGATGAAGAGAACACATCAAGCCAGTCACAATCAGAGAAACAGGACAACACTAAAAAAAAAGCAGAGCTCAAACATCTATAAACAAAGGTGGCAGCAACACAGCTGATATTTCCCTCCAGGATAGCGTCACAGCCAAACAGGAACAGACCAGAATAAGATACTACGAGAAAAAGCAGAGAGAGCAGAACGTTAGAGATTGAACTAACAAATTCTGCAAAATGGGAGAATAGAAACAGAATGAAATAGAATGAAGAAAAATAGGTCCCTATATCCTCCAGCAGTCTAAGCCTATAGCAGCATAAACTAAGAATGCATCCATTCATTGACTTTGCAGGATCCACTCCTCCTGGATGAGCTTGTGGTGACAGAAGGTATTTGCTTGCATGGTCTCAGAATAAAAAATTCTGACAGTTACGCATTTTTTTTTTATAAACATCACTAATATTAATTTATGGTTTAGACAATAAATCTAATAGAAGAAGAAGAACAGAAATTTAACACGAAAACCAGAGATGGGAAGTAACGAAGTACAAATACTTCGTTACTGTACTCAAGTAGATTTTTCTGATATTTTTACTTTACTTTACTACTTATTTTTATGGCGACTTTTTACTTCTACTCCTTACATTTTTACACAAATATCTGTACTTTCTACTTCTTACATTTTAAAAAATTGGCTCGTTACTTTAGTTTTGAATCATTTCAATGAAGTTACGGTTATTATTTTTCACGTCATCAATACCAAATTCAATCTAATTGGATGGGAATCTACGTTGCATTTGACGCACCACTACAAGATGAATTCATTGGCGGCAAATCATTGCAGCTTGCTGGCGGTGGCGTTAGCATATGAGTATGGACGACGAGATGATTGAAAATGAATTTCTATTGGCAGACATCCATTTAAAATGTAGGCAATGGCATGAAAAAAGTGGTTTCTACTTTTACTTTTATACTTTAAGTAAATTTACAAGCCTGTACTTTGTTACTTTTACTTGAGTAAAGAAGTTTAATCAGTACTTCCACTTTCACCAGAGTATTTTTTAACATAAGTATCTGTACTTTTACTCAAGTATGGAAAGTGAGTACTTTTGCCATCTTTGACGAAAACGATGAGCAATATGATAAATGCTCACCCTTAAACTTGAAACTTTATAAATGTGGGAGAGTTTAAAGCTCTTTGTCTCTCAGAAACACAAAAAGAAACTTGAGACTCATCAGCTCCTGCTCCACTGTGGCTTCCTAAACTTCCACTTCAGTGAAGCAGGACGATTTAATCCCTTATCTTTAACCTACTGTACTTAAAGGGACCAGTTACAACCGGGCCTAACATGAGTGAGTCAAAGGTGACACGGCAGACTGACTGCTGGTAGCTCAGGCTGTTTAGTCTTTCCCTCCTTTAATTATTTGGTCATGCTGACAAAGATAACACAGCTCTGCAGACGGCGTACCGCTGATTTCATAAATAAGTATGCGGTAAGACAGGCCTGGTCTGTGGCGCACAGAACAGACAGATACCGGTCGGCTGTTTGACAGCGACGCCCTCAGTGACACTCAGCTTAAAGGAATGCACGGTATGGGAGGAACTCTGCGGCATGCCGGCTAAGCCCTGGCAACTGTTATTAAGCCCGAGCTCAAACCTAAAGCCTGCGCCTGCAGCCAGCCGGTCTGCTGCTGGAGACACGTTTTCAGGTGAAGGAAATAAGACTTCTATTCATACAAGCTTCTGTTTAACTAAAGGAGATTGCACGATCTCCTCCTCTTTTGCAATGCAAATGAATCCCATGAATAACCATATTGGAAACAAACAGCACCTATTGCATGATTAAAATGCCTTTCATGGTTCTGACTGCTGAAAGAAAGATGTTATTCTCTTTTTTAATAAATTGTACAACTTTAAGTTATGTAATTCTTCAAGTTCTGTTTCGCGGAATCAGGTGTGTTTTTTGTAAAGCCTTCTTTTCAGGTCAGACCAGAAGGACGGTGACATTTCTGTTTCCTTTAAGACTGACATGACATTCAAATTTGTAATGACATGAAAGTTAGTGACTGTTGACCTCTGGAGGGAATCATGGTTAAATTCTTGTTTTTTTTTATTTTTTTATTGAAAACCTAATTTTCTGACATCTGAGACTCTAGTTCAGCTTAAAGTGAAGTTTACCACAGGAGCGCCTCTGTCATGAATTATCTAAAGATCTGACCCACATGCAGAAAACCAAACAGAGAGACCAGAGGAAGGTTTAACATTTATTGGGAGTTGGTAGAGAGGAGTCCAGTGCTGCTCTGAACACTGGCGAACCGGGACTGAAAAGTGAAGGGGAAGATTCTGCGGTTAGTTCAGGCTCAGTGGGAAATTTGTGTCTCTGATTTGAAAAAGGGAATAAGGGCAACAGGACTCACGTTTCCAGAAAAAGGTGTCCATCTTTGAATCCAGTCGGTGTGGGTTGTTCCAGTAATAGACTTGTTCGTTGGAGGGCGGACAGGGTTTAACCAGGTTGAGTTGTTTCCTTGAGGAACGGAGGCCACTTAGATTTCCTGCGGTACTTGAACGGTTTCTTGTGGAGATGAATCCCCTGCTCAGAGAGAAGCCCAAACAATCCTTGGGGAAAAGTAGATCCAAACCACCAGTTTGAATCCTCAGCTCAGTTTGACGCTCAGAGAATCCTTCCAGGGGGGAGAAGGTCCAAAACATCCAGTTTGCAGGATGACTTCCTGCCGAGAGGCAAAGACGAAAAAACCACAAGGTTAAGACTCAGGTGACAAAAACTCAGTTTGACTCAGCACAACTCAGCTTGGCTAGAGTACCCAAAACTGGCAAACACTCTGGCATTGAGGTAGTGGCAGTCAGCAGCTTAAGAGTCCTCCGGTAATGAGGCAACCATCCGCAGGTGTGTGAGGAGGTCAACGAGAACCAGGCGCCACCTGGTGGTCGAGGAAAACAAACACAACCCACACAAACTGAATCCCTAACAGCCTCCTGGTTACTGACAGTGTCAAAGTTTGATTTAATAGGTCTAATCACCGAGATATTAATAGGAAGTGAAATATTGAGCTTGACATCCTCCTGTCTATTGTCAAGACTGATTTTAAAGAGTGTTTGTTTCACTGTTAATGGTTTATTAAGTTATATCAGCTGTCAAAGGATGAATAAAGTAGAATTTGACACATTGGTGACATTAAATGTGATGTGGAGAAATGTAGATTTTGCTCTTGGAAAGTATTACTGCATAATTTCAATTAATGAAATAATAAATAATAATAAAAAAAACTGGCAAATGATATGTGGTAATTTTTCTTTTGTAAACAATGAATGTCAAAAATGAATTTTTTTTAATACTGACATTTTTTATGAAAAAAAAAGAGATTTTGCAGATAAAATCTGTAAAATAAAAAATGTTTAAAAAAAAATAAAATATGTAAAACTTAATCGTCAAACAAATATTCATAAAGAAAATCAGAGAAAAGTACAAAGTTACTCCAAAAATCGGCTTTCAATAAAACATTTTTTTTATTCCTGTACTACATTTTTTTTAGTGTTTCATTCGACAAAATGTATTATTTGCTTAAAACAATAAAGGAACAAAAATAATCTCCACAGATTTGTTTAAAGAATAAAACCCCAGAGATAACTGAACCCAAACATCTGGGTTGGTCAGAATGAAATCCCCACTGGTTAGACTGGAGCAGCCTGTAAATGGCAGGAGCCCCCCTGAGAGGTTCCAAAAAGAAAATAAAAACCGACGCCCCAGTGGTCAGACATATACTTATCTTCAATGAATTGGATCCAACTTTAAATCTGATTAGTTTGAAAAATTAATACTTCTAAAATTTTTATTCTCCAGTTTAGATATCCTAAACCAGGGGTAACCAATTAAAAATCAGTGGGGTCCAAATAAAGAAAATGAACTACCAGTAAAGGTCCATAGACATTTTTAATTATAACCTGTTACTTTGAACAGCATTTAACACTGAAATAAAATGCAGATGTTTATGTTTCTATGTTATACAATGACTTTTTAAACAAAAAATAACATAAAAAAAACGTTCATCCATTTTAAAATCTGAAGTACTTTTTGAAATAGAAAATAACAACCTTTCAGTTTTGTATACAGACAATTTCCTCACTTTCACATTTTTATAAACTTTTTCTTTCCTTCTTTTTTACGGCTTAATGTGAGCAATGGGCTTTAGGCTGCCCTGCAAAGATTTTAGATCTGGGTTTGAATCACTACAAAGCCATTCCGTAGTACAAATCATGCTCATTTGTGAGCCTGGATACTGTCCTAATATTCATGGGATAACCAACCCTACCTTGCATTCCTACTGAACCATGTACCTGTAATTATCCACAGTGGATGCTGTTGTATAGGTTGCACGCTACTTATCAATGGGGGTAAAGCAATCCAGATACTTTTTTAGATTGATAGACAAATCAAGAGCAGATATTGTTACATTATTAATCTCCATTTGATAATATTCTCCTGTGTGTGTGCAGTAATCTACTAGTGTAGAACACAATTGCATTTGGTAAAAATTCTTGGAATGCTATATTCTCATTTCATTAGATTCTTGTACATATTTTGAATAGAATCTGCTAAGAGTATCATAAAAGCTATATTGGGTCTGCGTCTCTTATTTCTCCAAGGAACATTCAGACGTTAAGCATAAATAAGCCTTTAAAGAGAGTATTTGGCCAAACAAAAGGGAGGAGAGAGTTGCAGCAAACACAGATCCATGCATGCCAGCTAGAAGTAAGCACTTTTTAAAGAAGTAAGTTCATTTATATTGGCTAGTGGTTTGTAGAGCAGAGAATTTCGTTTAAAAAACATACAAAACACACATATTTAAATGTAGGCTTTTGGCAACATCACACAGCCCTAGATCAAATAGTAAAGTTTGATTTTATTTACCAATCATTATGCAAGTACTAGATAATGTATCAATATTTCTGATGAACCCTCGAAAATACCCTGGTGGATCATGTTATGTTTCTCAGGACCTCTACATAATCTGAAAAAAGGACCTCTTAAAATTTATTATAATGAGGAAGCCATTTTCTAACATTAACAACAATTAGATGAAAGTTTAACACATGGTGATGGATTAGCCTGTTGCTCAGCTGCAAGATCAGTGGAGGAAACGGACAGAATTGAATAAAAGAACTAAACACCATCCATCCATCCATCCGTCCGTACGTCCATCCATCTATCCATCCATCCATCCATCCAACAATTCACCATCCATCCATCATCCATCCAGCCATCCAGCCATCCATCCATCATCCATCCATCCATCCATCCATCCAGCCAGCCAACAATCCACCATCCATCCATCCATCCATCATCCATCCATCCATCCATCCATCCATCCATCCATCCATCCATCCATCCATCCAACAATTCACCATCCATCCATCATCCATCCATCCATTCATCCATCCAACAATCCACCATCCATCCATCCATCCATCATCCATCCATCCATCCATCCATCCATCCATCCATCCATCCATCCATCCATCCATCCATCCATCCATCCAACAAACCATCCATCCATCATCCATCCATCCATCCATCATCCATCCATCCATCCATCCATCCATCCATCCATCCATCCATCCAACAATCCACCATCCATCCATCCATCATCCATCCATCCATCCATCCATCCATCCATCATCCATCCATCCATCCATCCATCCATCATTCATCCATCCATCCATCCATCCATCCAACAATCCACCATCCATCCATCATCCATCCATCCATCCATCCATCATTCATCCATCCATCCATCCATCCATCCATCCATCCTTCATCCATCCATCCATCCATCCATCCATCCATCCATCCATCCAACAATCCACCATCCATCCATCCATCCATCCATCCATCCATCCATCCATCCATCCATCCATCCATCCATCCATCCATCCATCCATCCATCATCCATCCATCCATCCATCCATCCATCATTCATCCATCCATCCATCCATCCATCCAACCATCAATCCATCCATCCATCCATCCATCCATCTGCTCCTTATCTATTAATGAAATGTTTTAAATAGGATCATATTTAGTTTGGTTCATCAGTTTACACGCCTCAAAGAGTAAAAAGATCCCACCTCATTTTTTTAAAGAATCAGAATTACACCAATAAAGTTGACTGAATAGTGAAAGAGAAAATACACAGTTCTCTGTTTTCAACGACCGGTCAGATTTCACACCAGATCCCTCTCCTCATATGGCCTTTGATACGGCTGTAAAACGAAGACCAGGCTGCTCTCTCAGGTTCTATGAGGACATTGAGGTTACAGTAGGAAGTAGAAACAAACCATAAGAACTACACTTTTAGCCAACTCTAACTTAATAACTGAGTTTAGAAACATAGTCGAATCAATTCTTCTTACAATGAAGCAATTCCTTGTGTGACTTTTAAAGAAGGCAAAACAGACCTCACAATGGATCAGTGGAAAGCTCCATCATCTCAGGGTTTTATAGAAACATTCGTCACGCTTCCTGAGCCAATGAAACCTGGCCATCATCAAAGCTGCAAACTCTGATTTCTCCAAACTACGCTTTGCTCCAGGTTCTGCTTTCAGCACAGGAATATTTAATAACAGTGTAACGGTAGAAGAGAGAGAGGTTGATTATGGACATTTCGAAACAGCAACTCTGTACTGTTTTTAATAGACTTTAGCTACCAATCACTCTTTGTTTTAATTGCAGAATTCACTGCGGATAAAAGGTCCATGATGTTTCTCCATTTTACCATGATGGGAATCTGTTATTTAAACAGTAAATGTGATTTTATGAACTGATTGATGAATATTTATTTTCATATTTTCATTGTGAAAACAGTAAAATGAAGTCTGCAGCACATTAGAGAAACTTTAGAAAGAAAATTAGTTACTAAATTAAATCAAACTTTAATTGGATTTTTTTTTTTTTTTTATAATTAATTAAATCCAACAATAACCAGCAAACTTAAAGGGTTTGTTTGGATTTTTTTTTCTTTTTTTTTTAAGTCATTACGAGTAAAAGCTTCGTTACCCGGTGTAAGAAAATTTTAATTATATTCCAGTTTAAAAAATTTTTGCCAGCTGAACTTACATTTTTAATTTATTACTTTTAAATAACCACTTAATCTGGAATTTTAAAGAAAATATGACCTTTAAACCTAAGAGAAGAAAATCTAGAAGTATGTAAGTCAGGGAGCTTTATTTTTATAGCACCGTTCACAGATAAAAATCACAGAGCGCCAGTTAGATATTCACAAATATAGGCTTAATATAAAAAAAAAATAGGAACAGCAATAGAACATTAAACTAAAATAATTAAACTGTTTTAAAGCCTTTTTTAAAGGAATCAACAGAGACGTAGGCAGAGCTTTCCACAGCTTGGGAGGCTGCTGCTTGAAAGGACAGCAATGCTTAGAAACCTTCATAATGTTCTGGGCTGAGAAATAAAAAAATAAGGCCAGAAGAATAAGGAATCCAACTTTCCATAATGTTTTATGGGGCCTGTCTAATAAAAGATCTGACAGACAAGACTTGCAGGATCAACTGGAGACAAATGAGAACAGATTTGTTAAAACAGAAGAAGTTAGTGTTTATCACAGTTATTTTTTTTTTTTACATACACTGGCCCTGATTCTCCCTGATAGGAATGATATAAGATTAGAATAAAGGAATAGTACACCTTCTTGCTGTCTGCTGACATTCAAATAATGGAGGTCTATGGTGCCAGAGACAGAAAGGTCCATAAAAGTCCACAAAAAATGTGTCAATATTCCTCCATACTGCTCGTCCAATGTATTCCAAGTGTCCTGAGTGGGTAGCATCCAGAATTTACTCGAAACAAAGTCATTTAGAATGTTTTTAGAACATAAACAGTAGTGTATAGGATTTCCTGAAAGCGCGCTCCTGTGAGTTCACAACGCTACGGAAACCGCGGCAGACCAAACCAGATGAAAGTGCACATTCAGCTCGGCAAAGAACTCAAGCTCTTCCTCAACACTGAAGTCCTCAGACATTTTTCTTTCATTGTTTCTTTCTTTGCACAGGTAAACAGCACATTTCTTCTTCTACGCTTGCATTATCGGCAGAGCAGACGCTGAATGCGCACTTTCATCTGGTTTGGTCTGCCGGCTTCCGTAGCGTCGTGATCGCGCTTTCAGGAAATCCTATACACTACTGTTTATGCTCTAAAAACCTTCTAAATGACTTCATTTCGAGTAAATTATGGACGCCACCCACTCAGGACACTTGGAATACATTGGACGAGCAGTATGGAGGAATATTGACACGTTTTTTGTGGACTTTTATGGACCTTTCTGCCTCGGGCGCCATAGACCTCCATTATTTGAATGTCAGCAGACAGCAAGAAGCCTCCCAGATCTCCAGATGCATTTGAGATATCAAAAAAGTACTCCAGAGTGTTGTTCAGCATGGGGGTGAGTAGAAAATGAAGGCTAATCATGTTTTGGGTGTACTATTCCTTTAAGTCAGTAATAAAAAACATAAAAAACAGACAAATTAAGACTCAAGTATTCATAAGTATTAAACTTCCAGTCAGCCTCAGCAGATGGCCACTTACACAGAGCCTGGTTCTGCTGGAGGTTTCTTCCTGTTAAAAGAAGTTTTTCCTCTCCACTATCGCTGCATGCATGCTTGGAGTGAGGGATTGCTGAAAAGTCATCCACAAAATGCAAGCAGATATCTACTGTCACCACTCTCATCCAGGAGGAGAAAATCCTGCAAAGTTAATGAATAGATTCAATTGGCTTGTTTTCCTTTTAAATAAAAAACTGAACCTAAAGCAGAGTTTGAGATTTTCAGAGCCGAACCTTCCAATCTTTTCCCTACGTATCGGAATAATTTCTGAATGAATGTAAAAACACAACCCCTGAATTAACAATCAGCACTGTATCTAAGCTAAATACACAAATTATTTTCCTAAATTCTACTGAATAAATTGAAAATGCTTCTTTTTATAACAGATTTGTTGATTTCAATGTCTGTTCATCAACAGCCCTGTATTTATCAACAGCTCTGATTCAAGCTGTATTTGGATGAATCGGATTCAAATTGCTACTTTTCCTGCACACCTTGGATGGGTCACAACTTTTCTTGTTTTTCTGAGCTCAGCATCACCGCCATCGGTTATGTAATCCACATTCAAACAGCTCTAAAGTAAAACCATTCTGTCAAGTCTCCTGTCAAAAGTCCCAGAATTACTGAGGTCCTCCGGTAATACCAGATGACGCTCCGCGGACAAATAAACAGAGTCGTTTACAGGACAGAAACAAAGCGTGGCCTTGTGCTTGCGAACGTGTTTGTACTGCTGGGAGCCAGGCCACGAGATGCGCCGGGACACCCTGGTGGATCATATGACCCGGGGTGTGTGGCTTTAAAGCAGAATGACTTATTCATGACTGCCTGTCTGTCCCCTCACATGGACCGGGTTCAGCAGCAACTGGGTACATGTGTGTGTTTTGGTCAACAGCTCAAACCGCTGAATACTTTACAAACATTTAAGCTAGGGATAAAGCCAGAGGGAAAAGTTCTGCAGGATTATTCAGTAATTATAATACTGATTTAAGAATCACTGAGATTATTCAGTAATTATAAGTAATAATCCTGACCTAAACACATCTTGGGGAAATTTAATAACAATATAAAATAAGTCTTTTTTCTCATGAAGTGACTCAGATGTCAGGTGAAGTTTCTTCCTGCACCACAAAAATGATTCCAGCTGACAGAACTCTTGTCCGAGCTTTAAGGTCATGCTGATGACACTCTGTTCTATAACCATAACCACATTTTATTACTGTAACTAACTGGGAACCACTTTACCAATGAGTACATGTGGCAGATCAGTTCCTAATAGCAGCTTAGCTGCTTCCATCAACACCCTTGTTTATAGATGTTGGAGATCGGCCTGTTTTCCAGTGTAGTCCTGTTTCTCTGACCATGACTGGCTGGATATGCTCTCTTCGTCCTCTGGCACGGAGCTCGTCTACCTGGCTTTCTGTTTTGTGGACGGGGCCGCCTTTTGTGTCTCTGCTTCTGTCTCCTTGAACCCCAGTCGGCCTCAGCAGATGGCTGCTCACACTGAGCCTGGTTCTGCTGGAGGTTTCTTCCTGTTAAAACTGAGTTTTTCCTCTCCACTGTCGCTACAAGCATGGTTAGTGTGAGGGATTGTATTTGAGTCAATGAGTCGATGCAATCAGCTGGTTTTTCTTAGACAGAAAACTGAATCAATCTGACTGGATGATCTGGTGAACTGTAAAGTGCCTGGAGATGACATGTGTTGTAAATTGACGCTATATAAATAAACTGAATTGAATTGAAAACGACAGAAGTCTTTGCTCTTTTTCTAAAAAAAAAAAAAACAAGGTCAGAATGAGGATATCATTAATAGAGTGTCTGTAGCTGCCTTCTGAGTCAACTCATTTAATTATTATTTAGTTAAAATACATACATACATACATACTAATATTAAAAAGAAACGTTCACTCATAAATAAATAACTTTCAGTAAATGTATGCTCTTTCTGTACTTTGGTTAAAAAGCACATTAAAATGTAAGGAGGAACCTATGTTTTTGTTCCCGTTGTCACGTTGTTGCCCATGGGAAAGATTGATTGACAGTTGAAGTTTCACCAGAAAACGTTAAGATTTGTTTTGTGAGAAAAGCTGTATGCTCACACAGCCAACGAGGTACCACTTTGTTTCACTTGTATTTATTTGTGTAAACCTTTATTTTTGTTTTGAGCAAATTGGGGTTTCTAATTTCCTTCTTAGTTGTGACGGCATTGTTTGGGGGCTTTGTAAGACATGTCCACAATAAATGGCTGTTAAAACCAAAAGAACGACGTTCAGCCTTGATTATCTCCAGAGTAACAGTGTCCATTAAAATGTCAGTGCGGCTGAGAACAAGAACCTACAGTAAGTTGTTATACGGTAATTCTGAAAATTATATTTCCAAAAACTATTAATTTCAATTCAATTTAGTTTATTTATATAGCATCAATTCACAACATGTCATCTCAAAGCACTTTGCAGTTCAAAAGATCATCCGGTCAAATTGATTTAAAGTTTTATATCTAAGGAAAACCAGTTAATTGCATCGACTCATTGACTCAAAGGATATCATTAATAGTGTCTTTAGCAGCCATCCGAGTCAACTCATTTAAAAATTTTAATATTTAGTTAAAAACAAGAGTTCATACACACTAGTATTAAAATGAAATGTTCAATCATAAATAAATAACTATCAGTAAATGTATGTTGTTTATGTACTTTGGTTAAAAAACACATGTCAGGGTTTAGTTGTGGTTTGGTGGACCCAAGTGCAGAGGCAGAGAGGCTGAGGAGATTTCTGGGAGTTTTAAAGGGGCAAAAACAGTAAACAAAGGCAGGAATCCAAAAATCCAGCTAATAATGAAAAGCAAACCAGAACTAAGGAGACATCTGGGGAAACCAAACACGAGGAGCCAGGGAGAGACGAGGAACATAGACCACAGCCTGGAAGACAGCAAAGACAAGGAACCAACAAAGAGTGAGAGCATAAATAGCTGACAGAGACAAAGGGAGGGCTAACGAGCAGACAAGGAACAGGTGTGAGAGGAGACAACGAGGGAGCCAAGGGGAAAGGAACACACACACACACAAGAGGGCAATAGAGGACAACAGAAAAACATGAGAACTAACATAAATCTAGAAATTATAATAAAACTGGAATTAAACCAATAAAACTAGAAAACAAGGAGCAAAGTAAAGAACAACAGAACCAAGACCATGACAGCACATTAAAATGTAAGGAGGAACCTATGTTTTCGTTCCCATTGTCACGTTGTTGCCCATGGGAAAGGTTTTCCAAGAAGTTTTACCAGGAAATGTTGTATGCTCATGGTCACGCGGCCAATGAGGTAAGACTTTGTTTCACTTGTATTTATTTGTGTAAACCTTTATATTTGTTTTGAGCTAACTGGGTTTCTGATTTCCTTCTTAGTTCTGACAGCCACAATAAATGGCTGTTAAAACCAAAAGAACGACGTTGAGAATTGATTATCTCCAGAGTAACAGTGTCCATTAAAATGTCAGTGCAGCTGAGAACAAGAACCAACAGTAAGTTACAATTCTGAAAATGATATTCCCAAACACTGTTCATTTTAATTCTATTCAGTTTATTTCTATAGCGCATATTCACAACACGTCATCTCAAGGCACTTTGCAGTTCACCAGATCATCCAGTGGAATTGATTCAAAGATTTTATCTAAGGAAAACCAGCTGATTGTATCGACTCATTGACTGGAAGGCAATCCCTCACACTAAGCATGTTGTAGCGACAGTGGAGAGAAAAAACTCTCTGAGCGGCCGTCTGCCGAGGCCGACTGGGGTTCAAGGAGACAGAAGCAGAGGTTATTTCTCTTGTTAAACAGGACCGGTGGCTGATGTTTATGTTCAGTATGTTAGATTTATGTTCTTATCAGCTCCAGTTTATCCAACGCCCTGACCAGCACCAGAACAATTTTCATATATCCCACCAGTCCTAAAAAAATATGGCACTGGTTACCTTTATATGAACAGACAGAAGTTAACCCTTTGGTGCACAGTGGTATCATGAGGAGCTGTTTGAAAGGTTGTTATAGTGGAAGAGAGTATCAGCGTTTAGAGAGCTCTCTGCTGACCCCTACTGTTGAGGTTCATTAGAAGCTAGCTGCTGGAACAACTGTGCAAGCAAACCTTGTTGATCCGTTAAAACACAGTGAAAATTAACATATTTGTGTTCTTGGGCTGAAAAACGTGTCAGAGCGGATGGTAGGGAATAAATTAAACTACTATTTGTCTTTCTCTCTTTTTCCTTTTTTTGTTTGTTTGATTCTTTCTTTTTTGTTTCTTTCTTTTTGATGTTTTAATTCTATTAATATTATTTTGTTTTATTGATTGCTGGAATGTGTATTAAAGGCCATTTTAAACTCTTAGTTCACTCATGTTAATTAGTCGTCCTCCATCAGCCTCTCTGCCGTCCGCTGTCTCAGCTGTTTTTCTCGTATCTTCTCAGTATATAAGCACACTGATTAGTTTAGTTTGTCTGCATTGTTTCTTTATGTCGCTGCCTGATATTCTGCCTTTTTTCTAGAAGTCGTTCCTCCTGAAATTCTCCTGTAAGTTCTTCTTTGTTTTCTGATACCCCACTCTGCCTTTGCATTTTCCTGCCTCACAAACATGCAATTAAGACAAGTGTGTAGGAAATATAATGTGAGACTTGGATAAACTAGTAAACCTCTAAGTGCTCAGACAGATTTGACAAACGGTTCACTTCAATATTTGGCAGAATTAGCTCCAATTATGTAAATATTAGACAATCATAATTAACAGGAACCCAGTTTAAAAGACAGTTTGACTGAGGTTTGACTTTCATAATTTCTTATCTTGATTTTTTGAAGTTCTTCAGCTCTCAGTCATCCTCAGATATGAGAGTTTGGGATAGAAACCTTTATGAATGACATTTTCCATTAAATGTAGTAAGTAATATTAACATTTGTCCTATAAAATTGAAAAAAAGTGAGTCTAAACTACCATATGCTAAGATAATAACATTCATCTGTATTCTTTATATTTATTACTTTATTTCCAGTAGCACCTTTTTGTCACAGATTCCCAATTGGGTCTATGTCTGGATTTTGTCATTTTAAGAACTATTTCACTGTAGCTCTTTGTTTAGGTTTAGGGTTTCCCTGAGTTTTATCTAGAGGTATCAGTATCTAGGGTAGGTATGTATAATTATGCTCCTGTCAAACTGCTTCTCTCCTGAAACTCTCTCCTGACTCCAGGGCCACATCCTCCACCGGGACAGCTAATCCCCATAAGCCTCCGTAATGGCCCTGGATAGGTCAAGGAAGCGGTCAGGGGAAAGTTTGTTCTTAATGACCTTGCAAGCCGATTATTACAGACCCAGTTTCACAAGCGGCACTGCAAGGCCTCCATCTCCGCCTGGACGGGCAGATTGTCCAAACACTCCTTGAGACAGAAATTCAAGGCCGCTGTAGACATTTTAGTCACCTAGGCTGGAGATTACATTATAAAAGACTCCACTCTGCTGCATCTCTTCCTACCTTTTTGTCTCATGAGAACTTACGTTATTGGCCACAAGAGGGCAGCACTGACATTTGATAATTACACAACTGTCTGAGAGAGAAAGCATGTTACCTGTTGGACTGGGAGGGCCCTGACCTCAAACTAAAACAAACCATCACAAAGATGGATTAGAAGAGGCACTGCACAGGATTAATAAAGAATCTTATCCTCCAATTAGTGATCTAGAGGTATTTTGACTGCATCTCATGTTTAAAAGGGAAATATCTAATTACTGGCTATAATCAGTATCATTAGGTGGTTTCTGTTGACTTTGGGATACCGCTAATTTTCGAAAAACAGCCCTGCATGTGAGTGCTAAGAAACAGCTTGAGAGGGGGAGCATGCTTTTGGCTGACACTGCTGCATCGAACCCAAACCACAACCCGACCACTCGCTCGAGATGTTTGCAGAGGTCCGTTTCCACTGCGCTCAGCTGGAGAGGCGAGGCAACTCATGAGCAGAGGAGATGCAAAGATAAAGCTGCATTCTGAAGACCTTACATCCCTAACGAGAAACACACTGTGCTTCAGATTGACACATGACCCCACCCTGATCTTTTTGGATCTAATAAAATAACACACACATACTTTGATGTTCAACACAAGCAGGTTCTCTGATCCATCAGGCTCCAAAGCTGACTCCTCTAAAAGAGGAATTTCTTGAAATGCCCCATTTTTCTATAGGGGAACTCTGCATATTTAAATGAGGAAGTCTATAATCTGTGTTAATCTTATGTGTGAGAGGAAACATCATGCACAGGTCTGAGAATGCTCTCACTATGAGCTGTCTGGACAGACTGTTCAGTCTGTGGCTTTGAAATGAATGATCTAGGACATGCCCCGCACGTCCTCAGGCTTAAAACTATACAACAGCTTCTACATGGCTTTTTGCATCTATAAAGTGTTTTTTAATGACGGAATAGATCATTCAAAATGGCCCTTCGCAGTCAAACGGCAGCCGAATGGCAGCCAACTTCCCTCCAACTCCCAGTGAAATCGCCTCAAACTTCCAGCCATTCGAGTGACCCTTTCACCCTTTCACTGAATTACAGGGTCTGACTAGGAGATGATGCTTCTCTTTGGATCTTAATGTCCACAAATCATGACAGAAAGAATATTTTAGTACAAATATTGATGTTTATAAAGGAAAGAAAAGGCAAGAAAAGTGGAGAAATTTTGAACGGCCATTACTGTATGTTTTGCTTCATTTAAACCTTCTCATTGTTTTAATATGAGTATTACAATAAGTACTTTTCCCTGAGGATCCCTGAGGATAGGATTTCCTGAAAGCGCGCACCTGCGCGTTCATGACGCTACGGAAGCCGGCAGACCAAACCAGATGAAAGTGCGCATTCAGCGTCTGCTCTGCCGATAATGCAAGCGTAGAAGAAGAAATGTGCTGTTTACCTGTGCAAAGAAAGAAACAACGAAAGAAAAATGTCTGAGGACTTCAGTGTTGAGGAAGAGCATGAGTTCTTTGCCGATCTGAATGCGCACTTTCGTCTGGTTTGGTCTGCCGCGGTTTCCGTAGAGTCGTGAACGCGCTTTCAGGAAATCCTATACACTACTGTTTATGCTCTAAAAACATTCTAAATGACTTTGTTTCGAGTAAATTCTGGATGCTACCCACTCAGGACACTTGGAATACATTGGACGAGCAGTATGGAGGAATATTGACACGTTTTTTGTGGACTTTTATGGACCTTTCTGCCTCGGGCGCCATAGACCTCCATTATTTGAATGTCAGCAGACAGCAAGAAGCCTCCCAGATCTCCAGATGCATTTGAGATATCAAAAAAGTACTCCAGAGTGTTGTTCAGCATGGGGGTGAGTAGAAAATGAAGGCTAATCATGTTTTGGGTGTACTATTCCTTTAAAACATTTTCTAGCTCAAAATAATACACTGGAAAAAATCCAAATCTACATAAGTCATTTTTTCTTAAAATAAGTGCATTTGTTCTTGAATTGAGGAGATAAAAGAGACATTTTGTCAATGGAACAAGACCATTTAGATTTAAAATAAAAAAACACAATTGCATAGTCTTATTCCAAGTGCATATTATCTAATTATCTTATTTTAAGTGTAAAAATACTTATTTCATTGGCAAATTTACCTATTCAAAAAAAAGGTAAATACACTTAATTTAAGACATTTTTACTTATTTCTAGATAATTTTACCAGTGTAAATATAAAAGTTCTTAGAGACTGATTTTTAGTCTGAATATTTTTAATTAGTGGATGAGTTGCATGAGTTTTGTGTCAGTTGTCTGATAAAAACATTGAGAAACTGCCCCAAACCTCTGAGGAAGTTCAGTTTAAGGAACTGTTCATGTCCGGTTCCACAGTCGCCAGCCGTGAGTGGTTTTATCAGTTTTGCCCTCACAAGAGGTTTCTCAACAATAACAACACGTTGTATATAATAGATCCAGGATTCCTACAGTGAGTGTTTTGACCCTCTGGGATGGGATCAACAGATGTGATGTTTGCAATGTTTTCTCTGAGGTAAAAGAAGGAACCAAATTACATAAAATGAACAAATATCCCATGAAATAACGTAGCATTTATTCGTTTTTCTCATGCGGCAAAGGTTAAACATTCAATTCAAAAGTACATTTATTTCAAAATGAATACAGACGCTTCACTTTATATCTTGGAATAAACATAGATTGAAGTAATATTAAGTATTTTTGGTAAGTTTGTTTTTCATATTTCTGTGAACTTCTGTAATAGATTATCCTTCCCTTTTTTTTTTTTTTTTTGCCTCTTTTGGTATATTAATTAGATGCCAGTATCGTGTTCGCAAATATGTACAGTTATAAAGGAAAAATCTAGACATTGACATACTTAATGTGTAGAAAATCATTTTATTTGGCACAAAATAACAGGAAGTAGGAGTGCTTTTTTTTTTTTTTTTTTTCTGCCGTGCTCCAGCCAAGGTGATCTGGGCGCCATGATCCCTTTTATTTGATAAAGCGGTTGTGGGCAACGCAGGTCAAGGAGCCGACCAGCACCATGAACTCTTTGAAGTCGACCATATTGTCGCCGTTGCTGTCCAGACTTTTCAGAAACTTTTCCACCTGATCAGGATTCTTTGCTGCCTGCACATCAGAAACATCAAATAGGGGGTTGTGTTTACATCAAGCTCATTGAAGAACCACATTTATCTTTCTAAACAGGCATTTTTAAACAGAAACAACATCCTAAGATGCAGAAATGAACAAAATCTGATGGGAAAAGTAATCCCTGCAAAACTAATATTTTTTCCATGGTCCAAGAAGCTTTTAAAAGAAAAGTCCAGTCAGCAAGAAATAATCAATGGATCATATTTGATACCTAAAACTAATACATTTGCCGTAATTTAAGGAATTTAGCTAGCCTGGGTGCCAGTCCGAACTTAGTCCCGCCCACAAGGTTTGAGTTCGGGGAAGTTCGGTCTGGCTCTGCTCCATAGTAGCGCGAGTATTAAAGCCCACTGTCAGGCGATCCAATCAAATTGTCAGGGCGGGCTTTATACGATGATGGACAGATGATCAAGAGTAACGTTATCAACCACGTGACCAAAGCGCGCTTGGGTGACAACAACAATGGCTGCCGCTGGAGAGTTTGGGTGAGTAGATTCTGCTATTAGGTCTGTTCTAGAAGATATCGACAGCAAATTAATTTTAAAAGAGGAACAGAGAAACGCGATCAAGGCTCATCTTCTTATTCTAGGCGTGAAACTGCACGCTTTGATTTTTGTGGACAACAACTATGCGTGGCTTAACATACGTCACGCACTCCGTTGCTCTTATTGGTTGTAGGTCTATCCAATTGAGTGCAGAGGCTTTTTTTTTCCTGGTTCGTTCAAAACACGCCCCATAATCACAGCTCTATGGAGCAGTATCAGACTCATATTCTGACTAGAATTGAGTCGGACTACGTCAGGCTAGAATTTAGCATTAATTAGTAAAAAAATAACACCAAAAATTTTTGTCGGAATCACTGAGTCTGGGAGCGGCCATTTTTGCCCAAATATAGTAACACCTCACTCCTGACATATTGTGACGTCACGGTGCGGTAAGCCTAGCACCATTACAAGCAAAATCAATAGGAACTACTAGACACATCTGCAATCATCAACAATTATTGAAGATTTCCAGAGGACTTCACCATTGAAATTCACCAGAGCTATAGTGAAACTGACGATGCCCACGTGCATGGCAGCTGGATGTTGGAATACATCGGGTAAAACTGAGAAAAAAATTGTTATTCCACCTTGTTATTCCTGATCCTCTACGGACGGGCTCATCGTTGGATTGCCAACTTGAAGAGGAAGGATTTGCGATCGGAAAAACACTTAATATGTAGCCAACATTTGGAAGAAGAATGTTTTCAAGATGACTTGGATAATAGCGCGTTGTGACAAACACCAGATACAGCACTGGGACTTGATCAACAGCCGATACCGCACCGTGACATCATAAAACCAGTAGGTGGCAGTAGTGTTCTTTGACAAACATGGATGCCTCCAGTAAAGCATATTCAAATGAAAACTAATCTTAATTAAAAAAACACATATAATTTATTGAACAGTATGTTATAATTTAATATTTAAAGGACTTTCAGAAGTTTGAATTCTGAATATGACCGGAGTTTTCCTTTAAAGAACGTTTTCTTCACTCAAGTCAGCGTTTAGAAACTAGATGGATAATTATCTGACACTGTCTACCCTGATAAGCACAGGAGTCCCTCCCCTCCCATGGTGAGTACCGTACCTTGACCAGCCCAGGAAGCTCTTTCTCTATCAACGTCTTCACCTCAGATTGGCTCATTGTTTCCTTCACTCCGTCAGAGTTGGCATATTTGTCAAAAGTATGGAGCAGGATGGCCATGGCACTCTCCAGGCTGCTCATGATTGCTGCTTGCCCTGTGCTTGGCTGGTTTCAGAGGAGAACTGAAGAGAAGAACAGGAGCGGCAGGTGTACAGGCAGTGGGCTTGGGAAGAGGAGGCGTTTTTTATACGTTGCGTTGCGTTGAATTTGGAGCGGGGATGAGACTAGACCTGTACCGTGAGGCAATGCCGTGTGTTTACTATAGGTGTTGCCTCCTGCTGTGCAGACGGATCTATACTCCTACTCCGCCCAAAGTACATATCCAAAAACCCCGCTTCAGCTTTCCCCATGTTGACTTTTGGGAGAGGCCTGTTATTAATGTAATCACGAGATGTTTACACACGGTTGATTGAGCTTGAGACCAAATTATTTTAGGTTGTAATAATTTTCTTTGTGTGTGTAGGGCATTGGATCCAAACTTTCTTTTTAGGATTACAATACTGAAAGTTGTAAATCACAATAAGAACTTTTAGTGTGGTAAGTGGTTACCCATACTTCTGTAGAACAGTGGACACACAGATGTTTCGAAAACTAATTGTTTTCGCTTGCGTTTTCTCCTCTACCTGCTGATTTCTTGCAAACCGAGCTTTTACGGTTTCTGAATAAAACCAATCAGCCCACAAATCTGCTGTACGGGTCTTACAGTAGCAGCTATTCAAAACGGCCCTTTCAAGTCAAACAGCAGCTGAATGGCATTCTACTTCCCTCTAACTACCAGCAAAATCCCCTCCAACTTCCAGCCACTGGAGTGACCCCTTCTTACATATTATTTTACTCTGACTCCACCATTTCATTGAATTACAAGGTCTAACAAGGAGATGACGCTTCTCTTTAAATCTTAATGTCCTCAAATCTGGAAGGAAAGAATATTTTTGTTCAAATATTGATGTTTAAAAGGAATTTTAGGGGACCAGCCAAGGTCAAGGAAAGTATGGAAATTTTTAACGGCTACTACTGTAATGGAGCAGCTGCAGGTTTAAAAAACACAGTATGAAACTAGAATCCATGTGCAAAACAACCAGATTATTCAGTAGTGGTAAAATATACTGTGAAAATTTAGGGTTGCTGTGCAAAACCAAACAAATTGCCCTTTCGAGAAAAAAAATCTATCTTAATTTTGAAGGACTACGCGCTGTACGGTTATAGATGGTGACCATAGAACCTATAGCCATGCCACTGCATGTCTTACTGTTAAATACAGAATTTATAATTCTCCTTCTCACATATAAAGGCCTTAATAACTAATTTCCATCTTATATCAGAGATCTGATAATTCCTTATGTTCCTAACAGAGCAATTTGCTCTCAATCTGCAGGTTTACAGGTAGAGCCTAGAATTTCTAAAAGTAGAATGGGAGGCAGATCTTTAGTCATCAGGCTCCTCTCCTGTGGAACCAACTACCAGTTTTAGTCCGTGAGGCAGACACCCTGTCTACTTTTAAGGGGCTGAGGTTATCCTGAGCTATCTCTATAGTTATGCTGCTAGGGGCTTGGACTGCTGGAGGACTCCTTTAGATCTTTCAACCTCATTCTATCTCTATTCTCCCATTCTGCAGAATTTGTTAGTTCAATCTCTAACGTTCTGCTCTCTCTGCTTTTTCTCATAGTAGCTTCACTGATTGGCTGTGACACTGGAAAAAAATATCAGTTGTTTTTCAATGTAGTCCTGTTTCTCTGACTGTGACTAACTGTATGTGCTCTCTTCCATCCTCTGACATGGGAGCTGGCTCATAGCTCGTCTGCCTTGCTCTGTGTTTCCTGGGCCGCCTTTTACAGTTGCTTTTTGTATCTCTTCTTCTTTTTCTATGTCTGCTTCTGTCTCCTTGAACCCCAGTCGGCCTCGGCAGATGGCAGCTCACATTGAACCTGGTTCTGCTGGAGGTTTCTTCCTGTTAAAAGGTAGTTTTTCCTCTCCACTGTCACTACAAGCATGCTAGGTTTGAGGGATTGCATTTGAGTCAACCTCCTCTGAAGGTTCCCAAACACTTATTTTTCACTTTTGGATAATGGCTATTGGGTGAGGCCAATTGAAGCACTAAGCCTTAGTCGCCATCTGAATACCTCAAATTGTATTTCCTACCTCTTGTACACAGGTCCCATCCCTTCACCTTTTGTGGGGTCAAAAGGAAGAACACTATGTAGATCAAGAAAGGAGTTCTATATTGCTGTGCTGCTTTTTAGATTAGGGCATGATGTGTTCATGTCCGAGATTCTTTAAGATACATTCACAATAAGTTGCAACTAAATGATCAGTGATGCATAGGACACATTTCAAGCAATGCAATGGAACATATTGGGCGATCAGAGCAAAACAGTAAAGTTGAAAAATATAAACTTCTCTGTTCGCTTTGCTTTAACCAATCATGGAGTGAATGTGGTTGTGACATAGACAGAAGGAGCACAACGGAGACAAAGCTTTCAGCCAAAAACCCACTAGATTTTAATCCAGCCCTCTTTGGTTAGTTAGCTCCTGTTACTTTGCTCCTTGACAGACATAGGTACTGCTGCAAGCAAAGATTCAGCTGCAGCTCCAAGAGCAGGTTAAAGGAATAGTACACCCAAAACATGATTAGCCTTCTTTTTCTACTCACCCCCATGCTGAACAACACCCTGGAGTACTTTTTTGATATCTCAAATGCATCTGGAGATCTGGGAGGCTTCTTGCTGTCTGCTGACATTCAAATAATGGAGGTCTATGGCGCCCGAGGCAGAAATGTCCATAAAAGTCCACAAAAAACGTTTCAATATTCCTCCATACTGCTCGTCCAATGTATTCCAAGTGTCCTGAGTGGGTAGCATCCAGAATTTACTCGAAACGAAGTCATTTAGAATGTTTTTAGAGCATAAACAGTAGTGTATAGGACTTCCTGAAAGCGCGCACATGCGCGTTCACGACGCTACGGAAGCCGGCAGACCAAACCAGCGCATTCAGCTCAGCAAAGAACTCATGCTCTTCCTCAACACTGAAGGCCTCAGACATTTTTCTTTCGTTGTTTCTTTCTTTGCACAGGTAAACAGCACATTTCTTCTTCTACGCTTGCATTATTGGCAGAGCAGACGCTGAATGCGCACTTTCATCTGGTTTGGTCTGCCGGCTTCCGTAGTGTCGTGATCGCGCATGTGCGCTCTTTCAGGAAATCCTATACACTACTGTTTATGCTCTAAAAACATTCTAAATGACTTCGTTTCGAGTAAATTCTGGATGCTACCCACTCAGGACACTTGGAATACATTGGACGAGCCGTATGGAGGAATATTGACACGTTTTTTGTGGACTTTTATGGACCTTTCTGCCTCGGGCACCATAGACCTCCATTATTTGAATGTCAGCAGACAGCAAGAAGCCTCCCAGATCTCCAGATGCATTCGAGATATCAAAAAAGTACTCCAGGGTGTTGTTCAGCATGGGGGTGAGTAGAAAATGAAGGCTAATCATGTTTTGGGTGTACTATTCCTTTAAGGCATTGGCAGAACTGGGAGGGGATCTGTTGGACCCAGGTATACTGATACAGGCACTATTGCTAACCATATCACATATATGGCCCGTTAATCAGAAAACACTAAGGAAACTAGACACCCCTCCTATTGGATGATGCGTTGAAGTTGAGCTGGCTGGCATCTATGATGAATGTATGACAGAGAGAGAGAGGTAAAATGTTAAGGGACCATGTGAGCAAACTATGTGAGAAAAATGTATTGTGTCCACATTTGGTGTGAATGTACCTTTGAGCCTATTTCATGCTGACAAACAAGTTATTATTAGATAATGACTTGATTCTTTGGGGCTGGCATTAATCAAGAACTGGTGAAATGAAAGGCAGCTATCTAAATCATTTTAAGACTGCTCTTGAGTCAAGTCAATGATCTTTACCTGATACACGTTATTTAGGATTTGAAAGTCTTACATTTGACAAAATTTGCAGAAAAATGTGAAGGTGGAAATTCATATTCACAGCACTGTGAGTTATGTGTTTCTCTTTGAAACCACTTACATTACTAGAACTCCTTACAGATGTGGTAAATTTGTTAGTATAAGCTAGAGGTTATTTGTAGGAAGAACCTACAAGACCACAGTGCAAAAAGAGACACTAGGTGGTTAGCACCTATGGCTAGTCATTGCAGGTAGCATAAAGTGTCATGATGGTGAGTTGTTTTCATCCTGTTGAGTTAAAGTTGGTATCATTTAGATATTTACCAGTTTCTAAATCAGGAAGAAGGTTGCAGGTCAAGTGTATAAAGGTCTTTGGATGGGTTTTCATCTACTTGGCCAAGTCACAATCCTTCAGAGTTTACGTTTTGGTTTTCTTGTTGTCTCTGTTTCTTGTTATTCAACTATTGTTTGTAGTTTTCTAAAACACCTAACCTTTCATTCCTTCATGTTCTGTTCATTCCAGGTAAGTTCTGTAGGTAATTATTCGTCTTATGTAAACACCTACCCAGACACCATATCTGCTTTTAAGACTTTCCCTTTTGATAATGCTTATGGAGTGGCTCAGGTAATCCTGAAGTGCCTCTGTAGTTATGCTGTTGTAGGCTTAGGGTTCTGGAGAACATAATGAATACTTTACCTTCCTTTGGTACATTCAGCTAATACTCTTCAATTTTGCATTTCTCATTTGTCGTTACTTTAACCTTTAACTTAATGTACTCTTTGTTCTTCTCTTCAGAGTAAGTACATGTGGTTAGGTGTTTGTTTAACCTGTAACACCATTCTGGAGGAGGGCATCAGCTGGGTTGCTGCTGCAAACAGCATGTTCTTTTTTAGGTGATACCTTTGGCCCTGTCTTATAGTAGTTAAAGGGCAATGCCAGTTTTTTTTTACATTGGGCCTTTGATTTTACGCTATTACATCATGTTCTACTCACCCATATGAGTTTTGTGTCATTTAGAGCCGTTCTGAAGATATCCAAGTAACGTCTTCCTATGGGCAATGACTTGAAGGCACAAACTAAACTGTTCATGATGTATTCTTTATGGTACGCCAGCATTCATAACATGTAGGAGAATCACTGTCCCCCAGACATCCGCGGTTATATTTTTTATATTTATATTTTTTTAAAGCAAAGCGGAGTGTGTATGACGTCATCCACGTCCCGGACTGCAGTTGTGACAGGCAGCCCGGGTCACAGGTAGCTATGCTATGCCGCTTCTATTCATTCGGCTAGTTAATCTGAATCGTTGAATTCCATTTGGAGAGCGAGATCATCTGTGGTAGTAGCGTTACACATCTTCCAGGCATGTGAGTAAAACTAGCAGCAGTTCAGCAGACAGGAAGAATGAACGGTGGGCGGCGTGGGTGGATGACGTCATACACACGCCGCTTTGTTTTTAAAAAATAAAAAAACACGGATGTTGGGGGGACGGTGATTCGCATACATGTTATGAATGCTGGCGTACCATAAAGAATACATCATGAACAGTTTAGTTTGTGCCTTCAAGTTGTTGCCTATAGGAAGACGATTCTTGGATATAACCTAACGGAATATCTTCAGAACGGCTCCAAATGACACAAAACTCATTTGGGTGAGTAGAACCTGATGTAATAACGTAAAATCAAGGGCCCAATGTAAAAAAAATAGCGTTCCTCTTTAACACTGTCTCTCTCCTTGACACATCTATTCACCTTTCATTGTGACTAACAGTATGTGTGGTGTTAATCTTCTAGACCAGTGTTGCTAACTCTGGTCCTCAGAGCCCACTGTCCTTCATGTTTTAGATGTGCCTCTACTAAAGTACCCCTGATTCATATTATTGCATCACCTCCTCAGCAGCCATCCAATGCTGCAAAAGCCTGTTGATCACCTTTTCATTCAGGTCAGGCGTGTGGAGGCAGGGAAACACATAGAACATACAGGACAGAGGTCCCTGAGGACCAGGGTTAAAGGAATAGTACACCCAAAACATGATTAGCCTTCATTTTCTACTCACCCCCATGCTGAACAACACTCTGGAGTACTTTTTTGATATCTCAAATGCATCTGGAGATCTGGGAGGCTTCTTGCTGTCTGCTGACATTCAAATAATGGAGGTCTATGGTGCCCGAGGCAGAAAGGTCCATAAAAGTCCACAAAAAACGTGTCAATATTCCTCCATACTGCTCGTCCAATGTATTCCAAGTGTCCTGAGTGGGTAGCGTCCATAATTTACTCGAAACAAAGTCATTTAGAATGTTTTTAGAGCATAAACAGTAGTGTATAGGATTTCCTGAAAGCGCGCGCCTGCGAGTTCACGACGCTACGGAAGCCGGCAGACCAAACCAGATGAAAGTGCGCATTCAGCGTCTGCTCTGGCGATAATGCAAGCGTAGAAGAAGAAATGTGCTGTTTACCTGTGCAAAGAAAGAAACAACGAAAGAAAAATGTCTGAGGACTTCAGTGTTGAGGAAGAGCATGAGTTCTTTGCCGAGCTGAATGCGCACTTTCGTCTGGTTTGGTCTGCCGCGGTTTCCGTAGACTCGTGAACTCGCAGGCGCGCGCTTTCAGGAAATCCTATACACTACTGTTTATGCTCTAAAAACATTCTAAATGACTTTGTTTCGAGTAAATTCTGGATGCTACCCACTCAGGACACTTGGAATACATTGGACGAGCAGTATGGAGGAATATTGACACGTTTTTTGTGGACTTTTATGGACCTTTCTGCCTCGGGCGCCATAGACCTCCATTATTTGAATGTCAGCAGACAGCAAGAAGCCTCCCAGATCTCCAGATGCATTTGAGATATCAAAAAAGTACTCCAGAGTGTTGTTCAGCATGGGGGTGAGTAGAAAATGAAGGCTAATCATGTTTTGGGTGTACTATTCCTTTAAGAGATGCTGTTCTAGAGATCAACCTTGCCTCCGAACTCATCTGCTTAATGGGGTTTTATTCCATTCAAGAAGTTACTACTTCCATTTATTTTCATAATTTCCTTTCAGATGGAAAGTACTCCTTTGTTGGTGCTTTGTGCCTTCTTTGTGCGCATGCTCTGCTTTTCAAATCCTCAGCTGCTTGTGACGCTGAATCTGGTTTCGTTGGAATTTTCTTCCTCTCAAAGGGAAGTTTTCCTCTCGACTGTCACCGAGTGCATACACAGTATGTGGCACTGCTGCAAGGTCAACAGCATAATGCAAACTATTGTCCGCTGATGTGATATGTTCAACCTTACAAAGTGAATGATATGAGCACATTTGCTATAAATCCTAACCACACACTTCTTTAGATTAATCAACTATGAGTAGGTCCACACAGAGTTGAACACGTGCTTAACAAATATAAAAAAGGCATTATCAGTGGAACCCTGATTCGATGAGTCACCACGACAACAGGAAACAGGAAGTGCCTATTTCACCCTACTGGCACTAGGCTTATTTACAGTCTGGAATGGCAGGCCATTTTCACATTTATTTGAAGCTCTTTCCTTTGTTGTTTCATTTTCAGAACAATAAAATAGGATTCTTGTATCTCTAAATCACATTTTTAGTCGGAATTCTAATAATAGATTTTCTAAATTGTATTTCGCAACAGAAACTAAATTTCAGAAAGCAAAACAAAATTCTGCTAGTAAAAATTTGATTTTATATATCTAGAAAGTTTTGCACATTTTAAGCGGCCCTTTGGATAACTATCCAAATAGCTGAATATGTATTTATGATATCTGAAATGTTGCTTTCTGATCAAAATGATACAAGTTATGACCAGTTACAATAGGAATATGGAGATCTGAATGTTAGGTTTCTGTTTGTGGGGTTTGTTTTTGTGTTTTGTTTCCACCTCCGGATGGTGCTCTTTCCCAGTTCTGGATTGAAGGCCGGTTTCCGGGTTTTTCCTCCTCACCTGCGGCTTGTTGGGTCATTACCAGAGGAGTATAAGAGCTACGGACTGTCACCACCTCGACGCCAGAGTGTTTGCCAGTATTGGGAAACCCTCCTGATCCGCTGGATAAGCCTGGTTCTTCTCCTCCATTGGAAGGAAAAACTTGTCTCTTTGAGCAAGGGAAAACCTTCATCTGAGCCGTTCAAGCCCACGTCTGGAAAACCCAGTGACAGTCCGTTCCTTTGCTCCTCTGGACCCAATTCTAGTCTGCCTGTCCGCCCTTCAACTAGTTCTGCACCTCTGGACTAATTCCCCACAAACAGGATCCAAGGATCACTGAAAAACCCCCAAACAGTTTCCGGTTCCGGTTCACCAGAACGCTGGGTTCCCCGCTGAGAAATACCTGCTTTCTATCTCTCTCTCTATGCATTGTAACCCTCACAAATAAACCTGTTGATTTTAACTAGCTCTCTGAGTGTGTTTCCTGCATGTGGGTTCGAGTACTCAGACCCACCATGACACTGAAATTCATTTCTAAACATCCAGAATGTTTCATCTAGATGTGAAGAATTTAAAAAGATCATTTTGACAAAGAAAAATGTTCTTTTGGATATCAAACATACATATTCAAACAAACTTTAAAAAAAAATCAAACTGATTGGCTGATCGGTCATTTTATTTCTGTTACACAGTAAATAAGTGGCTGTCTGACTCTGCAGTCCTTTTTTATATTGCTGTTATCACACATCAATGTTCTCCTATTGATATCAAGTTCAGTTTAAAACCTGTTAAAGAAGTCATTGTAATGCTGCTAATGGCAGAATGGATGAGGTCATGGATGAATGTTCTGGATTGTGAAATGAAACGTTAGCGCTCATTAGGATAAATAAATATGAAACGTCATGTTTTCGTGCTCAGACATCCCTCGCCCTATAAATATTTAATTATCTTCCAATTAATGCTGCTAATGCATTTTTAACACCTAATGTTTGTAACAGACCTAGAGAATGAATTCCTTTTTATTAGTCGTATAAAATTATGGCCAAAATCTCCTAAGTAAATCAGGAAATAAAGTAAACTAATTGGCTTTAAGGAGGGTGGAAATAGAGGACACAGTTTATTAAGGACAATCTGCTCCTTGTCATGATTGTTTTTAGAGATCCGACCCACATGCAGAGAACCACTCAGAGAACCAGGGGGAAAGTTAAGCAAGTTAATTGAGGTAATGAGAACAGGAGTTGGACCTGGAACTTGTTGACCTGGTGAACTAGAACTGGAAAGTCTGGAGGGGAGATCACAGTGATCAGTTCAGGGTACGTAGGAAAATTGACTGAATACTGTTGGAACGGGACTCACGTTTGAGGGGGTTCATGTTTATCCTTGAATCCAGTCAGTGTGGGTCTATCCAGAGAAGAGGTAACTCGTTGGAGAGCGGACAGGTAGACATTCGTTGTACCCGGAGGTCACTTGGATTTCCGAAAGGGACTTGAACGGCTCATGTGGATGTTTTCCCCCGCTCTGTGTGAACTCAGTTAATCCTTCCAGGGGAAGAAGGCCAGGCATCCAGTTACACAGGAAGCCTTCCCAAAACTGGCAAACACTCTGGCGTCGAGGTAGTGACAGCCCACTGCTCAAATACTCCTCCAGATAATGATCACAAACAACCCACACAAACTGGATTCCTAACACTCCTGACCAGGTTAGCTCTAGAGAGAATGTTACTATGGAAACAGAAACAAAGGTTGAGTAAACTCTCTTTGTGAAATAGTAAAAGTCAGAGTTTGTCTGATTTCACGTTTAGAAAACTTAAACTTTTCAGTAAACCTGCTTATTGAAATGGACCATAGTGCAGAAAATCCACATTTGACAGATAAAAAACATGCTTTTAATAGTTCACCTCATATAACTTTTTTTTTTGTTTTATATAAAAAGGCCCTTTTGAAAGGAACTTAGAATGTTAAAAAAAAAAAATTATATCACATTATGTTTTGGATTAGTGAAATCCTACTACAAATGCCTCCTTTGGTGTTTTTAGTCGACTCCTATTTATATTTCTCTAATCTTGCTTTGTATTTCCGTCGGGGAGTTGTCTCTGAAACTAAAGCAGCCAGTGCATTTTTGCGGCATTGCTCAAGCAGCTTCTGCAGATTATTATCTGTAAAGAACGTCAGACTGTGAGTTGCTGTGAGGTTCTTCTTCTATTGTGATTGGTCTTCCTCTTTGTGTTGATGCTAAGCTTTTCTTGAAAGTTGCACTACATACCTAATGTTTGTCCTAAAGGTTTGGTGACACTTCTTGGTCCAAATTTGCAGATTTACAGATTAGACTTACTAATCACAGGACTATATTATTTGATCATCTAATCCATATTAAAGCTACAGTGTGTAATAATTACAGGGATATAAAGTCAGAAATGTAATATATTATACATAACTATGTTATTTATCATCACCTATGAGCTCAGCCTTTTAACCATAATATTTGCGTTGCCTTAGAATTCGTTATTTATAATTACATAGGAGCGGGTCTCGCAGCCATGGAGGCAGACATCTTTGCGCTACGGCAGCGCAGAGGCAACAAACTAGCGATTGCGAGATCTCCCATTACGCTCGAAAATAACTATGGCAAGTTGAGAGAGATGAACTGAGACGGTACTGAACAGTAGATGGCAGTATTATGCCTGAGAAGCGTTTAGTCTGCCTGAAACCAAAGAAGAAGAAGAAGCAGGTATACTGCGCCTCAGTAACAAGAAAGGTGAACAAGGCGGCAGGCGTGAGTGACTTTGCAAACTGTTTGGCACTGTGTGGCCAAACATCAGACGAATGGAGGATCATGCCTACTCTGTATCACAACGAAAAGCGGCGGACACCGAACCCCCGTCATCTAAGAAGCGGAAACACGACGAGAATAAACGCAAGAGTGACAAGAAACGACAAAAAACACGGATCAACATTGGCACGGCATTTACACGATGGAAGTCACTGATGGAGGAAAAAGGTTTTCAAAGTGACGCTCAAGTTGCCAGTTTTCTCTTGGACAGGTAATTAATCCTACACACACAATTGTCTAATATCACTGCAGTTTTTGGAGTACAGGATGCTCAGACCTGTCTAAAACAATAACATGCTGCGTGATGATGCTGTTACTCTCCAGTATACTTATTCAGCAACGTCCCTGACGTTTCACAGGTAATGATTCAGTAATTTTCTGTAAAATAATTTTCTGGATATATACCTCGGTTACTTCTCTCCGGCTCCTTTGGAGATCTTCAAGCCTTTCCTCCTCTGCTCTCACCCCGCTGGCTCCCCTCTCTCGCCTGGCCCTAGCTGCATGCCCTCGCCCTCTTCCTCTCCCTCTTCCTCGCCTTGTAACCCCCGTGCCACAAACAAGACTTGGACTCTGTAAACGGGGAATATATATTCTTCCAGCGAACACAATCTCGCTGTTAAACTAATGACTACAATTACTTCGTCTGTTTATATCACCATGCAAAGCAGCTCACCAAAACGTCACAACGACGTAGAAAAAATAACGGGTATATTTATTATCTAAAGTCTACATGAAATCTATACCCTACTCAGACTAATGAAATACTATCTGTAAAATTATCTATGTAAACAAACCTCATCACTTGAGAAGGTAGGCGATTCCGACGTCGTGGAAGACATTTTGTCCCGTAACGCTCGCCGTACTGTTGGGGGGGAGAAGCGGTGGGGGGGAGACGTTCATGTTGCTGCAGTCTGCAGTCTGACCGCTAGATGTCGCTGAAAATTACACACTGTAGCTTTAAATAATCTAATATAGATTTAATGTTAATTGAATCTATAATTCAATTCAATTCAATTCAGTTTATTTATATAGCGCCAAATTCACAACACATGTCATCTCAAGGCACTTTACAGTTCAACCAGATCATACAGTCAAATTGATACAAAGTTTTCTATCTAAGGAAAACCAGTTGATTGCATTGACTCATTGACTCAAATACAATCCCCCACACTAAGCATGCTTGTAGCGACAGTGGAGAGGAAAAACTCCCTTTTAACAGGAAGAAACCTCCAGCAGAACCAGGCTCAGTGTGAGCGGCCATCTGCTGAGGCCGACTGGGGTTCAAGGAGACAGAAGCAGAGATCCAAAAAGCAGCTGTAAAAGGCGGCCCCGTCCAGGAAACACACAGCCAGGCAGACGAGCTCCAAGGCAGCTCCCATGCCAGAGGACGAAGAGAGCACATCCACTCAGTCACAGTCAGAGAAACAGGACCACACTGGAAAACAGGCCGATCTCCAACATCTATTAACAAGGGTGTTGATAGAAGCAGCACAGCTGATGTTTTTTTTCCAGGATGACGTCACAGCCAAACAGGAACAGACGAGGCAAAGCTACTCTGAGGAAAAGCAGAGAGAGCAGAAGGTTAGAGATTGAACTAACAGATTCTGCAGAATAGGAGAACAGAGAGAGAATGAAGCAGAATGATGAAATGGGGGTCCCTATGTCCTCCAAAAGTCTAAGCCTATAGCAGCATAACTATAGAGATAGCTCAGGATAACCTGAGCCACTCTAACTATAAGCTTTATCAAAAATGAAAGTTTTAAGCCTAGCCTTAAAAGTAGACAGGGTGTCTGCCTCACGGACTAAAACTGGTAGTTGGTTCCACAGGAGAGGAGCCTGATAACTAAAAGATCTGCCTCCCATTCTACTTTTAGAAATTCTAGGAACCACTAGTAAACCTGCAGATTGAGAGCGAAGTGCTCTGTTAGGAACATAAGGAACAATCAGATCTCTGATATAAGATGGAGCTTGGCCATTTAAGGCTTTATATGTGAGAAGGAGGATTTTAAATTCTATTCTTGATTTAACAGGAAGCCAATGAAGAGAAGCCAGGATAGGAGAGATATGATCTCTCTTTTTTATTTTCATTAGAACTCTGGCTGCAGCATTTTGGATCAGCTGAAGGCTTTTAACTACAGTTTGTGGACTTCCTGATAGTAAAGAATTACAATAGTCCAGCCTTGAAGTAACAAATGCATGGACTAGTTTCTCAGCATCACCCCTGGACAGGATATTTCTAATTTTTGCAATGTTCCTCAGATGAAAGAAGGAAATTCTAGAAACCTCTTTGATATGGGATTTAAATGACAGGTCCTGATCAAAAATAACACCAAGATTTTTTACTTTATTATCTGAAATCAGTTTAATCCCATCCAAATGAAGTGACTGGCTAATCAGTTTCTTTTTCAGAGACTCTGGTCCAAAGACTATAACTTCTGTTTTGTCTGCATTCAGAAGCAGAAAGTTGAGAGTCATCCAGGTTTTTATGTCTTCAAGACATGTCTGTAATCTATGTAATGGGTTAGCTTCATCTGGATTTATAGACAGATATAGCTGGGTATCATCAGCATAACAGTGGAAATTAATCCCATGCTGTCTAATAATTCTACCAATTGGGAGCATGTATAAAGTAAAGAGAATTGGTCCTAGCACTGATCCCTGTGGTACTCCACAGGTAACCTTTGAGCGTGTTGAAGATCTATCATTAACATGAACAAACTGAATTCGATCAGATAGATAAGATTTAAACCAGTCTAGTGCTGTTCCTTTAATTCCAACAAAATATTCAAGTCTTTCTAAAAGAATATTATGGTCAACTGTATCAAATGCAGCACTAAGATCCAACAGGACGAGCACAGATACAAGTCCATTATCTGAGGCCATGAGAATATCATTAGTGACTTTCACCAGAGCTGTTTCAGTGCTATGATGAGCTCTAAAGCCAGACTGAAACTCTTCAAAAAGTTCATTATGGTGGAAGTGATCGCAAACTTGTTTGGCAACTACTTTCTCAAGAATTTTGGATAAGAAAGGAAGATTGGATATAGGTCTATAATTGACCAAGTCATCTGGGTCAAGAGACGGTTTCTTAAGCAGAGGTTTAATTACAGCAATCTTAAAAGCTTTAGGTACATATCCCTGTAACAGAGATAGATTAATCACATCTAAAATGGAGGAGGAGATCAAAGGGAATACCTCCTTAAATAACCTGGTTGGAACTGGATCTAACATACAAGTTGAAGGCTTAGATGAAGACAATAATTTTGCTAATTCAGAGAGTTCAACTGGATCAAAGCAGTCTAAACCCGGTTCAGATTCCATGACTACCTCAGGTACAATCGCGGATAGAGGAGTGCTTATGATCTTATTTTTAATAAGATCAATCTTATTTATAAAGAATCCCATAAAATCATTGCTGCTAAGAGCAGGTGGAATGGACGGTTCAACAGAGCTATGGCTCTGGGTGAGTTTGGCAACTGTATTAAAAAGAAATCTAGGATTATTCTTATTCTCCTCTATTAATGAGGAGAAGTATGCTGCTCTTGCTTTACAAAGGGTCCTCTTATACAGCAGTAAACCATTTTTCCAGACTAGGAAGGACTCTCGCAGGCCTGTGGAGCGATATATTCTCTCCAGTTTCCTAGCATTTTGCTTCAAAGTACGCAGCTCTGCATTAAACCAAGGAGCAAGCTTTCTATTTTTAACGGTTTTCATTTTCAAAGGAGCTGCGTTGTCTAAGGCAATACGCAGAGAACTAGCAACCCCATCAACAAAATCATCAACCTGTGAAGGGGAATAAGCTAAGCTTTTGCACTCTGCAGCACTGCTCAGTGACACAGAGCAGAGAGAAAGTGAAGCAGATTCTTTAAAATTTATAACTGCACTATCTGATAAAGATCTACTAAAATTGAACCTTCTTTTGGGGGAGGAGAACTCTGTTAAAGTAATCCTGAAGGTTATTAGAAAGTGGTCAGAGAGGACAGGGTTGTGAGGAAATACTGTTATTTCTTCACATTCTATGCCGTATGTCAGCACAAGATCCAAAGTATGAAGATGAGAATGCGTGGGACTATTCACATTTTGAACAAAGCCAATAGTGTCTAAGATAGCATTAAAGGCTGCTGTTAAGCTATCGCCTTCAATGTCAGCATGGATGTTAAAATCTCCCACTATGATGACCCTGTCAGTATTTAATACCAAATCAGAAAGGAACTCTGAAAACTCATCTAAAAATTCAGAGTAAGGACCTGGTGGACGATACAAAGTTACAAAAAGAAGAGGTTTTCTTGCCTTGAAATTTGGATCAGGGAAATTAAGGGTTAAATGTTCAAAAGAGTTGTAGGTATTAATTGTTTTGGGAGTAATCAGTAAGTCAGACTGGAAGATTGTTGCTACTCCTCCTCCTCGCCCAGAACTTCTGGGGATGTGAAAATTTAAATAGCTTGAAGGAGTTGCCTCATTTATGCTCACATAATCCTCTTGCTGCAGCCAGGTTTCTGTAAGGCAAAACAAGTCAATGTGATTATACTATAATAAATAATAAACTACATTTCCTCTGACAAATAGTTTTCTTAAGCTTGATTAATTTTTTTTCTCATATATTTACAGGTGCTGGTCATAAAATTAGAATATCATGAAAAAGTAGATTGATTTCAGTAATTCCATTTAAAAAGTGAAACTTGTATATTATATTCATACATTACATACAAACTCATATATTTTAGATGTTTATTTTGTTTAATTTTGATGATTACAAATGACAACAAATGAAAATCTCAAATTCATCATATCAGAAAATTAGAATATTGTGAAAAGGTTCAAAATTGATGGCCCCTGGTGCCACACTCTAATCAGCTAATTAACTCAAACCACCTGCAAAAGCCTTTAAATGGTCTTTCAGTCTAGTTCTATAGGCTACACAATCATGGGGAAGACTGCTGACTTGACAGTTGTCCAAAAGACGACCATCGACACCTTGCACAAGGAGGGCAAGACACAAAAGGTCATCGCTAAAGAGGCTGGCTGTTCACAGAGCTCAGTGTCCAAGCACATTAATAGAGAGGCGAAGGGAAGGAAAAGATGTGGTCGAAAAAAGTGTACAAGCAAGAGAGATAACCGCACCCTGGAGAGGATTGTGAAACAAAACCCATTCAAAAATGTGGGGGAGATTCACAAAGAGTGGACTGCAGCTGGAGTGAGTGCTTCAAGAACCACCACACACAGACGTATGAAAGACATGGGTTTCTGCTGTCGCATTCCTTGTGTCAAGCCACTCTTGAACCACAGACAGCGTCAGAAGCGTCTTGCCTGGGCTAAAGAGAAACAGGACTGGACTGCTGGTGAGTGGTCCAAAGTCATGTTCTCTGATGAAAGTAAATTTTGCATTTCCTTTGGAAATCAAGGTCCCAGAGTCTGGAGGAAAAGAAGAGAGGCACTTCATCCACGTTGCTTGAAGTCCAGTGTAAAGTTTCCACAGTCAGTGATGGTTTGGGGTGCCATGTCATCTGCTGGTGTTGGTCCATTGTGTTTTCTGAGGTCCAGGGTCAACGCAGCCACATACCAGGAAGTTTTAGAGCACTTCATGCTTCCTGCAGCTGACCAACTTTTTGGAGATGCAGATTTCATTTTCCAACAGGACTTGGCACCTGCACACAGTGCCAAAGCTACCAGTACCTGGTTGAAGGACCATGGTATCCCTGTTCTTAATTGGCCAGCAAACTCTCCTGACCTTAACCCCATAGAAAATCTATGGGGTATTGTGAAGAAGAAGATGCAATACACCAGACCCAACAATTCAGAAGAGCTAAAAGCCACTATTAGAGCAACCTGGGCTATCATAACACCTGAGCAGTGCCACAGACTGATCGACTCCATGCCACGCCGCATTGCTGCAGTAATACAGGCCAAAGGAGGCCCAACTAAATACTGAGTGCTGTACATGCTCATACTTTTCATGTTCATACTTTTCAGTTGGCCAACATTTCTATAAATCCTTTGTTTTTATTGGTCTTCAGTAATATTCTAATTTTCTGATATGATGAATTTGAGATTTTAATTTGTTGTCATTTGTAATCATCAAAATTAAACCAAATAAACATCTGAAATATATGAGTTTGTATGTTATATATGAATATAATATACAAGTTTCACTCTTTAAATGGAATTACTGAAATCAATCTACTTTTTCATGATATTCTAATTTTATGACCAGCACCTGTACTTTTGAAACCACTAAATGTTTGCAAATGTCCAAATATGTAGCTGGTAGTCTGGTGGGAAGCTACGACCAGAAATGTCAGGGCCAGTTTTCTGAACCCAGTCCATCCCTGACTACAGTAATCCCATCACTAGTAAATACACAATAAGAATACCATATATTTCAAATATTTCTATGGATTAATTATTTCATTAATAGATTTATATAAGGATATTATGTCAACACCTGTTAGTAGAGTCTGTTAGCTGCAGATGAAAACGCTTAATCTCAGAATCACTCCCTGAGGCTTTGTCTTTGAGATGAAGACATAGATTTATTACTTTGTGTACATGTGACTTAAGATGACGAGTTATTAATTGCTTAGATATAAATACACCGAATGGAATTTAATTGACTCACAGCTCATTTAACTTACCCATCTAGCAGTATTGTGGTAACGCCCACGTGGCTTCTGAGCTCATTTGCTCAACTTCACTTGTCTTTTTTTTTGTTTTGAATCTAAGAAATGTCACACCTAGGACCCATTTCTCAGTGCTTTTGAAGAACTAATGAGATCAGGGAAGGACTTTTATAGATATTTTATAGATTTATAGATTTTTATTTAGCAGCACTCAAGATGTTCTGTGGATATTTTAGTTTTGAAAATGCATAATTTTATTGAGAAAGTTGCTGCTAAAAAGATTTCAACTGCTCTAAAAACTGCTTTTCAGGGCTTTTTTTGTCTTTCTTTATCAGATCTTATTTACTGTCGTGTTTTTCTATTGAACACTCAGCTCAGTAGCATAAAGCAAGATGGCAAATTGGACATTCTAAGGAAGTATTTTGAAATTTTATCCTATGACATTTCTTAAAACAGTAAGCACCTCTTATATAAAACCGTAGTACTGACCTTTTGCTGTTTAAGACAACAAAGACAACTACAATGTCCTTACCGCCTCATTCATGTTGGTGAATAATCTCAGGAACTCCCCTGCAAATCTGGAGTGTAACTGAATTTAGCATCAGTGTTTTACTGTAGGCGTGTGAAAGTTCCTGTCCTAGAACATGCAATCTACATTTAAGATCACCATTAATGAGTTTTTTAGATGATAACATGACTAAGACGAGGTCAAAGAAAGAGAAATCAAAGACATATCGGTTTGGAGTACTCTAAAGGCTCAAAGCCTCACTTGGACCGTCATAGGTGCTTTTTCCACTTCCTGCCTTTGACCTATTATACTGTAGCTTAGCAACACCACACTTTCCATTCAGGGTCCTTGTTGTGAAACTTCCCCCTCATCTGTCTACATGTCTCAGCAATGTGGACTACCGCTAGTGTGATAAAGTCACACTGAAGCCACCCTGTTCACACGTTTGCCCTCGTATGAGTACATGCGTCATGTTTGTACTCATGATTCAAGAAATTAGTTGAAGTAAACTAATGCCAGCAAGTTCTCATGAGAGAGGAAGAAGATCAAATAATGTTTGCAGGGTCTATTTTATGCTGACACGACTGAAAGATCATTAAGTAAGCAGTTTCTTCTGCAGTTGCCCTGACAGGCCAGGCCATTGTCTCAATGGGCAGACTGGTAATCTGTGATACCGTGCATTTGCCCGGCGGGCCGGTCAGCGTGGAAGGGCCAAAGCTCCTACCTGTGACAGTAAATAACTACCTAAATGATGCATGCAGTATATGTAGCCCTTCCTTTTAATGCTCATCCTTGTGATGGTTTCCATATGGTGTAATTTTCTTTTTCTTAAAACTGTAAAATCCTTGCAACAAACTAAATTATAATAAAACTAAAATGCTTTCTTTAAACCAAACTACGATGTTCCTCTTATATCTGGCAAATGATGGGGTGCATGATGGGGTTTTGCATCTACAGGTGCTGGTCATAAAATTAGAATATCATGAAAAAGTAGATTGATTTCAGTAATTCCATTTAAAGAGTGAAACTTGTATATTATATTCATATATAACATACAAACTCATATATTTCAGATGTTTATTTGGTTTAATTTTGATGATTACAAATGACAACAAATGAAAATCTCAAATTCATCATATCAGAAAATTAGAATATTACTGAAGACCAATAAAAACAAAGGATTTATAGAAATGTTGGCCAACTGAAAAGTATGAACATGAAAAGTATGAGCATGTACAGCACTCAGTATTTAGTTGGGCCTCCTTTGGCCTGTATTACTGCAGCAATGCGGCGTGGCATGGAGTCGATCAGTCTGTGGCACTGCTCAGG
Organism: Cyprinodon tularosa; assembly: GCF_016077235.1. NCBI lineage: Eukaryota > Metazoa > Chordata > Actinopteri > Cyprinodontiformes > Cyprinodontidae > Cyprinodon > Cyprinodon tularosa. The sequence continues at coordinate 3,191,986 of NW_024039452.1, read as the reverse complement.
TGTTATGATAGCCCAGGTTGCTCTAATAGTGGCTTTTAGCTCTTCTGAATTGTTGGGTCTGGTGTATTGCATCTTCTTCTTCACAATACCCCATAGATTTTCTATGGGGTTAAGGTCAGGAGAGTTTGCTGGCCAATTAAGAACAGGGATACCATGGTCCTTCAACCAGGTACTGGTAGCTTTGGCACTGTGTGCAGGTGCCAAGTCCTGTTGGAAAATGAAATCTGCATCTCCAAAAAGTTGGTCAGCTGCAGGAAGCATGAAGTGCTCTAAAACTTCCTGGTATGTGGCTGCGTTGACCCTGGACCTCAGAAAACACAATGGACCAACACCAGCAGATGACATGGCACCCCAAACCATCACTGACTGTGGAAACTTTACACTGGACTTCAAGCAACGTGGATGAAGTGCCTCTCTTCTTTTCCTCCAGACTCTGGGACCTTGATTTCCAAAGGAAATGCAAAATTTACTTTCATCAGAGAACATGACTTTGGACCACTCACCAGCAGTCCAGTCCTGTTTCTCTTTAGCCCAGGCAAGACGCTTCTGACGCTGTCTGTGGTTCAAGAGTGGCTTGACACAAGGAATGCGACAGCAGAAACCCATGTCTTTCATACGTCTGTGTGTGGTGGTTCTTGAAGCACTCACTCCAGCTGCAGTCCACTCTTTGTGAATCTCCCCCACATTTTTGAATGGGTTTTGTTTCACAATCCTCTCCAGGGTGCGGTTATCTCTCTTGCTTGTACACTTTTTTCGACCACATCTTTTCCTTCCCTTCGCCTCTCTATTAATGTGCTTGGACACTGAGCTCTGTGAACAGCCAGCCTCTTTAGCGATGACCTTTTGTGTCTTGCCCTCCTTGTGCAAGGTGTCGATGGTCGTCTTTTGGACAACTGTCAAGTCAGCAGTCTTCCCCATGATTGTGTAGCCTATAGAACTAGACTGAAAGACCATTTAAAGGCTTTTGCAGGTGGTTTGAGTTAATTAGCTGATTAGAGTGTGGCACCAGGGGCCATCAATTTTGAACCTTTTCACAATATTCTAATTTTCTGATATGATGAATTTGAGATTTTCATTTGTTGTCATTTGTAATCATCAAAATTAAACAAAATAAACATCTGAAATATATGAGTTTGTATGTAATGTATGAATATAATATACAAGTTTCACTTTTTAAATGGAATTACTGAAATCAATCTACTTTTTCATGATATTCTAATTTTATGACCAGCACCTGTAAAGGCTAACGTTTCTTCTTCTTCTTCTTCTTCTTCTTCTTCTTCTTCTTCTTCTTCTTCTATTGAGTTTTCTGGCAGTTTGCATCCTGTGTGCATTACCGCCATCAACTGGACGGAGATGTAATTCAGAAATATAATGTTTGTATATCTTTATATCTTCATGAAACTAAATTCTGTCTATACTTACACACACGCACATACACACACTAAATTCTCCCAGCTAATTCTGTATCTTTTAAATATTTAATAAGTGCTTTAATTATCTTATCTGATTGATGCTTCCCTAATAAATCTGCCATCTTTACTGAACTCCCCATTACCCTTTCCAGTTCTTTCCTCTCTTTTGTATATTTGCTACAATAGATCAACACATGTTCTACTCCTTCGATTTCTCCACAATAACAACAATTACCCGTTGGATGTTTCCCTATTATTTTTAGACCTGCATTTAAACTAGTATGCCCAATCCTTAACCTGTTTATCCATATTTCCTCTCTTCTACTCATTATACTGTTATATCCTATGCTAATATCTTTATGTATTTTATATAAATGTCTTCCTTTTTTTTCTAAATTCCATCTCTTCTGCCATACCTTATTTATTTTATCTTTAATAATTACTTTTATTTCTGTTCTACTTAGCGGGACATCATATTCAATTTCTCCTACTTTAACTGCTTCTTTAGCTAACTTATCTACTTTTTCATTACCTAAGATTCCTTTGTGTGCTGGAACCCATGTGAATTGAATACTTATATTTTGTTGCCTTATACCATACATTAAATAACTGACTTCATCTAAAAGATCTTGACGGCTTTCAGATTTTCCACTTTTAAAACTAGTCAGGCAAGACATTGAATCTGAACAGATAACTACATTTCTAGGCTTCACCTCCAGCACCCATTGCAATGCTAAAATAATTGCCAACATCTCTGCTGAAAAAATTGCTAAATTATCTGTTGTTCTTCTCTTGATAGAAATATTTTCTTTTGGAATATATACTGCTACTCCTGTTTTACCATTTTCCTCTTTTGATGCATCTGTATATATTTGTGTCATATTTTCATACCTTACTTCTAAATGCTGCTGAATAATTTGATACAAACCTCCACAAGACTCTTCTATTTTTTTAGTTTCTAAATTTACTATTGGCATTTCGAAAAACCATGGAGCAATTTTAGATGTACTTACAGTTTTACAGTATGTTATATTACTTATCCCAGAATACTCTGCATAAATATTTCCTTCCCATCCAAAACTCCTTATATTATGGCCATATTCCCAACATTCTCTGAATATCTGTTTAGTAGGGTGATTTTCCTCATGCCCTTGTAAATTTAACCAGTAATTTATTGACAGTTTCATCCTCCTTAAGTCAAACTAATGCCAGCAAGTTCTCATGAGAGAGGAAGAAGATCAAATAATGTTTGCAGGGTCTATTTTATGCTGACACGACTGAAAGATCATTAAGTAAGCAGTTTCTTCTGCAGTTGCCCTGACAGGCCATTGTCTCAATGGGCAGACTGGTAATCTGTGATACCGTGCATTTGCCCGGCGGGCCGGTCAACGTGGAAGGGCCAAAGCTCCTACAGTAAATAACTACCTAAATGATGCATGCAGTATATGTAGCCCTTCCTTTTAATGCTCATCCTTGTGACGGTTTCCATATGGTGTAATTTTCTTTTTCTTAAAACTGTAAAATTCTTGCAACAAACTAAATTATAATAAAACTAAAATGCTTTCTTTAAACCAAACCACGATGTTCCTCTTATATCTAGCGAATGATGGGGTGCATGATGGGGTTTTGCATCTAAAGGCTAACATTTCCCGTCTAGCAAAGCCAGTAAAACCACATTATAGACGTCTTGGTGACGGTTGTCGTGTGATGCTTGAAGATAGATCGGTTAATCCACAATGTGTGTTGGTATTGGGGGCCGGTGTAGATGGAAAAATGCCAGGGCCGTAAATCGTTCCCAGTCTGAGCCTGAAAATGGGTCTTAAGCTCAAAAAGTTGTCCATTTAGCTCAGTTTCTTATTTAAAACAAGACAAATTTTCCTCAAGATCAGTCACTGTTTTCCAAAATCACCAAGAGAAACTGCCCTCTCAGTGTGCAGCACTAAAACTTGGCTGCGAAGGTTCGACTCCTGCCCTGGTGACCTTTGCTCCATGTCTTTCCCCTTCTCTCTAATCTCATTTCTATCTGCATAATTTAGAAAATATCAAAATAAAGGCCACTAGAGCCTAAAAATTACCTTTAAAAAAAACTAACTGTGCGTTTTCCAATTTGATCTTTCTTTAGCATGGTAGCCTCACAGGTGAACCTCAGACTAATCAAGGCATTGTGCACCTTTCTCCTCTATAACACATGGGCTGATTCCAAATGGAGCAGCTCCTACCTTCTGTTCCTTCAATTTTTTGTGGGATAAATGAGAAGAAGACTATCATAGGTAGAGAAAGTAACAGCTCAGCTAAATCCGGACAGCTTTAGCCCTTCCAAAAAAAATGCACATAGATGATGCTAGTAAAAACCAGGACTGCAGTCTTATGAAAAAGAGCTCCAAAAAAAAACACAAGTTACAGGAATGAAGGGAGCAGCTGAAGCTCTCAGATAAAAAAGCCAAAATATATGCAGGGGTGAACATTCACATGTTCGTTTCCCATACTAAAAAAAGCTTCAAACTCAACGCTGTTTCTGACACTTTGAATTGAAAAAGCTTCCTGGATGGGAAGCAAAACATCTTCAAACTTGGAAACAAGTTGTTTTTTTAACTTTTTTTGAATAATTTTGACCTGGATGACTGATAATCTCCACCAGCAAACTCACAAGCCTTTTTTATGTGGTGAACTGTACCAATAGCCTCAGTTCTGCAAAGCAATGGATTGTGGGAATCCATATAAGATTCCCTATGCTAAATGCGCCATAAAAATAAGCATCTTATCTTAACTCTTTTCCTACTGTCAGCACTATTCAGACAGCACTTATCATGGTGAACAATGACAAGCACAACATTAGTCCAAATGAATTAATAAATTTTTGGATTTAAAGCATTTTCTGAAAAATATCTATCAGATAATAAACATAATTTTCATCAAGCCCAAATTTCAGGTTTGAATAAAAAAAAAAATGTTTGGTTGAGCTCTGGTAGAGTTTATTCACAGTTATCAGACAAGAAAAGGTGCAGAAAGAGAAGGTGAGAGCCCGTGCAGCAAAAGGTCTACAATCCGATCACTATAGCCTCATCAGCAGCGACGTCCACATCTTTACACCCAAAATATTGTTCATTAGTCTAATGTAATAATCTACTCTTACATGCATGTTTTTTATTAGCTCAAAGCAAAAGATAATCATAGAAAAAATGACGTAACAATTTAATCTCCTTTAATTTATTTAATATACACGTTTAATGAACATGTCTTCTGAGTGGAGAAGATAGTTTGCATAAAGTTTTGAGTATTCATACATATAAAATGACTTATTTAGAAAAAGCAATGTACAATATATACAAAATGACAGGAAGGATGATGTCTTATAACTTTTTTTGGTCGGGCTGCACATGCTCGAAGTAATTCAGGGAATCATACATAGGAACTTCACACTAAAAAAAAAAACAGAAATAAAATACGTCAGAACAGATTTTAAGATGATCAACAAGGAAATTTAATTTATAGAACTTTATGCACTGAAGCTAAAAGCAAAGAGTAGTTTAATCATATTTGGTTGTTAATAAGGAGCTTAATTTAGTGTAAGTTCAGCAACACCTGATTAAAAAGATCAAACCACAAACACTCTAGATCATATCTCAGAACGTTAACATTTACTTTCCACCTCTGTGTTTCCTCATACTCACCCACTGAGTTGAGCCTCTAGAAGAACTGGTGCTGTGTTTGTCCATTTCTGCTTCGATGGAGTCGGTGTGAGGAACCTCATAGATCACTCTGGCTGCTTGTCCTGAAACACAAAAACAAAAAAATACAGTTATAATTATACGGACATCCATTTATGTTTCACTTTATATTAAAAAATCTACATTTTCAGCTCTAGAATTCATTTTAAGTCTCTAGAAATGCAACCAGCAGCACAAAATGACGTTTTTCCTAAGAGGATGGATTATATTTAAATGTGTCAGAGGAGTACCACAGGGTTCAAAGCTTGTTCCCATTTCTTTTCCACTAAAATAAAATCTTCCAAAACAAAAAGACATTAAGAACCTTAATGTAAACAGTGACTATTAATGAATTCATGTCTCCAATCTAAAAAGCATCTTAGAAATTTGAGGTTTTCTCAAAAAATATATAATGCTTCATAAAAGCTGAAATTATTTTGGTACAGTAGCATCGCCTAAAGATTAGTAGATTAGCTGACTGCTAATGTTATACCAACGAAAACAGTTGCTGCAGTTTATTTGCTCTTTATGATTAAGATTAGTTTCACCTGAAAACAGCTTGTTTGGCAAAAAAAACAAACAGAAATTCATCAATTTTAGGTCATTTTATTTACTATAACTTTTTTGTTGGTATTTAGAAAAACTGCTTTCTAAGGTTTTCCTCGGCAATGATGTGCAAACATCTAAGACTGGAATTCAAGAACAACTTTAATTTCATTAAGAGTTACCATCTTTATAAAGTTTGAACATTTTGGAGGTTGTTTTTAGACATTTTGAATTTTTATTCTCGGGAAAAAAACGGGACGCTGTCATACATCTCCAATACAGTTTTAGCAGAGGAAATGAAATCATTATAGGTCTTATTAAGGAAAGCATAACATTTGTTTTTGCTGAAAGTGAATTAATAAATGGCAAAAACAATTGCAACTGCCAAATATAGATTATCAGATTATTTTTAATAATGTTATCTGCATATTTATTACAGTTGCTATATTACTAATTAAAACTCAATATATTTTACAGATGTAATAAATTAAGAAGTTGTTTTCCAAGTTTGATTTCTCTAGCTAAATGGATCTATGGATGTTTCCATTATATATTCCTATTTATTTTCCACCATTATCACGTTGCGTAGACTTTATTATCATTTCATAAATGCACAATAAAAATACTTTTGATCACTGCTGCACTTAAAGAAATTGAAATGTCATGAAATTAAATTTTGTTTTCTGTGTATACACTGTGTATACACTGTGTATACAAAATGACAATAAAAGTTATCTAACTCTAAATCTAATTTAAGTCAGAAAGAATAAAAAAAACAAGAACAGTTATACAATAAAAATACCTTCTTAACCCCTAGAACCCTACGGACCCACCGGTGGGTCCAGCTGCTACGTGACCTCGTAATTTTAACAAACCCCCAGTATTGATGTAAAAAACATATATTTTTTTTTTTTTTAGTTCAGTTCAGTTTATTCGAACAACAAAACAATATAAGATGTGTAAATACAACACAACACAATGAATACATAAACCATAATAAATTGTTCGAAAAGGAATGGAACGAAGTATAAACTTTTTTATTTGGCACAGTTTGGTGACATTTTTGGATAAATGTGCCAAAATGGCCCCTCCGCCTAAGAAATTTCTCACTAATACCATTCTAAAATAAATATGATTCATCTGATTGATACCAAATTTGGTATATTTTTACACAACATTTAGATTTGAAAGTCTGTACTACTTTTTTGTGCTATAAATAATATTTTGGTAGTGTTTTGCAATGTTTATTTCAAAGAAAATTTTGGCAAGGTTCAAAAAATGCAAAATATTTTGTATTTTGTCCCTAATATTTCAGGCAGGGTCAAAGCTACAATGGTGCTGACACCAGAAAACCATTCTATGACATCTTACCTTTACAGACGTACCAAAAGTTTCTTCTTAAATCTAATAGCTGTAAGGCTATAAGTTACTTTTGTGTGTTTTTGTCAGGCAGAAATTTATTTATACCCCCTGAGGGTGTAAGAGGTTAAATGACCATCCCCCGATTATATCCTCTCTGAATGTGTAAAATTTCTACCATATATTATCAGTAATGGCAATAATTTTGCCCTTTCAACCTTCGATGGGCAGTAGGGTAACAAGTAGCCTGAGCGAAATAAATAAACTCAAAGTGTCCTACTATGACAATGAAGCTGATCCCAGTGGGAAATTAGTCCCTGACTCTGTAGGGGGAGTGATAGCCTCGATCAAGCTCAATGACCGGCGTACCTGATAGGGAACCATACCATGCATAGTGCTTTAGGTTAATAGACGATATTAATTAGGCTAAATATGCTTCCAAAATAAATAAATAAATAAATAATTCCACCATACATTAAGTGCTGTTTAAAATGCAGTGCACCATATTAGAAATGCAAGGCTACAGGTATTATTGTTAGTGTATAAATAGTTTTTTTTTTTCTAATTTGGTGGTTTTAGATCTGCATGGTGGTTTAGTATCTTTCTTATTGCAGCAACTATAAGGAATCAACTATAAGGTGAAAACAGTCCTCTATGTTTCTCTTTGCTTTGCACAAGCATCTAATATCTTAAGGCTAGACAGTGTGGGAAGTAATGCCCTAAACTGACTTCCGTACTCTTTCAACAGCCTTCCTGTCAGTTGAGGTGCAGCTTTGTAAACCGCACTGAGCTATGGTGAGTGATGATGCGTTCGGCTGAACGTTTATGAAAATACAGCAGCTGCTTCTTGGATATTATGAGGCTCCTTAATGACCTCAAACAGAACATTTGATGCAGTGATTTGCTTTTGTTGTTTGTTTTTTTTTTTTTACTAGAGCAGCTAACAGATGGTCTGTTAACTGCTCCTGTGAAAAACAAAAAAACGATTTCAAAGATTAAACATTGCTGAATCACCACCACATCCTCTACAGACTGTCACTGGACCAGTTCCTCCATTCTACTCTTAAACATTTAAGAAGTGGCCTTCAGAATATTAGAGGTTAAGAGACCAACTGATTCAGGACAAACTTTACCCACAAACTAAAATCATTTCGATTTTTTATCAACAATGTGGTTGATCGGAGCAACTGAATTAAAAAATTCTGATTGCTGATAAGTTTCAAAATGCCTTTTGACCCCCAAACTGATGGTGAGATGAAACAGGGACCCCCTAATTATATATATTGTATGAAATTGTGTTATAGCAAACTGGTCCTATAGTCACTCAATTTACCTGGGATTATTAAAGTATTTCTGATAATATAATATAATATAATATAATATAATATAATATAATATAATATAATATAATATAATATAATATAATATAATATAATATAATATAATATAATATAATGGTTGTACAACAAGCTTAGTCATATTTGCTTTTATATTTGGACATCTGAATATAATCTATATTTCTCTTATCACACTGCAAAAACGTTCTGAAAATTAGTAAAAATGTCTTTAAACAAGTGTATTTACCTTAAATTTGAGTAGGAAAATAAGATGATCTGCCAATGGAATGAGCATTTTTACCCTTAAAATAAGATAAATTAGATATTATGCTCTTGAAGTAAGAGACTATAGTCTTTTTTCTTATTTTTAATGTAAATTGTCTTATTCCATTGGCAAAGAGTCTTACTTACCTGCTCAATTCAAGAAGAAATGCACTTGTTTTAAGAAAAATTTACTTACTTAGATTTACATTTTTTGCAGTGTGTTTCCTAGAGACCAGCTATCAAACTGATCTTTTCAAGAAATGCATTAATTAGCAGAAATTAAATTAGAAACATAAATTCCAGATAAAATAACAGATATGGATTTGATGCTCAAAAAGAAATGAGGAAGATTCTTCTTAAACAAGAAAAGTTAAATTTGGTTTAATCAGGTTTTTAAGTTAATCACCAATTAGAACCGTAGTTATTGGTGGGCTAACTGAACGTTTTACATTATAGACCTTAAACTAACTTGCTTGTAGGAAAACAACAGCAGCCCACTTCCGCCATGTTCGTTCAAAGCAGGTCTCTATAGTGACGCACAGATCTATAGTGTACTGCATGGTTTTTCAAAAACCCAGCAAGAGAGCTCAAATCTAATGTGGAATGTAATGTGGAATTCAACAGGATCAAATCAACATGCTAGACATCAAAAAAGGGTCAGGAAACATCTGAAATACTGAAGACATCTTTGACCCGGGACGCCATTTTGATTTTCTCCTATTTTTCAGCCCAAACTGCTACAGAAAGAAACAAAAAAAGCCTGAAGTTTAGAGATCTGCTTCATTTTGTTGAACCAAACCATCGATCCAACTAGTTTTCTACACTCTTAGGAAGAGCTACGTCACAGATCGATTTTAAAGCTAGTTTATGCTTGGTTAATTCCGCTTTAAGAACCTGTTAGGTGGAGTCAGCACTATAGAAGTGGAGGATTGACTTCAACCGTTCTAACTGACGTCTTTTCACACATGTAAAGGTGTTGTAGGTGTTTATAATGAGTTATGTAAAAGAATAAATGTATGGCAGATATGTGCGTAAATGTCACGTAATTTCTGGCCTTAAATTATTTATATGAGCCATTTTTAAAAGGGTTGCAAAAAACACAAGTGGATTTATAAACCTTAAAAAAGTTCAATAATTTGAGTTTGATTTTGAGATTAATTTTGATTACGCCACGTTGGTTTAAAATTAAACAGACAGGTTTAAGTATTCAACAATGCTCGTGTAAATGTGAGGGAAACTTCACTGTTTTGATCATGACTACAATGTTCAGTCACAATGTTGGAATATTTAACATAAATTAATACTGTATTTAAAAATCCTTGGTTTTCTGGCACTCTTCTAGAAATCCATTGATTTGGACTGATGTTGTGTCTTTGGAAGATGCTTATTGAGGTATTTCCTTATTTATCGATAAAAAAACAAGTTTTGTTTCCAAGATGGCTATCAAACGGTGCAGCAAAGGTTTTAAATTGTTAAGGTGTTAAAATATAGGCGAGTCAATAAGGGGGAGTGGGGGGCATCCAGCAAAGGACTGGGACTGAAACCAGTGAGAGATCCGTATAGAACTAAGGCCTCTGTATGTGGGAAGGTGGTTTATCTCTGGGCACCATACTACTTCAAGATTAGTCGACAGAATAAAATGATTTAAACCATTGATGACTGTTTGAAACTCGACCGCAATAGTATAAACAAACATGGTGGAGAAATCAAATTGAGTTCCTGGATCTGAGCAATGATGTGTTTTTATTTCAAACTCAGGTAGTAGTTAGTCTCCTGTAGGGGCGGGTTAGACACTGTGAGCTTGTAGTGTCTGGTAAAGAATTATAAAGGCAATAAAAAGCTCAATTATACTGCCACCTTTTGAGAGACAATAACAACAGACCTTCAGTTTGATCAATTTTCCTCAAACAAAACCTCCGCTCATACGGTCAGCAATGAAATGACATTATTCTGCACATTTATTTAACTAGTTAATTATCACCACTGTTAACAGGAGGTTAACAATATGACTAAATTATAGCTAAGATCAATGCAGAAAAACAACATTAGTTTTATCTTTAATTAATTATTCTAAATATTATGTTGTTTAAGGGATCCAACTAATCATCTCTTTAGAAAATAACAGCTAATTTAACAAATACACTATACTATTATTGCAATAATAATAAAAAAAAATAGAATACATTTCTACATTGTTAGTAGTAATTTGTTAATCAGTTGTGCAATCTGCCTTTTGGGACATTTTACAACATTTTCTGGACAAAGGAGACTAAGGCAGCACTTTAGAGAAACTGGTTATAACCGCAGAAAACTCAAGAACCTGAATCAGCATTTTATGATGGTTTTAATACAGATTCCCAGTGGCATTCATATCAAATGAAATATTTGTAGATATATAAATTCAATAGCACCATGTTAAATCTTTTTGAACTTTTATTAACTAAAAAAAAAAACAATAAACTTTTTTGAAACATTATCGGGTAATACATTTAGTTAATCTTCATGGAATTAATTAAATATAGATTTTAAATTATGGACATTTGAGGCAAATATTTAGCTAAATATATCTAGAAGATTATATTTTTCCTTGTCTGAGGGAACAGTTCATCTCTGATTCAGAAATGCTCAGTTGTTTTCTTACCTTTTTTCTTTCGCAGAGAGCAGAAACAGATGAGAGCAATGAGGAAGACTGGGACCAGGACACCACCAGCAATAATCAGGGGAAACTGCAGAGCTGCAGGGTTGTTTGATGGATTATATGGAGCTAGGAAACCAAATATGCATACATTTCTTACTATATGAATGTTTTTTTTTGTCAATTTAGTGTGTTCTATTTTACACAACAGAGTTTTGTTAATAATATTACAAACATTTTATGTATTACTTTAAAGTAGGAAGCTGTAAAATGTGATGCAGATACATTTTAATTTACCTTTTGTGCTGTTATCTGGGATCCCTCTGGCTGTAACTGTGATGTTTGTTCCATTTCCTTCACCTTCAATTAAAATTGGTATCTCCAGAGAAACCTTGCAGATGTATCTCCCTGAATCTCTGCTTGTGATTTTTGGAAAAGTCAGACATGAACAGTTTTTTCTCTGCTCACTCTGACAGCCTGTAGACTGATTTATGAAAGTCTCCTTTTTTATCATCATTTGGTTTTTCAGCCATTGAAGGCCAACTCTTTCAGCCTTCCCCTTCCAGCAGCAGGAAATTTTTCCAGTCTCTCCTTCTTGAAAAGAAACATCAGGACTCTGTGTGACAACAAGAGCGTCTGAAGAAACACCTGAACAAACATGATGGAGCTTCATGTTAATTAAAAACATAATGTTCATAGAAACCGATGCTGCTTTTCTTTTAAATAACATTAATTCGCTGAGCGACAGATTATATTTTAATCCACTAATGAAGTTAATGAAGACCCTACACATATTTATAATGCATTATGTAAAAAGGTATTACAGATGAAAGAAAAAAAGAAACGTTAGCGGTTAAAACAATGAAACCAAAACATTGAATGCTAATAAATACCTCAGACCAGTGGAAAAACTCAACGTCTGCCGTTGTTTATAACGGTATTAATATTTGGTCTTGTCTTTAGCTTACACGGCTATGCTTAAAAGTGGAACTAAATAAGTTTTGGTTCTACTTACTCCAGGATGAGAGATTGCAGAGAGAGCTGAGAAGCAGACATCTCAGGAGGAGCTTCATGGTTCCACATCGATTCAATACTGAAGACTGATATCCGTCGCTCACTGCTGCTCTAAGTACCACCTACCTTCCTCTGACACCATCCCACATGCAACAGAAAGAGAAACAGGAGTTTTTTTTCAGTCTGAACCCACAGATTCTGTTCCTTTCCACTTCCAGACAGTTGCCAGATAGCGAGCTTGGTCACAGAAACTGCTGCTAAGATTCCCTCTTCTTTTACTTTCATAAATCAGCATCTCAGATCCGTATGAAAGAAACACTAGAGACAGAGGAAGCGAAAACGAAAAGACACTGAATAAAAAGGTGAAACATCTGTTTTTGGGATTAGTTTTGCACATGCAAACAGTAAAATAACTGAAAGTTAACAAAAAACTCTAAGAATTAAAAGCTATTTATAGACAAGTGCAGCACTGCAAGACTTCCTGTTTCCTTTGATTGACTACTATAAATGTGACACGATGATGTTTTCCCTAAAAAATAAAAATTGATCTACAAGTAAGTTCCTCCATTTATTCTTTTAGCACTTGTCCCTCAAGGACACAAGAGGCTCTTTCCTCTCTGGACAGTTTGTCAGTCCATCAAAGGGAAACAAACAGCCTCATAACCATGCACACACCTCTATACGTAGTTTAGAGACACCAGTTTAACCACCTGTCAGGTTTCTGGATTTAACGAGGAAGCTGGAGTACCCAGAGAAAACCCACACCTTCACAGAGAGACCATGTAAACTCTTTGCAGAAAACCTTTAGGGTCAGTGATCTAAACAGGACTTTCTTGTTACACGGCAACGAGTGCAACAAACTAAGATTTCCCAATGTTTTAAACAATGATGTGTTTAGAACCTAAAGAACATTTCCATCATATGTTTCCCATGTTTAAGGTTCATAAAAGGTCAGTAAAAATGTTGGATCGTTCTTTGGCAGCTGGTGGATCCATAAGCAGCATGTCTGCCATCATGTTCAGCAAAATGTCTGAATTTTATTTTCATTATTATAAATTATTGTTGCCTTTTATTTTCCTGACAAAAGCCAATGAATAATATAATCTAAGTTTTAATGTTTTTTTGTAATCACCATGACAACATGATAATCTTCCTCAGCTTTGACATCCCTGCATAACCTCATAATAAGGTGTTTGCAGCTTGATCTCTGGATTTGGTGGTTTTCCAATTTATTTAGTTTTTAGCTCTTTTATCTTGGAGCTCAGTTGCTTTAGTAAAGGAAGACGTGAAAATGTGATCATTTATTTATTTCCTGCTTTTTGCCCTGTTTCATATATAGGTCAATTTCTCATGAACTTTGCTGTTTTACTTCGGTTCACCACACACACCTACAGCTATAGTTTTTCGCCCTTACTTCCTAGTTGCTAATACTTTGTTTAGTATAAACAAAGCTAACTGTGCTGCAAATAGGAGGCTTCTGGTTTGAAATCTAACAGAACTTATTCTGAGGATCTGACTATAAATTTAAAGAGAAATTGTTTAGCAGACATTTCCTCTCTTTTCAGCCTTTGTGCTTCTTACGTCCTTCTCTATGGTTAAAAGTTGTCAAATGATGTTTTTTTTTAGAAGAGTGCAGAAAAACAAAGTCGTTGGTAGGTGGGTTAGAAGTGTGAAAATATATGGTTGGCATGCAGAGTATCATCGTGTGAAAAGTGAACTTTGGGCTCATTTCTAGGGCTTCTACTTAAACTTTCATCTGAGTAACCAAAGCTAAGGAGTAACAACATTCAGTGTAGTTTTGATTGGATTATTTTCTTTGAAATCGTTAAAATCTTCACAGATGTTTAAAAAGTTGGCCCTGTGAAATGGTGTTAAATTTACTTTTAGTCTTATATTGGATGTAAGTTTAAAGGTCAGACAAGCTGCTATCAGTTTTAGTAAAACAGAGAACTGTTTCAGATTGTGCATATGAAAGCAGAGATGGGATCGTTGGCACGAATGAGAAATATGAGGATATATTGTTGGACTTGAGGGTTCAGACAACAAAAATTTAGAGATGTAGGCAAATTTCATTAGCGCAACAGAGCATCACTTTTAATTCTCTGGTAAAGGTGTAGCAGAAGGCAATGGAAACCCCCCTTAACTACACCTCCCTCTGACTGTATCTGTGCACTGGATGGAAACCAGTTTATGGTGGGTCATGACAAAAGGCAATGCTCTGCCATCAGCTGTGACTCAGAACAAAAGCTTTAATTCTAGAAACACTACGACATCCAGTCTTCCTTCACTGAACGCCGTCTTTTTTACTTCTTAAATCTTGCATCTTCATAGAGGTAACAATGAGAAAAATGAGCTGTCGTTCTAAATGGAAAGGGATAACTAACTATAGTCATTTACTTCAGCAAGCTGTGGTAGACTCCTATAGCTCTACTCCAGTTGATTCCATCAGATATCACAATATACACATAATATATGCTACAGAATATTTTTATTGATTCTAAATATGAATGAATGGATCTTTTTTTAGGTTTGTGTAGCACTGGTGACTTGTTTTTAGTTCAGTCGGCTGACAGGAATGGGGTTGCGAGTTAGGGCAAGAGACACGCGGCAAAGGAGCACAGATCAGATTCAAACCCGGATCGGCCAAGTTAAGGACTAATTTATACTCAGAAACCAGGTCGTCTGCGTGTGTCGCAGTGAACGCAAATGTTCCCCCGCCTCTTCTGCAGACACGCTGCTGCACCTCCCCCAAATTGTAGGTGACCCCAGACAGCTCCGCAGACAGGAGGCCTCTGATTGGTCAAATCTACATCCGCTCTACATTATCCGTATTTGCTGTTTGGTACCTTAATGACTCATTTTGTTTGTATGACCACCATTGTGGAAAACAACTCATGAAAATGGACCATAGAGCCACAGCTAGTTCCTGATTGCCCCTCTTGCATTTGGCGTGGAATAACATGACGTTCATCATGCTTCAATATTGGGCACACTGCTGCGGGAGGATAACCAGCCCTTAAGGCCATGGTACATGGGCCATGCGTGCACCTAAGCACTTCCAGCTGAATGAATCTTAAATGTAATAAAATATTTATAGGCAAACATTTATATTATTGTCTTGCTTTTATATACCTCTTTAACCTCCAGCTACTAGTCGGCAGCACAGCACTACTAGTACCTACTAAGAACCTATTATTCAGCTGCTCTTCTCCAGCTACAGCAGAGAAACAACATGATCTTCTAAGGTTTCCCAGAGCTATGTTATCATAAAAGTCTCAATATATCATCTTTGTTGGTGTATCGGGATAAATCATTTTGTAATGCATGTGCGATGATATGATTGTATTTTCAAATTCTTGATCTTGCTGAATGACTATAATGCTGCAACGACAGATGGGCCACACTTCTTCAGAGCACCCATCACCCTTTTTAACAAATGCTTTACTCCAGTTGTTGCTGTTAAGGTTGGCAAGAAAGTATACAAGCTTTAGGAGGAAATAACTTTTTCACACAAGGTAATTTAGGTTTGGACTTTTTTTTTAACACTTCCTGTTTACTGTGGTTTTCTTTGTCTTTTACTTACATTTGTTTAATGATCTGGAACATGTTGTCATGATCGGTTTAAGGAATCTGACCCACATGCAGAGAAACCACTCAGAGAACACGGGGAAAAGTTGAACAGGTTTATTTGATGTAATGTGAACAGAGGTAGGATCTGGAACTCAGTGGACTGGTGAACCAGAACTGAAAAGTCTGAAGGGGAGATCACAGAGATTAGTTCAGTGACCGTAGGAAATTTGACTGCGGCTTGAATAATGCTGGAGAGGGATTCACGTTTGAGGGGGCTCTTGTCAATCCTTTAATCCAGTCAGTGTGGGGGTTATCCAGAGAAGGCGGGAACTCGTTGGAGAGCGGACAGGTATACATTCATTGGACCCAGAGGAGTAATGGAGCGGACTGTGACTTGGATTTCCGATGGCAACCTAAACGGATCATGTGATGTTTTTTTTTCCCCTTCTCAGTGCATTCTCAGTAATTCCTTCCAGGGGGAGAAGGTCCAGGCATTCAATTTTCACAGGAAAGCTTCCTGTCGAAGAGCAAAGACAAAAACACATTATACTCAGAGAAACAAAGCTAGGTTAGACTCTGCTAATCTCAGCTTGGCTAGAGTACCCAAAACTGGCAAATACTCTGGCGTCGAGGTAGTGACAGCCCACTGCTCAAATACTCCTCCAGTAATGAACCAACAAGCTGCAGGTGCACCTAGAGCTGCTGCAGATATTGCAGCTTAACGTTAATTAATAGATGAACTTTCTTTCACAGGTGTCAAGTAAAAAAGTACAAATGATTTATTGCCTAGCTAAAGTAGAAATTTTGGCTATCTATACTTTACTGGAGTAATTATTACTCCTCACATTATTTTTCAATTATCTCTACTTTCTACTACTTAAATTTTAAAAAACTTACCCTTTAGTTTGTTTCATTTAAGCTCATTTTGTTATGATCTGTTGATATTTAAAAAATAAAATCAAAATACTTTTTGTCTATTGTTTTATCCTGTATCAAAACTGCTTAAATATCATGGAAAATAAACCAAAGGTAAAGAAAAAAGAATAATTAATAACTGAAAAATAAAACCTCAGAGTCCCAAAAGGGGAGAACCATGACACTTTTGCACTTTTACTTGAGTAAAAAGCTTGAGTTGATCCTTCATCTTCTATAAAAAAAAATTAAAACAGTAGGATTTATACTTCTACTTGAGTAATAAACATTAATACTTTTGAGACCTTTGCTTATTTACACCATGTTAACAAGAGTTTCATGTTTTTTATATTTGCATAATCCAATCTGTTCTTAATTTAAACCTTCTGGGTGATTTCTTTATCAATTATCAATTTGCCTCCTGGATCCATTTTATTGCCATTCTGTCTTGTAGTGCCAGTTTACTTATCCTCTTTTACAGTATTTTTTTTTTCTAAGTTTTTCTATATGTAATTTATAACTATAAAAATGCTACAATTTTATTAAACATAATTTATCTTTATCTTAACATTACATGTTATATGACTGACTGTTGCTCAGATGCAGACCAATTGGCCTGGAAGATTATACATCATTTGTCACATTATTTAACCCCCTCATCAAAACAGTTATCAGAAGACCACTCTGTTCTGTGATTCAGTCAGAGGAGCTTTTAGTCCTATGACCTGATCAATTGCCTCTATTTTGTTACCCACCCCATGTGTTATGATCTGCTAATAAAAAGGCCCTGCAGAGGAAGTCCGTCAGAGAGTAGTGAGGTGAATGTAACTCTCTCCTTCTGCAGAAGCTGTTAAAAATCCCTCTTCTGTGTAGACTCAGTTCCTCTTTCACAAACCTAGATTTTTTAACCTAACAACCCTGAACAGGTTGCCAGTCCATCACAGGGCAATACAGAGACAAACAGGACAAGCATTCACGCACACTTAAGGAGAATTTAGAGAAGCCAATTAACCTAAAAGTCATTTTTTTGGACTGTAGGAGGAAGCTGGAGTACCCGAAGAGAATCCCTGCATGCGCAGGTAGAACATGCAATCTCCATGGAGAAAGACCCCGGGTCAGGAATCGGACCTGGAACCTTCTTGCTACAAGGCAGCAGTGCTGTCCACTACGCAGCCACTGAGCTGCACGGTTTTGAAACAAAACAGGTCAATTATTTTAATACCAAATATGATAGAAACTAGGTTTAAAGAAAAGAGAACGCAGCCACAATAAAGACCATGGAACAGTTGATAACTGGCTGAGACACTAAGACGTGATTCTAGGAGGGCTTTTGTAAAGTTTGCGTCTATTATTTTCAGTTTGATATGAGGTTAGTGTGATGTAAAGCAACACAGTAAAAGCAAGTCACAGAAGAAAAATCAGCATCTGTCCCAATTTTCCCTCATAAGCATCCTAGATTCCTCACATTTATACATTTTTATAAAATATGCTCACCCTAGTGTGAAGTGAAAACTCGTCAGTATAAAACATCTATTTGCCTTTTTGTATCCAATAAAGTTAAGTTTGGAGAAAACACCCAAAGGGCCAAAATGGCCAGCAATGGTTGGGCTTTTTGAGAGAATAACATGAACTTACTTCCTAATTTCTGATCTTCTATTTCTGATGAGATATTTCAGGCACTACCTTGCAAAAACATGTCATCTATGCTCTGAGATGCCTGTCTCCTCACCCTCATCAAGGCCTTCCTCCTGCTCTACTGCTAACAGTCTGAAGCTCAGAGAGACACAAAAGGTATTGAAACAGCTCTTCACCCTCCCCAGTGTTGTAGCAGTTTGTGTGCAGCATAGATTAGCTGTCATTGATCTTACTGGTGGTTTGTTTCTGTTTCAGCTGCATCTGAAAATGAAGCAATTTCACTAAAAATTGGAGAGACACACCAAGAAGACGAGAGAACGACAGAAGCAGAAGGAGAAAGATGAAGAGATGAGATTATATAGGATGTAGAGCGATTTACTGTGCTCCTGAAAGAGAGGCAATTTCATTTTTTACAGACAACTTTTAAAACCAAACATGTTAAGCTGAAATATGTGGTAATCTGGTGAAATCACGCTATGGCAAAGATTAGTGGAAAGGAATCCATCAATATCTATAATGAAGGCTAAAATTAATCAGTTAAGTCTGAATTGAATGTCTGTGTAGAGAAAACTACTGTGTTAGCCATTTATCCATCTATTTATCGTCTTCCTCGTATCTGGGGTTGGGTCCTGGGGGTAGCAGCTTCAGTAGGGAGGTCCAGATGTCCCTCTACCCAGCCACTTGGACCAGCTCCTCTGGGGGGAATCCCAAGGTGTTCCCAGGGCAGCCGAGAAACCTAGTCCCTCCAGCGTGTCCTGGGTCTCCCTCTTGGTCTCTTCCTGGTGGGACATGTCTGGACCACCTCACCAGCGAGTCGTCCAGGAGGCATGCTAACCAGCTGCCCGAGCAACCTCAGCTGCCTAATCTCAATGTGGAGGAGCAGCGGCTCTTCATGGAGACCTCCCCGGATGACTGAGCTCCTCACCCTATCTCTAAGGTAGAGCCCAGACACATTACAGAGAAATCTCATTTCGGCTGCTTATATGCAGGATCTCTTTTTTTTAGCCATGTCCCAAAGTTGATTAGGTTAGGAACGTAGATCAACCGTTAGGTTGAGAGCTTTGCCTTTTGGCTTTTGGCTTAGGTCTCTCTTTACTACAACATACCCCCAACCCCCCTCCCCCATAGAATCCCGTTGGGGACATGGTCAAATGCCTTCTCCAGATCCACAAAACATATGTGGGCAAACTCTCTTGCATCCTCCAGGATCCACGGCGAGTGAAAATACCAGACTGCTCCTCCTGTTTCGACTATCCGATGGACCCTCCTTTGCAGAACCCTTAAATAGACCATACGAGTGAGGCTTCAGAGTGTGATTCCTTTGTATTTGGAAAAAACGCCCTCCTACCCCTCCCTTTTTAAATAGGGGGATCACTATCCCAGTTGGCCAATCCAGGGGGAGTGCCCTTGATGTCCACTCAATGTTACCAACAGCGCCCAACAACATCTGGAGCCTTACTATGTTAACCATTTTATTTATTATCTAAACACCATCCCTAGTCACCGATGTCTTTTTAACAGTGTCATTCTGCCTCTTCTTCAGATCAGAGCTAAATCACTCACCTTGGTTAATGGTTTAAGTCTTCATACTGAACCAGAAATCAGGATTTGAAGAGAGCTATTAACATCTGTGAACTAAATTACTCAAGTGATCAGTTTCATGACTGAATTTATCATTACTGATCTAAAGCAATTTCCGACCAAAAATTTGACTCTGGGCTATGTGACCCAGGCTAGCTCCTGCTTTGCTAAACATTGGGATATTGTTAGAAAAAAAGGGGGATTTCTTGGAGTCCCTTAGTGGTTTCATAGGCTTTATATCTCCTCCTGAAATGCTCAATTAAATGTACTACCTTTGATGTGTGCCTGGTGGTTTTCAGGATAACCACAAACCCCAACAACCAGGTTCCCAGAGCAGCAAGGATGAGGTTTCTCACCACATATTATTCATCTTTATGTGTGAATGTGAGGAAAACATGCAGTGAATCAAA
The DNA here is from genome assembly GCF_016077235.1 of Cyprinodon tularosa. Lineage (NCBI taxonomy): Eukaryota > Metazoa > Chordata > Actinopteri > Cyprinodontiformes > Cyprinodontidae > Cyprinodon > Cyprinodon tularosa. The sequence goes on along the minus strand of NW_024039452.1, from coordinate 3,171,601 downwards.
AGGTATGTGGCACAACCTAGACTGGTGGATGAAACCAAGTCTGTCTAAGAGCAGGGACCAGCTGTAGGTAACCAACATTACAGAACCAGATCCATTTGTAAAACAAAGCTGTAAATTATATGTTTTTCCTAGATCAGATTCTCTGGAGGTCCTTCCTGCAGTGATGAACCTGAAAACTGTTAGTAAAGAAATACGATTAAGTCACCTTAGAGTAAAGGACATTAAATAAACACAGATGTCTTATTTGTTTTTAACACAAATAGCTTAAAATAGGATTTACTGGTCTTAATATGAGAAAGGTGACAAACTGCTAAATCAAATTACTGCATCAACAGTCCTTGCTTTTCTCAGACTTAGCGTTTGAGTGGACCATGCTCGAAAAGCTTCAGTAGAAGCAAGAAATCTCACATAACGTGTAGCTTTGTTCCCATTTTTCTCTTTTTGGCTAAACTATGTCTGATCAGTGAAGACACTCGGTAGGGAGAGCAGGCAGAAATGGACCTTATAAAAAATTCAATTCAGTTTATTTCTATAGTACCAATTCACAACACATGTCATCTCAAGGCACTTTACAGTTCAACCAGATCATCCAGTCAAAGTGATTCAAAGTTTTCTACCTAAGGAAAACCAGTTAATTGCATCGACTCATTGACTCAAATACAATCCCTCACACTAAGCATGCTTGTAGCGACAGTGGAGAGGAAAATCTCCCTTTTAAGGGGAAGAAACCTCCAGCAGAACCAGGCTCAGTGTGAGCGGCCATCTGCTGAGGCCGACTGGGGTTCAAGGAGACAGAAGCAGAGACAAAAAAGTCAACTGTAAAAGAAGGCCCCCGTCCAGGAAACACACAGCCAGGCAGACAAGTTCTGAACCAGCTCCCATGTCAGAGGATGAAGAGAGCACATCCAGTTAGTCACAGTCAGAGAAACAGGACTACACTGAAAAACAGGCCGATCTCCAACATCTATAAACAAAGGTGTTGATGGCAGCAGCATAGCTGATATTTCTCTCTAGGATCGTGGAGAATAATAGAAGATCTGATTTAAAAGTATAAATCATTTGAGTAAAAGCAAAGGTTGAAACTTTGAAGTTGAAGTAGGCCTCTTATTAAATGTCACTGCATCAGTTTCTGCTGCACCAGTAACCAGTCAGTGGGATTGGAAGGGCTAAATTCAGCATCATTTCTAAGAAGACCAGTTTCTCTCTTGGTTGTTTACACGCTTATGAACAAGCCTTCTGGTCCCATGTTCTACTTCTTTATTAAGCAGCTTGACGGAAATGGCCTCATGCTCTGGTTTGGACTGTCAGTGCAATGATAGAGACAAACAGGAAGACAGACCACAGACCTCACCGACACACAATGCACAACCTGCGCATGAATATAATCTACACTTTAATATATGACATTTTATAAACAAACATGGTAAACAATGATCTCCATCTGGTCCAGTGAATTAGTTTCTTTGATTTCATTTAATTTGTTTAATTTGCCGTTTCTTATTCTCACCCTGTTTTATCTAGATCAGTGTCTGCTTGTGGTCTGTACAGCTGCAGAAATATTCATACTTGCATATTCATACTTGCACAATAATGTTTGTTACATTTCATTAGTCGATGACTAACAAACTGTTTCCATTTTACACCTTCAGACATCTTTTTAACTTAATGAACCGCAGAGAAAATTTTTTTGCTTGTTTTCATTGTACCATAAGTGCAGATGTATACAAGTGTGTGATCTTAATAGGACTTTATTATTATTATTAACAGTTCAGGATCTTATTCTGTGATCTTTGTTTGCACTTATCGTCTTAATCTGTTGACAATTAAAATAGAAGTCTCAAAAAGCTTGAACTGTTTACATTTTCCTCCTTTATTGGTTCAAAAAAAAAAAAAAAAATCCAAGTTTAAAGAAGTTTCACTTTCCAACCAGGAAGCTTTTTCAATTCAAATGGTCAGGAATAGCTTTGAATTTGAGGTTTTGTACAGTAGCCCGTCAAAAGCTTATTTTTGTTTTGAAAACATGCAAAATGAAACGGACCAAAGGGTCCACCCCTTTGGAATGGGGGTCTTTGGCTTCTTTTGTTAGCCTGCAATGCCCCATACCTGTCTGTGTCTCTGAAATGGGTGTCATTAAAGGGAAGGATTGCCCTGGCTGAATCGGCGAGGTCTTCTGCTCTCCTGTACAGGGATCGGGGTTTAGATAATAGCGCGAAGGAATCAACTCAGTTGCTGCATTGTAGGTTTTTGAAAGCGGAAATCTGAGTCCACACCATCTGTTTAACCCATTTAGGCCGGGAAACCATTACCGCATTTCTACCATTCAAGCCGGGGGCGCTGTTGCGTAATTCTACCATTGACGCCGGGAGAGCATATAAGTCAGTTTCCGTGTATACAGGTTTTTGCACCGCCTGTCGGCCTCTAGGCCAATGAAATGCATCAGAATAGAGGCAAAGGAGTGACGTAATTACCCTCTGGTCATTGTTTGGGAAGTTTTTTTCAAGCAAACATGGAGGAGTTGTACAGAGAAGAGTTGTCGAAAGGCAGTGATTTTGAGGAGTGTGTCGGCTTTGATGACGGTATAGATGAAAATGATGACTTTGAACGCGCTGAACCAATCGACCGGGATTTGTGGTTAAGACATATGTTCGAAGACGACGAGCCGGACATTAGCGACGATGAGTTTGAAGGTTTTGACAGTGACTGGAAGACGGAGAACTACCACCGCAATGCACGGAGTGTTTTCAACCGCACACCGGGGGTGAAAGTTGCCACACCGCTGCAGGCATTTGAGCATATTTTTAATGAAGAACTTTGGATGCATCTCGTTACCGAGACGAATAGGTACAGTGACCAAACAAACCAAACTCCAACAAGAGCAAAGATGGCAAAGTGGTCACCCGTGACTGACGGAGATGAAGACATTTATTGGGCTGTGTATGGGCATGGGACTTCTTGTGTTGCCAGTACGAAGAGATTATTGGCGACAGAGTAAACCTCTCTCCAGGACGCAGTTCCCCCAAAATATGTCCCGGGACAGATTTGTGGCCATCTGGAGGTAAGTTGTATTGCAATTTATAACACAGACATATGCATTATTATGCATAATAATACTGTTAATAAGTAATCATCAGATAGTTATTTATGTAATGTTTGTTCTTTATTTTAAAAACGTTTTATATGCACATTCTCAATGAAGACATGATCACATATGGAAAAAATAAAAGGTTGAATTTTTTTTTTTTTCTCTTTGATTACTGCTTTTCACTTTTTTTTGGAAGAATTTCAAAGATAAAATATATTTTGAGTTACCTTACACTTTTTGTTCATCACATAATTACATGTGTCTTCAGTCATAATCTACAATGTGAATAGTGTTGAAAATAAAAAAAATAAACAACTGTATGCCAAATGTGTTACAAAAGCTTGACAATATTTTATGTGATGCTTTCATCCAAAGTAACTTATGTGTGCATTTTCAGGTATTTACACCTTCAGAATAACCAGGCAGCAGATGTCAACAAGGATGACAAGCTATGGAAAATGCGCTGGTTTCTGAATTACCTCCTTGACCGATTCCAGGCACTGTATGAGGTAGATGGCAACGTGTCTGTAGATGAGAGCATGATCAAATTCAAAGGGCGCCTCTCCTTCAGGCAGTACCTCCCCATGAAGCCGACAAAGTGGGGTGTCAAGGTATGGGTAATGGCAGAGAGCTCCACAGGATATGTAACCAACTTCCAGGTGTATGCTGGTCGTGAAGGCTCTATGGAGAAGGGTCTCGCACACCGTGTGGTGATGGAATTAGCCAGACCATATTATGGGTCTTACCTGTCCATCTATATGGACAATTTTTACACGGGGGTAACTCTGTTAGAGGAGATGAAGACCCATGGGTTGAACGCTTGCGGCACTGTTCGTGCCAACCGGACTGGACTCCCAAAGAACGAGAGGCTTAGAAAAAACACCTCAATGGAAAAGCACGAGTTCAGGGTAGCTCAGAAGGACGACCTCACGTTCTGTATTTGGCAAGACACAAAAACCGTCATGGTGCTCTCCAACCATCACGATCCAACCCAGACAGGGACAGTGAATCGAAAAAAAGACGGAGCCAACCACGTCCCGGTGGAAGTGCCAGCTTCCCTCGCAGACTACCGGAAGCACATGAAAGGTTTGTTTTGTTGGTCTTTGGAGTGCAAATGTCTGAGTTTCATGTGTGTCAACTGAGTGTTCTGTGTGTTCCAGGCGTCGATCTGCTTGATCAAATGATTGGCTATTATGGATTCCAGCATCGATCAAAGAAGTGGTGGAGGAGGGTGTTTTTCTTTTTCTTGGCTTTGTCCTGCCACAATGCCTACATTGCTGCAAGGTCTGTTGGAGGAACAGCCTTCAGACACAAGTACAGAGGCTACAAACCCTGGCTGGAGGACCTGGCTGAGCAGCTCATCACACCGCACAGGACCAGGGCTGTTAATGTGACTCCTCCATCTTCTCTTCCTGCCTCACCATCTCCTACTCTTCCTCCCTCTCCAGCTCCATCTGCAGGTAGCAGAGTAGACACACCTCCTCCACAACATGACTGTGGAAAAGTCTATGACAAGCGCAAACAGTGTAGGGAGTGTTTGCTTGTCTCGGACACTGAAAAAGTAGGTGGGCCAACTGTGTATGGTTGTAAACAGTGCAGCCTGCCACTGCACATTGAGTGCTTCGGCAAGCACTATCGTCGTTACATGTGAATCAGACTGTTTAAGTCATCAGTATGTTCTGTTCTTGTTCTTAACAGTTCATCAAGTCACTGACACAAGTTGATATTACTTATTTATTATTTTCTTACTATTTTTGATTGAAAATATTAATGTTCACTTTACTTTTACATTGTTTATTTATGAAGGAGTATCTAAATAAACTCAATTTCCCAGGAAAGCCACATGTGTAAGCTTTCAAATACTTTTTGAATTTTGTTTCTATCTGCTACAGAAGCTGAGATATCAATAATTTACTAGGCGTTGACACAGTTGCTGAATTTACAGAAAAACTTCAGGTTTTAGGGGTATTTTTTAAAATCGGCCATAGGTTTTTAAGGTGTTTTTTTCAGGCGTTTTAGGCCTAAATGGGTTAAGGTGGGTTGGTTCTTCTCCTCCTCTTTCTCCTTTATTGGCAAGTATTTCTTTATCCCTAAACATATGGGTCATTTTGAAGTAAGCTTCAATTTGGAAGAGAAATCAATTATTTATGCCTGATTTTTGTTGTTGCTTTGTGTTGAACTTCCAAGAAAAACTTCTTGCCTCAGTAGTCAGTAAATTCAGTCAGTAGATTCATTAAATAAGAGTCTCTTCATTGAAAAAAAATGAATGAGAACAAGACTGGCCAATAAGATCTTTGGGGCAAAAGGGAAAAAATACAAAGATTGAAAGAAATACAGAAAGAGACAAAGAAGAAGGAAATGGGAAATGCAAAAACTAAAAAAAGGAAACAAATAATGCATGAATAGTCTGGTCAAATGCATCTGTATAATTGTCCTGTGTGTTGTCTTCTCATCTCAGAGAGGCCCCATGCCTGCATCCGCCTTTATTATTTTAAACAACTATCATAATTAAAAGGAGAGAAATGGGGGTAAACAAATCTCTAAGGCTCACCATTATAGAACCTTAAATAAATATTGGTGCCAGATTATGCTTAAAAAATATCAATTTTTTTATCAGGCAAGGCGCTGTATGTCATGCTTCTCACATTTTTCATGCACAGGATCTTTTTGATCGTAACATAAGCGTAAGGAGCTCAAACATGTGTACTGATTTAGCCCATGTTTCTTCATGAGCTCCACTATCACATTCATGCCTTAAAGAGACAAAATAACCCTCTATAACACTCGATTAAATCAGCCTTCCATAAGGATTTATTTAATTACAGATATACTTATTGATCCTGTTATTTAAGATCAAATGTCAGTGATGTAAGCAAGTGTTAGAAAAGTTTACTTAAGCAGCTGCCTCCCATTAAGCTTCCTCTATGCCACGAGACTCCCGGGTCTGAGAGGGGAGACACTCTCAGCCATTAAAATCTCCTCCAGAAAAGAGTCTGTACTTACTGGACTGTTCCAGACTACATTCTGCTTATGATTCAGGAAGAGCCGAATGTAGTGTCTTGTTTTCTGCTGAAGCTGGAAGCAGATGAGAAAACTATCCAGTTGTAGTCGACCAACAAAACAACCAGACCTAAATGCTGTTTGCAGAGGAGCCAAATAAGACGCCAAACCGTGACCCATTGCTTCTGTTTTGTTGTTTTGAAACTATGTTGCTGCTACAAAGCTATCCACCACCACTTTAAGGAGATGACCTTTTTCAAGGCTGCTGTAAGTGGTCAAATTAAAGCTCTGCAAACTTTATTTTTGCTGTTGCATTGGAAGTTGGAAAGAACCAAACCAAACCGAGCTGACCAGGTCCCCTCTTTCCAACACACAGTGTGTCTTTCCTGTCTTTCCTTTCTTTGTCCACCTGATGCTTCATAGCCACTCTAAATGGGTGAGAAATAGGTAGAATATATATTTTTGCATGTGTTGACTTCATGTTTTATCTGAAAGAAGCTTTTTTTATTCAACTGCTGATGGCTTTTAGTAAGAGTTCTAAACTGAACCATCAGTGATGCTGATTACTGTTTATCTTTCTTCTTAGTCTGAAGAGTCTGGCTTCTACCGTTGGACTGTTTGGCATTACAAGCCTTAAACTATCACATCTTTGACCAAGGACATACACAGTGGTGGCCATCTTAAGGTAACGTTTTATGACCCTCTGTTATAACTAAGTCCCTGCTCATAGCCAGGCCTCCTGATGTCATCTGAACTAACCCAGTTTGCTCCAAGCTGCTACATTTTGTCTGAGCATTGTTAATTATTCACTGTAAAACTGATTGAAAGTTTTGAACAGAACCCAAAAAACCCATTTCCCATTTTTATGAGCTTTTTTTTTTTACTCGTGCTTTTTTTCAGTCTTGTTTGGTTTTTCCTTAGTCATTATATAATAATGATATAATACTTTAATAGGGATTATAGGGATTATAGGGATTGTAATAAAGATGCCACTGTTTTATCCTAAGGTCTTTGTGGTTATTTGTGCAGTGAACAATTTATCACTCAGAGCCAGATCAACCCTCCTTCGGTTAACACTTGAATGGACAGAGACAATTTCTTTGGTCAATCATTAATACCTCTGCTGATAGCCATAGTCTAAATAACAAAATTGATAAAGGTAACTGGGTTTTAACAACCGGTCCAGGAGTCCCACCTTATGTAAAAGAATAAATAATTCTGGTGAATCAACAGATTACAGTAATAATTATTCAGCTAATAATCATTAATTGGTTTTACCCTCGATTTTAATTACCTGTTAATTAACTATAACTCCCAGTTCTAGTTATTTATTATATTCTCAATCTCCTAGTAAAATAACACAGCACTGCTGTAGCATATAATGAGTGGCTGTGTTCTGGAACCTTTGTGTGAGCTGTTGTTTTTTTCTGTTTGGTAGCTCATGCAACATGCTCTCCTTTAAGTGGTTGTTAATTTGACTTTAGCAATTGTTGTAAAATGAGTGTTTATAAATTTACAGAAATAATAATGGTGCTCCATGTTTTGCTTGCAAAGTGAAGAATAAGCACATGGTTTACTGTAAGGTCTAAGATGGAGTGTAATTTTGTGTGATGGCTACAGTCAGCTCGGTATGGGCATTGATGAAGCAGGAGGACACCTAGGTTAGATAGTTCCTTAATGCAAATGATAATGCTGAGGAGGGAAAGGAGCGTGCAGTTATCCTGAGCACTTGCTGAGTAAAGAATTAGCCTACAAGTTAACATGGAAATTGGCAATAACCCAGAAGCCAGGTGATCAGACCTGGCTTCAGAGCTGATGCAAAATCAACAGAGCTCCCACCCATCAGTGGTTGCTCAGGGCTTCGGGTTTCACACACACCCTCAAGAAAACAAGATGTGTGGTGAGGCGGTTTTTAGAACACTGTTAGGTTGGATCAGCACTATGAGACATGCTGTGTGTTGGAACAGTGGGCGGTGTCACACCATAAGTCACGATATTAGCATTGAACCTCAAAGAGGCAGTGCCCCCTCTCAAAAACAGTCCCAGAAACATATTACAGGGACGTCCGATGCCTTAGAAGTAGAATCACAGGTGTGTACAACCTTAAAATCAGTCAGTGTGGCTATGAATAGGGCTACACAAAGTCACTGTGCTGGTTAGTGACATGGTGTGTACCACACTCAACACGGACCAGAGAAAATAAAAGAAAGTTGTTTCAGGAGATTAGAAAGAACATTTTAGACAACATGTGTAAGATAAAGGCTATGAGACATCTCCAAACTGCTTGATATTATTCAGAAATTTGACATCCATGAGGCTGTAGCCAACCTTCCTGGAGGTGGCCAAAAGAGGACAATTGAAGACAAGTTAAAGAGACAGATAATAAGAAATGTAACAAAACAGCCCAGAAAAGGAGATTAAAGGTAAACCTAAAGCTGAAGGAACATCAGTGTCAGATCACTCAATCCATCGTTGTCTGAGCCAAAGTGGACTTACCTGGAGATGACCAAGGAGGACACCATTGCTAAAAATCCCAGACTGGAATTTACCAAATGTTGACGAGGAAAAGAGCTTATGGGAGAATGCCTTATGGAGAGATTAAACTGGAACTCTCTGCAAAACACATCAGCTCTAACTTCACAGACAAAAAAAAAAATGAAGCATATAAAGAAAAGAACTTTGTTCCAAGTGTTAAACAATCAAAGATCTGTTGTGGAGCTGTCAAGTTCTGGAGATTATTTGTTTCATCTGGAACAGGACGGCTTGAATCTTTGCGGGTCCAATGAAATCTCAGGAAAGGCCCTTAAGGGATTCTAGAGAGAAATGTGCTGTGCAATGTCAGTAAGCTTAGCCTCAGTCACAGGTCATGGATTTTCATCCCCAAACCTTCAGCTATAAACCCTGAAGAATTGCTAAGAAGAAAATATTAGACTATTCTAAAGTGGCCATCAGACAACTGGAGCAGTTTGCTGATGAAGAATTGAGCAAAATACCTGCGGAGGGGAATAGGAGTCTGATTTATAACCACAGGAATCATTTGGCTGCAGTGATCGCTTCGAAAGGCTGTGCAACAAAATGTTATGTTAAATGTACCATTGTTGCTCAGGCCTCCTAATGAGATTATTTTTTCTTAATTCTGGTGTACTATAGTTGTAAAATAATGATTAACTTTTAATTTCTCTTTTTATAGAATACATTTTTTTTTTTGTTATTTCATTTGTCGGATTCAAGTTTTTTTCTGTAACCATTGTTAGAGTTTTTCTTTCATTAAACAAGGAGCTAGCAACATTGTGTACCTCTTTAAAAAAAGATTCTGGTAAAAGGAAAAAGTGCAGATTGAACCTTTTTATTTGAAGAATGGAGCAAAGGCAGAAGGTCAACTGAAGAAATTCATTGCTGTTCTACATCCGCCTGCGACACAGCCCATCAGCTTTGAACCACACCTCCAAAAAAGCCAATCGGCATCCAAATTTTATCTTAAAAGGCCTATGATCTGCACTTGTCTGCTCCTGTGGGCAGGCGGCGAGTCCGCTGTGTGACTTCATTCAGATGACCCCGTTTCAACCCACCTCCATCCCCTCCTCCACCATCGTATCTATAACCTTATCACAGAGTCATTCCTTCCAGATTCTTACTGCGTTCCCTGTCTCATCTAAACCGCTCCGGCAGAAGACCGCCATGTTGAGCCTGGTTCTGCCGGAGGTTTCTTTCAAATGGGGAGTTTTTTCTCTCCACTGTCGCTTCATGCTTGCTTATCAAGGACAGGTTCTCTCAACCTGGTTTATCCAACTGAACTTCCATCTTCCAGGTCCCTGAGTGAAGCTCTTGTATCAGCTCAGTCCACTGGATCTCTCCATAAAGCTCAGCATACTGTCTCACTAACTTCATCTATCTCCACTCCAACGCCAGTTTCAGGCCTGGGGTTGAACCTCCCTATTCTTTGCTCCTGTTCATGCATATCTATCAAAATTCAGCTCTGTTTCCTGTCGAGGTCTGAGCGCCAAAGACAAAGTAACTGTGTCAATAAATTTCTCCTAATTGTCTTTTCTCTTCATGTGAGTTTTTCAGATTGAAAAAGCAGTGAGAAGATGTCTCCTCCTGCTCAGTCGGAAGCAACCAACCAGAGGGCAGAGTTTCTATGGAAGCGGCAAAAGTCCCGCCTCTTTGACTTTGATGGATATGTGAGAGTTTAAATAAATAAATCAATAAAATCCATAAGTTTCATTTCGGTACATTTAATTAGGCATACATTTATTAGATAAGTTCTGTATTTAATGCTAATATTAATGAATTAATGAAGCACCAAAATAATAATTACATATGTCATTATTTATTGTATTGTGGCACCAATCACCGTCCATAGAACATTCTAATTTTTCATGTTTGCCTACTGAGTTGTTCTAAATTAAAATTTGCAACAGGATAACTTAGTTAGAGCTAGTCCTTCATTAGCAGCTGAATACTTTTAAAACTCAAACATTCGCAGCATTAAAGTTGAAATAGCAATAAAATTGAAATACAACTTGAAACATAAAAAAATTTGGAAATTAAAACTCTAATAAACGAGGGATGAATGGGGATGTTTTGGGTTTCAGAGTCTAAACCAATGTTTCCAAGCCTCCTGTCTTCATTCATGTCTCTATTGGTGTTTCTATCATCTACAGACTCCAGCTGGACAGATTCTCTTCAGGCTCTGGAGTTTTGAAAAAGAAGAGTAGAAAGGATAGATATTTTTACTCAGATGCAGAGAGTAAACGTACAAAATTAACAAGTAACAGTACGTGTGAAGTTTTCTGTTATTTGGCACCTCTGACTGTATATTAGCCTAAACCGCAGAGATTTAAATAGCGTTATTTAGCCTGTTAGCTGAATAACCTTAATGAAATAAGTAAACAATGTTAACAAAGTTGGTTTCTAACTATTTTCAAACATTGATAGAGTCATTACTTCACCATTAGTTCCCAGGAACATGCACTTTTGCAGTTTTTTTTCCATAATTCAAGCTTATTTTTTAAGAGTTTAAAAGCAACATTTAATCTGTATTTTTAGGAGAGGGTATCATGCTGGCACAGAGAAGTGATTCACGTCTCTGAAGAGCGAGAGGTCGACCTGACCTTTACAGCTGTGGCTCTAAGCAGACGTTAGCTGTGGAAAAGAGGCATCAGAGATGATCAGCTATTTTAATGAATCACAGCTCTGCTTAAATGTTAACTTTTTCTCGCCTACATAGTAGATTGTTCTGTTGGAAGACGGTGCCGAGGGAAAAACTCTTTCCCATTTTGTTATAAAATAAATCTCCTTTGCATTATGATACCTAATGCAGGTTATCTTAAACCACCTTAATGTGGTGAATTATGTAATATGCAAAAAAGCAGTGTTCATTTCCAGGATGCATGTTGCAATAAAACAAAGAAGTACGTGACAGCAGTAGCTGCAGTCCGACAGCTTCTTTCTGAAACAGTGTAGGCGTCCTTCATGCCATCTGTGAATTTATTGCTCAGTTTCATTTATGAAACGATATGGAACATGCATATTGCATTGTTTTTGTCTTTATAAAGCAAAACCCAATAGAAGACCTCCTGCTGATTATCAATGTCTGTTCAATTGCAAACGAAACCAGCATCTCCGATTTTATTTATTCACTCTAAAAAGAGAATACAGCTCTAACCTAAATACATTGCTTCAATTGGTAGCAAAATATTGAAATAAGTTTAAAAACAATTATTTAGGTAATAGATTGTCAATGTAAAAATTTTAAATACATGGAATTAAGTTTGATAAATGTATTTATATTATATATCAATTAAAGCACTTAAGCTGGAGCTGAATTTTCTTTTAAGTAGTTTTTGTGTAATACAACTACCAATTTTAAATCAAATTTAAAGAGCAATATTATGTCTATCATTGACTTGCAAGATTTAAATTTTTTTTTTATATATATAAAATTCACCAATGTTTGTATAAAATAACTATACTTTATTTGGAAAATAATCCCCCCTAGTATCAAAAATTAAAAGCAAACATTATATTTTTTGTGACGTATTTGAATGAAGAACTAAGATGTGCTCTTTAAAGATCCAATATCAATCTTTTCTTTATTGATTGTAACCATTCATAGCATTAGCATTAAGAAATGTCTACGTTTAAAAACAAATCAAGACATTGAGAGAGTCCTCTCCTACAGGTAAGATACTGACGCCTCATAAGCTTCTAAGAAATCCCCACTTCAATAAACATTAATCATCAAGTTAATCAAGATCTGGGTTCGAATAAAACTTGGACCTATAAGAAGTTGAGCAGGACCGTCGTGTAAAAACCTGTTTTGCTGCCATCTGGTGCTAGTTTGAGCTTCTGGCTCTTGTTTTCCTGCAGCAGAGCAGCTTAGAGCCACAACATCCACAGCTTTAACCACTCGTCATAAAAAAAAAAGCGTACTGCTTTAGACTGTACAAGCTTCTCTTATTACCTGTCTTTGTTGCAGCAGCAACATGATCAAGGATGGGTTGTCTTGTCAGTGAAAACGAAAATTACGAATATAAAATTGATTTATGTATCCTACAAGCATTTAAAACAAAGACCACATTACTACAAGGAAAAACTCAATGAACAGGTAAGCTGTCTACAACGACGGAGGACACATTTTAGGTCATGAAGTGGTCACAGAAAATGCTGCATATCTTCTGCTGCATATCTTCTCTAGATTTGTAGGGAAGATCTTCATCTGCCATCATCTGGGTTAGCAGCATCAGAAAGTCCATTAAAAAGCTCTTTATGGCATATTTCCCACTGAAATTAGTGGATTAACATGGGTTATTGAATAAATAACATTCTACTCCGTTCTGATTGACAAAAAAGCTGAGTCTGATGAGTTGATGATGTCATCAGTAAGACAGAAATCAAGAATCCCTCTTGCCAGTTATTGTTTTTTTTTCTAATAGTAGCTTGATCTCTGACTGTACTTTAGTTTGACCAAATGACAAAAAATTAAACCAGCGTCCTCTGAATACCAATATGCCAGCTGCAAGTATTGACCGATAGAATAAAAGTTTCATTTATAGTTTTAAGGTTGGATGATATATAAGGATGTAGGCTAATTAAATGGACAATTGCTTCTAAGAAAGTGAAAAATTAGGTATAGATAACAGCTGACTGATTGTGCAAGCCTGAAGAAGAACTAAAATGTGTTCATACCTGAGAGAACATTAGAAATAGGAGAAAAATTGTGAATGTGACTTTTCTCCTAAATCACTTGTACGAACAATTTAACAACTAATTTCTTCATACGGACGGTTCTTGCATTAGAAGCAATGACTCTAATTTAATCCCTCTCACTTAGCATGCATGCATCATCAGTGAACAGGAAGCAATCTCCAGAAGAACGAAGCCCAGTATGAGCGGCTTTCTGCAGAGTTCGACTGGGGTTCAAGGAGAGAGAGGCAGACATACAAAAATAACATAGAAGCAATAACCTATTAATACTTTCTTTGTTAGAAAAGGTAATGGTAACCTAGCACCACAGATGACTCAGCCTCAGGAAAAAACAGTTAACCTGATGACCTCTGAGCCAGTTTAATGTCAAGCAAATTTAGTCGGTTACAATTAAAGCTGAGTCCACAACTTTCTCTAGAAGAGAAACAGGAGTGAAAACTAACAATAGGCCTTAATCTAAGGCAGTGTTTTTCAACCCCGATCCTCAAGGCACCCTGCTCTGCATGTTTTTGAGCTTCAGCACTCCTGATTCAGATGATTGCAGTTCAGCAAAGCCTGATAATCTGCTATGAATTGATAACAGGTGTGTGGAAGCTGGGAAACATCTAAAACATGCAGGGTTGAAAAACACTGATCTAAGGTGTTGATAGCAGCAGTATACTGCAGAATAGGAGAATAGTGATTAAATTATGAAAAGGAGTCCCTATGTCCTCCAGCAGTCTAATCCTATAGCAGCAGAACTGTAGAGATTGCTCAAGATAACTTGAGCCACACTAACTATAAGCTTAATCAAAAAACACATTTTTAAGTCTAACCTTAGAAGTAGACAGGGTGTCTGCTTGGTTCCACAGGAGAGGAGCCTGATGACTAAAAGATCTGCCTCCCATTCTGCTTAAAGACATTCCAATATTCTGGTTATCATTATAAAATACCATTTTGATTCAATTAAAGAGGGTGGGAGCTACATGTTGTGACTGAAAAGTAACCTATTACTGTTAACAATCCCTTTTTGATGAGGCAAATATTAAAGTTTAAATGAATTTACAAAAAAGATAGATCCAAGAACCAATAACAGAGCTTGCAGAATTAGAACAAACTCAACCCACAGCCATCACATTCAGGATAAAGTTTCACCTGCAGGGGGTGTAAAACGCCAGCAGTCTATCAGGGGAAACTATTTCAGTCCAACATTAGTAAAACCAGAGTATTAAAAGTTTTTAGTTTGAAGCCAAGTTATTATCGGATTAACACTGATGTACACCAGGGTTTTAAATTTAATCAAATTCATCCATTAGAGAAGCACATCGAAGTAGCACTTTGTGTGATGGTGGTGGTAAACATTTGAGTGGTTAACCACACAGAACAGATGACGCAGAAACAAAGTCACAGTTTCCTACAGATGACCTTTCTGTCTTCACTACAACACTAGAAGGTCTGGAAAAGTATCTGATCACCTCTGTTATTGATCTTAAAAATACATTTTACACAATAAAACTTTTGGTTTAAGACTTTCTTTATATTTCATGCAACAGCAGGGGTGTTGTATATTTTTTTACAGAGTGCTAAATGAGTGACTAATGGCCAATAAAACAGAGGCTGGTTACACTTTCTGAATTGGAAAAAGGCTTCAAGTTCTTTCTGATTCTCTCATTTAGAACAGATTGGACAGCTGGAAGATCTTTGCTGAGTTTAAAGAGGCTTAAGGCCAAAAGCACTGATCAGTAATTAACTGATTAACACTAAATGATATCCTTCATACAGAGTATTGGTCATCACTTTGTTTCTTCTGTATTTGGGGCTGAAATCATGTCATCAAATTATTTTATATATATAATTGTTGAATTATATTTTGAACATTGCAGCGACTGCAGGTCTCTGAAACAGGGGAGGCTCAATAGTGTAATTAAATCCAAACAAAACATTGTGCATTAACAAAGGTTGAAACACGTAAAACTAATTAATACAGTAATTCTGATCTATTTTGGTTGGCTGAAAGTGAAATGTGTGATTGGTTGTTTGAAAAATGCAATGCTTTGTGTAGCTCGATATGTGGAGTAAGCATGGAAAAGGAGACTGATAACTCATATAAACGGCCTTAAACGGCCAAGCTCCATCTTATATCACAGATCTGATTGTTCCTTATGTTCCTAACAGAGCACTTCGCTCTCAATCTGCAGGTTTACTAGTGGTTCCTAGAATTTCTAAAAGTAGAATGGGAGGCAGATCTTTTGGTTATCAGGCTCCTCTCCTGTGGAACCAACTACCAGTTTTAGTCCGTGAGGCAGACACCCTGTCTACTTTTAAGGCTAGGCTTAAAACTTTCATTTTTGATAAAGCTTCTAGTTAGAGTGGCTCAGGTTATCCTGAGCTATCTCTATAGTTCTGCTGCTATAGGCTTAGACTTCTGGAGGACATAGGGACCCCCATTTCATCATTCTGCTTCATTCTCTCTCTATTCTCCTATTCTGCAGAATCTGTTAATTCAATCTCTAACCTTCTGCTCTCTCTGCTTTTCCTCAGAGTAGCTTTGCCTCGTCTGTTCCTGTTTGGCTGTGACGCCATCCTGGAGAGAAACATCAGCTGTGCTGCTTCCATCAACACCCTTGTTTATAGATGTTGGAGATCGGCCTGTTTTCCAGTGCGGTCCTGTTTCTCTGACTGTGACTGAGTGGATGTGCTCTCTTCGTCCTCTGGCATGGGAGCTGGCTCGGAGCTCGTCTGCCTGGCTGTGTGTTTCTTGGATGGTGCCGCCTTTTACAGCTGCTTTTTGTGTCTCTGCTTCTGTCTCCTTGAACCCCAGTCGGCCTCGGCAGATGGCCGCTCACACTGAGCGTGGTTCTGCTGGAGGTTTCTTCCTGTTAAAAGGGAGTTTTTCCTCTCCACTGTCGCTACAAGCATGCTTAGTGTGAGGGATTGCTGTAGAGTCAATGAGTCGATGCAATCAACTGGTTTTCCTTAGATAGAAAACTTTGTATCAATCTGACTGTATGATCTGGTTGAACTGTAAAGTGCCTTGAGATGACATGTGTTGTAAATTTGGCGCTATATAAATAAACTGAATTGAATTGAATAGATTCAGGGAAATACATCTGCAGGGTTTTGGTAGAGGTACCCATTTTAACTGAAGTTGGAGGAAATGGAACAACCATCACAGCTACAGTCAGAGGGATCCCAGATAACAGAATCATACCAGGTAAGTAAACATACAGCTGCTGCACATACTGGGCTATATTAATAAACAGCTCTAATTTAAAGTTAAAAAACAATTGTTTAGATAGTGTATGTAAAAATATGAACCACCATTTACTTATAGTCTGGTGTTAAATAAAGCCCATCCTTCTTCGTTTTGAGTTTTTTAAAGATATCACAAAAAAAATTCTACCAGTTCAATGAAATAGTAAAAAGATTTTCTTCTACAGTATAAATAGTCAGAAATGTATATATTTCCTTTTAATTTGGTAGAATCTCCTTTTAAACTGAATGGCTTTATTAAAATATTTCAGTGATCCTAACTGACTTTTCAACTCTAAAAGCGTTTTATTTATAAACTGAAACTTTCCACCATGTTGAAATTAATATATAATTTACTTTGAAATTATAAAGCAATTTCTGCAATTATTTCAAACGTGATAACATTAAAAGCCCACAGCAGGTCAGCCATTTTGGTTTTACCAGTGGTTTCAATATGTGATATAATGTTTTCAGACAATGCTATATAATCATGCTAGATGGTAAAATACATAAAAACTAGCTACCTAAGAAATGAAATGATTTAAAATTCCATTTAAAAACTGAAATATGTTCATTCCTTAGACTTAAGTTATTATTGTTATAGGCTTAATTTATTGTTTTTCCACATGTGATCAACTTGTTGCTCATAGCATTAGAAAAACCAGTTGGATCATCTCTCCAATTTAAACAATATAAAGCTAAAACGTCACTATTGCTTGTTGCATTAAATGCTGTAAACTAATTGCTTATAAAGGTTTTATATAAAGTCTTTATTTACTAAATTAACGATTCTGTTTGTCTGCGTCGAAAAATGGGTCCTCTTGTTCTGAGCCTTGTTGTATTAAATCATGTAACTCGGAGTGTAGAGCAGATTAAACGATACTCCAGTAAAAGTAGAGGTATTTAAACAATGCAATTACTGCAAAACTGCTGAAACAAAGATTGTTTTTTTAATTAAAAACTTTTATTTCTTATTTTTTTAGCTACATACCAAGTGGTAAAAATAGGCATTCTATTAAATGTCTCTGAGAATGGTCACCAAGATTGTGAGAGCTAAATTCATCTACGATCTCAAAAAAAAAAAAGCTGTTTCCATCCACTGTTGGTTAAATGCTCTGTGCAGGGTCACCCGGTCCCGTGTTCTGTTTCTCTATTAGGTTTCTCAACGGAAATGGCCTCATGCTGTGGTTTGGACCATCACTGCAATGATAGAAACAAACAGGAAGAGAGACCAAAAACCTCAATGACACAAAGCCGAGACGACACTCCATATGAGTGAATGTCAGCCTGTTATTTTACAAACAAACATATTAAAGATCGAACTCCACCTGAGAAAGTGCCTTCATTTACTCTTTCTTCACCAATCAGTTTGGTGACTAATTTGCTGTCACTTATTCTCACCCTAGAATTATTGATGCTTCTCTGTGTGGCTGCAGCAATCATAGTAGCATAAGACGATATTTTTGTTTCACAACTGTTTCATTCATCTTTTAATTAAGAATTTGTTTCCATTTTACATTTGAAAAGTACAATTATTCCACTTTTCATGATCATATGGGTCAGTCTCCTCTGTAATGTCAGATCTTTTTGATATGTTTAGTATTTGCCTAAAATCAACTTGAAAGCAACAAAAATAAGTTGTATTTTAGCAGAGCTTCACAGCATTGTTCTAGTTCTGCATTAAACACCTAAATATTGCATTACCTTTATTGTGATTTATTTGATATCTTATTTTCATCCCTTTTCAAATCAGTTGCCTTTGTTAATTTTCCAACATGATGGGTAAAACACAGTTACCTACTGTAGAATATTCTTGAACATCAGGAGCTGAAACATGTCCTGATTTGACATGGTCCTGTTAGGAATCCAGTTTGTCTAGGTTGTTTGTGTTTTTCTTCTCTCTAAACCACCAGGTGGTGCCCTGTCCTCGTTGGGCCTCCCTGCACACCTGCGGCTTGTTGGTTCATTACTGGAGGACAGTGTTGGGCACGTTACTTTGAAAAAGTAATTAGTTATAGTTACTAGTTACTTCTCCCAAAAAGTAACTGAGTTACTAACTGAGTTACTCCACAATAAAAGTAACTAGTTACTAGTAAAAGTAACTATTGCATTACTTTTGCGTTTCTCGCCCCCGTAACCCTCACCACCCGGCCCCCACCTTCTCGCCGTGTGTTTCCAAAGCCAGCTGAATAGAGCGGACGACAAAGACAAGGACCTGCAGAGAGTTTAGCATTTATTGCAACTCAACGTAAATGACATCAGGGGGGAACGCGATGTGAAGTTTTTAAACAGGGCATTCAGATCTGGTGAAATTAATAACTGGGGATGTCTAATTCTGAAATCCTGTGTGTTTGGGTTGTTATAGATACTGCAACATCTATCTATCCATCTATCTATCAAGATGTATACTCTGCGTGTGACATAAAATATGGATCTCCATCCCTGCCACAAAGGCCATCAAATAATGTTTAAAATAAAAAATACAGTAGGTTGAAAAGGCAGAGTATCCATCCATCCATCCATCCATCCATCCATCCATCCATCCATCCATCCATCCATCCATCCATCCATCCATCCATCCATCCATCCAGATTTCTCCCTTTCATTTGCTTGTTCACGCTCTCCATAGTTCTCCTGTGGCGCGAGCACAGGGCTACTGTTGCGCGCCTTTAGCGAGCATGTGCGGTTCCTGTCGCATCATCAGCCATTCTCATCCTCCCCTCTCTCATGACAAGGCGCGCACCTTTGGATGACCTTAAAAAATAATCTTTAATATCTCTTAAACAAAAGTAGCACAAACAATATTTTTTTTCTGCACAAATCTGCACTAACGTTGCACTAACCATTCAGTCTATTTGCGGAGTTTTTTGACGTGGATGGGTTGTCAGCTTCACGCAGCTGCGCACGAGTCCTATCATGACAAAAGGTTCATTGTGCGACCTGAGTAACGCGCAGTAACGGGGTGGTCTGCAATGGTAACTGCGTTATAGTTACAGTCAAAGTAATTAGTTAGATTACTCGTTACTAAAACAAGGTAACGGCGTTAGTAACGCCGTTACTTTCAACGCCGTTAGTCCCATCACTGCTGGAGGAGTATTTGAGCTGTGGGCTGTCACTGTTTTGAGAAAATGATGTGTCATCCCTGAACCAGTCTTTCACAATTTGAGCCCGATGAATCCTGTCATTGTCATCTTGGAATATGCCTGTGCCATCAGGGAAGAAAAAGTCCATTGATTGAATAACCTGGTCATTCAGTATATTCAGGTAATCAGTTGACCTCATTCTTTGAGCACATACTGTTGCTGAACCTAGACCTGACCAACTGCAGCAACCCCAGATCAAAACACCGCCCCCACAGGCTTGTACAGTAAGCACTAGGCATGGTGGGTGCATCACTTCACCTGCCTCTCTTCTTACCCTGATTGGCCGATCACTCTGGAACAGGGTAAATCTGGACTCATCAGACCACATGACCTTCTTCCATTGCTCCACAGTCCAATCTTTATGCTCCCTAGCAAATTGAAGCCCTTTTTTCTGGTTAGCCTCACTGATTAGCAGTGTTGGGCACGTTACTTTGAAAAAGTAATTAGTTATAGTTACTAGTTACTTCTCCCAAAAAGTAACTGAGTTACTAACTGAGTTACTCCACAATAAAAGTAACTAGTTACTAGTAAAAGTAACTATTGCATTACTTTTGCGTTTCTCGCCCCCGTAACCCTCACCACCCGGCCCCCACCTTCTCGCCGTGTGTTTCCAAAGCCAGCTGAATAGAGCGGACGACAAAGACAAGGACCTGCAGAGAGTTTAGCATTTATTGCAACTCAACGTAAATGACATCAGGGGGGAACGCGATGTGAAGTTTTTAAACAGGGCATTCAGATCTGGTGAAATTAATAACTGGGGATGTCTAATTCTGAAATCCTGTGTGTTTGGGTTGTTATAGATACTGCAACATCTATCTATCCATCTATCTATCAAGATGTATACTCTGCGTGTGACATAAAATATGGATCTCCATCCCTGCCACAAAGGCCATCAAATAATGTTTAAAATAAAAAATACAGTAGGTTGAAAAGGCAGAGTATCCATCCATCCATCCATCCATCCATCCATCCATCCATCCATCCATCCATCCATCCATCCATCCAGATTTCTCCCTTTCATTTGCTTGTTCACGCTCTCCATAGTTCTCCTGTGGCGCGAGCACAGGGCTACTGTTGCGCGCCTTTAGCGAGCATGTGCGGTTCCTGTCGCATCATCAGCCATTCTCATCCTCCCCTCTCTCATGACAAGGCGCGCACCTTTGGATGACCTTAAAAAATAATCTTTAATATCTCTTAAACAAAAGTAGCACAAACAATATTTTTTTTCTGCACAAATCTGCACTAACGTTGCACTAACCATTCAGTCTATTTGCGGAGTTTTTTGACGTGGATGGGTTGTCAGCTTCACGCAGCTGCGCACGAGTCCTATCATGACAAAAGGTTCATTGTGCGACCTGAGTAACGCGCAGTAACGGGGTGGTCTGCAATGGTAACTGCGTTATAGTTACAGTCAAAGTAATTAGTTAGATTACTCGTTACTAAAACAAGGTAACGGCGTTAGTAACGCCGTTACTTTCAACGCCGTTAGTCCCATCACTGCTGGAGGAGTATTTGAGCTGTGGGCTGTCACTGTTTTGAGAAAATGATGTGTCATCCCTGAACCAGTCTTTCACAATTTGAGCCCGATGAATCCTGTCATTGTCATCTTGGAATATGCCTGTGCCATCAGGGAAGAAAAAGTCCATTGATTGAATAACCTGGTCATTCAGTATATTCAGGTAATCAGTTGACCTCATTCTTTGAGCACATACTGTTGCTGAACCTAGACCTGACCAACTGCAGCAACCCCAGATCAAAACACCGCCCCCACAGGCTTGTACAGTAAGCACTAGGCATGGTGGGTGCATCACTTCACCTGCCTCTCTTCTTACCCTGATTGGCCGATCACTCTGGAACAGGGTAAATCTGGACTCATCAGACCACATGACCTTCTTCCATTGCTCCACAGTCCAATCTTTATGCTCCCTAGCAAATTGAAGCCCTTTTTTCTGGTTAGCCTCACTGATTAGTGGTTTTCTTACAGCTACACAGCTGTTCAGTTCCAATCCCTTGAGTTCCCTTCGCATTGTGCGTGTGGAAATGCTCTTACTTTCAGTAAATGGTAATTTCAATTCAATTCAATTCAGTTTATTTATATAGCGCCAAATTCACAACACATGTCATCTCAAGGCACTTTACAGTTCAAGCAGATCAAATTGATACAAAGTTTTCTATCTAAGGAAAACCAGTTGATTGCATTGACTCATTGACTCAAATACAATCCCCCACACTAAGCATGCTTGTAGCGACAGTGGAGAGGAAAAACTCCCTTTTAACAGGAAGAAACCTCCAGCAGAACCAGGCTCAGTGTGAGCGGCCATCTGCCGAGGCCGACTGGGGTTCAAGGAGACAGAAGCAGAGATACAAAAAGCAGCTGTAAAAGGCGGCCCCGTCCAGGAAACACACAGCCAGGCAGACGAGCTCCAAGGCAGCTCCCATGCCAGAGGACGAAGAAAGCACATCCACTCAGTCACGGTCAGAGAAACAGGACCACACTGGAAAACAGGCCGATCTCCAACATCTATAAACAAGGGTGTTGATAGAAGCAGCACAGCTGATGTTTCTTTCCAGGATGACGTCACAGCCAAACAGGAACAGACGAGGCAAAGCTACTCTGAGGAAAAGCAGAGAGAGCAGAAGGTTAGAGATTGAACTAACAGATTCTGCAGAATAGGAGAACAGAGAGAGAATGAAGCAGAATGATGAAATGGGGGTCCCTATGTCCTCCAAAAGTCTAAGCCTATAGCAGCATAACTATAGAGATAGCTCAGGATAACCTGAGCCACTCTAACTATAAGCTTTATCAAAAAGGAAAGTTTTAAGCCTAGCCTTAAAAGTAGACAGGGTGTCTGCCTCACGGACTAAAACTGGTAGTTGGTTCCACAGGAGAGGAGCCTGATAACTAAAAGATCTGCCTCCCATTCTACTTTTAGAAATTCTAGGAACCACTAGTAAACCTGCAGATTGAGAGCGAAGTGCTCTGTTAGGAACATAAGGAACAATCAGATCTCTGATATAAGATGGAGCTTGGCCATTTAAGGCTTTATATGTGAGAAGGAGGATTTTAAATTCTATTCTTGATTTAACAGGAAGCCAATGAAGAGAAGCCAGGACAGGCGAGATATGATCTCTCTTTTTAATTTTCATTAGAACTCTGGCTGCAGCATTTTGGATCAGCTGAAGGCTTTTAACTACAGTTTGTGGACTTCCTGATAGTAAAGAATTACAATAGTCCAGCCTTGAAGTAACAAATGCATGGACTAGTTTCTCAGCATCACCCCTGGACAGGATATTTCTAATTTTTGCAATGTTCCTCAGATGAAAGAAGGAAATTCTAGAAACCTCTTTGATGTGGGATTTAAATGACAGGTCCTGATCAAAAACAACACCAAGATTTTTTACTTTATTATCTGAAATCAGTTTAATCCCATCCAAATGAAGTGACTGGCTAATCAGTTTCTTTTTCAGAGACTCTGGTCCAAAGACTATAACTTCTGTTTTGTCTGCATTCAGAAGCAGAAAGTTAAGAGTCATCCAGGTTTTTATGTCTTCAAGACATGCCTGTAATCTATGTAATGGGTTAGCTTCATCTGGATTTATAGACAGATATAGCTGGGTATCATCAGCATAACAGTGGAAATTAATCCCATGCTGTCTAATAATTCTACCAATTGGGAGCATGTATAAAGTAAAGAGAATTGGTCCTAGCACTGATCCCTGTGGTACTCCACAGGTAACCTTTGAGCGTGTTGAAGATCTATCATTAACATGAACAAACTGAATTCGATCAGATAGATAAGATTTAAACCAGTCTAGTGCTGTTCCTTTAATTCCAACAAAATATTCAAGTCTTTCTAAAAGAATATTATGGTCAACTGTATCAAATGCAGCACTAAGATCCAACAGGACGAGCACAGATACAAGTCCATTATCTGAGGCCATGAGAATATCATTAGTGACTTTCACCAGAGCTGTTTCAGTGCTATGATGAGCTCTAAAGCCAGACTGAAACTCTTCAAAAAGTTCATTATGGTGGAAGTGATCGCAAACTTGTTTGGCAACTACTTTCTCAAGAATTTTGGATAAGAAAGGAAGATTGGATATAGGTCTATAATTGACCAAGTCATCTGGGTCAAGAGACGGTTTCTTAAGCAGAGGTTTAATTACAGCAACCTTAAAAGCTTTAGGTACATATCCCTAAAAAATTGTCCTGTACTTATATAGCGCCTTTATTCAAGTCAGGAGACTTGACCAAAGCGCTTTACACTACATCATTCACCCATTCACGCACACACTGATGGTGGCAAGCTACACTGTAGCCACAGCTGCCCTGGGGCTCACTGACAGAAGCGGGGCTGCCGTACACTGGCGCCACCGGACCCTCTGACCACCATCAGTAGACAATGCAGGTGAAGTGTCTTGCCCAAGGACACAACGACACTGAAAGTCGGAGTCGGGGCTTGAACTGTCAATCCTTCGATTTCAGGGCAAACTCCTACATCCAACGCCACTGTCGTCCTGTTATTAGACATAGCCCTGAGTTCTACTGTTGTTTTTCTTTGATTTGATCTCACCACACGTTTAAGTGATCGCGGATCACGATCATTCAGGATTTCTTTCCGGCCACATTTCTTCCTTGAAGATGATGGGTCCCCACTATCCTTCCAGTTTTTAATAATGCGTTGGACAGTTCTTAACCCAATTTTAGTAGTTTCTGCAATCTCTTTAGATGTTTTCTCTGCTTGATGCATGCCAATGACCTGACCCTTCTCAAACAGACTAACATCTTTTCCGCGACCACGGGATGTGTCTTTCGACATGGTTGTTTAGGAAATGAGAAGCAAGTCATTGCACCAGTTGGGGTTAAATAACTTGTTGCCAGTTGAAAGATAATCGCCCATGCAGTAATTATCCAATAGGAGGCTCGTACCTATTTGCTTAGTTGAATCCAGGTGGCGACTTTTTTTTTGCCAGGCAGTGTATTTCTAAGATTCAAATTGTTAGGTATAATTTTTGTTGGCTCTGCTGTTTAATATCTTTGAGAGTTGGGTCAGCACTTTAAAAGAGCCGGGCCACTTCTGGCCAGCATCAGGATATAATCTGTTAGGAATTTGCGTGAACCGATTTGACATTGTCTATAAAAAATGCGTAGTGTGAATTATATGTTCCCTTTGCCAGGTCATTATTAGATACTCTGGAATGAAGGGGTTTCCCTAATATCAGAGATTGTTTTTCTATTTTTCAGAGCTCCACACTAAGATGGCCTCCTTTAGAGATCAGAGGCACAGCGATGAACCAGACCCTCAGCCTCCTGGGTTTTATGACTTCTTTTATGTGGATGGTTACCTATAGGTAGCATAGACTCTGTTAGATCAGAACAGGGCCGACCAGATGCAGGTTTGAATATTGTCTGTTCTCATGCTTGCAAAAATCAATGAAATGCCACCATGAACATTTTTACTGACCTCTTTTGTTAACTTCATTTACTCAGCTTCAAAACTTTATTTGCAATTCAAAACATTTGGTTATGTTACATAACATCTAAAATGTCTGACTCTTTAACAGACGTATTACTAATAGTAAACATAGTAGCGAAACAAAGTTGTAGAAACAGTCTTAACATGTTGTTGGAAACATTAAGTTGAATGTTGTTAATGCCTTAATGTGAAAAATGGTGAAATGCTACTCTGCTGTTGGTTTATCTAACAAACCAAATTGTTTTAAAAAGTGCAGGTTTATTCCTTAGCAAAACTACCCTGATTAAATAACAACCCAAGCATTTTATCTAAGTTTGCTTCTTTGTATTTCAAATATTGATAGTGTCTTAGCTCATTTTACTTTATTAGTTCTTAGTATAACATACACTCATTTTAGAACATTCAAATGAATTTGAATTATTTTGGTATCTGCTGCAGAATGATTAATTTCTCTGAGCAGTGATGCGTAGACCTGACCTCTACAGCTGCTTCTCTAAGACGATTTTATCTGTGGAAAAACTGACATCAGATAAGATCCTTTATGTTAATGTTTCAGAGCTCAAGATAACTTTTAAGTTCGTCCCACCTTCCACCTCCCTCTGCTTTTCACACTAAGCTTCCAGCTGCTTCCTTCATATTGTTCTGTTGGAACAGAAAAACTTTCCTTTTGTAATATCAGAAATTGCTTTCATTTTATTGTTTCCCACACTGGAAAAAATAGAAATCTAGATCAATAATTTTTATCTGAAAAATGTGCTTTTTTTTCTTGGTAAAAGAGACATTTTGCCAATGGAACAAGACAATTTACACTTAAAACAAGAAAACACAATGGCAATGTCTTATTTAAAGTGCATATTATCTAATTATCTTATTTTAAGAGTAAAAATACTCATTAACCTACTCAAATTAAGGGTAAATACACTTAATTTAAGACATTTGTACTTATTTCTAGACTTTTTTCCAGTGTAATGCTGGTTTGCATCAATGGATCTTTTATGGTTTTTTATGAGTTTTCATGGAGCAGGTCACATTATAATGAGCTGACTTCCTGAAACTCTAAAGGTCTTCTTCATGACAACTGTGAATACGTCATTTTAGTATTATCTATAGATCTACACCATTTAAATTAGAGTTTATTTCTGTTCAATGTGCTGCACCCAATAGAGAAACAGTAGAATAGATCAGAATTTGATCGCCTGGCGATGATCCGCTCAGATACAAACAAAAGCACCATAATTCTAATGATAGTTTCTATTTAATAAAACTACCAAGGTTAAAGTCAGTTCTTGAAAGATTAAAAAAAGCACTCTAAATGTCCTTTTTAGAGGTAAGACACTGATAACTCATTCTTACAACAAAACCTTCAATAAATCTGAATTTTCCCATTTTAAACCTGTTTGATATATGGATTTTATTTATAAGATGGGGCAAGAATTTTGCTTAAAAACATTCTTTGCTGCCATCTGGTGAGTTTGAACTCTCTGATCAGGTTTTACTGCAGTAGAGCAGTTAGGAGCATCGGCAGCTTTAACCACAGCAATGATTGCTGCCATCATCCCTGACTGTGGTTTAGCTCTACCAGCTTCTCTTGTTGCAATTGTTTGCTGCAGCTGTCAGCAATCGGGGTTTATTATCTGTGAACACAACACCTATAAATAAAAAGTGCTTTTTTCTCTGTTTTATTTGAACCTTTTGTGTCAATCAAAATTAGAAATTAACACCAAATAATAAAACACAAAGATTGCAATTGGCTTAGAAGCTATGTGCCATCAGCTGTAGTAGCAGCATCCGAAGCAGTGACGAAGAAGAGCTCTGCAAGATAACAAAGCTGACTGACTCTGTTCTAAGGATTGTCCCTTTCGGAAATCCAAGTGACAGTCCGCTCCATTGCTCCTCCGGGTCCAACGAAAATCTACCTGTCGGCTCTCCGAATTCCCTCTTCTCTGGATAAACCCACACTGACTGGATTCAAGGATAAACATGAACCCCCTCAAACGTGAGTCCCGCTCCAACAGTATTCAGCTTCAGTCAATTTTCCCACGGTCCCTGAAATAATCACCGTGATCTTCCCTCCAGACTTTCCAGTTCCGGTTCACCAGCTCACTGAGTTCCAGTTCCTACTTTGTGAAACCGTCCCTTTCAATAAACCTGTTGAACTTTTTTCCCTGGTCTGAGTGGTTCTCTGCATGTGGGTCAGATCTCTTCAAACGATCATGACATGCGGAAACCAATTCTTTACTGAACTCAGACTAAAAATAGTCTATATTAACTCTACAAGGCGTAAGCCATTTTAACCTGAAAAGCAACCAGACTTAGTCAGGTTGTGAAAACCAAACTAGAAAAATCTTTGTTTCTAAGCATTCAGGTCTCTTTACAGACCACTACAGCACCACCAGCCATCCTGTCCCCTCAGATTGGCCAAAGTTTAATGTCAGAAAGTGATATTTTTACTGTGGTAAAAAAAATAAAACAACACTAAAGGTATCAAATAGGATTTTTCACAGAAATTAATTGTTCAGATTCATCTTAAATGAATCAATTGATGGATGGCATTCTTGCACTTATAGTCCTCCGCCCCCATGGTTTCAGCACTCTGTCAATGCGATGTGGACATAAGCAGTTGAGAGAAAGCTGCACATGAGCGGCATGTGAGTATGGATAAATAAATAAAATATAAAAGTAATAAATGTGCGGACGTAACCCTTCAATTTGGTCGCCCCCAGGATGCAGAAATAACAGCTGCAGAGCTGTGCAAAGTGTTCTATATTGAAGCATTTTTAAAAAAGCTAAACTGTTTGAGCAGTTAAATGTGTTTTTTGCAATCTCTTTCGTTTTTATTATGTGTTACCTGTTAGATTTTTTTTTTTTTTTACATTTAAATCCACGCTTCTCTTGCTTTGTGCCATTCTGCACTTTAAACGATTTATCTCAATGGTCACTTACACCACAATGTATTGAAGAAATACAACAACTGTAAACCAATACTTTAAAAAAATTTTTTTATCCTATTCAGCAACCAAGCATCCTCTTTAAACTCAATATCATACTATAAATGGTAGTAAACCAGATTCTTATATACACCAAGAAAGTCACCCCAGCTCAACATAATGTCACGATAGAGGACTTTTTTAAGCCTTTGTGTTTATGAGGGTGATGTGGTCATCTTAACAATAGCTCATCTAACAAGGTTTATATTGTAGGTTGTCTTTAAAGACTAAATGCAGGATAAAATCCTCTATATTCCCATCATCTCTTCATTTTCTCCTGCTGCTTCTGTCGTTCTCTCCTCTTCTTCCATGCGTTCCTCCTGGTTTATTTCTTGGTTTATTTTGTGGTGTTCCTCTCCACTCTGTGATGAAGCGGTTTCATTTTTAGATGCAGCTGAAACTGAAAAACAAAAGTCAGATTCATAGCCGTTAATCTAGTGCTGCACTCTACCTGCTATCATACTGTGTGTTTAGCTTTTTAAATACCTTCTCTGTCTCTCTGAGTTTTAGTCCCAAAGCAGTAGATCCAGAGGAAAGCAGTAGTCAGGACCAAGATAGGCAGGCATCTCAGACCAAAAATGCGAAAATCATGATGAACATCTGAAATCCCATCAACAGAGACAAAAAAAAACAAAGAAAAAAGTTGGTTTATTATTCAAGTTATTGTAGCAAAATGTCTAAATGCAGGATGCAGGTTATTTCTCCAAACTTTATTTTTCAGTTATGAAAAAATGATTCCTGCTTTTAGACAGTGTAATACTGACCATTCATCCCTTCAGACTATCAAGGTGGGAATTTCTTTTTAAACCTGAAATATTGAAAGTAATTTCTTTTTTTTTTGTCTTCATGATCTGTATTAACATATCTTGAAATAAAATAAAGTACCATAAAATAAGCAGTATTCAAATTCATTAATTTAATAGATGATTCAATCATTAAACATTTAATAAATTGTAAAGAAAAAAATTATTAAATGTATTTAAAAATGTACATAGTGTGAATTATTTCTTGATTATTTTAGGGTGACCCCAGTTTGTAGCATTGTTGATTTTGGGTCACAGGCTTCTCCTTCCTGGATTACTGTAAGGTGGTACATTATTTTTTTTTTTTGACAATCAGCAGACAAAGATAACTTTCTCATGTTTAATGATATAATTTTTTTTATATTTGACTTTCTTTTAATTATTTAATTGTTTTGTTATTGTTCATAGCCCTTACAGATAATACATTTTCAATATCTTTTTTATCATTATTGCCTAGAACTACATGGCTAAGATCATTTCTTTCATACTCACTCCAAACTACCTGTTCAACTGTTTATCAGCTCATTTTAACAAGCAGAAGCAAAACGGTTTGCACGACTTTACATTTAAACAACAATCATTGTAGTTCATCTGCATTTGGGTCAGAAACCACAACCAAACCCAGACAATCCATTTGCAGCTGACTCCAGTTTCAGGCTCTGCCCCCCAGATAGAGGCTGCAGTCCATCAGAACCAGAACATCCAGTTACAAAAACAACTTCTTCCATTCTGCTGCTAGCCTTAAAGAACACCGCAGTAACTCAGCAACACTTTTCTATTGGTAAACAACAAATTATAATAAATCCCGATATGTGTATATGTACGAAATCCAATCTTTGTATATATACTGTTTATAAATTTGCCATGGTTCTATTCAGAAACAACTTTCATGTCTTTTGTTTTGTTTTGTTTTGTTTTTCAACTTGTATTTATTCCTAAAAAATGTATTGATATCCTCTGCATCTTTACTTGTCTACCAGGAGAATCTCATCACAAAAAGAACTAAAAAAAATTCCCCCTACTAGAACAAATTAAACACAGCTTGGCATGAAGTATTCTTAGTTTCTGATTCCTCCAACTATAGAATGAGAGCACAGACAGCCAAGAAGGAGACTTCTCAGGAGGAGCTTCACAGGAATATCACTCATGAAACCTTTGGTCCCCAGAGGTCTGGGAACATAAAGTACAAAAAGGAAAAATGTTTTTTATGAAAAATGACAAGACTTCCCTTTAGTAACAGTAGCATCAATGCAGATTTCTTGAAATATGCGGAAACCAATGTTTTAATGAACTCAGACTAGAAATAGTCTATATTAACTCTATAAGGCTGTTAAAGAAAAATGATTATTTTTAGTTTTTAATATAATTAATCTTATGGCATGTGTAAAAGGTATGTTGAACACTCTCATTTTGAACATATTTCTTCATTTTGAACAAGTTTGTGTTAATGATTTAAAACTAAACTATTGATGGGTATGTATTCAAAGTACAGGAGGCCATAAAATGAGTATCTCCTGGGGGGGGGGGGGGGGGGGGGACATCATTTGAGCCTCGAGGAGAGAGGTCTGCTTGGTTTACAGAAGATCAAAAGTCTTCCAGAATTAATATCTGGGATGGTCTGAAACTGAATACAATGTAGAATGTTAAAACACTAACATTTAGATTTTAAGACATTTTTCTAAGTAGTAATAGCATGTTTTTTAAATGAAAATTGTATTATCTAATTTTAGAATTAACTAGTTTAGTAGATGATGAACGTATTTGAAAATTGTACTATCTGTGACAATATCAGAATCAAATGGAAATTGTTTGAATGAAAATGTTTTGTTTAGTATTAGAAAATTGCTCAGGATCTATGCTAAATGGGGTTTTGGAAAATGTGTTAGCTTGTATACTTAGGATTGAATATTATGTTTCATATGTGAGAAAAAGGAATTGTATCTCATGTTCTGTTGATTCTATGTGTTATTTTTGGTTTAAGGCAGGATTCAATCTTTTGGGGTGGATAGTGCAGAAGAGCAAAATTGGGTTTGTGAAGATAACCTTTCCTTGAACCAAATGACTGAATTTAAGTTTGTTCCTGAGAATTTATGGCAAGAAGAGGCCCCGCATTCCACAGCTATTCTGTGAAATCTTATCTTATGTTTTCCTTAGCCAGAAGACCTTAGAATTCCTGGAGGCCAGGCCGTAAATTAGGGGAAGTTCTAAGTTTTTCTGAGTGTCCAAGGTAGCTTCCAATTGGTCAAGCGGAGGAACGCCTTAACTGAATATACTAAAGGGAAAAAACACACCTACATTATAAAACTTTCTACACAGAAGTAACAAATCAGATTTGCTCTTGCAACTCTCCAAAGATGTCTTTGTACGTCTTTGCTTTCTTTCCTTCTCTCCATTTATGTCAGGTAAATGAATGTATGTCTCCGTTGTTCTGCAGTTTCTGGTTTGTGCATTGTCTTATTTCTAAGTTTATGCATTGTCTTATATTGGATTAAACTCTGTAATTCTGTGACGTCAACACGCATTGCTGGTTTACTTGTGGCCACACGCAGCTCGCCGGGAGGGCCTGGGATCAGAGGAAGAGAGACAGCCAAACTTTTTCCAAAGTTAACTATTTTAGAATATTTTCTTCCTTAACAAGGCGTAAGCCATTTTAACCTGAAAAGCAACCAGACTTAGTCAGGTGGTGAAAACCAAACTAGAAAAATCTTTGTTTCTAAGCATTCAGGTCTCTTTACAGACGACTACAGCACCACCAGCCATCCTGTCCCCTCAGATTGGCCAAAGTTTAATGTCAGAAAGTTATATTTTTACTCTGGTAAAAAACAACAATCTTTGTAGATCACCTACAACACAACTAGTTATGGCACATGCTGAGGATTTACTTTAACAGTATGTGAAATTTAGCGCCTCTTATTCTGAATCTATAAATATTAGTGACATAATAACCTTTAACAGAACAAGTAGAAACACATGACAGCAACCGTATTCAATTCAACACCTCTACTGATCTAATACGATCAAGTTCTCAGCCTGTTTTTTTCAGCTCCCCGCTGACAGACAGTGGACCTAAAGCTGCAGCTGGATTTACCTCCACATTTAATCATGCTAGATTATTTACTTCAGTTATGATGATTTAATTGTATTAACTGCATTAATAATGTCTGCAGTCCTGCTGCATTAATCTTTCCCCTGATATTATTCTACCATTGTTATTTCAGACTGTCTAAATATGTTCATGTTCACAGACTCTCTCTACCTCATCTGTGGCTACGATGAGCATGTTTGCGTGCAAAGGTAACTCCGTGTAATGCGGAGTTTGCTAAACATAGATGCTAAAATGAATTCTACCCTCAGTTGGTTTCAGGTTATTTCAGCTGAATTTGTTTAATGTTTCAAAATTATATCTCTCTTTTTATTCTCGCATTAAATTAAATAGAAAACATGTTAGCAATCCTAACAGACCTAAAACAGGAAACGTTTTAATGTCAAACTTATGATATAAGTTGAGTTTTTTTTTCAACAATTTTTCAACAATTAATATTTTTCATATTTTTATTTATAGAAAGATTTGATATTAATATTTTACGTACCCATGAAAGATGTGGCGTTATCTGGGTTATCTGTGATGGTTGTTCCATTTCCTTCAACTTCAGCTAAAACTGGTATCTCCACATTAACCCTGCAGATGTATCTCCCTGAATCTCTGCTTCTGATTTTTGGAAAAGTCAGAAATGAACAGTTTTTTCTCTGCTCACTCTGAGAGCCTGTAGACTGATTTATGACAGTATATTTTTTTTATCATCATTTGGTTTTTCAGCCATTTAATGCAAACTCTTTCATATTTCCCCTTCCAGCAGCAGGAAATGTTTCCAGCCTCTCCTTCTTGAAAAGAAACATCAGAACTCTGAGTAACAACCAGAGCGTCTGAAGAAACACCCTGGAAAATGAGATGATGTGAGAGGAATTAATTCAGAATCAATTATTTAATCATACTAATTTATTTCATGTAATTGATTTAAAGAAGCATTTAGAAACTGTTTTGTTAAACTGGACCATGATACATTTCCTCAGCGTACCTGGCTTTTACTCATTTAACATCAAACATATTTCTTTAAAATTAAATTAAAAGAACAATATTCGGTCCATTTTAAAAGCCTAAGCAGCAAAAAACTATCAAATTATTTTCCTTTTAATGTATTTATCAAAGCCAAAGCTAAAAAATAGAAGCAAGGAATTAATCAATAACAGACAAATAAATAAATGTATGTCAAAAATATACTCTATTATTTGCTGAGATTTAAATTCTGTTATTAATATGTATTTTGTTTTTTTAATTGCCTTTTATTTGCTTTTGAAAAACTTTTCTAAATCCAGTTGTACCTGTTGCCACATACGTTGAATGGTAAATGGTCTGTACTTCTATAGCACTTTATCAAACTCCAAGGAACCCGGAAGATAAACAGAAATGTAAGAGTTGCTTAGTTATTCAAACCACAGAGTGTGATTTTAAAATAATGTTAGACTTTTAATTACTTTTTGTCCTTAGAGCTGTGTGATTTTCTTCCTAAACAGACAGAAATGATGTTTTAAACCTTAGCCTTTTTTTATTTTCCCAGCAAATATTGCTAGACTGCGCATTTAATCCATATGTTTAAAAATCCTCTGAGTTAGTATTAAGGCTAGAAGTTTTTACCACTACAGTATATAAAGTTGCATTTTTCATCATAAATGTATTACATTTTCTGAGACTTACTCTGAGAAAAGCGAACACAGAGCAGCAGCAGAGCGCTCAGTAGAAACTTCCTCATGACACGTTGGTTTGCAGCACAAACTGATTCCTGTCACCGTCTGTGACTTCTAACACAGTTAAATGCAGGTGGTCTCACCATTTGCAGGGTTTATATATAGTTGGGGAAAAAAATGAATGTGGTAAACCACAGATTGTTTCTTTCTCCAGATGAGGGAGAGAAACTCATACCTGCAGTTCATTTAGAATTGCAAGCTTTTTGTTTTTTTAATTGTCTAAGTAATAAAATTAGTGCTGTCAATCGATTAAATTTTTTTAATCGCGATTAATCGCATCAATGCCTAAGTTAACTCGCGATTAATCGCATTTTAATCGCACATTTTTTTTCTGATTGAAAATCATTTAAATACTCTCGATGACATACAAAAAAATACATACAGGCTAGGTTTGTGCCAATGTTCTTTTTTTTAAATGAAAACAGGTCACAGACACTGATTTATGCCATAGAAACATATGGCAAGAAGATGGGGAGGCATGTAGCAAAAAATAACAAATATGTAGCCAAAAAAAAGGCCCTGAAAACAGGCTGATGTAAAAGACAGTCTTTACAGTCAATACGGTCTTTTGAACAAAGACAAGCATTTTACCCTACTGCTATAAAATGTAGTAGAGTTAACATTAGATGTTAATTAACCAAGATAATAATGAACAATTTTATATCAATACATCAAAATCAATAGACCGACATCACTAGATGGAGGTAGTCTATGCTCTAGAAAGTTA
Source organism: Cyprinodon tularosa (assembly GCF_016077235.1). NCBI lineage: Eukaryota > Metazoa > Chordata > Actinopteri > Cyprinodontiformes > Cyprinodontidae > Cyprinodon > Cyprinodon tularosa. The sequence continues at coordinate 3,137,139 of NW_024039452.1, read as the reverse complement.
CTTTTCAGCCTCTTAACAAAAATGAGAACACACACACACGCACACACACACACGATACTGACCTGTGGCGTACACAGACAGTAAGAGTGCCGTAGCAGATTCCATTTCACCTCAGTAATCTGTTTTCTCAGCGTATTTCAGGTTGCTACTAGGCACCAGACACTCAACTTGTTTGTTGGTGGTGGGGCTTAAAGAAAAGGCACTAGCGTCACCCAGTGTATGAGCGTCTTTTTCCTTTGAGGAGCTCCGCTCTCGAAGCCTATGGAAAATGCATAGACTGGGGGAAAAAAGCCCCGCCTTCCCGCAGGCTGCAGCGGGATGTACTTGGAAAATTGTACCATAAAACCACATAGCGTTAATCTCACGTTAAAAAAATTATCGCCGTTAAAATGGCCTCGCGTTAACGCGATAATAACGCGATAATTTTGACAGCACTAAATAAAATCTATATATTTTTCTTCTCTTTCCATTGATTATTACCTGCAGCTCATTCTGTGGCCACAGGCTCCACTAGATCATGTTTGAAATTATTATATTGTTCTTCTGAACTTTTAAGGTACTTTTCAACAAATGTTTTCTGCAGTAAAATCATCATTATACAGCTGTGGTAGAGGTGTATTTGAAATATAAATGGCCTTGTGAAATAAACCTTGTCACTAGTTTGGCCACCCTTAACAAAAAACAACTCTTGTAAAGTATTTGAGGGAGAATTTTTTTTCCCCACCCATTTGTGATTCACATTCAGGTCAGTACTTTGACTAGGCCACTTCAATGTCTTCATTTTGGGTTTTTCTTCAGACGTTCAGAGGTGAACTTGCTGGTGTGTCTTAGATTATGTTCCTGTTGCTAAACACAGTTTAATTCAGTTTGTTTATATAGTGCAAATTCATAACACGTGCCATCTCAAGCACTTCAGGCGACAATACAGTCAGACTGGTTAAAAGTTTCTATCAAAGAAAACCAGTGGGTTTGATCGAGTCAGTGTTCTGTGGCAAATGCCAATCGAGCTCCATGGTGCCAGGCGGTGAGCACCGTGGAGCTCATTAACACCAAAGCAGCAAAAACTGATTAACAACCCCCTCTGCTACTTGCTTGATCAGATCAATATCCCAGAAGTTTAATTAACCTGATGCTATACTCTGATTACAAAGAATACAGAAAGAAAGAAGTCAAAACGCCAAAAGCACTTACATTCTGAAGCCTTGATTGTTTTCCTTATTTATTTGAAGGCAAACACCTTTAAGTTGCGTTTACCACCACCTTCTGACTGATGTTTTCCCTTGGTCTCAGCTCTTCTTTATCTTTCACAGTTCCAGCAGACTGGACACCTACAGCCGTTTAACTGCCTTTCCCAGGTCGCTTGCAGTATTACACTGATTGATTTTATCAAATACTTTGGCGGAGGATTTTTTCCAATAAATAAACAGTATAACAGCCGTCAAAAATTCCTCTCTGTAGCTATCAGAGCCATTAAGTTTTCAGATAATTTTTACCAATAATTAGCTCAGCAAGACTTTTATAGAGGCATCCTCTTTCTTGTTTGTAGGTGACACACTCCATAAAGACATCCTTTATAATAATTGAACTTTATTAGTCTCACCCTCTGCTTTTCACCCATCCTCTTGGGGAGCAGTGTGGAGTTAAGGGTCTTACTCAGGGACCCAGGGTGGCAGTCTGCAGTAGTGGGGCTGAACTCAGAACTTCTGGGGGCCAAGCGCAATGCCCTGACCACTAGGCCACCACTCCCCCTAAAACACTCTCTGCATTTAACCCATCTGCTTGGGGAGCCGTGGGCTGCCAATGTGCGGTGCCCAGGGAGCAGTGTGGGGTTAAGGGTTGCTCGGGAACCCAGAGTGGCAGTCTGTGGGAGTGGGGCTTGACTTCAGAACCTCTGGATTCCATGCACAATGCCCTAACCACTATGCCACACTTCCCTGCTTATAGCTTCTTATCTTCCACATTAGCAAAGTGCATCAGTCCGTTTCCGAGTCAAACAAACGTCACAAAAAGACTGCAATTTCCCAGCCTAAATCACTGATGATGTTTCCCCCTGTAATACATCTCTGCCATCCAAAGCTGTTGAAGCTGCAGCTGAAACTGAGTAAATTAAAGCTGTTGAGGTCTGATTTTGCCCACCCATTCTAGAGCACATAATGAAGCTATTACCTGTGTGCTTCTGTCTCCTTGAACCCCAGTCGGCCTCTGCAGATGGCCGCTCACACTGAGCCTGGTTCTGCTGGAGGTTTCTTCCTGTTAAAAGGGAGTTTTTCCTCTCCACTGTCGCTACAAGCATGCTTAGTGTGAGGGATTGTATTTGAGTCAATGAGTCGATGCAATCAGCTGGTTTTCCTTAGATAAAAAACTTTGAATCAATTTGACTGTATGATCTGGTGAACTGTAAAGTGCCTTGAGATGACATGTGTTGTGAATTGGCACCATATAAATAAACTGAATTGAATTATAAAGACTGACACATTATCTGGAAGTTAATGCCTTTGGCTCAAGCCAACCTGTGAAGCTGTTCTGTTATTCTTTGGGCTTGGATCTACAGATCCTTCAGTGTAAATAACCAAAGATGCCCATCCCAACTATCACTGACATTTCGATTATTACTACTGAGGTTCCCTTTCCCTTCCGTTTTAGAAAGTCTTTAACAGTCCAGTCAATTTCTAGGTCTGGAAGACAACCATAGGGGAAAAAGTGGCCATAGCCCTCTCAGGGACAAATCCTGTACCTGAGAGTGCTATCCTTTTCCTGTTCTTGACTCTGTATTCTTCTAGAATAATGTAATGTAATAATTTTTCTCCTGAGACACATACAACCGTACACACACACACATTATTGAAGCTAATTGACCTGTTTTTTACCAGAGTAACTGGAGAGAACACAGGCATGTACGGGGAGACATGCAAACTCCATGCAGAAAGACTTTTATCAATTTTTGCAGTGGGATTTTATTATATATTATTAATAAAACTGTAAATATACAGTCATATGCAGTGATGGGACTAACGGCGTTGAAAGTAACGGACCTTGTTTTAGTAACGAGTAATCTAACTAATTACTTTGACTGTAACTATAACGCAGTTACCATTGCAGACACCCCGTTACTGCGCGTTACTCAGGTCGCACAATGAACCTTTTTTCATGATAGGACTCGTGCGCAGCTGCGTGAAGCTGACACCCCACCCACGTCAAAAAACTCTGCAATTAGACTGAATGGTTAGTGCAACGTTAGTGCAGATTTGTGCAGAAAAAAAATATTGTTTGTGCTACTTTTGTTTAAGAGATATTAAAGATTATTTTCTAGGTCATCCAGAGATGCGCGCCTTGTCATGAGAGAGGGGAGGATGAGAATGGCTGATGTATAGTGAGATTCCGTCTGTCAGTTGGGTAGGTGGGTGTTTCCGCTGGTGGGTGTTAACGTACAGCACACACAGAGAGATGGAGAGTGAGGAGGACTCCAGCAGCAAAACAGCGTTTTCCACATGGAAATACCGGTGTTACGTCGAGCTGCGTTTCCCCATCAGATACGGTTTCATCTGCATCTCCGCACAGCGCAGGCGGCAAGATTCACCGCGCAACCGACAGGAAACGCGCATGCTCGCTAAAGGCGCGCAACAGTCGCCCTGTGCTCGCGCCACAGGAGAACTATGGAGAGCGTGAAGGATCAAATGATAGCCTATATGGAGAAAGGGAGAAATATGGATGGATGGATGGATGGATGGATGGATGGATGGATGGATGGATGGATGGATGGATGGATGGATGGATGGATGGATGATGGATGGATGGATGGATGGATGGATGGATGGATGGATGGATGGATGGATGGATGGATGGATGGATGGATGGATGGATGGATGGATACTCTGCCTTCTCAACCTACTGTATTTTTTATTTTAAACATTATTTGATGGCCTTTGTGGCAGGGATGGAGATCCATATTTTATGTCACACACAGAGTATACATCTAGATAGATAGATAGATAGATAGATAGATAGATAGATAGATAGATAGATAGATAGATAGATAGATAGATAGATAGATAGATAGATAGATAGATAGATAGATAGATAGATAGATAGATAGATAGATAGATAGATAGATAGATAGATGTTGCAGTATCTATAACAACCCAAACACACAGGATTTCAGAATTAGACATCCCCAGTTATTAATTTCCCCAGATCTGAATGCCCTGTTTAAAAACTTCACATGGCGTTCCCCCCTGATGTCATTTACGTTGAGTTGCAATAAATGCTAAACTCTCTGCAGGTTCTTGTCTTTGTCGTCCGCTCTATTCAGCTGGCTTTGGAAAAACACGGCGAGAAGGTGGGGGCTGGGTGGTGAGGGTTACGGTGCGAGAAACGCAAAAGTAACGCAATAGTTACTTTTACTAGTAACTAGTTACTTTTATTGTGGAGTAACTCAGTTAGTAAGTCAGTTACTTTTTGGGAGAAGTAACTAGTAACTATAACTAATTACTTTTTCAAACTAACGTGCCCAACACTGGTCATATGTTTATATGACTGTTTCTATGTATGTTTTTACTGTTTTTCAAGGCTGCATTTTAAAAACATGAAATTGTCTAGAGAGCTGTTCTTGACTAAATTTCTTTTTGTTTACACTTGTGTATAAAAAATGACAAAATAAATCTGTCTAAGGTCTAAGGCATTTAAGACCATGTCATTCTCATATTATCATACATTTTTCCTCTTACATAAAAAAAAAATTCAGTGTCTAATATTCACTGTTACGTTGTGAGGACCTTTTTACTTAGCAGTTTTCCTTTAGAAAAATTACCATGTCTGACAAACAAGCCCGTTGAATGGATCCTTCTGACAGCTCACCGCTGGTATGTGGGGGTCTGAGCGGCTCCGACAGAAATATTGGAAGGCAGGAAGAACTGACTGCACTGATTACGTTTTCAGGTGGATTTTCGCACTTAAAAACATAATAAAACTACTTTATTCCCATTGATCACAGCAAATATAGCTGCAAGGCAAATAAAGGATAGAGTAGCTCCGCCCAACGAGCGTCAGACCCACTTTTCGACCGCGCAGCCAGAGCAGCAAAGCCTCTTCAGCCGCGCGTCAGAAGCTGGTACAAGCAGCAAAAAGGAAGCAGCAGACGTGATTTTGCTGCTCCTGCTGCGTCCAGTTTGAAAGCAGCATGATTCACTCCGCTCTGGCGTTGCTCTGCCCACGGGCTGCTGAGAGGAGGATGGTCGCGCCGGCTGCGGTCCGCTCTTCTTGCAGTCAAACACTGAGCAACTTTCTGCTCTAAAATTGTTTCCGTGCACGATGTATTGCATTGCGCACTATTGGCATCAGTCTTAATAAAGTGAAGCCACACTTTTGACCTGGGGGGCATTTTAAAGGGGTTCCACGACGCTCACAACCAGTTCACAACAGATACACATGAACCCTGGCTGTACGCGGGACCACCTGTGTATTTTTCCTGGATGACGCAATCACGTTAAGTGTTTCAGCCAATCACCGAAACTTGGTACCGAAAGACGAGGCATGTTTCGATACTCTGTAGAACCGAAGCATTTCGGTCGGTACCATAAAAGAACCGAAGTTCGGTACCCAGCCCTATTCTTTATTGCCACAGGCTGTTTCTGACCACCTCCTTCGCCCCTCCAAGCAGACCAAAAGATACCAAACCAGTCATCACCTGTATACCAGCACTTTACAATAAACCAGTTAAAACTAACTGTCTGTCTCCGTTGTTGCTCTGACCCTGATTCGTTCTTTTCTATCATGACATGGTGAGGTTTGTGGTCTGTCTTCCTGTTTGTTTCAAGCTTTGCACTGATGGTCCAAACCAGAACATGAGGCCATTTCTGTCAGCATCTTGATGTGTGATCTGTAGAGTGTATGAAGATAATCTATTCTTCTTTATAATTGGAGCTCAATTCACCGTTTGTAATGAGGGTTAGTGATCCAGCAGAACTTAACACAGTGGTGTTGAGTAAAATGCTTATTCAATTTTCCTGGTATTTATTACATAATAAAAATCTTAAATTCACAACAAAACAATCTTTGTTTATCATTTTCTTTAAATATATTTTTTCTAAATAATGAAACTCTCTACTTTTAGCCACTTCTAGCTTCTCTACCCCACAAGTTACTTCACAGAATAAAGATATTGACCCCATCCTGTGTTGATGGTTTCTGGTCTTTTCATTTTAATTTAGGCATCAAAGGCATCAGTGGGGCTCCTCAGTGATGCAGTGGGTAGCACTGCTGCCTTGGAGCAAGAAGGTTGGGGGTTTGATTCCCGGCCCAGGGTCTTTCTGCATGGAGTTTGCATGTTCTCCCTGAGCATGCGTGGGTTCTCTCCGGGTACTCCAACTTCCTCCCACAGTCCAACAACAGGACTTTTAGGTTAATTGGCTTCTCTAAATTCTCCTTGGGTGTGAGTGTGTGCGTGAATGGTTGTTTGTCCTATTTGTCTTTGTGATGCTTGGGATAAGCGTGTCGGAAAATGGATGGATGGAGGTATCAGTGATTTGAATGCCTGGTTCTCCTGGAGGTTTATTCCTCTTAAAAGGGATTTATTTCTCTCCACTGTTGCTGCACGAGGGATTGCTGTAGAGGCAACAACACAATGCAAGCAAAAATCTACTGTCTCTACATGATCATCACTCAAAGTCAGTGAATGGATGGAATCAGACGGTTTTCCTTTAATAGAAACTTTGAAACGCTCAAATTGGATGAGCTAAAATAATTCTTTATGTAGAGTATCTTAGGATGACATGTTTTATAACCTGAGTCTATATAGATAAACTGAATTAATTTTAATCACAGCAGTTTGATCTACATGAACATCATATTTAGAATAAATTGATATCTGGATTTTATTCAAGAGGATAACTTCATCTCTACGTAACAATAGTTCAACTAACATGGTTTATATTGTAAGCAGTGTCTGGAATCAATTGACTAGCATTGCAGTATAACATCAAAGCCCTCTACATCCTCTACATCATCTGCCTCTTTATTTTCTCCTGCTGCTTCTGTAATTTTCTCATGTTCTTCCTGATTTATTTCTTGGTTTATTTGTTGGTTAATTTCTTGGTGTTCCTCTCCACTTGTGGCTTCATTTTTAGATGCAGCTGAAAGTGAAACCAAACATGAGTCAGATTCATAACAGCTAATCTACTGCTGTGTATTATCTGCTACAACACTGTGTGTGCAGAGCTTTATAAATACCTTCTGTGTCTCTGAGATTTTTACATCCAAAGTAGTAGAGCCAGAGGAAGACTGTGATTGGAACCAGGATGAGCAGGCATCTCAGACCAAAAATGAGCAACTTATCTTGTGGAAGATCTGAAATCCCATCAAAAGAGAAAAAAAATTAAGATTGAAAAAATTTGACAAATATTCCTTAATAGGTGCAGTCGGCTTCCAATTTAAAGTAATAGTACACCCAAAACATGACTAGCCTTCATTTTCACCCCCATGCTGAACAACACTCTGGAGTACTTTTTTGATATCTCAAATGCATCTGGAGATCTGGGAGGCTTCTTGCTGTCTGCTGACATTCAAATAATGGAGGTCTATGGCGCCCGAGGCAAAAAGGTCCATAAAAGTCCACAAAAAACGTGTCAATATTCCTCCATACTGCTCGTCCAATGTATTCCAAGTGTCCTGAGTGGGTAGCGTCTATAATTTACTCGAAACAAAGTCATTTAGAATGTTTTTAGAGCATAAACAGTAGTGTATAGGATTTCCTAAAAGCACGCTCACGAGTCTACGGAAAACGCGGCAGACCAAACCAGATGAAAGTGCGCATTCAGCGTCTGCTCTTGATAATGCAAGCGTAGAAGAAGAAATGTGCTGTTTACCTGTGCAAAGAAAGAAACAACGAAAGAAAAATGTCTGAGGACTTCAGTGTTGAGGAAGAGCATGAGTTCATTGCCGAGCTGAATGCGCACTTTCGTCTGGTTTGGTCTGCCGCGGTTTCCGTAGACTCGTGAACTCGCAGGGGCTTTTTGTTGAGGCACAACACTGTATATATATATATATATATATATATCTATATATATATATATATATATATATAATATATATATATATACATATGTGTGTATATATATATATATATATACACATATATATATATATATATATATATGTGTGTATATATATATATAGATACATATATACACATATATATATATAGATATATATAAATATATATATATATATATATATATATATATATATATATATATATATATATATATATATATATATATATATACAGGATATATATATATATATATGTATATATATATATATATGTATATATATATATATATATATATATATATATAGATACAGATATATATATGTGTATACATATATATATATATATATACACTATATTGCCAAAAGTATTTGCTCACCTGCCTTGACTCACATATGAGCTTAAGTGACATCCCGTTCCTAATCCATAGGGTTCAATATGACGTCGGTCCACCCTTTGCAGCTAGAACAGCTTCAACTCTTCTGGGAAGGCTGTCCACAAGGTTTAGGAGTGTGTTTATGGGAATTTTTGACCATTCTTCCAGAAGCGCATTTGTGAGGTCGCACACTGATGTTGGACGAGAAGGCCTGGCTCTCAGTCTCCACTCTAATTCATCCCAAAGGTGTTCTATCGGGTTGAGGTCAGGACTCTGTGCAGGCCAGTCAAGTTCATCCACACCAGACTCTGTCATCCATGTCTTTATGGACCTTGCTTTGTGCACTGGTGCACAGTCATGTTGGAAGAGGAAGGGGCCAGCTCCAAACTGTTCCCACAAAGTTGGGAGCATGGAATTGTCCAAAATGTCTTGGTATGCTGAAGCATTCAGAGTTCCTTTCACTGGAACTAAGGGGCCAAGCCCAGCTCCTGAAAAACAACCTCACACCATAATCCCCCCTCCACCAAACTTTACACTTGGCACAATGCAGTCAGACAAGTACCGTTCTCCTGGCAACCGCCAAACCCAGACCCGTCCATCAGATTGCCAGATGGAGAAGCGCGATTCGTCACTCCAGAGAACGCGTCTCCACTGCTCTAGAGTCCAGTGGCGGCGTGCTTTACACCACCGCATCCGACGCTTTGCATTGCACTTGGTGATGTATGGCTTGGATGCAGCTGCTCGACCATGGAAACCCATTCCATGAAGCTCTCTGCGCACTGTTCTTGAGCTAATCTGAAGGCCACATGAAGTTTGGAGGTCTGTAGTGATTGACTCTGCAGAAAGTTGGCGACCTCTTCGCACTATGCGCGTCAGCATCCGCTGACCCCGCTCCGTCAGTTTACGTGGCCTACCTCTTCGTGGCTGAGTTGCTGTCGTTCCCAAACACTTCCATTTTCTTATAATACAGCTGACAGTTGACTGTGGAATATTTAGGAGCGAGGAAATTTCACGACTGGATTTGTTGCACAGGTGGCATCCTATCACAGTTCCACGCTGGAATTCACTGAGCTCCTGAGAGCGACCCATTCTTTCACAAATGTTTGTAAAAACAGTCTGCATGCCTAGGTGCTTGAATTTATACACCTGTGGCCATGGAAGTGATTGGAACACCTGATTCCAATAATTTGGATGGGTGAGCAAATACTTTTGGCAATATAGTGTATATATACATATACCTCGCACTTTTTGGCCCTCATGTCCCTCCGTTTTCACACAAACATGCCCCCACTTCCTCACCGCCTCGGCCAGATCTAGACCCACAGCTAGTCCCTGATTGTCCCTCTTGTGTTGTGGCGTGGAATAACATAGCGCAGACCACGCCTCAATATTGGGCATAAATCAGAAATATCTGCAACAAGCTGACTGCGACACACTGCTGCGGGAGTATTACCAGCCCTTTAGCCGTTCACTTTTTGGAAGAACATCACTGTTTGGAACGACAAATGTGAACCATCAGTGTGCAGAGGAAGGCCAAACTTGGAGCGAGAGCAATGATGCATTTCTGCACAAGCACAGCTGGAAGAGCAAAGTTGGTCTGGAAACGGAAAATTCCGGATTACTTTCACCCATGCTGCAGCTGCCACACCCCCTCTGTGTTACCTGGCAACTCCGCCCATGCAGAATGTTCAGCATTCTAAGTGGGCGGGCATTATGATGTCATAACATATCATACATAGAAGACAGCCCAGTCATAAGCCAGTTTGTGTTTCAGAGCAGTTTGATCGAGAGCTAGTTCCCCACACAGAAAAACCTTTTTCGAAAACATTTTTAGAGATTCATTTTAAGTCTTCAAAATGCTTTCAAATATTTTCAAAGACGATATGGACAGGGAGAATAACTTATTTTTGGAGTCTGACTTTAACAGCAACAGTTCTTATGTTCTTGAGGCGTTGAGAAATCACACGTTTCTGACGGAAGACAGGTTGGGACTCACATCATTAAATCCCCAACAAATTCTATCCAATTTGGATGAATTTTCGACCAACAACTCTGAAGCTCAAAGCTCCTCTTCTGACAACATTTACAGTGTCACTTCAGGCAACTACGACTCACCCAAAGATAATTTCTTTCCTGCTAAGACCGGAGAAATCCCAGAAAGCTTGCCCAGGCACTCATATCACAGGACCTCATCAAATTGGTCCAGCGGAAACGGCTCTCCTCAAAGATACCCATACCTTTGGTCCGAATTATGCTCAGAACCCAGTACTGTGACACCCCAACTCTACTCTAAAACCTCTGGTCTACAAGATTATTCGATGACCTTCTTGACTGCTGGTGGTACACAGCCAACTGATTGTGGGAGACCGTGTGAAAAATTCTCGGAGAATGATTTTCTTTTGGAATCAGAAACAAGCAAATACTGCGTCGTGGCAAATCTGGGCGAAGGAGGAACAGCAAAAATCTTTGAAGGTATAAACCAAGAAACTGGAGAGATTGTTGCAATAAAAACAGCAACAGATGTCTGGGAAATTGACATAACCGAGGAAGAAAAGGTCTTAAGGAAAATCAAAGCTCTTGGTTCGGACAACTACAACATAGTCAAGTTTTATGAAGATTTTAACTACAAAGGAAAACAATACCTGGTGTTTGAAAAGCTGGATATCGATTTAGACAGTTTTACAGAACATATTGTAGGTGGTGGACTACATTTGAGTGATATTCGAGTTATTGCTCAACAGGTTCTGGTAGCATTAAATTTTCTACATAGAAATGGAATGGCGCATAGAGATCTCAAGCCTAACAACATAATGCTGGTAGACCGCTCGTCACTTAAAGTAAAATTAATCGATGTGGGTTTCACTCAGGAGATAGAAACAATGGAAAATATTAGGTGTAATCCTCTGCTGTACATGCCTCCAGAGGAAATTCTGCTCATAAAGCCAGATGCAAGTGTGGATATGTGGTGTCTAGCCCTCACTTTGATCTTTCTCTACATTGGAGAACACCTATTCGAGTATGACGGCATGGAAGAAACATTGGCAGCAATTGTTAAAATGTTGGGTGAACCACATTGTAGTTATACCTGTTCCTCTGCTTGTGAAAACGATTTCAGGGATTATGATCCCGAGTTGAAGCTAAATTCTTTGTATGACCTGATGAAAATCCGACCACCAACACAAGACCCCATTGAATGGGAGGATTTACTAAGTTTCATAGACCTTCTAAAACAAATGCTAGTTACTACACCACGGGAGCGTATTACATCAGCAGCCGCACTTGAGCACAGCTTTATTACAATGAGCCACTTGTCGGACTTTAATAGCAACAGTTCTTATGCTCATGAGGCCTACGAGGCCATGAGATATTACACATTTTTTAAGGCAAATTGGTCCAGCGAAAACGGCTCTCCTCAAAGATACCCATACCTTTGGTCCGACTTATGCCCAGAACCCCCTACTGTGACACCCCAACTCTACTCTAAAACCTCTGATCTACAAGATTATTCAATGACCTTCTTGACTGCTGGTGGTACACAGCCAACTGATTGTGGGAGATTGTGTGAAAAAGTATTCTTGGAGAATCCTTTTGTTTTGGAAACAGAAATAAGCAAATACTGCGTCGTGGCAAATCTGGGCGAAGGAGGAACAGCAAAAATTTTTGAAGGTATAAACCAAGAAACCGGAGAGATTGTTGCAATAAAAAGAGCAACATATTTCTGCGAAATCGACATAACTGAGGAAAAAAAGGTTTTAAGGAAAATCAAAGCTCTTGGTTCGGACAGCTACAACATAGTCAAGTTTTATGAAGATTTTATCTACAAAAGAAAACAATACCTGGTGTTTCAAAAGCTGGATATCGATTTAGACAGTTTTACAGAACATATTGTAGGTGGTGGACTACATTTGAGTGATATTCGAGTTATTGCTCAACAGGTTCTGGTAGCTTTAAATTTTCTACATAGAAATGGAATGGCGCATAGAGATCTCAAGCCTGACAACATAATGCTGGTAGACCGCTCGTCACTTAAAGTAAAATTAATCGATGTGGGTTTCACTGAGGAGATAGATAAAATGGAAAATATTAGGTGTAATCCTCTGCTGTACATGCCTCCTGAGGAAATTCTGCTCATAAAGCCAGATGCAAGTGTGGATATGTGGTGTCTAGCCCTCACTTTGATCTTTCTCTACATTGGAGAACACCTGTTCGAGTATGACGGCATGGAAGAAACATTGGCAGCAATTGTTAAAATGTTGGGTGAACCACATTGTAGTTATACTTGTTCCTCTGCTTGTGAAAACGATTTCAGGGATTATGATCCCGTGTTGAAGCTAAAGTCTTTGGATGACCTGATGAAAATCCGACCACCAACACAAGACCCCATTGAAAGGGAGGATTTACTAAGTTTCATCGACCTTCTAAAACAAATGCTAGTTACTACACCACATGAGCGTATTACATCAGCAGCCGCACTTGAACACAGCTTTATTACCATGAACCACTTGTCGGACTTTAACAGCTACAGTTCTTATGCTCATGAGGCCTACGAGGCCATGAGATATTACACATTTTTGACGGCAGAAAGGTTGGGACTCACATCATTACATCCCAAAGGAATTCTATCCAATTTTGATGAATTTTCAACCAACAACTCTGAAGCTCAAAGCTCCTCTTCTGACAACATTTACGGTGTCACTTCAGGCAACTACGACTCACCCAAAGATAATTTCTTTCCTGCTAAGACCGGAGAAATCCCAGAAAGCTTGCCCGTGCACTCATATCACAGGACCTCATCAAATTGGTCCAGCGGGATCCCCTCTCCTCAAAGCTACCCATACCTTTGGTCCGAATTATGCTCAGAACCCAGTACTGTGACACCCCAACTCTACTCTAAAACCTCTTCAAGCATCAATGACTCACCCAAAGATAATTTCTTTCATGCTAAGACCGGAGAAATGTCATCAGTTAGGGTCTCTGACCAGAAACAAGCATCGCCAACCAGTTCCAGATGTGTGGTAATAAACAAGCAATGCGATTCTAAGGAGCCACTCTTAAAAGAATATGAAAAAACCAGATCGTCACATCAAGATATCAATACCTTAACAAGCTTTGATGATCCCTCACAGGTAGTTAAAGTTAAAACCAAAAATAATTTTTGGAAGAGAATAAGGACATTTTTCTCCAACCTGAACTGTTGTGGCCTTCGTTCCCCAAAAAGCAACCTTACTGAAAATTAAAAGGAGTTAATGGATTAACTTAAATCCATAACCCCTCTCTTCTTTCTTCTCTCTTCCTGTCCTTCACCTCCTAATCCCTTCTTTGCTTCATCCCTTTCTCTCTTCATCCCTTCATCTCTTACTCCCTTCACCCCCCATTCCTCCTTCCCTTCATCCTATCATCCCTTTATCTCTTTCTACCTTTATCCCCTAAAACCTTTAAATTCATATTAAGTGTTGCCCTATCTTTGTCCATGTGTGGGTTTTCCCTGGGTACCCCAGTTTTCTCCCACCTAAAAAAAAACAAAAAACATAGAAAATCAAAATAATTTAAATCAAAGATGTTACTGAATATGTGTTCCCGCTTTTCTAGTCTGTATGAAAGACACTGAGAAACAAACATAAACAAAAACATTTTTAACAGCGATACTAAATTAGTTGAAGTTTATCCATCTATTCTAAAATATTAAGATGGATGATGACATAATAATTAGTGTATTAAGTTTTGCCCTATCCTTGTCCTTGTGTGGGTTTTCCCTGGGTACCCCAGTTTTCTCCCACCTAAAAAAAAAAAAAACATAGAAAATCAAAATAATTTAAATCAAAAATTTTACTAACCATGTGTTCCCTCTTTTCTAGTCTGTTTGAAAGATCCTGAGAAACAAACAAACAAACAAAAGCAACTTCATTTATGCAATTTAACAGCGATACTAAATTAGTTGAAGTTTTGTGCATCTATTCTAAAATATTAAGATGGATGATGGGATAATAATTAGTGTTACAATGATGCCAGTATCAGGCGAGGCCCCGATCCAGCACTAAAATGGTGGTATGAGGGCGCCATGGAGACACTCCAAGATTGCTTTAAATGCTCTGACTGGAACATCTTCAAGGCTGCAGCAACATATGACAACTATTAAATATTGATGAGTTTACTATGACTGTGTCAGCCTACATCAACAAATGCATTGAGGACGTCAGCATCAAAAAGAACATCACCACCCGGGCCAACCAACCTCTCTGGACAAATGGAGAGATTCGAAAATCACTAAAAGCACGGAGGATGTGGAAAGGCATTCGGATGATCACAGACTACTACACACCCTCCCCCCAGTAGATGCAGCAAACACTGACATCCTAAAGCACAGGTGTCAAACTGGTTCCAGAAAGGGCCGTGTGGCTGCAGGTTTTCTTTCCAACCAATCAATAGCACACCAGACTCCAGTCATCTCATCAAGTCCTCATGTTCAGATTGGACTCCCTTGATTAGATGACTGGAGTCTGGTGTGCTATTGCTTGGTTGGAAAGAAAACCTGCAGCCACACGGCCCTTTCTGGAACCACTTTGACACCCCTGTCCTAAAGGAACTGAACAAGGAAGGTTTGAGGCACTAAACAGCCTCCAGCAGTGAAAGCTGTTCCACACCAGGGGGAGGAGGCACTAAACCTGGACGTAGCTGAAGTTAGAAAAACTCTGAGGAGAGTCAACCCAAGGAAGGCCCCAGGGCCTCATAACATACCTGGGCGAGTGTATAAGGAGTGTGCAGATCAGCTGGCTGGTGTCCTCACAGACATTTTTAACACCTTTCTGGATCAATCCATAGTGCCAGCATGCTTCAAGTCTGCCAACATTATTCCAGTCCCAAAGAAGCCTCAGGTCACCTCACTTAATGATTACCAGCCTGTCGCACTGACTCCAATCATGATGAAGTGCTTCTAAAGGCTGGTTAAAGAACACATCGTCTCCAGTCTGCCGCCAACATTCCACCCGTTCCAGTTCACCATCTCTGAGGACGCCATCTCTGCTGCTCTCCACCTGAGCCTGGCACACCTGGAGGAGAAGGACACTCAGGTGCGGATGCTGTTCCTGGACTTCAGTTCTGCTTTCAACTAGGGCTGTAACAACGAATCGATAAAATCGATAAAAATCTACTTTTAAAAGCGTTGGCAACAAATTTTATCTGCGATTAGTTGTGTCGCACGATTAAAGCGTCATCCGCCGCCGTCGTCATCACTGCCACTTGACTGAAATAGGGAAAAAAATAATACGGCAGAGCGAGCCAGCGCCGCAGGTGAGCAAAGGCTGTATTCAAAAGGCAATAACGTCAACTGTTCTAATGACCGATGCCGCAAACACAGTTCGAGCAAAGTCCTCTAAAGTTTGGGGCTTTGTAAAGCGAAAAAAGTCGTAACATGCAACTTTTGCAAAAACAAATTAACACGGCACGGAAGCACCACTGTTATGATACAGCGCCTGAAAAGAAAACACGTTGGAGCCTTCGATGGCAGTGAAGATAACTCATCAGCAGGGTGAGCAACCATGTTTGTTTCGTTTTAAAGTGGGGAAACGTACCATTAGTTTCTCAGGTAGCTCGTCTGATGCTTTCCTTACCTTGTTAGTAGGTTACAGACAGTGATAAGGTTGGCTACTTATTTTACTTTTAATTTCATTTGAATTACCTTAAGCAGCGTTTAGATTCACTTTATAAATAATTTAACTTGCAAATTATGAGGGCAAGGCTTTTAAAGTTTAAATCTTCTGGCAAAGATAAAGCAAAGAAGATCCTGTATTTTATAGAAGTGAAGCAGAATAAAATCCAGCCAGCAGTCAGTGATATGGTAATTCATTATATGCCACATTCCCATGTAAATATCTGTCTTTGGAGGATGTGTGTTTTTAGCACCCCTAGTTCTCAAAATTTTATTCCAAATACAATTTATAATTTCACACAGGGAAATTTTATCTCTATGGTTAAGTATTTTCTCAAGTAGCAACTTTAACTGCTATACTTTCCTGTCTTAAAAGGCAGAACTCTTCTAGTAAAAAACAACAACTAATTTGTTGAAATGGGGGACGTATTTGAAGAGTTAATTCAGAAAGTAAATCAAAATATTTGTATTTTACAGTAATGGAAAATGAATTAGCAATTAATTGAATATTAAAAATTTAAAGGGCATATCAAAAAGAATATTAGAATTTTTCTAATTAAGACTACAACTTTTCATTTATGTCTGTAGATGGATAAATGAGGAGGTTTCAAATATGCAATACTACTCAGGAGTTGATTTTGACCACTTGCCCTTTGGGCAAGTGAGTTTCACATTTCATTTGCCCAGAAACAATTTTTACATGCCCAGTATAATGTTTGATAAATATGGTTCCTAATATTTATTTTTGTATATATATCAATGAAACATGTTTGTTTTTTAAATGTTTTTTGTAATTCAGTATTTTTTAAGTTTCCAGGTTCCTGGTGTGTATATGCATGCGTAAGATAATGAACTCAAGCCTACATTACCATGTTAACATGATTGTCAATCCTTCCTGCACATTCTTTTCAAACTAAACTTTGCTTTAAACTGTTGTGTGCTTGGAAAAATATAAATTGTAATGTTAAAAATCTAAAAAATACTTGTCAGGTTAAAAACTTAAGATAAATCACAAGACAGTCAATGTCACAAATGAATAACTTTTATTTTAGAGTCACGGTATGTTTATACAAGATAATAAAATTACTATAATGTAACTTTTCTAGAGAATCATTATACATAGTTATTTTATACAGGGTTTCCACAGTTTTACATAATTTCAGAATTCCCTGACTTTTAACTGACTCAGGATTAGTTTTCCCTGACAAAATAAATGCAGCAAAAAGACAATAATATTAACATAACAGGTCACCAATTTAACATGTTTAGCTCTATAACATTTAAATGCACCTCTCCAATGTCTAAGAGAAAAAAAATTAATGAGCATTTTTTAATGTATGACCGGCATCACTGTACAGAAGACTGCCATATTTACACTGAGCGCATGGCATACGATTATGCCAGTTTCCTAATCCCTGACCGATAATTTTTTATCTGGGGTTATCTAGGTGGTGGGTGAAATGGGTGGTGGGTGTGTTACTGTACTTACATTTCTTTGCGTTGTTGTTGTTTTTTAGCATGCCAAGTCGAAAAAAAAAAGTCTGATTCGCGGCAATTCCCGGACAAAAATTACGCCATCTGGCGGAAAATGACGCGGCTTTCTCAAATCACGCGAGAATGTGCACAAAACAACAAAAATGGCACCGGCAACGCTTCTGGGTCGTTTTCATTGAATGTCGGTGATTTTAAAGAAATTTTGAGTGATAAAAAAATTTGAGATCATTGAACTTGCCCGGCGGCCAAATGCAATGAGATGTGTCATCTCCCAACAATAAAAACTACTTGCCCCGGGAGATCGGGCGATGGTTAACATCGAGCCCTGCAGCTAGAGATTAAATACATCACTGCTTAAAGATGAAGAGTTTTTCATATTTTTCAACTTTTTTTGGGCATCATACTTGGTGTGCAATGATTTACCAGGAACATCAGCATCTAAAGGTAAAGCAGTGATGAGAGGTAAAATTATTTCATTCACATCTCATAAAAAAAAAGTTAGAACAAAAAAAGATCCAGGAATTAGAGGAAAAAATAAAGTTACTAGAAAGTTCGCTAGATGAGGAAAAATTAGGTGAAATCCGTAAAATAAAACTAGAACTAAACAAATATAGTGAAAAACAAAATACATTTTTAATTCAACATAGCAATAAGTCAGGAAGTTTCTTAGCTAATCAGCTAAAAATAAACAAAGAAAAAACGACTATATTTGCAGTTACAGACTCAATTGGTAATATATTACAGGATCTGCAGGATATTAACAATGCCTTCTGAGATTTCTATAAATCTGTCTCCAGAGGGGCAGCAGGCAGGGATGCCCGCTCTCCCCCTCACTTTTTGCCATTTTCATTGAGCCGCTAGCTGCTACTATCAGACAAACTAATGTGGTTAAAAGTATAAAAGGCATGAAAATAGAGCATAAAATTAGTCTTTACGCAGATGATGTATTACTTTATCTCCAGCACTCAAACACTTGCCTCTCTCAAGTAATTAGATTACTGGAATCTTTCTCAAAAGTCTCAGATTACTCTATAAATTGGTCTAAATCTATAATACTACCAATTAATTGCTCTCTACAGAATCCCTCAGGTCTACAATTGTAATCAGGAAATATCAAATATTTGGGAATTACTGTGTCATCTAAACTAGCTGAGTTACCAAAACTCAACCACACCCCTCTTTTAAAAAAAAATAGAAGAGGACCTAAAAAGATGGAAATCGCTTCCGATCTCCCTTATGGGTAGGGTAGCCTCAATTAAAATCATGGTCTTACCCAGAATTAACTTCCTATTTTCAATGGTCCCAAATAAACCATCACCCGAATGGTTTAAATCTCTAGACTCTTCCATCTCTAAATTTCTTTGGAAGGACAAACCCCCTCGTATCAGCTTAAAGACATTACAGAAAACTAAAGACAGAGGGGGACTAGATTTACCTAACTTCCAACACTACTACTTAGCAAATAGATTACAATACATCTCTAAATGGATAAAACATAATCCCTTAGATGAGCCCTGGATAGACACAGAACAGGAAATATGCAGTAATATAATAATTTCAGATTTGCCGTTTATTAGCTCTAAGATCAAACGGCACCCATGTTTTAAAAATATTAACATCAGCTCTTCCCTGACAGCATGGTGGGAATTTCTTAAAATGACGAAGTCATCACTTATCCCATGCAGTCGTACACCCATCTGGAATAACCCTGACATTCTACAAAACAATAATGTGATAGACTTTCCGTACTGGAAGAATAAAGGTATTAACTATCTGGATCATTTGTTTGAAGGTACGGAGTTTATCACATTTGCTAGATTAAATTTGCAATATGGCATTAATAAAAATTAATTCTTCGAATATGAGCAAATTAAACTATAATTAGAAATAAATTTAAGCATATTGATGGAGGTTTAAAAATTCCAACTAATATATCAGAGTTTCTAGAGTTAAACCCCCCCCCAAACTACTGTCTAAATTAAACAGGACACTGACTAAACTGGATGATACAATATCTCTTCCTATTACTAAATGGGAGGAGGATTTATCAGTCAGCTTTGAACAAAACATCTGGGCTCAGATATGCCTAAGAACTTTTAACATGACTAGAAACCCCAATTTACAATTAATACGATACAAAATCCTCCACAGAGTGCACTATACAGGTCAAAGATTATTCAAGAAGGCTTTGGCACAATCTAACATCTGTCCACAGTGCACAGGCAATCAACTTGATAATTATTTTCACGTGTTATGGTGATGCACGCCGGTTCAGAGGTTCTGGGTACAGGTATGTAAGGACTTATCACTGTGCCTGGGTTGTAAAATCTCACTTTCCCCTCCAGTTTGCTTGCTGGGTGACTTTGAGGGAAGCTCTATGGAAAACAAATCAGTTTGCTTGGCCTTCACTGCATCATGTATTGTAGTGTTAATTTCGTTAACGAAAACTAAAGGAAAATATTTTCGTCAACGCACATTTTTCACCGAACGAAAACTAGACGAGACGAAAATCCCCACTAATAAACAATAACTGGGAGTAAATCCGAAATAAATTTCGTGGACTAATAAAAACGAGTCGAAAATGCAGTTCGGTAAAAAAAGACTGGGCTAAAATCTATGGACATTTTAGTTCACGAAAAAAGACGAAAGAGACGAAAAGTACATATTATTTTTTTATGTTTTTTTCAAACCCTGTCTCCTCCTCCGCCTCCTCTTCGTCAGCTCTTCCGCCACACACCCACTTTCAAACCTGGAGCGGGCGGCGGACACAGAGTAGCCTAAACAACACATGTCATGGTGAGGCGGCGACAGGTTAAAAGTAAAACATGCTTTGCACAGGGCTCGGGAGAAAGAGGAGACGTGATCTATGGACACATTTTCGCTTCATTGAAGTGGAGAACAAAACTAAATGCTTGATTTTAGTGGAAGGGAAGGAATGTGGCCACATAGTAGCTGGAAAAAACACAACAAACCTGAAGAGACACGTCGCAGTTCAACACAAAGACATTACGGTAAGTTAACAGAAAGATTGGTGGTGGTTGTTTATAATGTAGCATTAAATCAACGGCTATAATGTCCCAATGATAAACTAACTAATGTTGGCTAACTTTCATAGCATTTAGTATCCAGGCTGACTACGTTACGTTAGCTTCTTAGCATGTAGCCACCGTAGCCACATGTTGATAGAATTGTATGTGAAGTTAAATGAATGCTAACTTAGATATGTTGTACTGGCCGGGCAACTATAGTATCAGTTAAATTGCAAGTTTGATTAAAGCAGACAGATGCTTTAGGTAATCTAGAAGCTGCAAGTGAACTATAGTTAACACAAAACACCTCGGCAGCTACACATGTATGCTAAATGCTAAAACAAACTGAAACAATTTATCAGGATAAGACTAAATAAAAATAATACGCCACACGTAATTCAGAACAGCTTTAACCTAGATTTTCATACACAAAATAGCCATTGCTAGGGGAACCACTGCAGGGATGCAAACTCCCAATGTCTTTATTTGGTGACATAAAATGCTGCTCTGTTTATCTGCACATTACTATTACAAGGACATTTGATTTGAATTGGCATCAATATTAATACAACCAAAATGCATGCACACATAAAAATGTCTGCAATTTATTCCTGCATAAAATTATAGTTAGGTTGTTTGTATGAATTTGAAATGGATTGTCAAATATAGTTTTTACAGAGACTTAGTTTTTGTTAAGGAAAGAACAGATCTATATGCTACTTATAAACTTGGAATTCCTGTTATGCTGTGCATCTATCCTGACATTGTATTCATTTCTGTTCCAGATTGAAGATACACCAACACCAACAACCACCCAGAAACAATGACAGACCAGCTATACAAGCTTCCTTAATTGCCCACACCAAATACAAAGCTGAATCTCAGGACTAGCAAGCTATGCCTTGTTTCACCTTAAATACTCTACCTTTATATACCATGTGAACTAGCTGGCAGGAAAGCACTTTTGTTGTATCAGTTGGAGTTTTTTTTCACAACATTGATCTCAAATCTATTTATTTTATTATTCTATGTGAACTAGCTTTAAACAGCCAGCACTTGTGTTAAGTTCATAAGACACTTTATTTAATTTATTTGTTTCCTTTGTCAGGTGTATTTTATTTGTTTTAATGCAAGCATTTGTCTTTGTGTCTTTGAACCTTAACAATGTTCAAAATAAATATGCAAATATTGTCAGAACATCTTCCATGTCTGCATGTGTTCCTTAAAATTGTGGGGTTTTTTGTTGTTTTTTCAAAAAGATGAGAAAATGTTGAAATGTGAAATAATTTTAGGAAATGTTAAATATTATCTGCTGACAAAAAAGTAAACGGTTAAAATTATGTCCTGACTAAAACTAGACTAAAATGTTGACAGTTTTTGTTGACTAAAACTAAACGAATAAAATTATGTTTTCTTGGACTAAAATAAAGACTAAAATGTTCGACTTATAGTCGACTAAAATTAGACAAAATAAAAATGGGATGATGTCGACTAAATGTGATAAAAACTAACAAGCGATGCTGGAAATGGACTAAAACTGAAACTAAATTTAAAAATGGCTGGTAAAATTAACACTAATGTATCGCAAAGAAAACTATTCTCATGAATTGGAAAAGTAAGGACAAATTCAGCATCAATCAGTACAGAGATCTGTTGTTGGATCAT
The DNA here is from genome assembly GCF_016077235.1 of Cyprinodon tularosa. NCBI lineage: Eukaryota > Metazoa > Chordata > Actinopteri > Cyprinodontiformes > Cyprinodontidae > Cyprinodon > Cyprinodon tularosa. The sequence goes on along the minus strand of NW_024039452.1, from coordinate 3,114,886 downwards.
ATTAATCTTGAGACAGCATCTGAATCCCCATCAGACCGATGTCTCTGGTCTCCCTTGATCGGTTCCATCACTTAGTGTAGTGGGGGGCTGTGGTGTGCGGGGGCTGGTTCGGGGGTCCTTGGGTCCTGGAGGGTTCGGGTTGGCGCTCGGAGCGGGGTGCCTGGCAGGTCTAGCCCTGGGGTCTGTTGCCCCCATCGGGGCAGGGCCTGGGGTGCCTCGGGGGGGTCCTACGGCGGCCGCATGCGGTACTTTTGGGGGTTCCGTGGTGGCGGACGTGGGCTACTGGCCTGGTAGCTGTGCTGCTGCTGGATGGGTCCGGGGTGGGTCTTGGGGGACGGTTCTGGTTGGGTGGCCTGCGCAGGATGGGTGGGCCCTGATCCCGAGGGGGGCTCTTGCTGGGGGTGGTCCGGTCTGTGTGCGGGCCGGGCTCGAAGCAGGAATGAGATGGGTTGCTGTGGCGGTGTCGCCGCTCCCCTCCCCCCCATCCGGATTCCCTTACTGGGTCATTCGATAATCCCAGGACCAACCACCGGTGTCCTTGGTCCTGGTATTATTGGATGTGAGTGTTATGTGTGAATGTGTGTCCGCGATTTTTTTACTTATTTTTTTCTCTCCCAGGTTGGGGTCTGACCTGCCCCCTCTCACAAACACATCTCAGTCTCCGCCCCGTCCTGCTCTCCCTCCGATGGCTGGTGTCGGGGCTCGCCGGTGCACTGGTGGAGCTCGGGGTTTGGGGTTGGATGCCCGGGTGGCTACTGGCTCATTCCTGGCGGCCTCTCTGGGGCTCCTGTCTGGGGGTCGGGCGCCCCTGGGGCATCGGATCCCTGGGGACCAGGACCGGATTCACTTCAGGGGGGCCAGCTGCTGGTGGAGCCCGCGGACTCGTCCCCGCGGCTCCCTGGGGCGCTAGCATTGCGGTGGCTAGGGGGGCTTCCTCGGGGCTGTCTCTCCTCCTCCCTTGGTGGGGGTCGGATTTCCTAGGCTGGCCCTTCCTTGGTGCCGTCGCTCTTGGGGTCCCTTTGGGCGTTTTGGGCTTTGGGTCTCCCAGCGCTGGACTCAGTGCTCTGGGGGGGGCACCTCTTCGGCTCTCCACAACCACTATTGAGCATTTTCTCTATGCATAAACTTTACATGCACAAATGCACCCTCACAAACAGCTACAGGTGCTTGGCTCCAGGTACTCAGACAGAGGCGGATCTAGGGGGTGGCTACTTAGGCTACAGCCCCGAATGTTTCCCCAAGAGCCCCGAATCTTGCTTCTGAGCCGATCTTAGTAAAATGTGCAGTACTGGAACTCACCAGAGAGTGGCAGCATGAGCAGGGAAGCAGCCTGTAGCATTCCTGTACAGAAGAAGAAGTGTTTCCCTTAGTCGCTGCCAGCTTATAGGACTCAAGCACCCCCGCGGCAAATTTTAACAGGATAGGCCAGTGGTGGATATCAATGGATATCAGAAGCTTTTTCAAAAAGCAGACAGCTGCACCAGCACCATACCCAGCAGCACCAACAGCTGTTGCCAAACAGACTGATGTCCCAGGTATGTGACGCTTTGGCTGATTTTGAGACGTTTTGTGTCCCGGCCTCACCGGTAAAGAGAAGAAGCTTTCATACAACAGTTCTACAAACACAATTTATTAGTTAACAGTATTATGGGACAAAAGATAGTGATTTGTTAGTTTATTTAAATATTCATTGGCTCCGCCAACACAAATAGTTCCTCAACTCGTAGCCTGCTCGAAGCTAAACATTGCTGTTGCTAGGCAACGTGTAAACATTTCCCGCCAGTGTGTCTCCACACAACACGCTGCTTAGTACAGTTTACATCCACATATCAGCTGATCTGATCTCTGGTATCCTGCCTCCCTCCTTCCTTTGTCCTGCTGAGTCTGATGAAATGTTTTGGAAATACGTCCATTTTGCGGTGCGATTGATGATAGGTTAAATGGATTAACGATAATTAACGGTTCTTAGAATGCCTGTTTAGCAAAGTGATACACCTGTAAACAGTACCAGTGCTGTTATTGGTAAATTATTGGCAGTCTTTGCAAAGTCTCTTGTCCATTCAAATTACTCGGTTGGAACTACTGTAACTTGTATAATTTGAAATATACAGTAGGTCAGCTGCCATCCTGCAGTACAGACATTGGGTCATCTGCAGTAGCATCAGCTAGTGAACCACCACAAACAAGTGCTGTTTCAGGTTTGTGAATGTGCAGGTCTAATTTCATTTTATTTTATGAAAAGTATAGGTCTAAACCTGCTCTATATGAAACTTGTCATGAGATAACTGAAGTTTTTGATTTGAGATGTACATTGTTAGATTACATTTACTTAACTTGAATTGGCAATAGTGAGTTGATGAGGTGAGATTTTGCTATTTTCAGTTGATTTGATGGAATGTTGGGATTTGGTTTTGTTTGCAGATAACACAGCTACATGTAGGGCTGACCAGCTAGGGACAGCAGCAGGTGGACTACCAGATTCTGATTTAGGGACCCCAGAAAGTGGCCCAAAGCAGGTGTCCCTCCCCCAGTATCCCCTCAGCCAGTTTGGTACCCAGCAGAGAGCCTTTAACAAAAGCTGGTTTGAGCAATTTAAATGGCTAGAGTACTCTATCACCAAGAACTCTACATTTTGCTTTTCGTGTCGGATTTATGGAAGGCAGAATATTCGCACAAGCAAGGATACTCTCTTCAGTAGCTCCGGGTTTTCAAATTGGAAAAGGGCTTTGGATACCTACCGTGAGCCTGAGAAAAGTGCCCTCCACATGTCAAACATGACTTGTTGGCAGAGCTTTAAAAGCACACAAAGTCATGGGGATGTGATTGAGCAGCTAAATACTGCAAGCGCAGCAGAAATAAAAGAGAGGCGGCAATACCTTAAGCGCATTGTGGGTGTAACCACATTTTTAGGAAAGCAAGGCATCCCATTCCGTGGGCATGATGAGCAAGACACCAGTCATAATCCAGGCAACTTCCTCGAATGCATGCAACTTCTCAAAGAGTTTGACCCCTTTCTTCAAAAATATAAGCCTCCCTCTAATGGAGTCTACCTCTCCCATTCGACCCAAAATGAAATGATCACCTGCATTTCACAAGAAATAACAGAAAATATCACAAAACAAATAAAATCATCCAAAATGTACTGAAGCCAGAGACCACCACACAGAGCAGCTGGCTGTCTGTGTCCGTTATGTCACACAACTTGGTACGCCAAAAGAGGCATTTCTTGGGCTACAGAAGCTAGACAGTTTTGACGCAAAGTCAATTGTAGATGGAATAGAGGCAGTGCTACAGTCTCACAATCTAAGTGACCTCATGTGTATTGCACAAACGTATGATGGAGCAGCGGTGATGAGTGGACCAGTGGGGGGTGTTCAGGCCCGCTTCAAAGAGCGACACCCTGAAGCTGTGTATGTGCACTGTTATGCACATGAGCTCAACCTTGTTCTGTGCTACACTTGCAAGGCTATACCTGAAGCCACCACATTATTCGATCTCCTTGAAAACATCTACACATTTTTCAGCAACTCTCTTGTCAACCACAACAAGTTTATAGAAATCCCAAATCAACTGGGGTTAAAACCATGTCAACTTGTGGAGCTCTCCACAACAAGATGGGCTTGCAAGGTGAAGTCTGTCAATGCTGTCTTGAATAACCTTCCTGCAATTCTGGCATGTCTTTGCAACATGAAGACAGCCATGGCCAAAGGGATCCTGACAAAGCTCTCCAAGCTAAAGACCATCTACCTGCTTGTGATGTTTGCCAAACTCCTTAGCATAACTGAAGGGCTTCATCGGTACCTGCAAGGGGAGAGTTTGGACCTGGGTAGAGCGGCTCAGTATAAAATGGCAACTGTTCAAACCCTGACAGATCTCAGCACAAATGCAGGGGCTGAGGATGTGTTTACGAAGGCCAGAACCATATGTGAAGAAAACCACATCCAGCTCCCTGTTGGTTCCAGGCAGAAACAAAAAAGATTGGAACAGTTTGTGGTGGAGTCAGCCTGTGGGTCAACCTCCAATCCTACCACCTCTGATGATTTCAGACATCAGCTTTTTTATCCTTGTCTGGACCGGATGATACGGGAGCTCACCCATCGGTTTTCAGATGTAGGAGAGGCACTTATGTCAGGCATTCAAGCCTGTAACCCGAACTCATCGACATTTCTTTCTGAAGATACTCTCAAATGCCTCGCCTTGCATTATAAAATTAAGCTGAAGCCAGAAGAACTCTTTGTGGCAAAAAAATTCATTATGAGAAGGATGGAGAAAGAGCAAGTCCCTGATGCAGCCACTATGTTCAAGCTACTTGATGGAGACAGGTTTCCCAGTCTGAAGGCGGTCCTCCAAGTGGCCCTGACAATTCCAGTAAGTAGCTGCAGCTGTGAACGCTCCTTCAGTGCCTTGCGACGTCTTCACACATGGTTGATGAGGACCATGGGCCAAGACAGGCTCAATGATCTAGCCATCATGTCCATTGAAAAGGACAACCTGCAAGCTATAACTCCTGATAACATCATTGACAGATTTGCTCAACTGAAGCCACGCCGGCATAGCCTTTTGCTGCCACCACAGCAAAATAAGTAAAGACAAAGGAGAGGAAGGAATGAAAGGATCACAGGAGTGGAAGGAGTGAAGAGAAAGTTAGGGGAAAAATCAACAGAAATAGAAGTCACAAAAATTTGGGGAGAAAGCAAAAGAGGAGAGACAGGAGATGAAAAAGGGTTGAGAATAAAGGAGCAGCTGAGGTGCCAGCCAGGGTCACAGGTAGCCTTCAGTAAGGAAATAGGATGCCTTTTATTGTACTTTATTTCACATTAGTTTATGATGTCTGAATAACTTTTTTGTTTTATTTTTTTCTTTCAGTGGTCTTAGGACATATGTCCCTAAGACTAGACTTAAAACCAGGGGGGACAGGGCGTTCTCTGTTGTTGGTCCCAGACTCTGGATGGCTCTGCCCCTCCATGTGTTTTAAATCTCGTCTGAAGGCCCACTTTTATTCTCTGGAGTTGTGTGGTCCTCTGTGTCTTTTACTGTTTTAGCTGATTGTCACATTTTATTTTATTGAATTTATTGTATTATTTTATTGTTCTCTTGTATAATTTTAGTCTATTTTATGACTTTCTTTTATGTATTTTATATGTGCAGCACTTTGGTGAACATGTTTACGTTTTAAATGTGCTATATAAATAAAGTAGATTGGATTGAATAAGATGTTTCTCCGTGCCTCTCTGCTGTGGTAAGTTGAAGTACAAACAAGTTGTAGTTTTGTGTGCGAGGCAGTAAAAAAAAAAGAAAAAGAAAAAAAAAAAAGACGGAAAGCAGAAATCAGCATCTGAACCCTCAGGGCTAAGCCCCTGATATCCTAGAATCCTAGATCCGCCCCTGTACTCAGAGATTCACTTCCATACAGAAAGCCCACATTCATATCTTCAGGTAACACAGAGTACATGTCAGACTTAATAATACTACTTGAGCGATAGTTTCTAGGTGTTGCTTTATTGTATGTCTCGCACCATGTCTTTCGCTTGTGCTGTTCTTTTTACGTCTCATTGTAGGTGATGAAGCAGACTGAAAATGTTTTGTCATTGTCTCCTTTCTATCACCTCTTCCATATTTTCTCTTTTTTTCTCCCTTTTTCTTCTCCTGTTTTTTCTGCTCTACTTACATTGCAGTGTCCATATAAACTGTAAAACTCCCTGCATAATTATAATAAAGCACTTTATATGCATGAAACAAGTGGAGCAATATGGCAATTGCCATACTGCTATACTTGTGAAAGTAAATCTGTTGGGCTCTTTTTGGCATCAAGACAATTATTCTTATTGCAACATTGCCAGACAGGATACTGTTAAAAAAATAAAAATAAATAAATAAATAACATCAAGCCCTGCTACTGCAGAACTCATTTTTTGAGAAAAAATATTTATAAATCAAAACATTTCTAATTATTTACACAAAATATTAAATAACGTTAGAAATGCAAATTCTAGTTTTATGGTTTCTGCTGACATGCTGCAGGGGTGTAATTCAACAGTGTACTGTCCTTCTCATTACAGAAGAATGCTCCCGGAACTTCAACACCCTCTGAGCTTCTTTTCTCTGCAGCAAGAATCATAGCCTCTGTTATGTTCAGAAACACGCAGTTGACCTTTCTCATCTGTCCGGTTGGACTGTGTGAAGTGATGCACTGAAACTTACAAGTTACTGTGACTTTAAGGTTTGCAGCATCTAGGTACGGCAAGGCTTTAAAGTGTGTGTGTGCGGCAGTTCAATAAAACGGCTTAAACGAAGCAACACGCGGTGGTCTTTGAGTCCTGAACAAACACAATATTTGGCGAACGAGGATGTCTGAACTCGCCTTGCCACCTCCTCCGCCTTTCCTGCCGGTTCCCGGCGATCCAGCGGTTCCCTGGGAGCGGTGGCTGCAGTCGTTTGAGGATTATTTGCTGGCGTTGGGACACGCGGACCTAGCCGAAGCTAGAAAGTGTGCGCTCTTGTGGCATTGTCTTGGACAGGAGGGACAGCGCGTCTTTCGCCACGCTCACTTTAGTGGATGATAAATACGTCACAGCTACAGCCGCCTTGAAGAAACACTTCAGCTCTGGGAGGAGCCGGCGGATGCACCGTTTCAAGTTTTGTCAGAGGACCCAGAAGCCGGGTGAGACCGTTGCTCATTTCGTGTCGGCTTTATGTGAGTTGGCTAGGCTTTGTGACTTTGGGGCTTTGGAGGATGGACTTATAGTTGATCAGTTGATAGAGAAAACGTCATGCGACCAACTGAGGGAGAGACTTTTATTAGAGCCAGACTCCATGACCTTAGCAGAGGCTCTAGTGATTGGAAAACAGTTGGAAACGGCCCTAATGGAGGCGCGCAAGTTCGGCCGCGCAGTGCACGACTCGGTGACGTCATCGCCGCCATCAGTTCATCATACGGAGGCTGCAGACCCCAGCAACGGGGTGAGTGACGGTCTGGACATGCTGAGACTGGACAGGGGGCCCAGGGGGAGTGGGGCCAAGAGGTGTAGTAACTGTGGCTCTTTTTCACATGCAGCCAGAGACCAATCATGCCCTGCTCGGGGAAAACGTTGTGGCAACTGCAACAAGTCTAACCATTTTGCGCGCTGTTGTCGCTCCTCCCCCGCTTCCTTTGACTCTGCTGCTGTCCCCATAAACACAGTTCAGAGCTCACTGCCTGCCTTCAAGCTTTGCACATGCCGTGTGGGCACAGCCCTAATCCCGCTCCTCGTGGACACAGGAGCCAAAGTGTCAATCCTGAACAAATCCACATATGACCGCTTCTTCAGCCACGTACCCCTGGAAGCCGCAGTTAAACCCCTGCTGGGCTATGGCCACTCCACCATCTCCACTTTGGGTGTGGCCTGCCTTCCCGTTAGATATGACCACCAATGTGCGCCTAACGCCAAGTTCTGTATCTCCCAGAGAGGAGCGAATATTATGGGCCTAGACCTGTTCCTCGCCCTGGGTTTTGCTGTGAGGGATGCCAGAGGCCAGCATGTCCTGCAGGTCGCCGCCTCCTGGCCTGACCGCTACCCACAGCTGTTTAATGGGCTGGGCTGCATGAAAGGATTTGTACCCCAGCCTACGGTTGACCAGTCTGTCCGCCCTGTCATCCAGCCTCTACGGCGCATCCCTCTGGCTGTCCGTGATGCAGTGGAGGCCGAACTTCAGCGCCTGGTGAAGGCAGATGTCATCGAGCCCGTCAACGCCTCGCCATGGGTGTCGAGTCTTGTGATTGCTAAGAAGAAGTGGGGTGGACTGCGACTCTGTGTGGACCTCACAGACGTCAACAAAGCCATCGTTCCCGATAAGTACCCCCTACCTACAGCTGAAGAGCTCATTAGTCATTTCCATGGCTCCACTGTCTTCAGTAAGATGGACTTGCGAAACGGCTACCTGCAGGTCCCTCTAGCACAAGCCAGTATGGACCTTACGGCATTTGTTACGCACATGGGGGTATTCAGATTCAAACGCATGGCATTTGGACTCTCGTCAGCACCGAGCTGCTTTCAGAAGATAATGTCACTCATTCTGGCTGGTATCCAGGGTGTCTCCATCTACCTGGATGATATGGTTGCATGCACCCTCCGCCATGCTGCATGACGCTCGCCTGGCGCAAGTCTTTCAACGTTTCAAACAGCACGGGGTCACGCTGAATGCTGAAAAGTGCATGTTTGGAGTTGGGGAAGTCGAGTTTCTGGGCTTCAGGCTTTCGAAGGAGGGGATCACTCCAATTATGTCCCACACTGAAGCCATTCTGTCACTCCCAGATCCACAGTCACCGTCCCAACTTTCCTACTTCCTGGGAATGGCTGCCTATTACCTCAGGTTCATGCCGCACTTTTCGGACATGACAGCCCCGTCGCGTCGGCTGCTCAGGAAGGAAGCCACATGGGACTGGACCCCACCCTGCCGCAAAGCTGTGCGTGTCATCAAACAGCAGCTTACGTCCCCACCCACACTGACCCACTTCAACTTCACTGCACCAACCGTGGTCACCTGTGATGCATCTGGGGTGGCGCTGGGTGCTGTGCTTTCCCAGATTCAGGATGGGGTGGAACGCCCGGTGGCTTTTGCCTCACGAGCACTAACTCCTGCAGAGCAGAAGTATTCAGTGGGGGAGAGAGAGGCCCTTGCCTGCCTGTGGGCGTGCGAACATAGAAGTCAAAAATAAATTATTCCCTCCGTTGGTTTTTAGTTTGAGTCGTTTTTTTCCTCCTCTCTTTATTTTCCATGGCCTGCTCAGAAGTCAATGATTTGAATAATTATTAAGATTCACAATCAAACAACCTTCTGCTCATTAAATTCACTCATTTTACACAATCAACATGATTTCCTCCATGACCTAAGTTATTCCCCTTTGTTCATGCTATCAGTTTTATCGTTCTCTGTCTAATTCTGGGGGCCATAATTATCTGTAAGAATTTCCTTCCAGAGGAAAAAAAAAACTATTGGAACATTTAATAAATATTGTTCATCTCATACAAGTTTTTATTTTTATGATTTTATTTGATAAAAATCATAAAGTATCAGATATTGATTGTATATTATTTTCTGAAATGTTAAAAAATGTAGGCAATGTTGTCTGATTTTTAATAAATGTAAATTTTATTGTAACAAAAAAAAATTTTTGCTGATGATTATATAAAGACACATCGAGTTAAAATCAGTCAGTTATCCATTAATCATTACCATTAATCCCTTTTCTTTCCTCACCTCTTCCTAACCTTGAAGTACGGCAGCGGCAGCATAGTGCTGTGTTGGTGTTTTACTGCTACAGGGACAGGTGCTCTTTGTAAAATAAGATGCTATCATGAGCAAAGTAGGATGTGTAGAAATTTCAATGTGTAATCAGGAACAGAAGGGTTTTCCAAACAAAATAGCATAAACTTCAATTAGCAACTCAGAGGCTAAAGAGCAACCAAATTAATATGCACTGTAGTGCACATCAAAAATGTGTTTAGAGCAAAAAAGTTTTAGAAAGGAGGATGACTCACATCGCTTCTATCAGGTGGAAAGAGCCAAAACTTCAACTTATTTCAACTATTTTTAGAAGCTTTTGGACGGATACTAACCTGCAGCATTCAGGCCTGGACCCCTCTGTTTAGTATTAAGACTAATGTTTTCACAGGTAGTTTATTTATTTAAGACAGTTTTATCTGTCAGGATAAAACATAATAATCATTATGCAAGTAACAAAGGTTTGGAAATAAAAAGGGAGAGAGAAAATGATCTGAACCTGAGAAAGCTCTGGCAGTTTGCATTAGATTATCTCTGATCTTAGAACGCTGGCTATTATCTGGAGCCACCGAAATCTCCTGATTTACAAACAATATGTGTATAATGTGAGGAAGTGGCAGGCTGTGACTCTGCAGATCTATTAAAAGCTTCTTTTAACTGTTATTTAGGGACCTCCCTGATGAAGCTACCCGGTAAAGCCTCCTAGATATAAACTGAACCATTTCTCTGATCTAAATGACATTAAATGCTGTTTTACCTGCTGATATTTTTCTATTAAAAGCGTTTTTTCACAGTGCTCTCTTCTTAGGAAAGAACTGGGTAGAGAAAGCTTGAAGGTTTAAGCACTGTAGCTTTCATTTCACCATATTTGTTGCTAGTAACTTAAAAAAAAAAAAAGATACTGGGGGTTCTGAGAAATCACTAAATACAGTGACAAAGTCTCTAAGTTAGCAATAGTGCATCAAACTGCCTTTTTTCTGCATATTGATCGATATCGATAATTATTGAAAGTTAGTGAATTGTTTTTTTAATCCTGCAGAAAGGAGTTTATGTATTTATAATTTCATTCTCTATAGGCACAACACAATTCCAGATATCTCAAATTCTAAATTAGTAGTAGTATGTAGTAGTGTATGCAATGAAATTTCGACTGTTAAAAATGTACGTTTTTGATGTCAAGAATTGGCTATCTGAAATGTTTTTGTTTTTTTTTAGATATCCGAAATGGTCATTATGACTTGAATTAGCTGGATTATTAAGATTTGAAATTAGATTTCATTCTAGGGCTGGACAATATAGAAAAAAAGCTTATCGATAAAAAAAATGCATATTGATCGATATCGATAATTATTTAAAAGATTTGAAACCATATTTTATGTGCAGCTCTGCTTGGACTTTATATGATATTGCTAAATGATTTAATTTTAATAAAAAACACAAACACAGACTTCCAATTAAATCTTTATTTAACCAACTTTTTTAACCATAACAATTGTTTTAAAGAAAAATAACTTAAGAGACCTGGGTTATGTTATTAAATACTGACAAAGAATAAACTAAAGTGACCAGAAAAGTGACCAAAATAAATATAACCCTCCCCGCCGCCCGCATTCTTCTAAGCTGAGTTTCCTGCTTTAACCTGAGTTATTACTTTGAAGTTGCTGGCCCCTCAGCATTTTTCTCTCAATTGTTAGAACCAGTGGCGGCCGGCCCATAGGGGGCGCTGGGGCACCGCCCTCCATGATAAGAAGAGAGAAACGTAAAATATATTTTTAGAAATTAACTCATAAATGTCAGTTTTACTCTCTAGAGTGTGTACCTATAAGCAAAACAAATGATATAAACTACATATCCCTACCTACTGTCATTCATTTGTGGATTTCCACAGACACACTCTTACCGTCTCTGTTCTGGGGTCTGTGATCAGACAGACCCACATTTGCAGAGAATCTGTCAATCATGTACTATTGCTAGGTGAATTTAATGGCCAATCAGCGTCTCAGAACTTTATGGTCTTGGGGCTCTGAAAATACTGCGCTTTAACAGGCTTCTGAACCCAAGCGCAGGTGCAGACAATTAGAGGGACGATGGCGAACGTAACGAACGAGATGCAGCTTCCACCAAATTCGGTGAGATCCTTATTTATCTACCCGTTTGCCAGAAGAACATCCCTGTTGTAGGGTAGGAAAATTTCATGTCATGGTTATTGTGACTGTGACGAATCCACATCCTCTAACTTTGCGCGCCACACACACATTCCTGTTATACTGTGTTTGTGAGGACCAATACACTCGCGCTGAGCCCAGTAGCTCCATTAACTTAAAACACACAAGCTGTTCCTGGTTACCTGCTGGCGTATTGAGGGTGCACACTTAATATTTCAGTGGGGTTAACCGTGTGTGTGTGTGTGTGTGTGTGGGTGTGGGGGGTGTGTGTGTGTGGGTGTGTGTGTACGTCACGGGGACTTGTCATCTTCAGTCTGGCTGCGTCTTTGCTGGGTTCAAACCCAGTTTGGTGTAATTGAATAAGTCAATGAATCTGTAAAATAATTAAGTTGTAAAAATTATTTGTTTTTGTTTGTGGAGGTAATATATGGACAAAATATATGGACAAAACTGATTTATGAGAAGAAATCAGAAATAAGAGAGCCTCTAGGGGCTTAAACTATTTAATGAGGGCTGTGGGAAGAAAAGCAGCCATTTTTGTTTCTGTTTCTTTGTTACATTGCTGGTAACTGGAGGGAGGCTGAGGCCCAGAGGATCTTGTACATGTTTAGTTTCTTTTGCACCCTGTTTTGAGTTTTTGAGCACAATAAATCACCAACACCGGTAACCCGACTGAGCCTGGATTCTTGGAGGCCAAAGAACCCCGTCACAGTGACCAAACTCATCACTGTTACTGTTATTATATAGTAAATTAAATCATTACTGTTAAATTGTATGTATTGTCCAATTGTTTATTTGAATTCTTATTCCGGATTAGTTGGAGACATACACTAGGCTATATCAGCCCCACCAAAAATATTTTTCACCAGCCGCCACTGGTTAGAACTACGTGGGAAACTGCCCAGAACTGAATATATATATATATATATTTTCCCGAAGATTCCTCGGAGGAGAGTCGCGGCGGGGCCTACACAGCTCGTACTCCTGCGGGTGTGAGCGGCTGAGATGATAAAAAAAAGTTGGTTGTGTTATCAGACTTCGTTTTCACTGGTTCCCGACACATTTTATAGATGACTGTGGTTTGTTTTTAGTCCGACTTGCCATGACCAAAATACTGCCAAACTGGCGAACTACAAAAACCCTTCTTTGGAACAATTTCCTCCGCCTCTCCTGCTGCGACATCTTCATGTGCTCTGTGTTGTGGTTTGAGAGGGCGGCGCTTTGTGACGGCGTGCCTGGGTCCACGATTGCGATTGGTTAGGAGGAAGTAGTGGCTCTGGCCGGCGCGCGTCGGGGGGCCGGGGCAGCGGAACTGCTCTGACCGCGTGTCGGGGCCTGGTGCGGGCAGCGGGGGGGGGGGGGGGGGGGGGGGGGCGGACGTGGCTGTGCTGCTTTGGCTTCGTTCAGTGGGGGAGCGGCGTGGTTTGCTCCGCTCTGGCTTTGTGCTGCCCCTCGGGCTGGGGGGGGGTGGGGCTGCGGTCTGCTCTTCTTGTGGTTTTGCGCCGGGCAGCTTTTCTGCTCTTGGGTTGATTCTGTGCGCGGTGTGTTGCATTGCGCGCTGTTGGCATCAGTCTTGGTGGGGTGGGGCTGCGCTTTTGGCCAGGGGGGCGTTTTGGGGTTCCCGCGGGGCCGCCTGTGTGTTTTTCCTGGGTGGTGCGGTCGCGCTGGGTGTTGCGGCCGGTTGCCGGGGCTTGGTGCCGGGGGCGGGGCGTGTTTCGGTGCTCTGTGGGGCTGGGGCGTTTCGGTCGGTGCCGTGGGGGGGCCGGTGTTCGGTGCCCTGCCCTACTTCAGGGTGGCCGGCAGCCGGTGGAGCCTGCGGACTCGTCCCCACGGCTCCCCGGGGCGCCGGCATGGCGGTGGCTGGGGGGCTTCTTCGTGGCTGTCTCTCCTCCTCCCTTGGTGGGGGTCTGATTTCCGGGGCTGGCCCCTCCTTGGTGCCTTCGCTCTTGGGGTCCCTTTGGGCGCCTGGGGCTTTGGGTCTCCCGGCGCTGGACTCAGTGCTCTGGGGGGTGTGCCTCTCTGGCTCTCCACAACCACTATTGAGCCTTTTTTCTATGGTTAAAACTTTACATGCACAAGTTCACCCTCACAAACAACTACAGGTGCTCGGCTTCAGGTACTTAGAGATTCACTTCCAAACAGAAACCCCACATTCATATCTTCAGGTAACACAGAGTACATGTCAGCCTTAATAATATTACTTTAGCGATAGTTTCAAGGTGTTGCTTCCTTCTATATCTCGTACCATGTCTTTTGGTTGTGCTGTTCTTTTTTCATCTCGTTACAGGTGATGAAGCAGACTGAAAATGTTTTGTCATTGTCTCCTTTCTATCTCCTCTTTCTTTCATCTTTTGTCCTTTTTTTTTTTCTTTTTCCTTTTTCTTCTTCTGTTTTTCTGCTCTACTTACATTGCAGTGTCCATATAAACTGTAAAACTCCCCGCATAATTGTAATAAAGCAATTTATATGCTTTATTACAATTAAGTGGAGCAATATGGCAATTGCCATACTGCTACACTTGTGAAAGTAAAATCTGTTGGGCTCCTTTTGGCATCAAGACAATTATTCTTATTGCCACATTGCCAGACAGGACACTGTTAAAAAAAAAAAAAAAAAAAAGGAGGAAGTAGTGACTAGCATAAACCTACATGATTGGCTACAATGAGAAGGAAGGAAAACTGCGTTTCTTTATCAAACTTTTATCGACTCTCTTTTTTTGTATTGTGCCACACGTCTATCGATCGATATATATCGTTATTGAATTATCGCCCAGCCCTATTCTATTATCAGGGTGTTTTTTCCACTTTTTAGACTGTGGGTTTAAATGTAAGAGTTTAACAACGTTGTTCTCCGCAGGAAACGCCTTTCTGAAGTGATAGTGGTTACAAACGGATCATTGAGGAAACGTTATGCGCAGGCTTTGTCACTGAGATACATTTAAATATTTATTTCAGACAGATTCGGAAAGAGTACTAAAAAATTGTAATTGAGTAAAAGTATCTTTACTTTGCCTAAAATTTACTCAGAGTAAAAGTAAAATTACCCATCTCAAAATGTACTCAATTAAAAGTACAAAATGACTTCATTTAAAATTTAATTTGAGTAAAAGTTACTTAGTTACTTTGAGTTATTTAACGCAAAAAAGGATGAGTCATGAATTGAATTGACTACAAGGTGTTTTAATGGATTTCAAGGCGTATTTCAGTGGACATCCACACTTGCAAAAGATCAGCTGGGCTAAAGAACATACTTCCTCTCAGCACAAGGACAGTCACAACCTGAACCATAAAGTGCAAATAATTTTCAATCCTACTGTCCAACAGACAACACCATGATAGGAATAAAGAAATTTAAACTACGTTTTAAAGTTTTCAAAATGCACACAAAATTAAATGCCCAAAAGATACCAGAAATCAAACTAAAACGCAACAGGATGCCACTGTTATTAACAAGCTCCTCATTTATTGATTTTAACTGACACTTGTTTCTACATCAATTGTTTATATGTTTGAATTGTGTAAATAAAGTGCTGTTAAAAGTCAAAAGTCTTCTTCTATTTTTTAATGGCGATTAAGTGTCGGTTCCGTGACACAGGGGTATAAATTTCCGGCCGCATTTAATGTTTTCATCATCAGTATTTTTTTTATTTTTTTTTTTACTCAGTAACGTGAGGGGGTTTTAAATGTAGCGAAGTGAAATTACTTAGGTTAAAATTTACTCCAGTAAAGGTAAAAATTACATATTTCAAAAACTACTCAGAAAATGACAAATTACTCATAAAAAGTACTCAATTACAGTAACTTGAGTAAATGTAATTTGTTACTTTCCACCCCTGATTTCAGACAGTGAATAGCTTCTTTCTCTACAGTACAGGCTCATCCTGCAAAATCAATGACTGAAGCAATCAGCTGGTTTTCCTTACATAGATACTTTTTACCAATCTGACAGGATGTTATTATTATCCCATAGATGAAATGTGTTACGAACTGGCTCTATATAAATCAACTGACTTGAACTGAAACGAAACAGTTTGAGCTCCATGAACATTAAACTTAGAGTGAAGTGATTACATCTGGACTATAGTACATAGGATCATTTCAGCTCAAAATAATGTTATGATGCAGGCCTTTTTAAACAGTCTTTGTATTTATGGAGAGTGATGTCATCATCTTCACAATAATTCAACAAACTGAGTGGTTTGTATTGTAAGCTGTGTAAAAACCAATTTGACCAGTACTGTGAGGTAACAGCAAATCACTCTACATCCTCTATATTCCCATAATCTCTTAATTTTCTCCTGCTGCTTCTTTTTTTAATGACATATTTGATTTTTTTTAACAATACAAACAAATGCAAATCATGAACAAATAGCAAATAAAAAGAAAACTGTGAGCAAAAAAAAAAAAAAGAAACCAAGGCAGCATTGGTGCATCTTAAGTAAAACTTCAGCATGGAGATTTGACTAGAGTCGTTACTATTGAGGCTCCCTCACCACCTTCATCCTGCCCGAAAAGTTAATTAAATACACACATGCAGTCACATATGTGTAAGAATATTTGCAAATACAGAACATTTGTCAAGACAGAGGCTGGCACTAAATACAGTATATTTTCAATTCAATTCAGTCTATTTGTATTGCATCAATTCACAATACATGTAATCTCAAGGCATTTTACAGTTCACCAGATCATAGAATTTGGCAACAGTAAGTTAGATGTAACAAGACCAAGAGTCTGGGAGTGATTCTGTTAAGTTGCATGATATTGTAGAAACTTCCCTCATGTTTCATCGTACTTCAATTCAATTTATTTATTTAGCGCCAAATTCACAACACATGTCATCTCAAGGCTTTCCAGTTCAACCAGATCATTCAGTCAAATTAATTCAAAGTTTTCTATCTAAGGAAAACCAGTTGATTTCATTGACTCTTCAGCAATCCTTCACACTAAGCATGCATGTAGCGACAGTGGAGAGGAAAAACTCCCTTTTAACAGGAAGAAACCTCCAGCAGAACCAGGCTCAGTGTGAGCGGCCATCTGCTGAGGCCGACTGGGGTTCAAGGAGACAGAAGCAGAGACACAGAAAGCAGCTGTAAAAGGCGGCCCCATCCAGGAAACAACTTCTGCATCTCATTCATTAGACTGTACAATATTTTCTTAAATGTCGCCACCTTACCCAGCTCTGAGACCCAATCCTGAAATAATGTGTCTGCAGCATCTGTATTATCTGTTTGCCAATCGTGATTCTTGTCTGGACCCAGTTAGTTAGTTGTTCTACCATGTGGTCAAGAGCTTTAGGATCCCCTAGTATATTGAGTTGAGGGCAGAGTTTGTAGTCCGTCTCTGTTATCTCTGAAATATTCTTATTTTCCTGCTGCTTCTATTCCCTCATCACCTTCCATGTGTTCCTCCTGGTTCATATCCTGGTTTATTTCTTGGTGTTCCTCTCCATGTTGCAATGAAGTGGCTTCATTTCCAGATTCAGCTGAAACTGCAACAAGATACAAGTCAGATTCATAACAGCCAACCTAATCCTGCACACCAACTATTTCAAGACTGTGTATAGAGCTCTCCGAATACCTTCTGTGTCTCTCTGAGTTTTAGACCCTAAGTAGTGGAGCCAGAGGAAGGCTGTGATGAGGGCCAGGATGGGCAGGCATCTCAGACCAAACAGGAAAAAATCATCTGAAATCCCATCTAGAGAGATATGGAAAATAAAAAATGTAAAGTTAGGGTATTACTGAGGTTTGTAGCAAACTGTGTGACCACAGGTTGTTGGTCATTTTTACAAACTAAATTTTTTAGGCCATGTTTAAACTTTCCACCCAGATCACTATATAGGACAATAAATAGTGCTTACGCCATTTTAAATTAGTGTCTGAACGTCTAATGGATAAAAACAAACAATCTGACTGGATGATCTGGTGAACTGCAAAGAGCCTTGAGATGACATGTGTTGTGAAATGCCGCTATATAAATAAACTGAATTGAAATTGAATTGAAAAAGTAGTGGACTTGAAATTTATCATAATGCACCTTGAAAAGTAGTGATCATCAAGTGTAATTGTTAGAATAATTGTATATAAATGTATCTGTGTAGTGTTATAATGCATAAAGCTGTGTGCTATGTGCATGTGTTCATAGCCATCTTTTCTGAAGTATACTTTGATTTGTAGATTTGCTTTTGGGGAGGTTGTGGTTGATTTACGAGCAGCACTCAACCTGCTGAACTTTGGTGAACAGCTTCAACAGCTTAAACTTTGACTGAACCCTGAGATTTAGAGGATATGTTTACTGAGACTGCAAGTCTGAGTTCCTTATCTTGTCCCCCCCTCCCGTGTAGTCTCAGCTGTTGTAACCAGGGAGACCCCTGATTTCAATAAATGGCGAGGAGAACGCTGGGACCGCAGAGTGGGTGGAGATTTGTAAACTCCGCAGTCTCTTCCTACTCTCCTCGCGAGTAAAACTAAATTAATAGTCTCTGTGCCTTCTTTCTTTCCCTGTATGTATGTATGATGTTTTAGATGCTTAGACCTGTCAGTAATCACTAGTCTAGTGCTCACTAGCCTAGCAGACATGAACAGTCAAGGCCAGCTATCAGGGCAGATCATGACGCTTTGATGGAGATTTTAAAAATAAAATAGCTTGGAGCTGGGATCTTTACAATCCTTGTTGTTTATTTCCTGGTGTAGGACAAGTCTGTGTATGTTTTTCTTTTTGTTGTTTTCCATTAAGTTGTAGAACCCCTGATAAAAATGATGTTATCACCGTCCTCGGAGGATGTTCATTCAGTTGTTTAATATTGTAGGAAAAAAAGCAGATCGCACCCATGACACAAAAGTTAGACTTGGACTTAGACAGACTATTGTCATTTTGTACACACAGAGTTTATACAGAGAGAACTTTTGTTCAGTACAGCTCTAAACTAAAGTCATTTCACATGGCAAATTCCTGGCTTTAAGAAACACTAAAATATTTTTTTAATCAATAAATCAAAATAAATCAGTTGAGTGATTCCATTTTTTCCCTCTACTTGGTCTTAAATAGTAAACGTTACTGACTACCACATTTCTTTCTTGATTTCTTTTAGCGTTTCTTAAAGCCAGACAGTTGCCGTTTGAAATGACTTTAGATTTGTCTCATTTCTGTGGTCTGTTTTTGTTTTTTTTTTACTAAATTAAAGAACTAAATGAACATTCCATGATTACGGTAATTTAATCATTTTTGCCAGGGGTTGTAATTCTTGTTATCATAACATGAATTTAAATAAACATTTTGAAAGAAGTATTTGGCTATCCAGAGAAATAAAGCTATAGCAGAATAGCTAATTAGAAGGTTTTCACAATTATTACACCATTCCTGTGGTATATGGAGTATCAAACTGTATCATCAAAAAAATGTAATTAAATAAAATAGTTAAATGAAATTTTTATTTCTTTAAGATTTTTTATATATTTTTATGAATATTATTATTTCACTCACTTAGTGGAGACTATATATAGCCTTAAGTAATTATATGTATTTTTAGGGGGGGTTCCCAGTTTGTTGCATTGTTAATTTTGGGGTCACAGCCTGAATATTTTGGGACCCTATGTTGTAGTTTAATGTTTAATATAACAGAACAGTTCATTTTCGTCTCGTGTTTTATGCTATTTATTTTTTATATTTGATTTTAATACTTTTTTTTTACTGTTGTTTGAATGTAGAAACTTCAATTATCTCAAATGTCCTTCTAAACTGACTATAGAACAAACTATCTGCTCATTTTGCCCATTTTCATTGCATATCTTAACGTTTGTGCAGCAATCTTTGCAAATCACATTAACATGGTGAAAAACTTGCAGGTGCCCCTCTCTTCCTGCTCTGTACATACAAAAGCTCTGAATGTGCTTCGTCTTTAGTTCATTTGAGTGACATGAGGAACCTTTAACAGAACAACAAGTAGAAAAACATGACAGCAACAGTTTTTGATGCAACACTTTTACTTATCTAATACAATCAAGTTCTCAGCCTGACTTTTTCAGCTCCCCAGTTAACAGGCAGTGGAGGTAAAACCAGCTGCAGCTTTAGCATATAAACATGCTACAATTTTTATCTCCAGCTATGTTGTTTTTCATTTTGGTTTCCCTGCATTAATATTGTCCGTAGTCCTGCTGCATTAATCCCCCCACTACCCCCCCAATAATATTCAGCTATTGTTATTTCATACTGAATATGTTCGTGTTCACAGACTGTCTCTACCGTTGCCTCATCTGTGGCCACAATGAGCAACAAATGTTTACAGGCAAGTTTGATAAACCTAGACACTAAAATAAATTGTGCCCTCGGTTGGTTTCAAGTTTGATCAATTGTTTTATCCTGCTCCCTGAATTTTGCATGGCCTGGTCAGAAGTCGATGATTTTAATAATTATTAAGCTCACAATCAAGTTTTTGCTCATTTGATTTTAAACTCATTGTATACACACATAAAACAAACATTTTCCTCCTGGTTAGTCAATCAACTTTGCTCATGCTAGTTTCATTGTGTTCTAAAGATAATGTAGCTGTAAGAGTTAAAAAACAAAATGTTAAAATACTGAAGTGAAATGGTTCTTTTAGCCCAGTAATTGTAACGTGACTTGAATCTCCCTCTTTTCAAATGTAAGAAACAATAATTCAACTTGTGTTAAGTCAGAGTTAAACTTTAATTTCTGCACTTTAGACGCCCGCTTTGAAACTTTAAGATCCATTTTATACCCAAGAAAGTAAACAGAGAGTAAGTAACAGAAACCAAACAGAACAGAACAGAAAGAAAGTACCTTTGGAAAATATTGTATTTCTCTGGACTAAACCTTCATCTTATTTCAATTATTATTAGAAACTTATGGAAGGTTAATATTTGAGCTACAACATTCAGTTTAAAAGCACCCGTCCATCTTCTCCTGATTATTCCATCAGGGTCACGGTGGGGCCGGTGCCTATCTCAGGCAATTTATAGTCACACCCTGTAGGGTTGCATGGCAACACAGACACACAATAAACACACACACACACCTAAGGAAAATTAAGAAAAGGCAATTAACAGTCATGTGTTGGGATCTGGAGAATCTGTCCACCTTTCTCCATCAGAGGGCATCCTAGGTCTCATGGAGCTGAAGCTGACTACAACACCTGCGACTGATCAGCTCATCAGGAAGACCTGCATATAAGCAACAGCAGAGCTTCTCTTCGGCGCCAGAGTGTTAAACTAGTTATGGTTAGCAAGTCTGAGCCAACCTGCATGTCTGATTTTCTGACTTCTCTGAAGATTAGACTTTGAATCTAACCAGTCTTTGTCCTCTCTGCTTCCTAGGAAGACCTGACTGAAACCTGGAGCTCTGAAACCTGTCTGCCTGCTCTCAGAAGCCAAACTGAAGACCAAACTGTCTGAACCTGCCTGCCTGTTCTCTAGAAGAGAACTTGGAGAAACTCAAGGTCTGAACCTCAACTAGCCTGAAGTCTAGCCCTGCCGTTGCTTAGCCCTCTGCCGTTCCCTCAATCTCTGGACCCTTCTGGTTCCCTCCCTCTACCGCTCAGCCTGAACCACAGAACAGGTACAGATCTGCACGTTACTAAGACGAGACTCATCTGCTCCCTGACTAACCTAACTTCCTCTCTGCAGAGAACCCTGTGTGACCAGGCCCGGACCCGTTCCAGTATCAGTCCTATTAATCATTGTTTTGTGCTTGAATAAACAGTTGAACTTTTACTCTGGCTCCTTGGTGTTCTGCATTTGGGTTACACACCAGTACCCGAACATGACATCATGATTATGAACTGTTGGAGATAGAGAAGCCATGCTTGCACAGCAGAAAGTGTAAACTCCTGGACCAGATATTGAACTGAGATCAGAGGTGTCAAGTAACGAAGTACAAATACTTTGTTGCTGTACTTAAGTACACTATTTTATGTATCTATACTTTACTCCATTACTTAGTTTTCTCCCTACTTCTGACTTCTTCTCATTACATTTTCACACAAGTATCTGTACTTTCTATTCCTTACATTATTAAAACAACCGTTACTCGTTACTCGTGGCTTCGGTTTAATGCAGAGGTCACGGAGTAGAGGACAGCGGTCCGGAACCGGACCCAACCTGATTTAAAACCTTTATAAATTAATAGTGTCTAAACGTCACTTGCGCCGCTTCTCCTGTTGCCCTAAAATCCCATCTCTGCCCCGCAGTGCTCCAGACCGCCTGCCAAAGCAAAGCCTACGGCCTCCGCTGTTCCTCCCATATTGCTGCGCTCCGACTTATCCTCAGAGCTCGATGAGAGCAATAACGATATTATCATTAAATTCATAGGAGCAAAACATGCAGAACTGAACGCTTACTTTAAGATGATATATTTAAAAAATCCCCATCAGCATCCGGCAGATGTGCGGTTTCTGATGGAGATGAGAAATCTGCTTCCTGGTCTGTTGAAGCACCAATAGTTTGCATCCAATCTTTTAAATAAACGGTGTTAATTTTTTGTAAATATATAAGAATTTGTAGCTACCAATCTGTTGTTACTAAATTTTAATTTCACAAACCGGATCTTCTCCCCATTCTTTTTCGTTTTTGGTGCGATTGCAATAGCGGATCCAGACCGGAGCGGAGCCTGAACATTTAGAGGATGTTTGGCTCAACCTGCTGCTGTGAAGCAGGATTCTCCACCATGAACAGAATCTAAAATAAATCTGGATCCAGGCTCACAATGAGCACCTTGATATGTGCTTGAGAATGGCTTAGTCTAAAGCCCACTGCTCTCATTAAGACAAAAAAAAAAAAAAAACAGTCAGTTCAGGTAATCCTCGCCTATTTTACATACCCAAATGGAAAAGCAAATAACTTAGGAACTGTAAGCCCAAATTACATGTGCAATACATTATTTGAAAGCTAACATCCTCTAGTTTCTCTAATATATAAATTAAAATTGGGTGACTAAAACACAGACCAACCTGCATCAGTTCAAACATGACTCAAAGGTCTTATTTGAACAGCAGTAATAAAGACATTCTTGAGAAAAAGCAGATTTTATCGTATCATATTTGTTCTACATCATGTCAACCACAAATGCTGAAAATGTCAGACCTCTAGCTATAACAGTTATAGAGCTGTGGGGCTTTGAACTTTTAATGTCAGCTTGGAGTTCCGCACAATGGCTCCACCTGCTGGTAAAAATTTTGCCGGTGGAATTTCATGCATTCTGAATTATTACCCCAACTTAAGGTCCACTTGGTCGCCGGCGATCCGGTGGGTTTTAAGAGGTTAAAAAATATGTGAATCAGGAAGTTGTCTATAAACCAAACTGAAAGATTGTTGTTTTTTTACTTCAAACAACAAAAGTTTCTTTTTTTTTTATATAGCCTATATATATATATATATATATATATATATATATATATATATATATATATATATATATATATAGGCTATATTTCACAAATTCTGTTTAAAGTAACAGATCATTAAAAATGTCTCCGGACCTTTACTGGTTGATGATTTTCTTTATTTGGACCCCGCTGATTTTTAATTGGTTTCCCCCTGGTTTAATGTTTATAAATATTTATTTCACGTCATGTGCTCCATCCAATGCAGATCATTGGCTCCATCCACATCTAGTGAAAACTAGTGTCATTGGATGAGTCGTATAACGCAAAACAAACGCAAAAGCAGGAGTTCTTCAAACTGCTAACGTGAATTGTCTATGCCATGCTACAATGTCGGATTTAGAAAAAGATGTCGAAATGTCTGAAAGGTCGGACACAGGTATTGGGAGATGGAGACCAACCAGACCTCCCTCATCTTGGCCCTATCGAAAAATTGAGCTTTCAATTCATATAGCGGCATCTGGCTGTTTTTTTTTTAAAGGTTACTTTATACTTTTATACTTTAAGTAGTTTTTGGAGCACATACTTTTTCACCTTTACTTCAGTCAAGAGGTCAAGTTGATTCTTCAACTTTTACCAGAGTGTTTTTAAACTGCAGTATCTATACTCCTACTATAGAAACAAATGTGTGTAGTTTTGACCCCACTGACTGAGAACCTTTTTATTGCAAGGCAGCAGTGCTAAAAGCTATGCCACCATACTGTGGAATACCAAAACAAGTTTTCTAAATATTAAACAAATGTATAAAAAAGATGAGTTTGTTAAAAGTTTTTACAACTATACCTCTCTTTTTAGTCTTCCATTAGACAAATAGAAAATATATTGGCAATCCTAACAGACTGAGAACGGGAAAAGTTTTAATGTAAAAAAAAAAGGTTGAACAATTAATATGAATATTATTCATCTGTTTATAGAGAGATTTGACATAAATATTTTACATACCATTGGAACTGTGGTGATCTGTGGTGACAGCTGGTGTTGTTCTGGCTGTAACTGTGATGGTTGTTCCATTTCCTTCACCTTCATTTAAAACTGGTATCTCCACATTAACCCTGCAGATGTATCTCCCTGAATCTCTGCTTGTGATTTTTGGAAAAGTCAGACATGAACAGTTTTTTTCTCTGCTCACTCTGAGAGCCTGTAGACTGATTTATGAAAGTCTTATCTTTAATCATCATTTGGTTTTTCAGCCATTGAAAACCAACTCTTTCAGCCTTCCCCTTCCAGCAGCAGGAAATGTTTCCAGTCTCTCCTTCTTGAAAAGAAACATCAGGACTCTGAGTAACAACAAGAACGTCTGAAGAAACACCTGGAAAAGGAGACGATGTGAGAGAGACTGTTAGTCAGAAATTAATTCATTGATTATCAATTCATGTGCGTAGTTGATTTAAAGACACATCTAGAAGACATTTTATTATTAACTTAAACCTTAACTTAAATTCTTTCAGTGTTCCTGATTTTTATTCATTAAATGTCAAACATATTTGTTTAAAATTACATTTAAAAGATATTTGTTCCAATTTAAAAGGCTAAGGAGCAAATAATGATCAAATTAACTCCATTTAACATGTTTATCAAAGTGAAAACTATAAGGCTGTCTGTGTCTGGTTGACTAAACAAACAAATAAATTAATTAATTAAAAAAATTGTATACTATTATTTATTTTCTGTTATTTAAATTCTCAATACAAATTTGATTTTGAAGAAATTATTTTATAAATTTCCTTTAACGTTTTTATCAAAAAAATAAGCTGCATGTCTGGTTTAAAAATAAAGACTAATACATATATGAAAGTCGATAATCAAATTTATTTTCAATCGGAATTTGGATATTTTTATTCTCTATTTCTTATTTTTGAAAATTACAGCAAACTCAGTTCAATCTGTTGCCACGTAGGTAAACAGTAGATGCCTGCACTTTTATCGCACTTAAATCAAAGAACTGAATATTGATTCCAACCACAATGTCAGATAAAAAAGAAAAAAAAACACTGAAATTGTTTGACTTTTAATCATGGTTGGTGTTAAACCTGTGTGATTCTCTTCCAAGTCAGATTAAACTTGTTCTTTTAATACTATTTATTTTTTAGATTTTTCCCACAAGGATACTTCTCTGTTTATAGATTATGCAGGTAATCCATTTTTTTAAAACATAAACTGAGATAATATTAAGGACAGAAATTCTAACCACTATATAAAGTTGTCTTTTTTTTGATAAATGTAATAAATGAATTTTCTGAGACTTACTCTGGTAAAAGCGAACACAGAGCAGCAGCAGAGCGCTCAGTAGAAACTTCCTCATGACACGTTGGTTTGCAGCACAAACTGATTCCTGTCACCGTCTGTGACTTCTAACACAGTTAAATGCAGGTGGTCTCACCATTTGCAGGGTTTAATAGTTTAAAAAAACGAATGTGTTAAACCACAGATTGTTTCTTTCTCCAGATGAGAGGAAGAAACTTCAGTTGAATTCAGTTTATTTCTATAGCGCCAATTCACAACACATGTCATCTCAAGGCACTTTACAGTTCTACCAGATCATACAGTCAAATTGATTTAAAGTTTTCTATCTAAGGAAAACCAGTTGATTGCATCGACTCATTGACTTGAATACAATCCCTCACACTAAGCATGCTTGTAGCGACAGTGGAGAGGAAAAACTCCCTATTAACAAGAAGAAACCTCCAGCAGAACCAGGCTCAGTGTGAGCGGCCATCTGCTGAGGCTGACTGGGGTTCAAGGAGACAGAAGCAGAGATACAAAAAGCAGCTGTAAAAGGCGTCCCCGTCCAAAAAACACACAGCCAGGCAGACGAGCTCTGAACCAGCTCCCATGACAGAGGATGAAGAGAGCACATCCAGTTAGTCACAGTCAGAGAAACAGGACAGTGGAAAAACAGGCAGATCTCCATCATCTATAAACAAAGGTGCTGATGGCAGCAGCACAGCTGATGTTTCTCTCCAGGATGGAGTCACAGCCAAACAGGAAGAGACGAGGCGAAGCTACTATGAGAAAAAGCAAAGAGGGCATAATGTTAGAGATTGAACTAACAGATTCTGCAGAGTAGGAGAATAGAGATAGAATGAAGAAGAATGATGAAAAAAGGGGTCCCTATGTCCTCCAGCAGTCTAAGCCTGTAGCAGCATAACTATGGAGATAGCTCAGAATAACCTGAGCCACTCTAATGCAATGCATTTAAAACTACATCATTCTTAAAGTAAAAGTGCAGTCATATTCAGAATGTGTCATATTCAGTGTTTTAATTAAGAGTAATATCATTTGAATGTGCTTTACTGGAGGCATCCATGTTTGTCAAAGAACACTACTGACACCTACTGGTTTGTGACGTCACGGTGCAGGTATCGGCTGTTGATCAAGTCCCAGTGCTATATCTGGTGTTTGTCACAACGCGCTATTATCCAAGTCATCTTGAAAACATTCTTCTACCAAATGTTGGCTACATATTACGTGTTTTTTCTCTGGCCAGAAGTTCGATGGCAAATCCTCCCTCTTCAAGTTGGCGATCCAACGACCAACCCGTCCGTGGAGGATCAGGAATCGGAAAGGTGGAATAACTTATGTTTTTTTCACTTTTACCTGTATTGATGTATTGGTGTATTGATGTATCCAACTGCCATGCACGTGGGCATTGTCAGTTTCACTATAGCTCTGGTGAATTTCAATGGTGAAGTCCTCTGGAAATCTTTAATAATTGTTGATTGCAGATGTGTCTAGTAGTTCCCATTGATTTTGCTTGTACATTTAGGCAAAAATGGCCGCTCCCAGACTCAGTGATGGAGACGCAAATTATTGTTTTTACTTCTTTACTGATTAACACTGAATTCTTTGAATTACCAAAAACGTATTAGTTTTAGGTATTAATAATTAATGACATAGACTTTCACAGATTACTTATTTGAACATACCAAACTACACACTGTTTAACTCTAAAGGTTTAATACCATTAAAGCTGAACCTCTGCACTACATAAAATCACAGAATGTTGAACTGAGTTCTCCATTCAAATCAAATAATGCAAAAATCTTTCTGTGTTGAAAGTTTAATAAATAAACAGTCAGATATATTCCACACAGTCATTGGAATAATTTGGTTGTTCAGTTTCAGTTGGTATAAACTGATAATAAAATATAAAATAACAAAAAATTCCTCAGTAATTAATGTATGAAGTGAAACAAAAGCATTGTTTTGGGGAAATATCAAGTTTGCAGCTGAACAGAAAACACATTGACTCAGTTCAGCATAATTTTAGGTTAAGAAAAAGAGACATCAAAATATCTACCTAAAAAAACATGATAAAAGGAAACCAAAGGACTGGATCAGATGGAGATATTTCTTTAAATGATCACTAATGAAATGAAAGTCTGTAGTTTTATTGAGGTTTAGAGCATCTTTAAGTGCAAGGATGTAGCCGCTGTGTGTTGATGAGGTTTGTGGTCTGTCTTCCTGTTTGTCTCTATCGTTATACTGATGTTGAAAAACAGAACATGAGGCCATTTCTGTTGGCAGCTTCATGGGTGATCTATAGAACATATACAGGTGCTGGTCATAAAATTAGAATATCATGAAAAAGTAGATTGATTTCAGTAATTCCATTTAAAAAGTGAAACTTGTATATTATATTCATACATTACATACAAACTCATATATTTCAGATGTTTATTTTGTTTAATTTTGATGATTACAAATGACAACAAATGAAAATCTCAAATTCATCATATCAGAAAATTAGAATATTACTGAAGACCAATAAAAACAAAGGATTTATAGAAATGTTGGCCAACTGAAAAGTATGAACATGAAAAGTATGAGCATGTACAGCACTCAGTATTTAGTTGGGCCTCCTTTGGCCTGTATTACTGCAGCAATGCGGCGTGGCATGGAGTCGATCAGTCTGTGGCACTGCTCAGGTGTTATGATAGCCCAGGTTGCTCTAATAGTGGCTTTTAGCTCTTCTGAATTGTTGGGTCTGGTGTATTGCATCTTCTTCTTCACAATACCCCATAGATTTTCTATGGGGTTAAGGTCAGGAGAGTTTGCTGGCCAATTAAGAACAGGGATACCATGGTCCTTCAACCAGGTACTGGTAGCTTTGGCACTGTGTGCAGGTGCCAAGTCCTGTTGGAAAATGAAATCTGCATCTCCAAAAAGTTGGTCAGCTGCAGGAAGCATGAAGTGCTCTAAAACTTCCTGGTATGTGGCTGCGTTGACCCTGGACCTCAGAAAACACAATGGACCAACACCAGCAGATGACATGGCACCCCAAACCATCACTGACTGTGGAAACTTTACACTGGACTTCAAGCAACGTGGATGAAGTGCCTCTCTTCTTTTCCTCCAGACTCTGGGACCTTGATTTCCAAAGGAAATGCAAAATTTACTTTCATCAGAGAACATGACTTTGGACCACTCACCAGCAGTCCAGTCCTGTTTCTCTTTAGCCCAGGCAAGACGCTTCTGACGCTGTCTGTGGTTCAAGAGTGGCTTGACACAAGGAATGCGACAGCAGAAACCCATGTCTTTCATACGTCTGTGTGTGGTGGTTCTTGAAGCACTCACTCCAGCTGCAGTCCACTCTTTGTGAATCTCCCCCACATTTTTGAAGGGGTTTTGTTTCACAATCCTCTCCAGGGTGTGGTTATCTCTCTTGCTTGTACACTTTTTTCGACCACATCTTTTCCTTCCCTTCGCCTCTCTATTAATGTGCTTGGACACTGAGCTCTGTGAACAGCCAGCCTCTTTAGCGATGACCTTTTGTGTCTTGCCCTCCTTGTGCAAGGTGTCGATGGTCGGCTTTTGGACAACTGTCAAGTCAGCAGTCTTCCCCATGATTGTGTAGCCTATAGAACTAGACTGAAAGACCATTTAAAGGCTTTTGCAGGTGGTTTGAGTTAATTAGCTGATTAGAGTGTGGCACCAGGGGCCATCAATTTTGAACCTTTTCACAATATTCTAATTTTCTGATATGATGAATTTGAGATTTTCATTTGTTGTCATTTGTAATCATCAAAATTAAACAAAATAAACATCTGAAATATATGAGTTTGTATGTAATGTATGAATATAATATACAAGTTTCACTTTTTAAATGGAATTACTGAAATCAATCTACTTTTTCATGATATTCTAATTTTATGACCAGCACCTGTAAAGAAGTATTCTTCTTTATAAAATGTGCTAAATTCAACCTAACACAGTGATGCTTAATAAAAAGCCAATTCCAATGTCGTCATTTTTACCACAAAATAAAAATCTTGATTTCACAAAAAAAAATTGTTTTATCTTTTTATTTAGATATTTTTTCTAAGTAATAAAACTCTTACTTTTAGCCACTTCTGGTTTCTCTACCCTCAAGTTACTTCACAGAATAAAGATATTGACCCCGTCTTGTGTTGATGGTTTCTGGACTTTTAATTTAATGTTGACATCAAAGACAGGGGTTGATGTTAAGGATTTTTACCACTTGCCCTTTGGGCAAGTGACTTTCACATTTCATTTGCCCAGAAACAATTTTTACTTGCCCAGTATAATGTTTGATAAATATAGTTCCTAATATTCATTTTTTTATATATATCAATGAAACATGTTTGTTTTTTAAATGTTTTTTGTAATTCAGTATTTTTTAAGTTTCCAGGTTCCTGGTGTGTATATGCATGCGTCAGATAATGAACTCAAGCCTACATTACCGTGTTAACATGCTTTTCAATCCTTCCTGCACATTCTTTTCAAACTAAACTTTGCTTTAAACTGTTGTGTGCTTGGAAAAATATAAATTGTAATGTTAAAAATCTAAAAAATAACTAGACAGGTTAAAAACTTAAGATAAATCGCAAGACAGAAATCAATGTCACAAATGAATAACTTTTATTTTAGAGTCACGGTATGTTTATAAAAGATAATACTATTAATATAATGTGACTTTTCTAGAGAATTATTATACATAGTTATTTTACACAGGGTTTCCACAGTTTTACATCATTTCAGAATTCCCTGACTTTTAACTAACTCAGGATTAGTTTTCCCTGACAAAATAAATGCTAAATAATAACATAACAGGTCACCAATTTAACATGTTTAGCTCTATAACATTTAAATGCACCTCTTCAATGTCTGAGAGAAAAAAATTTAATTAACATTTTTTAATGTATGACCTGCATCACTGTACAAAAGTCTGCCATATGATAGCGCTTTCTAGCTTGTTAGTCGTTTTGGTAACTACATCAAAATTACCGCTAGGTGGACAAAAATCACGCCATCTGGCGGAAAATCACGCGAGAATGTGTACAAAACAACAAAAATGGCGCCAGCAACGCTTCTGGGTCGTTTTCATCTAATGTCGGTGATTTTAAAGTAATTTTGAGTGATAAATAATTTTTTTTTGTGATCATTGCAATTTTGCAAAATTTTTACTCTCCCAACAATAAAAACTACTTGCCCCGGGAGAACAGGCGATGGTTAACATGGAGCCCTGAAAGGTATCATTGATATGAATCCCTGGTTCTGCTGGAGGTTTATTCCTCTTCAAAGGGATTTTCCTAAACAGAAATTGTATGAATATGGTAATAAAACAAATAAAAACGTGTCTTGTGAGACTAGTGAACAGGACAGCTGGTCTCAGACAGTTTTATCTATTAAGGATACAAATGGTCATATTCAATATTATAAAATGAACATTTGTTGGGTTTTTAGAACTTTCATAGACAGCTATGATTTTTTTGACATATTACCTACAGAACGTTTAATACACAGATCCAAATGAGGAAAGGCTGATTTGTGTAAGAGCTGGACTCCTTTCTTTAAGTACGTAGGCTGCCCAGTCTGTTGCATTGTTTATTTTGGAGTCACGGGCAAGACATTTTGGGATCTTCTGTCCTAGATTAATGTACGACATCACAGAATGATAATTATTTCCCCCCCCAATTTATCCTTTAAAGGATAAATTGTTTTACAATCAACAGACAAAGAAAACTTTCTCTTTTTTTGACATTAGAGTTTTTTATGTTTACCTTTTTGTTATTCTTTCTTTTTTTTGGTATTTGTATCATTTAGACATAGGCTACTTATAATAATAGCTTTATAAATGTCATCTATGATATTCATTATTCTTTTTAGAATTTTTTTTATCATTATTACCTCCACTTACATGGCTTAGATCCTCATCTTTCTTTCATAATCAGTCTAAACTGCCTTTTCAACATGCAATGAGCTCATTCTAATGAGCAGAACCAAACTGGTCTGCATGTCTTTGCGTTTGTGCAGCAATCTTTGTAGCTCACCTAGTTTACAACACAACCACATACAGTAAAAAAAAACGAGCACAATTTAGCACCTTTTATTATTAATCTTTGAAGATCAGGCCCTAGGTGTCTTAACAAAATGTAAATAAAACATGAAAAGAGTGAAAACCTTGCAGGTGCTCCTCCCTTCCTGTTCTTTAGAGATACGAACGCTCTGAATGTGCTTCGTCTTTACTTCATTTTAGTGACATGAGGAACCTTTAACAGAACAACAAGTAGAAAGCCTGATTTTTTTTTCAGCTGACAGGCAGTGAAGCTAAAGCTGCAGCTGGATTTACCTCCACACATAAACATGCTATAGTTTATTTTTTTTATAATTTCTGGTGTTTTTCATTTTGGCTTCACTTCATAAATTTTGTCTGTAGTCCTGCTGCATTAACCTTCCCTCCAGAGACGTCTTTTCTCCACACCTGCTGTTGTTATTTCAAACTGTCTGTTTTTTTATAGATAGTTATGATTTTTTTTGACATATTACCTTTGGAATATTTAATACACAGATCCAAATGTGAGACGTCTGATTTGTGTAAGAGCTGGACTCCTTTCTTTAAGTATGTAGCTAAAAGACTCTTGACCATTACAATACAAAGGATGCTAGATGGTGAAGTTAATGTTTTTGGACCTTTAATGTCTCTTTTGCTTAACAAATGTGTTTGTTCTATTTCACTGTCAAGTTTATTTAGACTGAGAGATACTATTTAATGTGGCCTTGTTGTTCTGTTTGTGTTAACTCCCAACATCAATAAAGATATGATAATAAAAAAGATTTTTTTTTTTCTCCACTGTTGCCGCGTGCATGCTCTGTGTCAGGGGTTGCTGCAGAGATGACGACATAATAACACAACCTCTATATGTTCATAATGCAAAGTCAGTGACTGGAAGGATCATTTGTTGTCCTCAAATACATTTTTTTTCCCAATCAGACTAGATGATCTAAATGAATTTTCTATGTAAAATATATTAAGATGGCATTTTATGAATTTGATCTGCAGATGTAAAGTGGATTTAATTGAAAAAAAACATTTTGAGCAACAAAAATAGACTAAACTGGTTACATTTGGACTTTATTCCAGATCATCATTTCAGGTCAACATAATGTCATGATGGAGGCCTTTTTTTAAACAGTCTTTGTGTTTATGAGTGTGATGACGTTAACAACAGTTCAACTAACTGCTTTATATTGTAAGCTGTGTCTGAAATGAACTGACTAGTATTGCAGGATAACAGCACAGCACGCTACATCCTCTATATTCACATCATCTCTTCATTTTCTCCTGCTGCTTCTGTCGTTCTCTCATCATCCTCCATGTTTTCCTCCTGCTTTATTTCCTGGTTTGTTTCTTGGTGTTCCTCTGCACTTTGTGATGAAGCGGCTTCATTTTTAGATGCAGCTGAAATAAAACACAGGTTCATAATGCTGCCCACCACCTGCTATGATACTGTGTGTTATAGTTTCCTAAATACCTCCCGTGTCTCTCTGAGTTATGGTTCCTAAGCAGTAGAGCCAGAGGAAGGATGCGATGAGGGCGAGGATGGGCAGGCATCTCAGACCCAAAATGAGAAAATCCTCCTGAGGAACATCTGAAATCAATAAAGAAAAAATACATCAAAGATTGAAGAAGTTATTATTATTATGTTGATTAAGAAAATGGGTTCAAACAGGAATCTGAACCACTGCTAATGGAAACAGGATGTGATTCTTTAGAAAAAGAGATACAGTTAAATTAGGTCTACATATTTGACATTTTTATCATCTACAAATCTCCATTTATTTAAAATACGAATCCAGAAAAAGTGAGATTTGAGTTTTCATTATTATTGTGATGTGATCCCTGAGTTGTATGGCATGCCCAACTGTATCATTAAAGAAAGAAATGAACCATAAAATAAGCAGCTGTGATATGTATTTATTTATCTATTCAATAAATTATTCATACATTAGATATTCAATAAATTGTGATTTAACTAAATAAATGATGATGAATAAAGATATATTAAATATATTCAATGTTATTGGAAATTAATGATTTATTTTTTTTATGTATATAAATAAATACACTGTGAATCAATAATGATTATTTATTGCCCAGCCTGTTGCATTGATGCTACTCTTGCATCAAAATAGTTGCCCAAAATATCAAAAATTGCCAGAGTAGTCTTAGGAGGAGGTTTTTAAAGCACTCGTGGAGAATTTTCTCGTTTCAAAAAAGGGGTGTTTTCTTTGCCCATAAAAAATAACAGAAATATTCTCCGAGTTGACTTACAAAAAATTCAAATATAAAAGTTAAGTGATGTGTGTGAAAAACTTGTTGCACTCCTCACTCCTTCAAACAAACAATCAGATCCACATCATCAGCTGCTTCTACTTGTTAATCTCAGCAGGAGGCGGGCTGACAAGGAGGAGGGTCAAAGCCAAACCAATACATAAACAAATAAACAATAGCTCTACCATTCACACAACCTTAGATCTTTAACATTAATAATTTTGCAAAAACTTAATTAATCTAATTCTCAATAGGCTCCAACATGCATCGCTACTTTTCGGGTCACAGCCTTTAGATTTTCGGATCTTCTATCCTAGATTAATGCTAAATCTTTCTACATTCAACAACTTTCTCTTTTTTTGACATTAGAGTTTTTTGTGTTTACCTTTTCCTTATTCTTTCTTTTTTCTTGTATTTGTATCATTTAAAGAGCTTTATTAATATTGTTTATTATAATTATTATTCTTTTTAGAATATTTTTTATCATTATTACCTCCACTTACATGGCTTAGATCCTCATCTTTCTTTCATAATCAGTCTAAACTGCCTGTTCAACATGCAATGAGCTCATTCTAA
Source organism: Cyprinodon tularosa (assembly GCF_016077235.1). Classification (NCBI taxonomy): domain Eukaryota; kingdom Metazoa; phylum Chordata; class Actinopteri; order Cyprinodontiformes; family Cyprinodontidae; genus Cyprinodon; species Cyprinodon tularosa. The sequence continues at coordinate 3,080,914 of NW_024039452.1, read as the reverse complement.
TGAGCAGAACCAAACCGGTCTGCATGTCTTTGCATTTGTGCACCAATCTTTGTAGTTCACCTAGTTTACAAAACAACCACATACAGTAAAAAAAAAAAAAAAAATGTAGAATTTAGCACCTTTTATTACTAATCTTTGAAGATCAGGCCCTAGATGTCTTAACAAAATGTAAATAAAACATGAACAGAGTGAAAACCTTGCAGGTGATCCTCCCTTCCTGTTCTTTAGAGATACGAACGCTCTGAAACACATAACAGCAACAGTATTTAATGCAACATATTTACTTATCTAAAACAATCAAGTTCTTAGGCTGGTTTTTTCAGCTTGCTCAGCTGACAGGCAGTGGAGCTAAAGCTGCAGCTGGATTTATCTCCACATTTAAATGTGCTTAAAAAATTCTTGACTTATGATGTTTTTCATTTTGGTTCAATTGCATTAATATTGTCTGTAGTCCTGCTGCATTAATCTTTCCCCCGTAGACATCTTTTCCCCACTGATATTATTCTGCTATTGTTATTTCACTCTGTCTGTCTCATATTGCACGTCACTGTATACGGCACATTTGTGCTGCAACTTTAAAAAAGCCAGTCTTACCAAAACACGTTACTGGAAGAGGAAAAAAACACCTTCTCCAAATATTACTGATTGCAGCTCTTAAACGCATCACAGTGAAATGGTTGAAGCCTGAATCGCCAACATACAAAATGTGGATTGAAAAGGTCTGGGAAATCTATTATATGGAACAAATAACTTATTGCCTGAGGCTTCAAAAAGACAGATTTGTTAATAGGTGGAAACCGGCCATGACCATATTAATGCAGTAAAACTTTTTTTATTTTTTTCCTTTCTTTCATTGTATTCTATTCAATTTCTATTGTAATTTTTTATACTTACTTATTATTTTCTATAAAATTTTTATTCCATTGGTGCTGCTTATTTAATTACTAACTATATTTATGTTTGTAAGTTACTGATGTTTAACCATGTGACCTACTTTACTTTTAAGCCTAACTTGTTGTATATACTTTCAAAGTTTTGTTCTGTTTTTAACTTTACCATATAGAGCGGCAGCCTGAATGTAGGCTTGTATGTATATGTCTGTGTAAGTTGCAAAAATCTAAATAAAAATTAAATGAACAAAAAAGCCAGTCTTCATAAGTTGAAGGTGGCTTATAATGATGCACTAAGACTTTTGTTAAATAAAATTGTTTGTATCTGTTAGTGTCAGGACTTTTATGGCTGTTTTGAGAAAGCTTAAGTATAAATGTATTTGTCGTCTACATGATTCTGATAATAGAATTATTTTACTGATGACCAATGTCAAATATAGTGCAGTTAAATATTCATCAGTGCTTTGGAGACATTGGTATAATTGCCTCCTGAAGGGTTAGGCACCTTCTCTGTTGTACTTTTATTCTTTTTTTTTTATTCTTAGTGTATCTGTTTTCTTTTAATGTATATTGGACCTTGAGTCTGTAATAAAATCAATCAACCAATCAATACGTTAATCTTCACAGACTCTCTTTGCATGCAAGTTTACACCTTAGTGCTAAATTTACTAAACATAGACGCTAAAATAAATTCTACCCTCATTTGTTGTACCCGGCGGTAAAGAAAAACATCAGCACATATCCTCCCCTCTGTAAGGCCCGGTCAAAAGTCAGTGATTTAAATATTAAGGCTCACAATTAAACAAGTTTCTGCTCATTCATTTTTTTTCCACTTTGCTCATGCAATCATTTTTATGTTTTTCCTAATGCTGACGGCTGCTGTCGCTGTCACAGTTTTTAAAAGAACCTTGAAATACTGGAGTGAAATTTGAAATTCTTTTAGTAGACTGCAAGATTGTAAAGTACGGGAGAGGATTAGGGCCAGTGGAAAAAAAAAATGTTAACTGATTTTTAAATTTTATTTCAGTTTAGTATGGGAAAAAAGTCAGAATTCTGAGAAAAAAGTCAGAATTCTGACTTTTTTTCCCCATGTTAAACTGAAATAAAATTTAAAAATCAGTTAACTTTTTTTTTTTTTTTTCCAGTGGCCCTAATCCTCTTCCGTAGAAAAGTGCCCTGAATCTATTTTTTTAGATTTAAGAAACAGTAAACCAGCTCGTGTTAAGTCAGAGTTAAACTTTTCATTGCTCCACTTTAGACGCTCGCTTTGGATCCTGAATTTCATTTAATACCCGAGAAAAAAAAACATCTAGTACCGATGATAATATTGTTTTTCTCATAAAATGTTTTGATAAATGATCATTAAATAAAAATATCACATTTAGCATGAATGAATATTATTTTAATAATTGCAAATGATGTAAATGTTAAATAATCTAAATTTTAATGTAATAAAAAAAAAATTTCTGCTGGTGAAATAAAAAACACAGAGTAAAAAACTGCTGAATTTACATTAAACAAATAGAAAATATGTTGGTAAATCTAAAAATCATGAAACTGAGAGGAAAAAAAAAAGGTTAAAGGAATAGTACACCCAAAACATGATTAGCCTTCATTTTCTACTCACCGCCATGCTGAACAACACTCTGGAGTACTTTTTTGATATCTCAAATGCATCTGGAGATCTGGGAGGCTTCTTGCTGTCTGCTGATATTCAAATAATGGAGGTCTATGGTGCCCGAGGCAGAAAGGTCCATAAAAGTCCACAAAAAACGTGTCAATATTCCTCCATACTGCTCGTCCAATGTATTCCAAGTGTCCTGAGTGGATAGCGTCCATAATTTACTCGAAACGAAGTCATTTAGAATGTTTTTAGAGCATAAACAGTAGTGTATAGGATTTCCTAATAGCGCGTTCACGAGCGTACGGAAACCGCGGCAGACCAAACCAGATGAAAGTGCGCATTCAGCTCAGCAAAGAACTCATGCTCTTCCTCAACAATGAAGTCCTCAGACATTTTTCTTTCGTTGCTTCTTTCTTTGCACAGGTAAACAGTAGTGATGGGTCTGACGACACTGAAACCTCGGCGCATGCGCCGAGCAAACAGGGTGAAGCCCCGTGTCGGTGCGCGTATCTCTTTAAGGAAAACCACGTGACCGATACAGTTCCTGTGTCGCTTGATTGTGAACGCGCCAAATTGTATTTATAAACAGAAAATGTATCGACACATTTGTGGGTTTTGTTGGATGGAGATAGTTTGTGTTGTTTGCTTTACATTGGTTTTTGGCTTGTCATCTAAAACTATGGATCAATCAAGGAAGAGGAAGTTTTCACCCGTGTGGGATCATTTTGATCTTATCACTGAGAATAAGGTAAATTATTATTCCTTTCTTGTTTCCACCATTGATCATTCTTCTCTTGGTTATTCTAATTTCTTTCTGAAGAATATTTTAATTAGTTTACATGGATTAACTTTTATTTCTATTGTAGGTGAAATGTAGGATTTGCTCCCAGGTGCTGTCTTACTCTAACCGGAGCACTTCCACAATGCTGAGGCATTACCGTGCCCGGCATGAGATGGAAGAACGAGTTAATACTCCCGTGATTAGCCCTGGTGCTTCCAGAAAGCAGGCGATTGATGAGGCTGTAATGAACATGATCATTACAGACTGTCAGCCGCTTAGCCTTGTGGAAAACAAAGGGGTTCCGAGAGCTGGTCCAACTCCTTGAGCCCTCATATGTTCTGCCATGCAGAAAGGTACGTGAAACTAACTGTTATACATGTTAACAAAGTATATGCATGTTATTTGATATCAATCATTAAGCTACTCCACTTGTGTTATTAATTTTAGGCTATCAAGACCATGATTAGCCAGAGGTATGAGGAGAAAAAGGAGCAAATTAAAAAAGAACTGAAGAGTGCAGCTGCAGTCAGCCTAACAGCTGACATGTGGACATCCATGAACATGGAGGCTTACCTGGCTGTGACCTGTCACTATGTCAACAGTGAGAACCATACACTGTGTACATCAATGTTGGGAGTGGAACACTTCCCTCAGCAGCACACTGCTGAAAATATGGCCCAAGTAAAGAAAAACTTAATGCAGGAGTGGGCCATAGCAGAGAAAGTTACATGTCTTGTCACAGATGCGGCTGCAAACATGGTTGCATGTGTCAAAAAGCTCCAAATCAGGCACACGATTTGCATAGCGCATTCTTTGAATTTAACAGTTCGAAAATCATGTGACCAAATTGAGACGCTCACTGAAATCCGAAATAAAACAAAGCACATTGTAACATACTTTAGAACCAGTACTACAGCCAAAGAGAAGCTGGCACAAGTCCAGCTACAGATGGGAGGACCAGTGAAGAAATTAATCAATGAGGTGTCAACTAGATGGAACAGCACATATTTAATGCTGGAACGCATGGCGGAACAGAAGGAGTCGGTGTTGGTATCACTAGCTCCTTTAAAAAGTGATATACCTCAGCTCACTACAAATGATTATAAAATCATAGAGGAGACACTCCGTGTGCTTGCTCCATTTAATCAAGCGACAGTGGAGCTGTCTGAGGAAAAAAGAGTGTCTGGATCAAAGGTAATCCCAATGCTCAAAATGTTGCACCTCTCACTGCAACGCAATGCATTAAATGTAACCACGGAAACCGCAATTAATCTTGTGGAAAACCTAAAAAGAAGACTGCTAGAAACTCTGTGCAACCTGGAGTCATTGAGTGTAATGACAATGCCAACACTGCTGGACCCTCGGTTCAAGACCATGGCATTCTTAAGTGCGTCAAAAGCCAATGATGCAGTGAAAAGACTAAAATCAGAGTGTGCAGCAGTAATGAGAAACGCTATACCAACACAAATGGAAGATGCCCAAGCTGGACCTTCAACTCAACCATCTGATTCCAATCCAGGTATGTATGATTCTTAATTTTGTTCATTTGTATTTTAATGTTCATGCAAATCATTCCATGTGAATACTATGAATTAGTAACACAGATGCATTTTATTATTTCCTCAGATGACAACCTGTGGCACCAGCTGGACATAGAAGTCAAGGAGAGCAAGGCCAATTCAAATGTCACCACCGATGCCATTATCGAGGTACAAAGATACATATCCGAAGAGAACACACCAAGATCACAGGATCCACTACAATACTGGAAATCGCAAAGACTAAATTATCCTACGTTGTACAAACTTGCAATGACATTTTTATGTACGCCGTCATCATCAGTGCCCTGTGAAAGGGTGTTCTCAAAAGCAGGAGAAATGGTTTGTAAGCGGCGCAATCGCCTTGGCCCAAAGATGTTAACGCAGCTGATGTTTCTAAATAAAAATGTGTGAAAGAACCTTGTTCAGTCTGTTTCCAGTCTTTATTGAAGTTGCCTGCAATTACTTTTTAAATCCAGCAGATGTCGCCATTCAGTGATACAGCAAAACAGTTTCAACATAGTGTCGACACAGTTTGGGAAATGTGCCATACACCCAATGGGGCCTCATCTGCCCATCACTAGTAAACAGCACATTTCTTCTTCTACGCTTGCATTATCGGCAGAGCAGACGCTGAATGCGCACTTTCATCTGGTTTGGTCTGCCGCGGTTTCCGTAGACTCGTAAACTCGCAGGCGCGCGCTTTCAGGAAATGCTATACACTACTGTTTATGCTCTAAAAACATTCTAAATGACTTCGTTTCAAGTAAATTATGGACGCTACCCACTCAGGACACTTGGAATACATTGGACGAGCAGTATGGAGGAATATTGACACGTTTTTTGTGGACTTTTATGGACCTTTCTGTCTCGGGCACCATAGACCTCCATTATCTGAATGTCAGCAGACAGCAAGAAGCCTCCCAGATCTCCAGATGCATTTGAGATATCAAAAAAGTACTCCAGAGTGTTGTTCAGCATGGGGGTGAGTAGAAAATGAAGGCTAATCATGTTTTGGGTGTACTATTCCTTTAAGTCAGATGCTTCTGCAGAATGGCTGTAATACTGACCACTATAGGAGCTATGTGCAGTGCAGGGGTGGAAAGTAATGAATTACATTTACTCATGTTACTGTAATTGAGTACTTTTTATGAGTAATTTGTAATTTTCTGAGTAGTGTTTGAAATATGTCATTTTTACTTTTACTCGAGTAAATTTTAACCTAAGTAATTTTACTTTGCTACATTTAAAACCCCCTCACGTTACTGAGTAAAAAAAAATAAACAAATATTGATGGTGAAAAAATTAAATGCCGCCCTGCCTTACAATTACCCTTTGTATTGTCTCATAATCCAGTGCTGCGCTTCAGAAGATGGCAGTTGTAATCATAATTTAGGGAGTATGGATGAGGAAAGGCCTGAAGAGGAAACATATTCTGGAGACGAAAGCCAGAAAAACCCTCGGCCATATTTGGAAGAATTATTTGTTTTCAAATGCACAAAAGGAAAGAATGCGATAATGCAGCGCAACATGTGCCTGCCCAGCAAAACGGAGCTTTCGGCTTTTAAAACATCAACATCCAATTTACGAAAAAATGTGGCGGTAAGTCAGTTATCATGGTGTTGTCTGTTGGACAGTAGGATTGAACATTGTTTGCACTTTATGGTTCAGGTTGTGACTCTCCTTGTGCTGTGAGGAAGTATGTTCTTTAGCCTTGTGCTCAATTTGATTCAATTTTATTCATGACTCATCCTTTTTTGCATTAAATAACTCAAAGTAACTAAGTAACTTTTACTCAAATTACATTTTAAATAAAGTAATTTTGTACTTTTACTTGAGTAAATTTTGAGATGGGTAATTTTACTTTTACTCTGAGTAGAATTTAGGCAAAGTAAAGATACTTTTACTGAATTACAATTTTTTAGTACCCTTTTACCTCTGGTGCAGTGTTTAAATCTAATAACCACTTGCTGACCTGTTTGAAGCAGAGTCAGCACTGAAAGAACAGACACTGATCCTGATGCTCTCGTTTTCTGCACGCTGTTAGCTTCATCTCTGCACAGGCGCTCGGCCCGTTCTGCTTTCGTCCTGCTCCTCCTTTCTTGGTCGACATCAGATGCTTGCTGAGCTCTCTTTGTGCTCACGACTTTATTAACCGTGTGCAAAAATGAACCACCCCACCAGATGATTAAAAGACATCCAGTTACAGTAAGCCTAAATCCTTAACTCAAGTTGTGTGCAAAATGTCCCACTAATAAAAATTGACACAAATCCTTTTGCGAAAGCAAAATTAAAGGACAGAAGCTGACAGAGTCACTCCTCTAGATGTCCAGAGTTTAAACTGATTCATGCATCCATATTTACCACCCTGGGGTAAGCTGATTCCTCATCCCACAAGCTTGATTACAAAACAGTACAGTCCTCTCAAGTTCAAAAACAAGTGTGCATCATTTTGCGTCCCTGTTTTTGTTTCAGGTCTTTCTGTATAGCAAGTGAACTTTCCAAATTTCCTGTTTTTACAACACCTGTCCTGATCCATTCTTGTTTTCTCTTCCATTCTTCTTCTAAAAAATGTTTTCTTTTCATTTTTTCTCTTTCGGCGGCTCCGCCAGTTCATAAATCTCCAAAATATTAACTCTTTGTATAATCACCTGTGGGCAGCAAAGCATGATGCTATTAAAAGTTATGTTCCTAACAGAACACTTTGCTCTCAATCTGCAGGTTTATTAGTGGTTCCTAGAATTTCTAATAATATCTAAGACATCAGGCTCCTCTCCTGTGGAACCAACTACCAGTTTTAGTCTGTGAAGCAGACACCCTGTCTACTTTTAAGGCTAGGCTTAAAAATTTCCTTTTTGATAAAGCTTATAGTTAGAGTGGCTTATCCTGTGCTATCCCTATACTTATGCTACTATAGGCTTAAGGCTGATTTATACTTCGAAACTAGGTCGTCTGCATGGGTGTCGCAGTGAACAAAAGACAAATTGTAGGTGACCGCAGACAGGAGGCCGGCTTGTTTTGTTTATATGACCGCAATTGTGGAAAACAAATCCTAAAGTTTGAGCAGTTAGAAGAGCAAGCTGCGGGAGAATGCTGGGACCCTTTTTCCACCTGGATCCCCGCTCTTTTTTGCCGTCATGTCTCTCCGTTGTCGGACAAACTCGGCCCAACTTCCTCACCACCTCGGTTCGTATCTAGACCCACAGCTAGTTCCTGTCTGCTTGAGCTCACTGCGACACACTGCTGCAGGAAGTATAACCAGTCCCTTAGACTGCTGGAGGATAGGGACCCTTTCTTCATAATTATCCTTTATTCTATCTCTATTCTCCCACTATGCAGAATATGTTAGTTCAACCTCTGATGTTCTGCTCTCTCTGCTTTTTCTCATAGTAGCTTCATCTGGTCTGTTCCTGTTTGGCTGTGACTCCATCCTGGAGAGAAATATCAGCTGTGCTGCTGCCATCAACACCTTTGTTTATAGATCTGCCCGTTTTTTGTCCTGTTTCTCTGACCGTGACTGGCTGGATGTGCTCTCTTCATCCTCTGACATGGGAGATGGCTCGGTGCTCGTCTGCCTGGCTGCGTGTTTCCTGGACGGGGCCGCCTTTTACAGCTGCTTTTTCTATCTCTGCTTCTGTCTCCTTGAACCCCAGTTGGCCTCAGCAGATGGCCGCTCACACTGAGCTTGGTTCTGCTGGAGGTTTCTTCCTGTTAAAAGGGAGTTTTTCCTCTCCACTGTCGCTACAAGCATGCTTAGTGTGAGGGATTGTATTCGAGTCAATGAGTCGATGCAATCAACTGGTTTTCCTTAGATAGAAAACTTTGAATCAATTTGACTGGATGATCTGGTGAACTGTAAAGTGCATTGAGATGACGTGTGTTGTGAATTGGCACTACTGAAATATAATGAATTTAATTGAATTGAAAGCTTTGTGTTGAAAAGCTGTTTGTCTCACTACAAGAACAGAACCACAAGACTGGCACTGGTTCAGTGGTAAAAACACTTGCAAGCATATTTTTCCGGGTAAAGCCAGTTGGAGGAAATTACAAACTTCTCAATCGTCTCTTAAACTCATAGGATGCCATCACAGTGACCTAAAGAATGATGCATTAAAATAGAAAAAATAACTTGGTGCAGCTTTAATTAGTTTGCACAATGACAGTATCAGGTATTCTTACTTTTTAGGCTTCCCCATATTTTTCCGCCCTAATTGTCTTCCAACAACTCTACCAAACATTTGCTTCATCTGTCCTTTAATGGTAATTATAAACTTAATAACAATTAAAAATCAGCCCAAAAAGAGTAACCTTAAGCACCTTGTCACTGTGGCTGTTTACTGGAGAGAGAAATGAACTGAAAGTATATGTGTCCTTTCAACTAGAGAACGAAACGCTCAGTGGTTTAACAGTCTTCTTTTTTTATCTATAGTCATAAACGGCAAACAGACCAGAATCACTATTCAGCTGAAAACTAAAGCATGAGGACGTTTCTACTCAGCAATCTACTGCTGCTCTATGCCTGGTTTTCTCAGAGTAAGTTACGACTAATATATTAGAATATATCATACAATAAGTAACTCTATAGAGGGATGCAGATTTGCAGTTTTTAAACAAACTAATATTGATTTTTAAATTTTTTAAATTGAAATCTACATTAGTAATTTTTTCTTAAGTGCATCTTGTCTTGAACTGAGGAGGTAAGTGAGACTCTTTGCCAATGGAACAAGACAATTTGCATTTAATATAAAAAAACAATTATTATTTAAATTATTTCAAGTGCATATTATCTAATTATCTTATTTTAAGAGTAAAAACATTAATTCCATTGGCAAATCATCTTATTTACCTACTTAAATTAAGGGTAAATACACTTAATTTAAGAATCTTTTACTTATTTATATATCGTTTTTGCAGTGTATAATTGATAAACTTATAGAAAACAAAAATAATTTCAGGTGAAACTGAAAAAAGTTGTTCCACTCTTTCTTTGAAGAAAATAACCATCCTAAAGATAAGATCTATCAGAAATCTTACATTTTGTCATAATTTATGTCACACTTTAGTGGTATTGTATATAAATGATGTCACACTTTGTTGATGTGTGCAGCAAAAGGTACAACAAAGATACTGGACTAATTATTCATGCAAAAGGTACCACATGAAAACATTAAAAAAGGCATATTTAGATTCGTATGCCTAGTGATAAGATAAAGTTCAATAACAGCAAACAAAAAATATAATAGCATTTTTTAAATTAAATTATTTCTTTGTCCGTTTCGCCTACTAGACATGCTTTTTATGACTGTATTGTCTTCCAATGACTTTACCGGTAATAAATACATTTCAGTATATTTGTTTGATTATTTGTTTCTCTAAGTCTTAGAAACATTCCTCATATTTTTTTTAATATTTGATCTTTAACTGTGAATGTTATCTAATAAGCAAAAATCAGGAACCTTGAGACAAAGTATGATGTTCCAAGTGAATAAAAATGATCTAATTGTTATTAAAAACCTCATGTCTCTTTCCAGGTCTTTCTTCAGACTCACTTGTTGTTACTCAGACTCCTGATGTTTCTGTCCAAGAAGGTGAAACCGGAAGCATCTCCTGCTGCTGGAAAGGCACTCCTGAAAGAGTTGACGTCAAATGGCTGAAAAGCCAAACTTTGATCAAAAATCAGAAATTCATTAATCAGTCTATCAGCTCTCAGAATGAGCAGGGAAATACCTGTTCAGTTCTGATCTTTGCAAGGATCACATACAGAGATTCGGGGCGATACATCTGCAAGGTTTCTGTGGAGATACCAGTTTTAGCTAAAGGTGAAGGAAATGGTACAACCATCACAGTTACAGCCAGAGAGACGCCAGATAAAGACACCATAGCAGGTAATAAAAGTCTCACCTGATGCACATTTTGCAGCCTAACTGCATATAGACAGTTATTGATATATAATATATATTTGTTGTTTGGTTTGACACATTTTAGCTATGTATTAAAGGTCATTTTCCTTCATCTTAATATTTCTACATGATGCATTATGCATGTGATTTCATCGTATATGTTGTCTCTCTTTCTTCAGATGTTTCTAAAAGTGCACTTTTTACTTCCGGTGTCAGTAAACCCCAGAAATTAATGCAAATTTTGATCTTGTATTCTGTATATATTCTGCAAATGAAGTTAAAAACAGTCGGTGCTTCTAAAGAGTCTAAAACCAGCATCGATTTCTGTGTTTTTACTAAATGACCGCACACTGTTCCTTCATGTCTCTCTACAGGCTTGTCCTCAGAAATACTTGGTGTAACTCAGAGCCCTGACGTTTCTGTCGTAGAAGGAGAGACTGGAAGAATCTCCTGCTGCTGGTCTGGGACGGCTCAAAGAGTCGGCGTCAAATGGCTGAAAAACCAAACCTTAATAAAAGATGAGACCGTCATAACTCAGTTTAGAGTCTCTCAGAATGAGTCGGCTCAAACCTGTTCAGTCCTGACTTTAGCTAAAATCACAAGCAGAGATTCAGGAAGATACGTCTGCAGGGTTTCTGTAGAGGTTCCTGTTTTAACTGAAATTAAGGGAAATGGTACAACTATCACCGTAACAGCCAGAGAGACCGCAACTACCAGTACAGAAAAAGGTGAGTACATGTGCTGTTAACATACTGCAGGCTAACTGTGTTGGGTTCATGATTAAACTGTGTTTTACAGTGTTGTCAGATGTATATTGTGTTTAACACAGCAAATTACATTTAAACAATTGAAAATAGCTTTCTACATAATGCATCATGTATTTAATTCTGTCCTGTGCAGATTAAGTGACAAAGGCACCTAAAGAAACATCTGTAAAAACAGTCTTTGGCATTTAAGTAAAACTGTAAATTGTACTTTTAGGAGTACTTTTATTGTACTATGTACTTTTACGTCTACTATTTGTAATATTTGTAAAGTGTTTCAACTTTACTGAAATAACCTTTTCTGCTACTCTACCCACTCGAAGTAAATGAAAAAATAATTATTGGTTGGTCTTGACCCTGGATGTGTCACCTGCTTTGTGGACTGGTGGCTGTTGTAGAGTCTGGCCACGTTTAGGGTCCATCTGCACCCCTGCAGGCACTGGGGCCATTAAATTGACGGTAAACATAATGTATACATCATCCTGCAGGGGCTCCCCTAGAGGGGACACACTGTCAGTAAGGGAGGGGAATGCAGGGGTGTGTTATACCTCCCCATGTGTTGGGTGGAGGCATGAGTGTTTGCCTACCCTCCCACCTACTGGAACATCCTGAGCCCCAAGTATGAGCGGGGAGTGTCTCCTTCCATTTCTTATTCTCCGAGCAGATGAGAGGTGCCTGGTTATCTTGGCACGCTGATGGTTCTCTAGGTGCAGGGTTGAGTACTCCAGTTTGCACCATCTCTTTTCTGGTGGCTGCAGGGCCAGCACTGACCCTCCTGGCCCTTTGGGTTCCCCACTAGAGGGTGGTGCGCCAAAGGGCCTCGGACCTTTGGACCTTGTGCTATCATCCGGGTCCACCTTAGGTGTGACCGGTCCCCGACTGAGCCCATTGGCTTGCTGCCATGGCCCCTTGGGATCTCAGCACCATGGCCCCTCAGGGACTGGGCTCCTTTGGGGTTTGCCTCCTCTAGGGTCGGGCCCCGGGTGCTCTCGTCCTCCCTTCTCTGATGGGTGCGGCCATCCCTATGTTTGCCCTCATTGTGTCCCAGTCATCTGAGGTGGAATATCTGGGACTTGTGTTGCCTCTTTATTGGTCATGGACCCTGTAGAGCGAGTCTGGGGCCGCCCACACCTGCTATTGAGCATAGTTTCCCTCTGAAGAAGCTTTGTAAATCCTTAATTCACAAGCATGGACATGCATACATACCATGGAAGTTTGGTTCCAGGTATTCAAAGATACACATTAATATAAAATATTAAGTTGCAGCTGCAGATATATACAACCCTTGATAATATTGTTTAATCACAACAGGTTTTGCCTTCTACACATATAGATATCTTAGAAATACCCACTGCTCTGGAAGCATTTTTATCAGAATCAGAATCAGACATACTTTAATAATCCCAGAGGGAAATTACTTTTCATTTCTTTGGTTGTCTGTTGTCTTCTTTTTGCTGTTTTTATGCTCTCTGTGTTCTATACCTCTCGTCTTATACAGTACAGGTATAGAAGCAGACTTCTAGGAGTTACAATATATCTTCAGTGTTGTCCATTTTTTGCTGTGTTGTATTATTTTCTCTTTTAATGCACTCTTTCCTGTCTCTTTCAATTTTTTTTCTCCCATTAGTTCTTATCCCCTCTTTCTTTCTCACTCTCTTTCCGTCTCCATGTCCGTCATATACAATTTTACTCCCTAAATCTATTTCAATAAAGGTTCTTAAACAAGTATCAAGCAAGACCTTATGGCAACAATCATAACGGTCTGCTTGTGAAGGTAAATCTGTTGGGTTATTGCTGCGACTTTGATTCCTTGGGCTATATTAGCAAAGCAGGACAAAAAAAAAATATTCTGTCAAATTTTGCAAGATTTCTTTAGACAATATTGGCATGGATTTCAATGATTCTGAATGGATCTTAAATGTGAAAATATCTATATTAAAACATCCATGTTATTGTCTTACTTCTGTAAAACTCATTAACCTCCAGCCACTAGTTGGCAGCACACCACCCAAGAACCTATTATCTATCTCCTGCACCAGCCACAGTTAACGGCAAGATATTGTGAGGTTTTACAGAGCTATATCATTATAAATATCAAGTTTTGTTGCCGATGTTAATGTATCAGGATATATCGGATTACATTGTCTCATGACAGTTCAATTGTGATTCATATCTTATCTAGCCTGACGTAGTCCTACTCAATTCTAGTCAGAATATGAGTCTGATACTGCTCCATAGGGCTGTGATTATCGGGCGTGTTTTGAACGAACCAGGAAAAAAAATGCCTCTGCACTCAATTGGACAGACCTACAACCAATAAGAGCAACGGAGTGCGAGACGTATGTTAAGCGATGCATAGTTGTTGTCAACAAAAATCAAAGCGTGCAGTTGCACGCCTAGAATAAGAAGATGAGCCTTGATCGCGTTTCTCTGTTCCTCTTTTAAAATTAATTTGCTGTTGATATCTTCTAGAACAGACCTAATAACAGAATCTACTCACCTCAACTCTCCAGCGGCAGCCATTGTTGTTGTCACCCCAGCGCGCTTTGGTGACGTGGTTGATCACATTACTGTTGATCATCTGTCCATCATTGTATAAAGCCCGCCCTGACAATTTGATTGGCCCGCCAGATATTGTGCGAGCATACTCGCGCTACTACTGAGCAACTACTACTCGCGCTACTACTTCCCGACCTCAAACGTTGTGGGCGGGACTAAGTTCGGAATGGCACCCAGGCTATATCTTATCACCAAAGCCATTCTAATTTACACCCCTACAAGGTAACTAACTCAAATAACTCGAATTAGTTACACCCCGGTGTAACTAACTCGAGTTATTCGGAAATCAAGTGAATATACAATAATAGTAGATATTGCGAGGGAAAGCTGCTTACCCTCACCTGACTTATACACATGAATCACTTTAAAGATTGTTTTTATAAATTAAATTATTTTGGAAAAGATTAATCATGTATCACTGCTCCATCATCTCTCTCTACAGGGTTTCCCTCAGACGTACTTGTTGTTACTCAGAGTCCTGATGCTTCTGTCCCAGAAGGCGAGTCTGAAAACATCTCCTGCTGCTGGATGGGAAAAGCTCAAGGATTCGGCGTCAAATGGCTGAAAGATCAAACATTAATAAAATACGAGAATGTCGTCAACCAGTCTACAGTCTCTCAGAGCGATCAGGCAAATACCTGTTCGGTTTTGACTTTCTCAAAAATCAAAAGCAGAGATTCAGGAAGATACGTCTGCAAGGTTTCTGTAGAGTTCCCAAATTTAACTGAAATTGAAGGAAATGGGACAATAATTACAGTTACAGCCAGAAAGACCTCAACTAACAATGCAGAAGCTGGTAAGCACACATACATCTGCTGCACATTCTCTGACACTAATAGATAAAATGTTTTATCAGAAGCTTGCTGTGAAAAATAAAAATAAACATAATTAATACACAGATTGGCAAAAAAGTATTTAGTCTGTCACTAATTGTGTAAGTTCTCCTACTTAGAAATATGACAGAGGTTTATAATTTAGACCATAGATTCACTTCAACTGTGAGACAAAATGAGAAAAAGAAATACAGAAAATCACACTGTAAAATTTCCAATGGATTTATTTGTAAATTATGGGGGGAAAGGTTTATTTGGTCAAAAACAAAAAGGCAACTCAGTAATTTGTAGCATAACCTTTGTTGCAAATGAAATAGGTCAACATTTCCTGTGAGTTTTTAATAGGTTTGCACACACAGTACCTTAGACTTCTCATTTCCTGTCTTCGAGGTCAGGTGTCCTGCACTCTTTAGATACGTCTCTGCTTCAACACGAGTGTAATCATCAGGTCATTCATCAGATTCTGGAGAGCTTGAATCAAGGGCGTAGGTTTGATTTCAACTTCAGTAGGGACTCTATTTGTCTGATGTAATTGGCCATATGCAAAAGTTATGCATGCTCTGTTTTGATAGCCTCGTGAGACCATCCTGATCTTGCGAGCTTTCAAGGTTCGCTAATCAGTCTGGAGACTCTCCGTTGAAGAAAATTTGGAGCCGTTCATCAAACGAACGTCCAATCAGCGTTGGCTTTGAGGCGGGTTGAGGTGTGACGCAACGAGAAGCGTGACAGTTCAGTCTAAAGAACATGGCGGCTTCAGCCGATGATTAGCGTGGCTATCGAGCAAGTTTTATCGGAATTACAGAGTATTTCTTCACTGAAAGAAGAGCAAAACACTGCTCTGGAGGCTTTTCTCAGAGGAAAAGATGTTTTTGCTCTTCTCCCGACTGGTTTCAGCAAGAGTAGCCTGTCTGTCAGTACGTCATATGCTTCGTTGATCTGATTGGTTTATTTGGCCCGTCTATCACCAACATAGGCCAATCAGCTAACCAGTATTTTCGCCCCTTCCCAAAATTACTTCAACGGAAGGTTTCCAGATGGATATGCGGAGCAAATCCATCTGGCGGAGTCAGGTTACTGTTTTTCATGCTTGACGTGAAAATCAGGGTGTATTTTGCTTAAAAAGAAAAGCAGCATTTCTTGCTATATTTGTATAAATGTTATAAGCGCTACACACGCTAGATGCTGTTTATCAATATTTGAAGCATCATCGGCTCTGATGAATGAAGAATTATGACTTTTTTTTCCACTTTGAAAAGGTTTGCATTTGAAATTACAAGCGATTAAGACAGTAGGTAAATCTGTGCCTATTTAACAAAATATAGTCTAAATATGTCTGTTATATCTGGATTTATCCTGTTTTTTCTTTTGAAGATATACAATTGTACAGAAGTAAAACCCACACTTATCTTTTAAATATTCTCTCTGTATCATGAAATAAAGCAAAATAATAGATTCGAGGGACACCAAATAAATGTATTGTATAGTTACTCTATTTAACCCATATCATGTATTTTATCTTGGGCTGAAACAATTAATCAGAATAATCAATTATTGAAATGTCAACAAATTTAGTAATCGATTAATCGTTAACTGGTATATGGAGACTCTAAAACATGTCTTTAGCTCACAGAGCGACCCACTTAGAGCAGGAAATATACCAATACGATTGTAAAAAAATATATAAGCAAACATTTTTTTGTCTGTCAATATTCTCCATCCCCTCTACTGCTGCAACCAAGCTGTATTGTAAATTATAAACATGTTATTCACATCTTATTGTTGGTAGGGACAAGTAGGTCTGACCAAAATGTTGGTAGGGACATGTCGCTATGGTCCCTATGCAAACCTACGCCCATGGCTTGAATGCTCACTAAGGAGGTAATTTAGAGAGTTTATTTAAGTGTGGATGTAAAATATCTAGGTAATTGGACCTCGAGGACAGGAAAGCCTTCTATATGTGGTATTTATGCCAATTCCTTCATCAGATCTCTTCTGTAGGAGTAATATTTTCGGTCTGTCACTGTGCCAGGCCGCCTTTCAACTCCCTCACAACTTTTCTATGGGGTTGAGGTCTGGTGAACTGCTTAGGCCACCCAAACACATTGAGCTGCTTTTTCCAGAGCCACTGCTTTGTTGACCGTGTAGTTTGTTTGGCATCATTGTTATGTTAGAAGACCGCAGCTAATTCCATCTTTAATGTTATTCGCCTAAAAACATGCAATAAATGACCTAGTTCATTCTTACCTCAATATGAGTCAGTCAGAATCAGAAATACTTTAATAATCCCAGAGAGAAATTACTTTTGTTAAATGCTCCACTTACAGTTTTATATAATATATACACACATCCAACTATACAATATAATAAAGATAAAAAAAATAAGATAAAAATTAAGAATAAAAAGTGATAAAATATATCCAAATATAGCTCTTCTGTATACTTATTGAATACATCATGTGATGCTAACATACAGTCACTCCCTAATGTGACTGTGGGTGGTTTTTGGCCTGGAGTTGATGTCATCAGACGGTGCCCAACCTTCACAGGGTGTTTCGACCCTTAACCGCTACACCCTCCAGCTGGCGGGTCAGCAGTGGTGGCCAGGTCACTGCCCATCATCTCCAGGCCTCCAGCCCCCCTCCTCCCTCTTAAACCACAACCAGCATGAGGCTCTCTCTGCTGCCTCCCCAATCCTGCGCACAGCTGTCTTCCTCTCCTTGCCAGATATTCCAAGTGCAGTGAGCACAGACCACATTGACTGTGCTGGGAATCCTCTGCATCCGACCTCCACTGGAAACAGCCATGCTTGCCAGCCTTTGTCTTTGCAGTCCATGATGAGGTCTTGGTATTTTAGGTTCTTCCTCTCATGGGCCGTATATCTGTACGTATATCTATGCATATGTAAAAACTAAATCCAAATAAAGTGAAAATCCAAGTAAAGTGATACGTGGCATGCAAAAATAGTGCATAAATGTTAATTACTGGGGGGGGTGGGTGGGGGCTGAATCACTTGAGGGAGGCGTTATAGAGATTGATCATCCTGTTTAGGAGAAAAAAAGCTCCAAAGCGTAATGTTTTTTACCGCCATAATTCACACTAGGTATGTATGTGGAGCTGTTAAGCAAAATTAGGAGCAATATTGGCTATTTAGTGTATTTTCAGAGAAGAATAAGGGGTTTATTTTTTTCCAAGTCATTTTTTACGCAATGTAATTCATTCATTTATAAAAAATCTTACTTTTTTAAATAAATATTTTGCTCCAAACTAAGTTTGGAGTTAAGTTTGGAGTTTAATTTGCAAATGTATTGAATAAATACACTAAATATTTAATTTGCAAACTAAATATTTAGTTTGGATCCAAATATTTATTTAACAAACTAAATATTTAATTTGTAAACTAGGGTAGAACAGAGAGTGGGAAACAACTAACCAGCCAAAATAATAATAATAATGCATGAAACCTAACTGTAGTATATTTTCCGTTACCTGCAGCTTTTAGTCTATTTTAACCTAATTAGAAAAGTCAAACATCGTCAGTGCCATAGTAAAGGTTCTACCAAAGAGTCCAAAAGCAGCATCAGTTTCTGCATCTGGTTCTGAAATGGTGCAAGGTGTGTGTTGTATGATCTAACACTGCTCCATCATGCCTCTCTACAGGTGTTTCTTCAAATACTCTTGTTGCTTCTCAGAGTCCTGATATTTCAGTCCTAGAAGGACAGACTGGAAGAATTTCCTGCTGCTGGACAGTACAGGCTCAACGGGTGGGTGTCAAATGGATGAAAAACCAAACACTGATAGAGCAAAGGATCGTCATTAATGAGCCCGAAGTCTCTCAGAATGAGCGGCCGCATGTCTGTTCCGTTCTGATCTTAACAAACTTAACAAGCAGAGATTCAGGGAGGTACATCTGCAAGGTGTCTGTAGGGCTACCCATTTTAACGGAAGTTGAAGGAAATGGCACAACCATCACAGTTAAAGCCAGACATCACCATGGTTTAGCCGGTGAGTAAAACATTCATGTGAAATCTTTCAATGTAAAGGTGAAACCAATTGCTTCCAAAAAAAAAAAAAAAGACATGCAGGGAGCTGTTATTCATTAAGTCCTTCCACTTAGTTCTGGTATTTTTGCCAATCGTTCTCATGTGGGCTTAAATTGAAGGAGATTATCAAACGTTTTTTTATTTCTCTCAGTTGCTACCAAAGTTGATTAATCGACACCAGGCAACGTGCCTCTTATAGATTCCCTCTTACCAGCCTGCTGCAGGTCTACAGCTTTCTTCCATCTTTGGTCTTTTTAGTATTTTAATCATGTAGACATCATTTACTTTAAAATAGCTTATAGTGCATTTGCTATGACTTTCCGTTGTATGTATGACATCTTCATTTTGAGATGTGTAGAAAGATACAGTTGTTACTCAGGGTGTCAGCATTTCAGTAAAACCCCACTAATTGACATGATCTTCATGCTATAAACAAATGAGACCTGATAATCAGCCAGACAGGATCTTCAGCTTAAACGTATAATGAAATTCTGCAATGCTGAACTGGTGACTGACTGAACATGAGGGCAGCAGGGTTGAGTAAGCAGATGAAGGAAAAAGCAAGCTGGTAAAAGGCTGAACTGGCTGATAGCAGACTTTAACAAGGTGGATTACTGAACAGGGTTAAGGCAGAAGTTGGCTGACAGACTGTTTGCAGGCTTTGAGCAGGAAGGCAATGTCTGAATAGGCTTGAGGCAGATGATCGCCAAAAGGCTGGTTGGTGCCAGACTTGGGGCAAGCGGATAATGTCTGAAAAGGCTGACGATTGGCTTTGAGCAGGCGGGAGGCAGGTAGAACAGACAGGTGACCGACAGAGGCAGCCTAAGACATTACCAGAGTCAGAAGTCATTGATCATCCAGTGATAACAGGGTGAGCACAGTAACTTTTAAAGGCGGGAGGTGTTAACAGAAACTGGAACAAACGTTATGCAGGAAAGGTGACACAATGGCAACAATTGACACAGAGAGGCAGTTATTAATAGGAATGATAACAGCTGGGAGAAATGACAGTGACTAACAGACCTCCACCCTGTTAATTAACAGTATTTAACAGGGTGGAGTGAAGCAGAGAGTGGGAAGCATCCAACTATCCAGAAATATCAAACAGGCAGGCTGCAGGAAAACCACCACACAATATTTTCTCTTACCTACAAATTTAATTCTATATTGACGAAAAAATTTAACTGATACATTATCAGGGCCTAGGTTCATGGATGTTCTACCAAAGAGTCCAAAAGCAGCAACAGTTTCTACATTCTGTCCTAAAGTCGTGCAATGGGTGTGTTGTATGATCTAACATGGTTCCATGATGTCTCTCCAGAAACTCTTGTTGTCACTCAGAGTCCTGATGTTTTAGTCCAAGAAGGAGAGAATGGAAGAATTTCCTGCTGCTGGACGGGAAAGGCTCAACGAGTGGGTGTCAAATGGATGAATAACCAAACACTGATAAAGCAAAGGACCGTCATTGGAATCTCTCAGAATGAGCGGGCGCATGCCTGTTCTTTTCTGATCTTAACTAATTTTACAAGCAGAGATTCAGGGAGATACACCTGCAAGGTTTCTGTAGAGGTACCCATTCTAACTGAGGTTGAAGGAAATGGCACAACCATCACAGTTAAAGTCAGAGATCACCATGGTTTCGCCGGTGAGTATAAAATTCATGTCAAATCTTTCTTTCTAAAGGTGAAAACAAATGCTTCCAAAAGAATTTTCACATGGAAAAAATGACAAGTTTTTATTTTTATTTTGTTTTATTAGTTATTTAGTTTTATTTTAGTTTTTATTTGTATAGCTCCCATTTACAGCACATTTCATGTCAAGGCAGAGACATTCAATCTAATTGAGTCAAAGTTTAATATCTAAGGAAAACCAGCTGATTGCATCATTGACTCGACAGCAATCCTTCACACCTGTGAAGCAACAGTAGAGAGGAAAAATACCTTTTAACAGGAAGGAAACTCCAGCAGAACCAAGCTCAGTGTGAGCGGCCATCTGCTGAGGCCGACTGGGGTTCAAGGAGACAGAAGCAGACATACAGAAAGAAGCAGTGATACAAAAAGCAAATCCAGGAAACGCACAACTAGGTAGAAGAGCTCTGAACCAGCTCCCAGGATGAAAGAGCACATACAGTTAGGGGTTGAACTAATGATTACTGCAGAATGGGAGAATAGAATCTAGCAGAATGACGAAAAGTGGTCCCTACGTCCTCCAGCAGTTTAAGCCTGTAGCAGCATAATTATAGAGATTGCTTGGGAAAACTTGAGCCACTCTAACTGTAAGCTTTGTCAAAAATGAAAGTTTTAAGTCTTGCCTTAAAAGTAGAAAGGTTGTCTGCCTGTTTAAAATGAAATTCCTTTGTATAGAATCGTGTATACAAAATGACAAAATTTATCTGTCTAAGTCTGCCTCACGGACTATCAACCAATGTAGTTGGTTCCACAGGAGAGGATCCTGATAACTAAACTTTTCCTTACAGTCTGACATTAAATTGGACAAAACTTGCTCTGTTTTAGATCTATTAGGTTTCCCAAATTATTTTGTACTTTTGGAATAAAAGATTTCACTCCCCTGTCGCTGAATGCATGCTGGGTGTCAAAAGGAAGAATAAGATATCCTTTCACAGGCCTCTAAAAATACTTAACATTAGCTGGAGTGTTAAACAATTCCCCATGTGGAAGTGGTGCAACCTAGTCGTGTATGAAAGTTGTCCTCCCCTCCCCTTGTACATAAATTTATCAATGAAACTGATAACTTTTCTATTTGGATAATCCCATCTGGGATTAACCTTCTCTTGATGCCTCAAGATTTTACACAAAAAAATCTACATGTGCTTTACTACTGGTGTCATCTAATGTTGGATATATAGATAAAAAGATATTAGAGATGGTAGTTGAAGATTTATTATCTGTTTAGCATCAGTAGTTTTTGTTAAGGTTCTGTTTGTTCCGTGATATGATGTGTTGTGAATTGGCGCTTTCTAAATAAACTGAATTGAAGTTTGCCGCACCCCCACCCCCCACCCCCTCTTTGTGTATGCTGTTTATTTTTGTGTTCACTTCACTTTCACTTTATTTTTTAGCAAATAATCCAACATTAAACAACAAAACAATAATATTAAAACAAAACAAAACCAACAATTTACCAAAAAAAAAGGAATAGGCTGAAGCAAAGCTTACCCTGTTTTATACTTACAACCTTTACAACCTACCAGGTTCTTTACTGCGTATATAAATATTTAAATCTACATAACATAGGATTTTATCATTTTACATTTTATAGCCCTTTTAAAATTCACCAAGAAAGGACATAACTTTAAATCATCAATCACCAATAACTGAAACTCATCTAGACTTTTTCTGGCTCTTCTCTTTTGCACATTCAAATATAAAAAAACCTCGCAAATTATATTTATTCTCTCTTAACTTAAATAATTTCTGAATACCAGAAGGAAGACTTTTGTTCACTGCTTTATGCATTATTTCCAGTATTTTTATATAAACAATGTCTTTGAATTTTAATGTGTTGCTTTGAATGAAGACTTTATCAGTTGGTTCACAGTATCCCACCTTATTAATAAGCCTTAGAGCTTTTTTTTGTGACTTAACTAACTTATCAATAATTGTTTTATTTGCATTTCCCCATACTTCTGAACAATAAGACAAATAAGGCATAACCAAAGAGGAATATATAATATGCAACCTTTAATATCTTTTAAATCTTTTATTTTAAATAATATTCCAATAGTTTTTATTTCTAATATATTCTATGTGAGGCTTCCAACTAAGTGTGTTGTCTATAATAATCCCTAAAAGTTTTGTCTCATAAACTCTTTCAATTTCAACTCCATTTATACATAACTTTACATCGTTATAGGACCAATTACCAGAGAATACCATAAATTTAGTATCCAAAAATTTAGTTTTTTGGATACTGCAAAAATATCATTTAAATAAAGTATAAATAATTTAGGTCCTAGGACTGAGCCTTGAGGAAGACCAAATTTTACTATGCCTGTTTGTGACTTTGTGTTATCAATTTGTACATATTGTAATCTATTACTTAGATAACTTTTCAACCACTGGTATGTAACCCCCCCGTAGGCCATACAGTCGTGCATGATAAATGGTATCAAATGCTTTACATAAGTCAATAAACACACTTACGTTATTAAGTCTCTGGTCAACTGCTGCAGCAATGTGCTCCACAAACTCCATCACAGCTTAAGTTGTAGAGCAGTTGTTCCTGAAGCCGTACTGGTGCTTATTAAATAAATGATTTTTATTGAGAAAAGAGTCCAGCTTTTTTATAAATAATTTTTCCAGAATTATTGAAAATTGTGGTAGCAGTGATATCGGCCTATAATTTGTTAATATTTGCTTGTCACCACGTTTATGGACTGGCATAACCTTTGCCATCTTCATTTTCAAATGTTAAAATGATAGGTTAAAATATTATTCTATATAATTGACTGTTGATAAGATCCAAACCAATTGGCTGGGCTGACTAAGCATTACATGTCATAATGTGCAGGGGCGTGCATACATAGACACTAGGTGGTGCTAAAGCACTAGGAAGTTTTCACTTTATCAAAGAAAATGCCCTTTTGAAACTCGTTTTTTTTATTTTTTTTATTATTAATAATATTAAGATTTTACTGAGGTCGGTTTTGAAATGATCTATTGAAAACCTGAGCCATTAAAAACGACTGAAACAATGCCTCGAAATGAGTCACCTCCTTGCGCACACCCAACCAGCCTCTCTCTCTTCCTTTGTCACGTGAACTCGCGCGGTCGCCCGCAGGGCATGCCAGATGCGCAGCATCATAGCAGTTCAGTAGCGTCTTAAGATAGCAGGAACGGTCGCTGACAGGCTGCTTGTCCCGTGCCCCATTAGCCAGGTAATATACAGATCAAGCAAAATCATTTTGTTGTGCATTAAAATGTCTCATTCAGCAGCACCAAACAAGCATTTTTGCCGACTGGTCACCTGATAAACTAGTTGTCTCCTTGTAAGATGCTATTTTACTTTCAGTATAGTTTGCAATTGCAAATCAACGGAGGAGGATTAGGGCCACTGAAAAAAAAATAAGTTAACTGATTTTTAAATTTTATTTCAGTTTAGTATGGGAAAAAAGTCAGAATTCTGACTTTAATCTCATAATTCTGACTTTTTTCTCAGAATTCTGACTGAATTCTGACAATAAAAAAGTCAGAATTCTGACTTTATGTCAGAATTTTTTTTCAGTGGCCCTAAGCCTCTTTCGTACAAATCTATGTGTTAAGACAAACGTTTTCTGTTGTATAGGTTTTGTTAGTGTCATGATCGGTTCTCTAATGGAGACCCAAAGATGCAGAACACCACTAACGGACACAGGATGAAAAGTTTAACAAGTTTATTTGCACAATCACAATGAATATGCAGAAGGCTGGTTCGGGCCTGGATTCTGGTTTCACCGGAGTCTGCGTGAGAGACAGCACAGTTAAGGACTGTTGACGGGGTTGGGTTTCCAATGGTGCACAGATAGTACCTTGAGGGTTCTTGAGGTTCTCTTTGGGAGAGTCACTGTTGGTTCTGGAGAAGGATTGAGTAGCAGAGTCCGTTAGCTGCTTCAGCGTCTCACGTCTAGCTTTAGCAGACCTTGGCCTTGGTTTCCCAGCTCTAGCCCAGAGCTGCTTGGAGGTTGTCTGAGAATCTTCAGGGTTTGGCTCTGAGGGTCGGCTCGGCAGGTTAGCTCTTCCAGAGCTTTCACGGAGGAAGCACGAGTTCCCTAGAGGCACAGAAACAGAGGTTAGAATCCAACTAGGGATTAGAGTCATGGAAAATCACTGAGATCTAGGCTTTAGCGCTGACCAACTGGAACAACACTGCGGCGTTGAGGTAAGGTCTGAAGGCAGCTTAAGTAGTGGATCCTCTGATGATCTTGATGAGCTGCAGCTGTGCAGGAGGCTCCCTCAGAGGATCCACGGCGGACTCTGCTGGAGAAAGATGGGATTTTCTCCAGCTCCCAACAGTTAGGCAACATAAACACATAACACATTTTGGTCTCTTTATTGTCTTAATTCTATATTGATTTAGTAATTGCAGCACAATGCCAAGAAAGGAGGGTTAATCATATTTGAAAATCTTAAAAGCTGTTCACATTTTATTTTTAAGTGGTTTGTGCAGCAGGTATTAAAATAGCTATTATTTTGTAGGCTACCATAAGTCATATCCACGTGACAAGACTTCCAGTCATGTTGCCCTAATAGCCCATTATTTAAACTAATGTGGCATATTTGATAAAGCTATTATTATTATTATTATTATTATTACTATTATTATAATATTGTAGCCAGTCACAGCAGGGAAGCTCTATACCATCAACATCTACCAGGACAGGAGATGAGTAAGAGTTCAGGGAAGACACAGAGACAGAAAAAGACCAGGATGAGGGAGAGCAGATGGGTGAGGGAGAGCAGATGGGTGAGGGAGAGCAGATGGGTGAGGGAGAGCAGATGGGTGAGGGAGAGCAGGGAGATGAGCCAGATGAAAGAAGTATGCTTTAGTCTGTTCTGTTGGTGATGTGACTTTTTTCCATTGAAAACTCACGTTTAGAGAATGTTACAAATAAAAGTCAAATTTAATTCAACATGCGTGTATTTTTTTCCACGTGCGCTAAAAAGTGCCCCCCCCCCCCCTGAGCACCTGCCCCGCAAAATGTCTGTGCACGCCTCTGATAATGTTTAACAAAAACTAAGCGACCTTCTGCTGCGATACATTTATCTATGATTTGTAACCACGTTTTATTACAGCTCATAAAGATTTACTGAAAAATAACTTTAAATAATCCATTCGGTGGGTATAAAAAATTCCCCCAGTAAGGTGGGAAGTGAAGAATGTTCCGCAAGAAACGTCTAACAACAGATGGGTCTTTTTTGTAACTGATTAAGTGGAGTTTAAAGAAATTGACCAAAGGGTAAAATGACCAGCAACCTGCAGTGAGACTATTTGTCACAATAACCTGACTAGTAAACTTACTTCTGCATTTCTGATCTTTTGTTTGTGAGGAGAGATTGCTGATGTTCTCTTGAACAAAGATGTCATCTTTGCTCTGAGATGCCTGCCCCTCCTGATCCTCATCACAGCCTTCCTCTTGTTCCGCTGCTTACAGTCTAAAGCTCTGAAGGACATTAGAGGTAATGAAAAAGCTCTTCACACTCAGTGATGTAGCCGGTTGTTTGAAGCATCTGATTAGCTGTCATTACATTAATCTGACTGGTGGTTTGTTTCAGATTCAGCTGCATATGAGAATGAAGCAATACATTAAAAAGTGGAGAGAAACACCAAGAAGATGAGAGAACGAGAGAAACAGGAAAGCACTGAAGAGACGACGGGATTATAAAGGATGCAAATTTTGCTGTGATTCTATGTTACTAGATAATATATTTTATTGACAACTTAGAAGATAAACCATGTGAAATTAAAATTCAGACATATCACTGTTGGTAGGCCTCAAACATGACATCACACTGAACAGAAATGATCTCCTGGAATAAAGACCAAATGTAATCTTACTTTTTCAAGTTTGTCTGCATCAAACTATGTCATTAAATGTTTTATTTATTATTTAAGTCAATTAAATCTTTGTTTAGATGTCAAAATGTAAGCAAAACGATTGGAAAACACCAAAACAGGATAAGGGAGACTGAGATAACCGAGAACTGTTTATGTTGGATTACAGATTGGCAATCCAGCATAAACTGAAGGTCATTAAATGACCTCATTCTCTTTTCCCAGATCTGTTTTGGAGGTTCTTGCTGCTTTTTCTCAACACATCGTCTGAGCAGAACTTATTTCTCACAGCATGTCTATGACAGGGAAAGAAAAGTGTATCCATCTTTTCCTCATTTCCTCCATTTTAAGACGTTATCGTAAGCTGTTATTTTTGGTTTTTTTGAGGGGGGGTTGAATGTCACAAAAGTATTTGCTCAGGTGAAAGACAAGGCTATGGATGCTTTTAAGAGCGGGTCTCAAGAATCCAGCGTTTCAGCTGTTTTACTATGTCCATTCAATGTTGTTTTATACTGTTTTACCTTATTTTATTCTGTTCTAAATGTTTGTAAAGCACCTTGTGACGCCGATCTCTGTGAAAGGGTTTTATATGTATTAACCCTTAATTAGTTATTTACTTTCTTACTTATCCTACTGATGCCTGAGACACTGTTTTTCAGTGTAAGATGTAAAAAAAAAAAGGGAGCCAGACTGCTGTAGGTTAAAGGCTGTTTTGCGTTTGTTCCACGCTGTCCGTAACTTGTTTGGTTAGACTGTTTGTGAATCTCTTTAAGCTCTTCGCTTGTGTTACATAGATAGTGAAATCTTTTGCATAATCGGACAGACAGAAAATTGGCAAATACCTCATCTGTTCTCCCTCAGAAAGAATAATAAATGTTGCCTGAATAAGGACCTCTAATGTTGTTATTGGTTGTTTGGAAATTCCCTTAAGCTTCTTAAAAAGTAAAAGTAGTAATATTTCATTAAGACATTAGTTTTCACATGCAAGAGGAAAACCTATGGGGCTTAAAACTACTAAACTACTACATCTAAAAGTTACACCAATCTGTGGTTTTTAAAATATTCAGCCACAGCCTTAGATCTCATTCACTGTAATATAAATAGAAGAAAAATAAAACATTTTCTTGTTTTAACTGTATTGACCTAAAAACGAAAGAGAAGTGTTAACAGATTGTTAGAATGTGAAACTGTTGCAAGTCAGAAAGGATTTACCAGAGTCAGCAACCGGAACTTCACAATGTTAAGGAACAAACTTTGGCTTTGTCCAAACATCCACTCTAATCATTATATTGTCATAAAATGGGACAGATGGACCAGTATTCAAAGTGAGACAATCTGTAGGAAAGTTCAAAACGTTTATTAAAATGAAAACATAGACAGAACAGGAGTGCACCGCTGTGGATTCATTCACTCACACTCTGGGGAAAGAAACACAGGTAAGTGACTATGATCATCTGAGAGAAGATGATAATCTCAGTGAGTCACTTACCTGCTTTCACAGTTCAGTCCATCTCTATAGAAAGAGCTGCACTGCAGCCGATGGGTGGCAACCAGACGCGGCGTGCGTCGCCCAGAGTGTCCCTGATGCTGCAGCCCTGGAGAAGTTGTAGGAAGCCGATCCAGGTCAGGGTAAGACAGAGCAGGCAGGAACAGTTCAGGAGTCCAGGAAACCTCTGCTCTATCAAAGGTTTCCACCCAAACAGGAACAAAGAGATCCAGACTTCCAGGAATCCACAGAGCAGACAGGCAGGTTCAGAGTCTCACGGGTCCAGAAGCTTGCCCACACAGACACGCACAGATGCAGACAGGCATGATCAGTGGTTGAGAGAACAGAGACAAGAAATTGTAATAGGATTTTAGCACAGCTTTAAACTGGTCTTCTCCTTGGAGCTAGGCTTACGGAAATAAAATTGATCTTCTCCAGGTTCCAAGCCAAAACCCCGAGGGCTCCACGAAGAAGGACCAGGACACGATCAGAAGAAAAGAAAGTCACAAAAACCCTCTTACCCCACTGGCTGCCAGAAACCAGGATACAAACCTTGGAACTAACTAAAACTAGCAGAACCGAACACAAAACACAAAACAATGATCTGGCCTTGATAGCTGGAACTGAGCCCAATATAAGGGAGAACGGCAGGTGGCTGAGATGGGTGACAATTAGGAGCCAAACTGAGTTAAGCAGGTGAAAGTCATGAATAATTAAGATGAGCTATTATGGCAAATCATGACACATATAGGGCACTATATAGTGGTGCTGAGTGTCCGAACATCTAATGGAGTAAAAAGTTGTGGACTCGAAATTTCCCTCAAGGCACCTTGAAAAATTGTGATCATCCACGGTCCCCAGATGAGCAGATATATCCCAGATTGCTTTGCAAGTGCTCTTCTCGCAAAGCAATATGAGATTTGCTGTGAGGGCGAGAAAAAACAAAGATGGTGCAGGCACCATGCGGGGAGGTAAAGTTACGAGATTAACGGGGAGCGAAAAGTAGTGATCATCTGTCTGAATGTCAGTTATCTGAGGTAACTATAAAGTCCAATATATAGTCCCTGCTCTATATAGTGATTAAGGGGTTAGGGCGGACGTTCGGACACACCCTTTGACACTTTCTGAAAATGCCGGATGGTGTTGTATCTCACTGGTGAACCTAAGCAAATTCCAGAAACTGTCCGGGTTGGTTTGGGGGATTAATCGAGTTAATGGTTTGTCCAGGGGAATATACAAGCTCAGATCCATTAGAGCAGAGACAGGCAGCATAATCAAGGGGACAAACCAGGGTTCGGAATATGAGAAAAGGTCCAAAGTCAGAGTAACGTTATCCAAGATTCAGAGACAATCCAGGGGAGAATCCGAGCGCGACGTCAGGGCACAGAAAACAGGTCAGAGATTAAAAAAAAAAAAACTATGACAGGTCCAATAGGGTTCAGGCAGACTCAGAGAATCAGGAGCCAGAATCAGGTCAGAATCAGACAGACAGGCAAGTACCAGGAATGCAGGATTAAACTTACCGGTGGGTCATAATAATCTGGCATTAGTGACTAGTCTGAGAGCTGGTGAGCAAAAGGATCTGATGGAGGAGGATTTGAAAAATCTTCAATAAGATGAGCTAACAGTGGCCACCATGGTGGAGCAGTTTACTGCTTCCTTGCAGCAAGAAGGTCCAGGGTTTGATTTCCAGTCTTTCTGCATGGAGTTGGCATGTTTCTCCCTGTGCATGTGTGGGTTCTCTCTGGGTACTCCAGCTCCCTCCCTCTGTCCAAAAACATGATTGTTAGGTTAACTGGTGTCTCTAAATTGTCCTTAGGTGTGAGTGTCTGTGCATGGTTATGTGTATCTGTGTTGCCCTGGTGACTTGTAGGGTGGAACCTACCTTTCTTCCATAGACTGCTGGATATTTGCACCAGCCTCACTGCGGCCCTGATCGATTAAGCTGCAGACAATGGACCAATGAATAAACTGTAAATTTCCCATGCAACCATTAAGTATATTAAATTTTTATTCTGAGTAGCCTTAAATAAGACAAAGGCATATCTAAACTAAGTTATGAAGTAAATATATTCGATGGTTAAACTAACTGTACACTAGAAACGAAGCTCTAGTGAGCACAACCTAAATAACCTAGTTCACTGCACTTATTTTAGTAGGTGCTACCAGTTTGCATGCTTTTTTAAAGTAACGATGACTAATTGGATTTTAAAGTGTAAGAATGGTGTCAAGCATTTCATCAGGACAGAAGAGTCAGAAATGGTGCTCAAGAAAGAGGGTGGAGTTATAAGAAATTAAAGGAATAGTACACCCAAAACATGATTAGCCTTCATTTTCTACTCACCCCCATGCTGAACAACACTCTGGAGTACTTTTTTGATATCTCAAATGCATCTGGAGATCTGGGAGGCTTCTTGCTGTCTGCTGACATTCAAATAATGGAGGTCTATGGCGCCCGAGGCAGAAAGGTCCATAAAAGTCCACAAAAAAACATGTCAATATTCCTCCATACTGCTCGTCCAATGTATTCCAAGTGTCCTGAGTGGGTAGCATCCATAATTTACTCGAAATGAAGTCATTTAGAATGTTTTTAGAGCATAAACAGTAGTATATAGGATTTCCTGAAAGCGCGTTCACGACGCTACGGAAACCGCGGCAGACCAAACCAGATGAAAGTGCGCATTCAGCTCGGCAAAGAACTCATGCTCTTCCTCAACACTGAACACTGAACAGACACTGAATGCGCACTTTCATCTGGTTTGGTCTGCCGGCTTCCGTAGCGTTGTGATCGCGCAGGTGCGCGCTTTCAGGAAATCCTATACACTACTGTTTATGCTCTAAAAACATTCTAAATGACTTCGTTTCGAGTAAATTCTGGATGCTACCCACTCAGGACACTTGGAATACATTGGACGAGCAGTATGGAGGAATATTGACACGTTTTTTGTGGACTTTTATGGACCTTTCTGTCTCGGGCGCCATAGACCTCCATTATTTGCATGTCAGCAGACAGCAAGAAGCCTCCCAGATCTCCAGATGCATTTGAGATATCAAAAAAGTACTCCAGAGTGTTGTTCAGCATGGGGGTGAGTAGAAAATGAAGGCTAATCATGTTTTGGGTGTACTATTCCTTTAATATAACTCCAGTAAAGCAAAAACAAAAGTTGGTTTGTGAATTCAAGATTTATTTGATAAATTTATCCATGGACTTAAGAAATGTTGGATTGATAATTTTGTTAAACATTACTGAGGCAGGACCAGTCATTGGATTGTAACAGTTAGGTTTCTCCTACTTTGAAGGAAAAAAAACAGTTTCCCCCTCAGTTGTTCACGTGCTCTTTGCAGGCCAACCAGACCCATGTGCTATAAATTATCAGTTTACAAATGATGTGGTTTGAGCCATCAGCGCAATAATAGAGTCAACAGGAAGACAAAGCACAGACCACATCGATACATACAGCCCTGCATGTAAAGATAATCTATACTTCAATAAAGGTCAGCCTGTCAGTTCACAGACAGACATATTAAAGAATGATCTCCATCCAAACCATTCCCCTTTCTTTAATTTTCATGTATTTGCCTTTATTTACTCCCACTCTGTGATTATATAGAAGAAAGTCTCTGTCTTCTTTCCATCTGCAGCAAACTTTGCGAAAAGCGGTTTTATGTTTTACTTCACACACACTTCAGACTTAACAAATTAAATCAAAAATATCATAATACCTCTTTTAAAGGTTTGCTTCTTTTAGCCAGTTTACATTGAATTATATTTAAAGTTATTTACATATAGAATGCTTTTATTACAACTTGTTTAACATGACACAGCATGTTGATGTCCTATGGTGTTCATTTGTGCAGACGTTCACTAATCGCTATATTTAGATAGTTAATCACAGGTTTAAATAAGAGCTAACTTGACTTTAGCACTAGAGATGGAGTATGAGTCGCCAGAATTGACAAAGACTTCTGGATAGGTGATGAAACGTTTTCAGCAAATGTTTAAGCCTGTTTTGTTGTTTTCATGACCCTGATGACAGAACTTGTGTAGAGCCCTAGAAATAAAATAGTGTAGAACGTGATAAAGTTAAAATTGATCTGCATAATTATCTTTTTGGGCAAGCGTTTATTTGATTTATTATTGAGTTGGCACAATTCATTTGGTTTATGACAAAATATGTGCTCAAACTACTTTCTTTTTTATTTTTTATTTGTATTTCATACATTTCTGTCATGACAATACCCCTTTAAGAGGACACAATGCATGATGGGAAAAGTTCATGATCTGTGTGTATGTTAAAGAGAATAAAACTACCAGTATATATGCTGTATGCTTGAACCATGGATTTAGTTTAATAAAGTTGCAAAAAAGCGAAAATCTAATTGTTTTTTTAGTTCTTTTTAAGGGTGCAACACTTGCACAGGCATCTTTAGAGGGATTCTGGTTATGATCAAATTAGAAACCTATAAAAATCTGCCACTTTCTCTATTAATGTTATTTTTACCCTAATTCTGTCTTTCTCTTCCTCTCCCTCTATCTATCTCTCTCTGTATCTCTCTCTGTATCTCTGTCTAGTTCACGTTACCTTTTCTCCAGCTCTGAGCAGCATATCTGCTTTTTCAAGCAAGGCCTAATTTAAACATGAGGTACTTCTAAATACACATTATCTTTTTAGATCATCTAGGGACAAAAATAAACAGACTATATTGTAATTTGCCTATTTGTTAAAGAGTCAGTGCCTAAGCTGATTCCAATTCATTCTCAAGATTTATTAACAAACAAGCATTTAATAGGCATCGAAACCAGTAATCTCTCTGATGTTGCTTTAATTCTAACTATATCAGACCAAATAATGCACATACCGCTCTAAAATGGAAACAGGATCTATCACTAGCTCATGACACCAACTTCTGGATCCAGATCCACAATAACATGTTTATCATGTTTAGTTTACGTCAGATTCAATTCAACATAATACACAGAGCTGACCTCACAGGGCAGCAGTTCTCTAAAACCAGGTCACACTTTGATACAGGACAAACTGCACAGAAACACAACAGACAACATTTATATGTTTCACTGTTTGGGATCAGGTAACATGCGATGGACTAGCGACCTGTCCAGGGTGTACCCAGCCTCTCGCCCATTGACTGCTGGGGATAGGCTCCAGCACCCCTCGCGACCCCACTCGGGACAACCGTGTAAGAAAATGGATGGATGGATGGATGGATGGATCAGGTAACAGAATCAGTTTCTGCACTCCTGAACTGCTGCATCCCTCCCTCTGCATCGCCAACTCCATCCCACGGGTCACGGAATTCCCGTGGGATGGGAGTCAGTATCAGTAACGATCACATGATTGGGACGGTACAGGATTAAACATTAACGGGAGCAGACGGGAGCGGGAGCAAACCAATAATAACTAAAAAAAAACTAGGATCGATGCCAAAAAATAAAATAAAATAGAAAGAAAAAAAATCCAGTACTGGCGCAGCGCCACCATTTTGTATTTTTTTTCCTTGAAGCCTACACTATAATGCGAGTCAAAAAAACTACACAACCCAAAAACCAACAGTGCTTCCGCTCTGAGTTTTTCACCCACGCTCAAAAACAACAAGAATGGGAGTGGTGCAGGAGCGGGAGTCATTCTGAATGGGAGCAGGATGGGAGTGGGAGTAATTTCACAAGGAGTGGGACGGGACAGGATTTAGATTTCTACTCTGGCCCGGGATCTGGACGGGACACAATTTTTTCCTGTGGGAGTGGGACGGGACAGGAGTGAAAATCCACTCCCGTGTCAGTCTCTAGTCCTAGCTATCATGAACTAAACCAGGCTCACAAATTGGAAATTAAAAAAACAGCAAGGATTTCACAGTTGAAAAGTTCACTAGTTGATTGCTCTTTATCAAAATATTGGTCATCCTCTGAATTTACAATAATAGAATCCCCTCAGTTTCAAACCACATTCATTCCCTTCCTTTAAAATAGAGTTGCTGACAACTCAATAATAAATCACATTTTTTCTCTCCATTTTTTTTGCTTCCCTAATACAAAATATGTAGACATTCACACTCAGTCATCTTTTTATTGACTCCCATTCATTTGTACGGCCTAACCCAGACCCTTACCTTAACCAGTCAGCCTCAGCAGATGGCCGCTCACACTGAGCCTGGTCCTGCTGGAGGTTTCTTCCTGTTAAAATTGAGTTTTTCCTCTCCACTGTCGCTGCAAGCATGCTTAGTGTGAGGGATTGTATTTGAGTCAATGAGACAATGTAATCAACTGGTTTTCATTAGATGGAAAAGTTTGAATCCAATTGACTGGATGATCTGGTTGAACTGTAAAGTGCCTTGAGATGACATGTGTTGTGAATCGGCGCTGTCAAAATAAACTGAATTGAAATTAACCTAGCCTCTTTCCCTCTGAAAGGGGAGGGGAGCCAATCTGCATTTGGCTCCCTCCCACTAGCAAAAAAAAGCTGAGTCTAACCCCTCACTGCTAAGCTGCGTGGCCTCTGTCCCCATGCCACTGCATGGCTGGTGACATCATCACCCTGGGTTAGCATTGATGATGTCGCCAGGGCGACAGACATCAGGAAAGTAAACAATGGAGATATGCTGGTTAATATTCTCTGTCATCCAGATCATAGTCATCCAAAAAAGTAAAAAAAAAAAAAAAAAAACAATCTACTGGACTTTGTTTCCAAGTTTGAAGACATTTCGCTTCCCATCCAAAACCTCGAACTCAACACTACTTCTGAAATTTTGAATTTAAGAAGCTTCCTGGATGGGAGGCGAAGCGTCTTCAAACTTGGAAACAAAGTCCAGTGGATTGTTTTTTTTTTACTTTTTTGGAATAAACAATGGAGGGCAAGATGTAAGGAAGCCATGGTAAGCTGTTCAATGTGCTTTATTGTGTCGCTCTTTTGTCCCTCTGAATCCCTCTCACATCTGCTGCTTTATGTTTACCAAATGTAAACAGAGTTGATTTGGCTTGTTAGTTTAGACGTGGCTGGCATGGTGTGTTGGTGTCCGTACGTTGCACTAAATGGTGTCACAAAAATTAACGGGTCTGGTGTTCCCACAGCATGGCGATCAGAGCCAAGGCAATTTTAACATTGGTTGCTTGCCGACATCATTTGACCCAGGTGGATGTCAGCCGTAGGCATCACTGAGCTGTTCCCACTTCCACTAAAAGACAGTTGTTCCCGGGTTTAAACTGTTTTTTTGTCCAGTGGGAAAAGGGTATTTTGAGACCCAAGAATAGAACTTTTTCTTACACGTACAAGTAACTCCCCACAAAATAGCATATTTCCAGGAAATAGGCTCTAACTGTCCCCACTAGTTAGCCAATACTTGGCCACACACGCATTCTGTTTTTTAAATATTGAAGCTACTTTTCAGTTTAAAAGGAATATCCAATCGAGGTATCTGCTGGAACAAAGCAGAAATATGTTTTTCTGAACAAGGAGATGAAGAGCTGACCTCTAAGCAGATGTTAGATGTGGAAAAATCGACATCAAAGATCCTCATTTATTTTAATGAGTCAGAGCTCAGGATAAATGTTAACCTCACCTACCACCTCTGCCTTTCACACTGAGCTGGCTGCTACTTCCTACACTTCATCATTGGAAGAAAATACATTTGATGATATCTGATTTTTAAATTGGTATTTTCTTGGGTTTGGATCTCCTATGAATTATGATTCTTTATATTGCTTTGCTTTAATGGTGCTTTTGTGGTGAACTATGTAATGTGCGAATATATTTCACTTTATCTCATATTTGTCATGATCTGGCCTGTTTGCTCTCCCTTAATAAGTAATTCCTTTCACCTGTCGTTTTCCCTCCCTGCCTCAATTATACTTTATTCCTCTCACCTCTTTCCTCCGGTTTATATTCAGTTCAGCCTGAGCATTCAGGGCCAGATCATTATTTGTCTTTCTGTTAGCCTATCTGTTATTTTGATTCCTTGGTTCATGTTCTGGATCCTAGCTGCCAGTGCAAAGAGGGTTTTGTGTTTGTCTCGTCTCCTGATTGTCCACTGTTCCTCCCCCGCTGAGTCCTCTGAGTTTTTGGCTCTATATGTGGGGAAGTTCAGTTTTTATCCAAGTAGGCCTGGCTCCAGGAAGGAGACCAGTTTAAAGGTCCTGCATCAAGTTCTGGTTCCACGTCCTGTCTCGGCTACCCTCTTCTACTGTGCCTGCTCAGCTGCACCTGAGACTGTCTGCTCATGTGCGTGACCACCTGGTCACGCTTTCGGTCCCTGTCAGACTCTGAACCTGTCCCGGAGCTCTGTTATTACCTGGAAGCCTGGAACCTGCCACCTGTTCTGTTCCAGCCTGTCCTGCAACCTGTTCTGTCCGTTCCTGCCTGATCTGTATCCCTGATCCGGATCAGCTTCCTGCAACTCCTCCGGAGCTGCAGCACCAGGGACACTCTGGGTGACGTGAGCCACCTCAGCTGTCAAGGGGTATGGACTGAACTGCTAAACCAGGTAAGTGACTCACTGAGAACATCATCTTCAGTCAGATGATTGTGGGCACTTACCTGTGTTTCTCCCTTAGAGTGTCTGAGAATGGGGCGGTGCCCCGCCCCCCTCCTGCAGTGTCCGTGACCTCAGCTCCACTTCAGTTTTATTTTAATAAACTTTTTGAACTTTCCTACTGTCTCCTTGAATACTGGGTCCATCTGTCCTTGGTTCTTGACAATATTACATTATAATTAGATTGCAGAGCTACGTACAGCTTCATTCGCAAACAGTGTAGGCATTTTCCATGCTATCTGTGAATACATCATTCATTATCATTTCCCAAACCCTCGTCTGTTAGTGTTTATTTTACCTCATCAATTACAGGGACAGTGTGAGAAATCACTATTTGGACTCCTGCTGATTTTTATAGACTGCTCAGTAACAAACAAACCCACCTTCTCTCATGTTGATGGCTCTTTCTGTTTATTAAAACTAAGTCCAAAGTCATGCAAGAAGGGCCGGCGATTGCTATAGGCGAGCTAGGCAATTGCCTAGGGCGACAAATGTGTTGGGGGCGCCCTCTAGCGTCGCCCTTAGGCTTACTTCCCATTAATCATAGAATTAGAAAAAAAAGCGAATTAAACCGGTTATGAAGCGTCCGTCAGTTTGACTTAACCTTAATATATAAATAGCAAAATATGAACAAATAAATATACCACCGTTTTTTTATTTATTTTTTCACATTTAAGAGAAAATCGGAAAAGATTCTGATCACTTTTCAAGCGCCCTCCAACCCGGAAGTCGTGACGTCAATCACTGCAGCATGTACACCAATATTTTGGAATGAAATTGTAAGCAAACAGATATTAAAAGTAAAACAAGTGAAGTCTGGCACTTAACTTTGCTCGCGACTCGAGAATGGCTGAACGGAAAAGACTCCTCCTCCTGCCGCCGCAGTCGGCCCGTCTTAATCATCCACTCAGAGTACAGACTTTGTAGCTTGTTCGGTCAGTTAAAAATATTAATTGTGAAATCCGTCTTGTAATCGGAAGCATACAAGCTAGTTAGCTTGAAAAGTAAATAAAGTTTCAGACGTGCTGCGTGATGATGTGTTCAGATTGGCTCAGTAAAACGACAATTAGGTTATCATGATGCGTTCAAGTGTAACGTAAAGAAAACTGGAAATTTAGTTTTTGGCGAGAAACATGAGTAATACAGTTGTATATTGCTCTATATATAATTAAACTACTGATGCCAACATTTATTAAAAATTACATTTAATTTAAAATACAATTATTTATTTGTTAAATATTTTCCTAATCACTAAAAACATGATGAAAAGTGACAGTAGACAATACATTAACCAACAATCGTGAAAATATATTCTAGTTAGTTTTATGTCATTTCGAAGTGGCCTATTACATTAGCCGTGTTTATTAAAGGCTAGAAACGTTTTTGTTATGCTCACTTGTTAAGCAATAGAAGCAATACCAGTTCTGTTAAAAAAATTTTGTTGCGTCGTCTTTCCACCAAATAACTGAAAAGTATTGATAGTGGTATTGATAAAGACTCGGATCGATAAGGAGTATCGATAAAGGTATCGATATCAATAAATATTAACGATCCCCATCCCTAATGTTGACATCATTTTTTTCTCAGTATATATGCAGCAGAATTATGTGCTATATTATTAGCTTGAGAATGGGTAGAAGATACTAATATAAATAAAATATTTTGTAGTGATTATCTGCATTGATTATTCAAAAGGGATGTACAAATAATCATCAAAATATATGAAGTTATGGCTCAATCTCGCCTAGGGCAACCAAAGGGCTAGAACCGGCCCTGCATGCAAGGGTTTCCTATCTCCTTTAATGCAGTTCCTTTTTTTATAATTAATGCGTGGAAAACAATCAACTTTTGAATCAATAAGTATTGAATGCAAACATATGAAATATAGTAAAGTATTTGAAAGAATGACTAATATTAATGCTGTTTAAAGAGATAGGATTGAAATCTTTCCTTTTGTCTGGGGAAAAAAAAATGTATGCTGACGGTAAAAAAAAAACCCAAAGACATTCCTCTGTTGCAGGTCGGACGCCAACACTTCATAACTGGTCCCGGAATAAATCTGAACCTTCATTTAAAATATAAATTAGAAAGTGGTTTAAAATTGAATTTGAACTTCACATAAAAATTCAGCAGGACGTTTGTAAATAAAAAAAAAAAAAAAACGATTTTTGCTGCCATCTGGTGCAAAGGTAAGCTCTCTGCGCAGGTTTCCCTCCAGCGGAGCAGTTTAGAGCCACAACACAGACAGCTTTAACCACTTAACATAACAGCTGCTATAACTTCTGAATGTGGTTTAGCTTTACCAGCTTCTCTTGTTACCAGTGCTGTCAACAACTTGGTTTCATTTGATGATAATGCGTCTAAAAAAAGAAACACTTATTGTTTTTTTATTGCTCTTTTAAAATTTACCACCATACAATTTAACACAAAGATCAAAACAGGATTTCAGTCAACCTATTTTACACTGAATTAAGTTTTTACAGTGATACTGTATGTAAATCTGCTCAAGTAAGAGTTAAAGTCAGTGAAAAAGCTTTTACTCTATTTGGTGTCAATAATCCGCCAGTGTCTTCCTGATTTTTACACTGAAATTATTAAAATTAACTCTGAAAAGTTGACACCGGCTATAGAGTAACTTTTACACTTATTTGGAGTGGGACCAAACGTTACATTTTAAAGCAGAGTTATATTCAACTCTGTAGGTGTTAAAGTAACACTAATTATTTTTACTGTGTTCCATTAGCCAAGGTGGAAGCTTTCGAAACGGGGACTTAATAAAGCTCTGGAAGAGAAAGAAGACCGAATCTGTTCAAAGGAATGTTCTGGAAGATTGGGTGACTAAATATTTTCCATTAAATAAATAAAAAAGAAAATCTGCTTTCTCTTCAGCAGACTGCTATAGAACAGACTCAGTGTTTTCAGTCTAATGTTTTTGCACATTTGCTGTAATACGGACCTCTATAGGAGATACTTCCTGCCCAACGCAATTAGATGCAATAATAATGACTTCATTGTTCTTGATGATTCTTTTAAGAAAAATGTAAGTTTTGGTTCCATCGACATATAATTCAGTTTAGATTATAAGTCTTTTTTTATCAAAAAGTGACAGTGGAAGCAACATTAACTTCCCTGATGATTGAAAAATTGCTCATCATTGTTGCCCTCCACTGTTTGGTAAGAAAACAAAAGTTTTCAAGAGAAATAGTCAAAAAGTTAATTCACAAAACACTGGAGCATACTCCTTCATAATTGGTTTCATCACTGCTACAGACAAAAAATGAATGACTTAGAAAAAACTCAACCCGCAGCTTCCTGTTTCACCAGTAGAGGGCGCAAAACACAAGTTCTCTGAGAGGAAAACCCATTTTAAACCAATTTAAAAAAAAAGCTGCCTGCAGAGCTTTAAAATACAGGATATTATAGGAAAGTAATTGGTTAATATATGTAGCCTTGTTAACAGATGAGAAGGTCAAAAAACTGCAAAAATAAAACAAAAATGCAGATACAGTCAAGATCTCAGTGCAATAAAGATAACATTAAATAAAATAGTAATAATATTTATAATGATAATAACATTGTGATTCTACATCACAAGATAAATGTTGGTTTTAAAATGAATTAAATCAAATCTGAAGCGGAAAGAAGAGTAAAGTTGCAGCAGCTGCTCAGCCTCATCTGATGGTGGTGAAGCTTTGGTTAACCACTCAGAGCAAATGACGCAGAAACATCATCACAGTTTCCTGGAGATGACCTCCCTGTCTCTAACATACTGGACGGTGTGCAGAAGTGTTTGAGTCTTTTTAATCATCTTAAAAATACAGTTTAAACAACAACACTTTAAACTAAATACTATTTATTATTGTAATTTACTTGAAAACTTGTGATGCATAGAAAAATTCTACAAGAAGACAGGTGAGATGTTTTAATAGGATTGCTAAATGACTGACTAATGATTGATGAAACAGAAGCTGGTTAATATTCCAAAGATCTATAGATAGAACTTTTAAAGATTTTCTTTACTTTGTTATTTAGGATGGTTTATGCAGATATAAGGAATAAAAATCATTGTTGGGCTTTTCAGGATGTTTAAGGACAACAGCTCTGACTGCAGTTTGTTACCTCATCATTAATTATCATCCTTGGACATGTAAGCCGTGCCTATTGAATCATCCCCTCACATTTTTCCACATTTTTCAGCCACAAAAGTACAGCAAAATTATGATGGAAAATAATTTGCGGTTTTCTAAAATCCTAACAATTTAAAATGTGAATAGATACAGCTGCTCTGTGATGGCCTAAGTTGTTTAATAGAGAAGTTGAACTAACACTATATAGGCCGGATCTATCAAAGGTTTGCGTGTATAAAAACGTGAGCTATTTCACTGCGCACGCTAAAAAATGTACAAACTGATCTATCAACAGCGTGCTAAAAGGATTTGGTCTTTAAAACGTGCAAAATAGCGCCTCTTATCCATTTAGTACTTTTTCTGCTATGAATATGCAATATGGGGCGTTTACACGCAAAAGTGCATCTTGTGGGAGGAGAACATGTAAATATATTAATTTAGCACTCGCAAAGTGATTTATTAAACCTGAAAGCAATTTTGCTAATGGTATCTGACTCTATATTTAACACGTTTCAAAAGAAGGTGCAAATGGTCTGTATGCGTAATTGCGCACACATGGCGGCGGTTATTGTCGCAAGAAGGAGACATTGAAATGAAGCAAGGAGACGCAGAGAACGCATTTTTACACTCCGTGTGAATATTTTTGGAATGAACGAGGAAACGATCATCAAAACATATCGTTTATCCAGCATTGCCATTTTGGAGCTGCAATTCCAGTGATTTGCTCCTCACAGAGCGTCAGCTGTACTTGTTCCTCAATGCTGGTCAGAGGCATCTCATCTACTGTGCCCCCTCCTGTTTTGTTCGCAGATATTTTGTTATATGCCAGTTTTTCTTTGGTTCGCCTTCTAATATCCTGGTATCTTCTTTTTACTTCATCCACTGTTCGCAAGGTTTCACCAACAGCGTTTACTTTATTACAGATTTGTTCACATATAGCGTTCCTCTGTGTGACAGGCACACTTCTTTGATGTAGCTCACTTAAATGTTTGTTGGCTTCATCCACCAACACCTCCATATCATGGGGTCGAATTTCCTTTTGCGTCTTCTGCTGTCCAAACTCGACATGCGGCAAACCACAAAACGCGCAAAACCATCATTTAAATAGGGCGTCTCCAACAGTTTTGCACCTGCCACCAGTTACGCAATCGCTCTTGTTAAATCACCCGCAAACCATGGTTCAGCCCCTCGCGCAAAATTCCAGTTTGAATTCATTCCAAAAAAAAAAAAAAGAAAATTAAAACAATCCACTGGATTCTGTTTCCAAGTAGATTGCTTTAATTTGCTTTTTTTTTTTTGGAATAACTATGACCTGGATGACTGAGAATCCAGCAGACCCAGTGTTCAGACAAGACAGACAGTGGGAGAACTTCATAAGCATTCATTTAAAACCAGACAGTCTGTGTATCTGCAGCAGCAGTGACAAATCGATCAATACAGTCCATCTTATTTTATCTAAGCAGCGGCTAAGATGTCTGAGGCAGGTAACTCTGGATTACAAGTTCAGGAGGTAGGATCTGTGGGCTGCCAAGATGCGGCGGGTTTCCAGATTGTTCCAAATGCTGCAGCCTCGAAGAACAAGCAGGAGTTTGAAGCCAGGTCAGGCAAAAAGATCAAAGCAGGAACAGGTAGGCTCCGTGGTTGAGAGGCAGAACAGGTCAGAATCAGAATATCAGAAACACTAAGGTACACAGGGAACACTTTCACCACTTGCACGAGAGAACAAGAATAATTTTGCTCTGATGACTGTATGTTATTTACCTTAAATAGAGGCTGGAGCAGGTGGATCAGATGAGCAGTAATGAGAAACCGGGCAGAGTTAGACAGGTGAATGGAATGAGTAATTAAGCCAGCCATCAGTGCCAGGATCATGACAATATGGGTCAAGGAATGTTTTATTACTCCCTTCAATCACAATTTGTCTCGGTTTAAGCCATCTTCTGAAAATGTAAGGAGCGTTGCAGCACTGTCCGACTACAGGCCTATATCTATTCTACTCAGTTCAAAAAAAATGTTTTTTATCCAAAAAGAAATTAAATAGCAGAGATAATCAAACATGAAGACACTTTCAAAAGCACAGTTCAAGAAATGATGATTAAAAATTTGCCGCTTGGTTAGGAGAACTTGTCAAAAATTATTTGACCTTGTTGGAAGATGAGCAACAGGAAGACATTAAGAGATGCAGAAAACATGTAAACGTAATCTGGGTCAGAATATGTGGAGGAAGGGGCGCTCAGATGAAATTAGTCCAAAATTGAGCGGCCAATTTGTGCTTTCATGCAAAACAATCCGAGGTTGAATGGTCATTACGTTACATCCTGACCAGAATACGGTCAATCTAAATTTTTAAGGAAAAGGCTTTAAAGAGACACTGGGAAGGTTTAGAGTTATTTCTAAAAGTTACATCAAGTTTTTGTTTTATACGGATTTGCATACGTTGCTTCTCGCCAGATTCAACATCTTTCCACACTCCAAGAACCGCAATGGTTAGAGAGGTTTGTTTGAATTTTTTTTTGTCCTTTGATGGACTGGTAACTGAAGATAGAAATGGTGTGCAAAATTATATCCAAGTAGGAATAGTGCTACTTCAGAACATTAACGTTATTAAAAAACTAAATTGGTCATCCAAGAAATTATTTAAGTTAGAGTAAAAACAGGTCACTAATTAATTGCTGGATCAAACGATATGATTCCTTGATTAAAAAGAAAGATGTAATCAGACACAATGATGTGATTTTAGTTTTTTGTATTTCAAAAACTAAAATAAAAAAGGCATAAATAAATAACATGATAAACATATTCAGGCAGAAAAAACACCTTTTTTCAAATGTAATTCTTTTCAACATGAAACTTCTGAAACCAGCCTATGCAGTATTTAATGAATATATGCAGGAACAGGTTACAGAACCTTCAGAAAGTGATTACTGTTTAATTTATACTTGAATACGTAGAGGAGCCATCAGAATTACTCATGTAGGAGTTGCTACACTT
Source organism: Cyprinodon tularosa (assembly GCF_016077235.1). Lineage (NCBI taxonomy): Eukaryota > Metazoa > Chordata > Actinopteri > Cyprinodontiformes > Cyprinodontidae > Cyprinodon > Cyprinodon tularosa. The sequence continues at coordinate 3,037,289 of NW_024039452.1, read as the reverse complement.
TACAAGAATACAACTTAAAGCAGAAGTCCGGTCATATTCAGAGTTCAAACTTCTGAAAATACTTTAAATATGAAACTATTACATACTGTTCAATAAGTGTTTTAATTAGGAGTCATTTTCATCTGAATATGCTTTACTGGAGGCATCCATGTTTGTCAAAGAACACTACTGCCACCTACTGGTTTGTGACGTCACGGTGCGGTATCGGCTGTTGATCAAGTCCCAGTGCTGTATCTGGTGTTTGTCACAACGCGCTATTATCCAAGTCATCTTGAAAACATCTTCTTCCAAATGTTGGCTACATATTACGGGTTTTTTCTCTGGCCAGAAGTTCGATGACAAATCCTCCCTCTTCGAGTTGGCAATCCAACAACGATCCCGTCCATGGAGGATCAGGAATCGGAAAGGTGAAATAACTTTTACCTGATGTATTCCAATATCCAGCTGCCATGCACGTGGGCATCGTCAGTTTCACTATAGCTCTGGTGAATTTCAACGGTGAAGTCCTCTGGAAATCTTAAATAATTGTTGTTGATTGCAGATGTGTCTAGTAGTTCCCATTGATTTTGCTTGTAAAGCGGAAGAATGGCGCTAGGCTTACCGCACCGTGACGTCACTGCCGGAAGATGTCAGGAGTGAGGTGTTTTGGCTGTTTGGGCAAAAATGGCCGCTCCCAGACTCAGTAATGGTGACGAAGATTTTATATATATATATATATATATATATATATATATATATATATATATATATATATATATATATATATATATATATATATATATATATATATATACATATATATATGTATATATATATATATACATATATATACATATATATATGTATGTATATATATATATATATATATATATATATATATATATATATTATATATTTTTTTTTTGTACTAAATAAGGCTAAATTCATTCAATCACCGTGAATTATTATTCCTTGCTGACCGGACTTTTCCTTTAAATAAAAAGCACAGTAAAAAAATACAGAACAGTGAAACTCCTCCTAAAAGTACTTCCCCCCCAAAAATGACTGAAATAAATGTGATTAAGTAGTTACTACCCACCTCTGCTGGGCATCAGGATGTGACCAACCTGGTGACCCCTCAGTGGGGTCACTGCTTGCATAAATGAATGAACTTATGAGCTTCACATTGAAGCAACCCAGTCAAGATCCTTTGCACTACTTAACATCCGAAGTTGTTTTGTTTCATTTCTCTTCTCTTTCCTCTTAAGTCGCACTCCTATTTTCTCTTCTTCTTCTTCTTCTTGTTCTTCCTCTACGTTTTGTGAAGGAGCTCTATTCCCTGGAGCAGCTGAAGCTAAAACAAAAACATCAATAAAATCTGCAGCTAATATAAACTATTATAATGATACTGTGACCTGATATTATTGAAGCTCATCCAGTACCTGCGTTCTCTCTCTGAGCTTTAATCCCTAAACAGTAGAGCCAAAAGAAGGCAGTGATGAGAGCGATAACGGGCAGGGACCTCAGGACAAACGTAAACACTTCCTCCTCTGATCCATCTGCAAACACCAGCCAAAAAGTCAGCTTAGTATACACAGCTTGTTATAATCTGCCGCCATGTTGGATTAATAACCTTTGGGAAACAGACCCCTGAAGGACGGCTTTAATAGGCGCTCAATTGAATTAAAGGTTGATGACACCAAAGCAGAGCAATTCAGATTGATGCATCTGATAGATCACTAATTATAATGAATTATAATTAATAATGATATTTAATTATAATATTCATAAGTTTAATGAGTATTGCTATGTTCCAATAATTTCTGCATTTTAGCTGTGCTTTTTATATTTGGTTAGTTAGTTAGTTAGTTAGTTAGTTAGTTAGTTAGTTAGTTAGTTAGTTAGTTAGTTAGTTAGTTAGTTAGTTAGTTAGTTAGTTAGTTAGTTAGTTAGTTAGTTAGTTAGTTAGTTTGCTGTAAAACAGAGAAAACCATGAGGCTGATACTGTTCCCAAATTACTTTCCATAGTATCCTGTATCTACATATATATACATATATGTATATATATAACAGTGTGATACAGGATACTATGGAAAGTAATTTGGGAGCAGTACATATATGTGTATTTGTGTATATATACACTATATTGCCAAAAGTATTTGCTCACCTGCCTTGACTCACATATGAGCTTAAGTGACATCCCGTTCCTAATCCATAGGGTTCAATATGACGTCGGTCCACCCTTTGCAGCTAGAACAGCTTCAACTCTTCTGGGAAGGCTGTCCACAAGGTTTAGGAGTGTGTTTATGGGAATTTTTGACCATTCTTCCAGAAGCGCATTTGTGAGGTCGCACACTGATGTTGGACGAGAAGGCCTGGCTCTCAGTCTCCGCTCTAATTCATCCCAAAGGTGTTCTATCGGGTTGAGGTCAGGACTCTGTGCAGGCCAGTCAAGTTCATCCACACCAGACTCTGTCATCCATGTCTTTATGGACCTTGCTTTGTGCACTGGTGCACAGTCATGTTGGAAGAGGAAGGGGCCAGCTCCAAACTGTTCCCACAAAGTTGGGAGCATGGAATTGTCCAAAATGTCTTGGTATGCTGAAGCATTCAGAGTTCCTTTCACTGGAACTAAGGGGCCAAGCCCAGCTCCTGAAAAACAACCCCACACCATAATCCCCCCTCCACCAAACTTTACACTTGGCACAATGCAGTCAGACAAGTACCGTTCTCCTGGCAACCGCCAAACCCAGACCCGTCCATCAGATTGCCAGATGGAGAAGCGCGATTCGTCACTCCAGAGAACGCGTCTCCACTGCTCTAGAGTCCAGTGGCGGCGTGCTTTACACCACCGCATCCGACGCTTTGCATTGCACTTGGTGATGTATGGCTTGGATGCAGCTGCTCGACCATGGAAACCCATTCCATGAAGCTCTCTGCGCACTGTTCTTGAGCTAATCTGAAGGCCACATGAAGTTTGGAGGTCTGTAGTGATTGACTCTGCAGAAAGTTGGCGACCTCTTCGCACTATGCGCGTCAGCATCCGCTGACCCCGCTCCGTCAGTTTACGTGGCCTACCACTTCGTGGCTGAGTTGCTGTCGTTCCCAAACACTTCCATTTTCTTATAATACAGCTGACAGTTGACTGTGGAATATTTAGGAGCGAGGAAATTTCACGACTGGATTTGTTGCACAGGTGGCATCCTATCACAGTTCCACGCTGGAATTCACTGAGCTCCTGAGAGCGACCCATTCTTTCACAAATGTTTGTAAAAACAGTCTGCATGCCTAGGTGCTTGAATTTATACACCTGTGGCCATGGAAGTGATTGGAACACCTGATTCCAATAATTTGGATGGGTGAGCAAATACTTTTGGCAATATAGTGTATATATATATATATATATATATATATATATATATATATATATATATATATATATATATATATATATATATATATATACACACACACAAATACACACATATATATGTATATGTGTATATATACACTCACCGGCCACATTATTAGGTACACCTGTCCAACTGCTCGTTAACACTTAATTTCAAAGCAGCCAATCACATGGCGGCAACTCAGTGCATTTAGGCATGTAGACATGGTCAAGACAATCTCCTGCAGTTCAAACTGAGCATCAGTATGGGGAAGAAAGGTGATTTGAGTGACTTTGAACGTGGCATGATTGTTGGTGCCAGAAGGGCTGGTCTGAGTATTTCAGAAACTGCTGATCTACTGGGATTTTCACGCACAACCATCTCTAGGGTTTACAGAGAATGGTCCGGAAAAGAAAAAACATCCAGTGAGCGGCAGTTAAGTGGGCGGAAATGCCTTGTTGATGCCAGAGGTCAGAGGAGAATGGCCAGACTGGTTCGAGCTGATAGAAGGGCAACAGTGACTCAAATAACCACCCGTTACAACCAAGGTGGGCAGAAGAGCATCTCTGAACGCACAGTACATCGAACTTTGAGGCAGATGGGCTACAGCAGCAGAAGACCACACCAGGTGCCACTCCTTTCAGGTAAGAACAGGAAACTGAGGCTACAATTTGCACAAGCTCATCGAAATTGGACAATAGAAGATTGGAAAAACGTTGCCTGGTCTGATGAGTCTCGATTTCTGCTGCGACATTCGGATGGTAGGGTCAGAATTTGGCATCTACAACATGAAAGCATGGATCCATCCTGCCTTGTATCAACGGTTCAGGCTGGTGGTGGTGGTGTCATGGTGTGGGGAATATTTTCTTGGCACTCTTTGGGCCCCTTGGTACCAATTGAGCATCGTTGCAATGCCACAGCCTACCTGAGTATTGTTGCTGACCATGTCCATCCCTTTATGACCACAATGTACCCAACTTCTGATGGCTACTTTCAGCAGGATAATGCGCCATGTCATAAAGCTGGAATCATCTCAGACTGGTTTCTTGAACATGACAATGAGTTCACTGTACTCAAATGGCCTCCACAGTCACCAGATCTCAATCTAATAGAGCATCTTTGGGATGTGGTGGAACGGGAGATTCGCATCATGGATGTGCAGCCGACAAATCTGCGGCAACTGTGTGATGCCATCATGTCAATATGGACCAAACTCCCTGAGGAATGCTTCCAGCACCTTGTTGAATCTATGCCACGAAGAAGTGAGGCAGTTCTGAAGGCAAAAGGGGGTCCAACCAGTTACTAGCATGGGGTACCTAATAAAGTGTCTGGTAACTAGTAGCAACCTGAAATACGCTGAGAAAACAGATTACTGAGGTGAAATGGAATCTGCTACGGCACTCTTGCCGTCTGTGTACGCCACAGGTCGGTATCGTGTGTGTGTGTGTGTGTGTGTGTGTGTGTGTGTGTGTGTGTGTGTGTGTGTGTGTGTGTGTGTGTGTGTGTGTGTGTGTGTGTGTGTGTGTGTGTGTATGTGTGTGTCTGTGTGGGTGGGTCGGTAGTTGTGTGTGTGTTCTCATTTTTGTTAAGAGGCTGAAAAGTAACTTTCTAGAGCATAGACTACCTCCATCTAGTGATGTCGGTCTATTGATTTTGATGTATTGATTGAAAATTGTTCATTATTATCTTGGTTAATTGACATCTAATGTTAACTCTACTACATTTTATAGCAGTAGGGTAAAATGCTTGTCTTTGTTCAAAAGACTGTATTAACTGTAAAGACTGTCTTTTACATCAGCCTGTTTTCAGGGCCTTTTTTTGGCTACATATTTGTTATTTTTTGCTACATGCCTCCCCATCTTCTTGCCATATGTTTCTATGGCATAAATCAGTGTCTGTGACCTGTTCTCATTTAAAAAAAAGAACATTGGCACAAACCTAGCCTGTATGTATTTTTTGTATGTCATCGAGAGTATTTAAATGATTTTCAATCAGAAAAAAAATGTGTGATTAAAATGCGATTAATCGCGAGTTAACTTAGGCATTGATGCGATTAATCGTGATTAAAAAATTTAATCGATTGACAGCACTAATATATATATATATATATATATATATATATATATATATATATATATATATATATATATATATATATATATATACACTAAGATCCTATGGGACTTCAAGATCCAGACTGACAAACAGGTGATGGCTAACCAACCAGACATCGTGCTGATCGACAAACAGCAGAAGAAGGCAGTAGTGATAGATGTGGCAATCCCAAGCGACAGCAACATCAAGAAGAAAGAACACGAGAAGCTTGAGAAATACCAAGGACTGAAGGAGGAGCTAGAAAAGATGTGGAAAGTAAGAGCAGCAGTGGTGCCAGTGGTAATTGAAGCACTGGGGGCTGTGACCCCCAAACTGGGAGAGTGGCTACAGCAGATTCCAGGTAAAACATCAGAGGTCTCTGTCCAGAAGAGCGCAGTCCTAGGAACAGCTAAGATACTGCGCAGAACCCTCAAACTCCCAGGCCACTGGTAGAGGACCCGAGCTTGAGGATGACACATACCACCCCATGAGGGGTGAGAAAACAATTTTTTATATATATATATATATATATATATATATATATATATATATATATATATATATATATATATATATATATATATATATATATATATATATATATATATATATATATATATATATATATATATATATATTAGTGCTGTCAATCGATTAAATTTTTTAATCGCGATTAATCGCATCAATGCCTGAGTTAACTCGCGATTAATCGCATTTTAATCGCACATTTTTTTCCTGTTTGAAAATCATTTAAATACTCTCGATGACATACAAAAAAATACATACAGGCTAGGTTTGTGCCAATGTTCTTTTTTTTAAATGAGAACAGGTCACAGACACTGATTTATGCCATAGAAACATATGGCAAGAAGATGGGGAGGCATGTAGCAAAAAATAACAAATATGTAGCCAAAAAAAAGGCCCTGAAAACAGGCTGATGTAAAAGACAGTCTTTACAGTTAATACAGTCTTTTGAACAAAGACAAGCATTTTACCCTACTGCTATAAAATTTAGTAGAGTTAACATTAGATGTTAATTAACCAAGGTAATAATGAACAATTTTCAATCAATACATCAAAATCAATAGACCGACATCACTAGATGGAGGTAGTCTATGCTCTAGAAAGTTACTTTTCAGCCTCTTAACAAAAATGAGAACACACACACAACCACCGACCCACCCACACAGACACACCCACCCACACACACACACGATACCGACCTGTGGCGTACACATACGGCAAGAGTGCTGCTACGAGATTCCATTTCACCTCAGTAATCTGTTTTCTCAGCGTATTTCAGGTTGCTACTAGTTACCAGACACTCAACTTGTTTGTTGGTGGTGGGGCTTAAAGAAAAGGCACTAGCGTCACCCAGTGTATGAGCGTCTTTTTTCCTTGAGGAGCTCCGCTCTCGAAGCCTATGAGAAATGCATAGACTGGGGGAAAACAGCCCCGCCTTCCCGCAGGCTGCAGCGGGATGTACTTGGAAAATTTTACCATAAAACCACATAGCGTTAATCTCACGTTAAAAAAATTATCGCCGTTAAAATGGCCTCGCGTTAACGCGTTAATAACGCGATAATTTTGACAGCACTAATATATATATATATATATATATATGTATGTGTGTGTGTGTGTGTGTGAATATTCTGCAGTGAATAAAATGTGTTGAATTTCTTCACCTTTATGTAAATAATTTCCTTCATTGAAGCAGCTGTTCTTCAGCAGAATTGTTACTTACTGTCAGCTGCGTCCAGTTTTGCGTTTTCTCTCCATTTGCTGGTTGGTTTCTTCTTTTCTTAAACATAGTCAGAAAACAATTCCTGTCATTTTGTTGTTTTGGTTTCTTTTGATGGCACAACAGCAAAATAGAACATCAGACACTGCGACTGTTTTTATATTGTCTGTGATTGAAAAGTCACTCACCGATAGCAATGTGGTTAACTGTTCTGTCAGCTGTTTTCTCTTTGTGTGTCTCTGTTTTTTCTTCATCTTCTGAAGGAACCAATTCTAGGAGGGAGATTTTCCATATTTTAAAGAACAACACATGGATCATTCTATTGCTGGTCTTCTCACCTACCATCCACAATCTTGGTATTACTGCTGTCATCTGTTTTGCGCTCAGGTTCTTCCCCTCTCCTCTTTTCTTCTTCTAAATAAAAAAGTTCTATGTTATATTATTGATTTTTCTGACCTTATCATTATTTCACATAAAGGCAGTAGAGTTTAACTGGTTACCCTCAGCTTTGTGGTGTCTGTCAGCATGTATGCTGTCTGCTGGGTTCTCAGTGGGACCAATGCCTAAAACTGTGACTGTTGTACCGTTTCCTTCATATTCAATTAAAACTGGTATCTCCACAGTAATCTTGCAGATGTATCTCCCAGATTCACGTCTTTTGATGTGTGGAAAGCTCAGATGTGAGCACCTCTGTTTCTGCTTGCTCATAGAGCCTTCAGAATGATTTATTAAGGTCTTATTCTTGATGGCTGTTTGGTTCTTCAGCCATTGAAGCCCAACTCTTTCAGATTGGTTCCAGCAGCAGGCAATCATCACCGTCTCTCCCTCCCAGACAGTAATATCAGGACTCTGGTGGACAAATGTTTTGCACAACACATCTGCAGAGGGACACAGTGAAAAATAAAATGTTTCATCAGACAAAATAACTGCACATTGCATGTTTTAAGAAAGACTGTTTCATGTACTCTCCAGCTCATTTTAAAAAAATAACCTTGAAGCAGATATCAAAAAGTATTTTTCTGTGTTAAAAAATTTTTTTTTCTTTATTCCTGATGTAACAGAGGTTTTGGCTGTAGGTTAGATGCTGGTGAAGATTCTCAGTCATCCAGGTCATAGTCAGTCCAAAACAGTTAAAAAACAATCCACTGGACTTTGTTTCCAAGTTTGAAGCCATTCCACTTCCCATCCAGGAAGCTTTTTCAATTCTAAATGTCAAATATAGTGTTGAGGTCAAGGCTTTATGGAGTGGATATAAACAAAGCCTTGTTTTGGCTTAGAAAACATGCAATTTTATTCCCCCACGACCCCCATTCCAAAGGGGCAGACCCGTTTGTGAGGTTCAATTTGCATGTTTTCTAATCCAAAACAAGGATTTATTTTTTTTGTCCACTCTATAAAGCCTCAAACTCAGCGCTATTTCTGTCAGGAATCCAGTTTGTGTGGTCTGTTTTTGTGTTTCTTTTCCTCCTCCACCAGGTGGTGCCCCGTCCTCATTGGGCCTCCCTGCACACCTGCAGCTCGTTGCCTCATTACCTGTGGAGTGTTCTTAAGCTGCTGACTGCCACTACCTCGACACCAGAGTGTTTGCCAGCTTGGGGTACTCTAGCCAAGCTTAGTTTAGCAGAGTCAAACTGAGTTTCTTGTTTACCCGAGTTTTAATCTTGCTGTTTTTGTCTTTGCCTTTCGGCAGGAAGTCATCCTGCAAACTGGATGTTTCGGACCTTCTCTCCCTGGAAGGATCTTCTGAGAACCAAACTGAGCTGAGGATTCAAGTTTATAGTTTGGATCAACCTTTTCCCCCAAGGATTGTCAGGGGTTCTCTCTGAGCAGGGGATTCATCTCCACAATAACACATTCAAGGACCGCAAGAAATCTAAGTGGCAGTCAGCTTCTCCGTTCACCAAGGAACAACTGCAATCTGAGTAAACCCTGTCCGCCCACCATCAAACAAGACAATCACTGGAACATCCCACACAGACTGGATTCAATAAAGACACCCTTTTTCTGGAAACGTGAGTCTGCAACCTATTCCTCCTCTTCAAGTCAAAGAATCTAATTTCCCACTGAGCCTGAACTAACCGCAATGTCTTCTCCTCAGTTTCCAGTTCCGGTTTGACAGTGTTCAGAGCAGCACTGGACTCATCTCTGTTTGGTCTTCTGCATTTGGGTCAGATCTTTAATTAAATCATGACTATATCTGACATTTTGAATTTAAAAAGCTTCCTGGATGGGAAGCTAAAGTCCTCAAACTTGGAAACAAAGTCCAGTGGATTGTTTTTTTTTTTTTACTTTTTTTGGAATGAAGGTTAGATGGTGTCGATTGAGGCTTCCTGTTCCGTCTGTCTTTGTTATTGTAGCGTTGGGTAAGAAAATTCAGCCACCTATCATTCTGTTGGCGGCCAGACGGCTCAGCTCAATGAGAACCTGGTTTCTATCGGTCTGCTCCAGAGCAGCTGTAGCAACAATGTAGCTTATCACCATCACTAGCTACGTTTACATGGACACAACTAATCGGATTGAAGGCCTGATCAGATCAAAAATGTTTCATGTAAACATGTCAGACTGAAGATTCTAATCCGATTCGGTCCGATCGGATCTAAATTTAATTCCAAAAGAGAGAGGTGGTTTTTGCCGATCGCCATTCCGATTGGCGTCCATGTAAACACCCATTCGGATCTTAAGAGTAAAAAAATCTTCACTGCGCATGTGTGCGACGTCAGCGTGACGTTTTTCCGCCTTGTCAACAACAGGAAACCACCGGTCGCTCTCGCTCTCGCTGTGAACAACATGGCGGGGGGAGTCTAGGAGCGCCGACTTATACACTCAAGTTCATTTAAAGCTGCAGGAAGCAGGAATTTTTCCTCCTCCTCTTCCTCTTTTCTCTCTCCACAGCCCACTCGCTCTCCCACGCCGGTTCAATCGCTCATTCTCTACATTTTCTCTCGGACATTTCGCTGCCAAGCGCTTTTTTCCTCCTCTCTCCTTTTTTCTTTCCGCTCGCTCCGAGCGCATCGTTTGTCAGGCCTCCCAAAAACCAGACGCAGACAGAACTGCCAAGTTTGGCAGGAAGTTCTGCGCATGCTTAAAAGATTTAATCTGATCCAACGCTTGGTACATGTATACACACGTCATGATCGGATCATTTCATTTAGTGTCCATGTAAACGGAGATTTCGAATTTCCGATCAACCAAGGTTTGGATCGGATCGGGGAAATTTTGCACATGAAAACGTAGCTATTGTGTGAATGAGCAAATGATTGATTTTAGCACTTTGAAATTGTCAAACGTAATGATGCTCGCTTTGAAAAGGGTGAAAAGTCCTAATATCTAGTAGAAACAAAAGCCTGAAATCATCAGTCTGTATTTATTAAACTATAAAATATATTTTGCTCAGTTCATTGTTATTGGCTGCGGTGGAAGACTGCCAAAAACATTTTACTCAACTAAGACTAGCACTACTTTCACTTTTTTTTCAACTCAAGTATCAAGTATTGATCTACAAAAATTCTCTGAAAAATGTCTACTAGTGTTGGCCTATAACACCTGATTTAATCTTTCAACTTATGTATAACCAGACAGACGGACAGACAGACGTGCAAATTCTGGTATGTTGAAGTATAAAATAAAATAACATAACAATCAGACAGATTTATGCTGATTTAACACTTTTTAAAATATTTTTTTAACTTAAACTTATAAAACCAACCCTAAAATGCAGATTGTGTGTATATTAGGAAAGAATAAGGAACTAACCACAATATTTAGTGTTTACTACATTTTCATCTCATCTTTGAAAAGCTTAAATTGCTCATGGAGGGCAGATTAACCAGAAAACTTGCTGATGAAGACATCCAGGTCATCGTCATTCCGTAAAAGTTTAAAAAACAATCCACTGGACTTGGTTTCCAAGATTTGAAGTCTTCAAACGTCTTTAAAACTTTTACGGAACCAGAAAACGTATTTAAAAGTGGCAAAAACATCATAAGAACTTTATTTAGTATGATGAAAAGTACTGTAAACACAAGTACTTCTACATTACAATTATTTGAAGTTACTCAAGTAAACGTAACTGCTTACCTCCCACCTTTGGTTATCGGAATTAATTAATAATATTCTCATTTATTTAGCATATCTTTAAATATAAAGGAAGAGTTAGAAATAAATTAATTTCAAATTTTTTTATTACGATTTGCATACAGGTTCATTCTGGCTTTTAGGCTTTTGCCCTATTTAAACAAAATTCTTATTTAAAAAGCTTTAAAGCTCAAAAAAATATATAAAGCAAAAGTTAAATAATTATAAAATATGACTTCATCAAAAGTGGAGAAAAGTATATTTCTTAAAAAGCTGTAAATTCTTCTACTCACTCCAGGATGAATGGAAAGCGGACGACAGGAGCAGAAAACACTGGAGGAAGTTCATCCTTTCATGCCGATCAGCCTTTGAACACTGAAAGCAAGCTGGCCTGACATGCAGCACAGGTGAAACATGCTTAAAGTGCTCACAAAATAAGCAACACCTAAACCACAGGCTTGGTTCTTTCCTTCATTCTGGTCAATAAAAACCGCGCCTTCATTTCTCATACAGCCCTTCTCCGGTCTTAGCTTATGTGTTTATGTTTGTGGTGAAAGACGTAAGCTTCCAGCCAACGCTTGAGCTGGTTGAAAGAAAAATATTTGGATTTTTGAGAAATTTGTGAATATTTGTGAATAATTCAGGATGCTCTTAAAACTTTTCCAAACATATTAGTTCAATTTGGAAAAATCATTACCAAGAAAAATCTTGAGACAGCAATAAAAAATTATAAAGCTTTTTTTTTTCGATCTGGCAAAAATACATGTTCTGCTTCTCGGAAATATCTCTACTTTGGCTCGGACTGTTGAACAGGAAGAGGCTTAACCACAAACTTTACAGACTCATAACACAAGTCTCTACCAGTCCGTGTTTGAGACACGCAACATCTAACTATGTGAATAAATAAAGCATATAAATAAATCCATGATTTCTACACAATGAGCACCTTGTTTAATGCAAAGTCTTCTTCTACTCATTCACTCAATCTTAAGTCATTGCACACTTGCACATTTAGACAATGAGGAAAATGTCAGCTTAAAATAGGTGCTACTAAAAATAGAAAAACTAGTTTAATTCTTTGAATGTCTTAAATCAGAGGTCTTCAACAGGGGGTCCGCGACCCCTAGGGGGTCCGCGGAGGTACCGCATGGGGGTCGCGAAAGTCTTGGTTGATTACTTTTTTGTATATTCCCTCCTGCAATTTTTTTTGCACTAATTAAAATGTCTTCAAATACACATTAACATAAATTCAACACACTGAGGTAAACAGATAAATGGAGGCAGAAGATGTCTTTCAGTCATCAATGCACACATTCAGCGACACACAGGAGCTCTTTAAAACCTGGGCACCGTTTCATTCACAACACCTGTCCCATCAACCAGGAATCAGAATCAGAAATACTTTAATAATCCCAGGGCGAAATGACTTTCATTACATGACTCCATATGTAATAGAGTGACTATAGGACCAGTTTGATATAACACAATTTCATACAATATATATAATTAGGGGGTCCTCGCTCCATTTCGCAATAAGTTTGGGGGTCCTTGGCCTCGAAAACGTTCAAGACCCCTGTCTTAAATCTCTTTCAGAATAAAATATTATCTCCTCTTCGAAACAGATTGCTATTGTACTTATTGCTATCCAAGCAAGTGATAATATTGTTTTTATTCATTAGACAGTTTTCAGAGATATTGATAGGAAAATTTTTTCCCCCCTGCTCACTGATGCGTATCTATCCAGGTCAAACGACTCGTCAGGCGACCCACATTAAAATCAGATTGGCTCTGATGGACATGCTGTAGGAATGATGGTACAGAGTTTACCCGCTAATTTACATGACACCATTGAACGCAACGTACAGACAACAACACACCGTGTAAGTCCCGTCTGATCTAACAAGCCAAAACAACTCTGTTTACATTAGTAAAACATGGCACAGCACTGTGAGAGGGATTCGGCGGATAAAAGAGCAAAGCAATAAAGCACACTGACTACACCCTGGCTTCCTTACATGTTGCTCTCCATTGTTTACTTTCCTGATTTCTGTCACACTGGTTACATCATCAACGCTAAACCAGGATGATGGGGTCTCCAGACGCATAGCCACGGGGAGACAGAGGCCAAGCAGCTTGCCAGCGAGGGGTTAGAGCAGCTTTTTTTGCCAATGGGAGGGGATTCAAATGCCCATTGTTAGTGGGTTGACCCATGTTTGAACAAAACTTGTTAACCCGGTATTTTCAGAGGGAAACAGGCACTGATTAGCTTCAGAGATGGCAAAAGTACTCACTTTCCGTACTTGAGTAAAAGTACAGATACTTGTGTTAAAAAATACTCTGGTAAAAGTGGAAGTACTGATTAAACTTCTTTACTCAAGTAAAAGTAACAAAGTACAGGCTTGTAAATTTACTTAAAGTATAAAAGTAAAAGTAGAAACCACTTTTTTCATGCCGTTGCCTACATTTTAAATGGATGTCTGCCAATAGGACTAGATCTCTGTTGTGTTCATTTTCAATCATCTCGTCGTCCATATTACTATGCTAACACCACCGCCACCAAGCTGCAATGATTTGCCGCGAACAGTGGCGCAAAAACTGGGTATGCAGCGCATGCAACGCATAGGGGCGCTGCACTCGAGGGGGCGTCAAAAAACCCCTCTGATAAATACATTTTTCTAGTTGTCATTTTCTATATTTAACAGCATAAAACGATCAATAACAGAGTGACAGCACTAATTATGCGCCCCCACTGATTATGCGCCCCCTTCACCTCCCCTCCTGTCGCTCTCCCCTCCCACACAGGTGGCTTGCGCAATCGCCCCTAAGAGGCGCACTCAGGCGTGTTTTTTTTATCTTCGACTGCCACTCTTAGTGCGCACTTAACAGCAAGATTGAGCGCCAGAAAAAAAAAAAAAACTATCCGGGGAAAGAGAAAAAGGAAAAGGGAGAAGGATAAAGTTGTTGGCGGGATGAAAAAAAGCCTTTCAATGTGGTTGTAACACAGTAGGTAAGTTCTGTCAGTGTATCGACAACAGGACAGGAGGGTTGTAAATATTCAGGTCAGATAAAGCTAGCCTGATACGGAGTCGCTCCATATTTGGCTGTTAAATGTTGCGTCCCCTATTGAAGCGATAAGGAACGCGATTTGTTCCGTATTTCTAGGAATATCTTATACATACGCCTGTAACACACACATATCCACACACTAAGTGTAAGAAAGACCGAAATAAAACTTGTGAAATATTAACACAGGAAAGCTAAAATGTCGTGGCCAGTGCTCAGCTATGGTCCAACGCTTAGCTACAATTTATTCACTCATAGGTACATTTATTATTATTGATTTTTTTAATTAAAGATGAGTTGTAAAAGTTTTTGTGTGTATCAGACACATTAATCCAGTGCCATTATAGCCCTTAGACTCGGTGACCCATGTTACCAACCTTTTTGGCAGGATGACACTTGAGTTTAAATGTTTTATTCAGTATCACTACAGTGGTGTTGTGATGTGTCTGATAAGTCAGATCAGATGCAGTGTCCAGTCAGTAGCTGTTATCCAACAAGAAGATCATTCAAATTTAAAGATAAATTTTTATTGTGGTTTGACTGCTTTATTTTTTAACCCTACTTAACATAAAATTAATTTAATTCAGCTGTGAGGATGGAGAGAAAGAAGAGAAGATGACAGAGGAAGAATCAGGACAGACAGGGGAAAGCCGATTATGTTTTTTCGCATCCACCTCAAAAATATGTAGTTGCGCCCCTGGCCGCAAATGAATACAGCCGAATCCGTCGATTCATCTTGTAGTGGTGCGTCAAATGCAACGTAGATTCCCATCCAATTAGATTGAATTTGGTATTGATGACGTGAAAAATAATAACGGTAACTCCATTGAAATGATTCAAAACTAAAGTAACGAGCCAATTTTTTAAAATGTAAGGAGTAGAAAGTACAGATATTTGTGTAAAAATGTAAGGAGTAGAAGTAAAAAGTCGCCATAAAAATAAGTAGTAAAGCAAAGTAAAAATATCAGAAAAATCTACTTGAGTACAGTAATGAAGTATTTGTACTTCGTTACTTCCCATCTCTGATTGGCTTCAATGCTTAGGAATCAGAGGAATATGGGGAGCAGCTGAGAATTAAGAAAAGCTGGAAGACTAAGGAAGAAAGAGTAAATAATAGAAGTGGAGCTGAAATACAAAGACAAACTTTTAAATCAATATAAAAAAAACAGATATCTAATAGAAGAAAACCAAACGTACAAAGAAAATAGCTTAGAATTAACTAAGACACTAAACACAGAGAAATAAAGCCATTTGGCAACACCTTTCTAGCTCTAAAAAACACAGAACTGAACATGTTAAAACGTTATAAACAAAAATAAAGAACTTAAAAAAGAAAATGCTGCATTGCTTGAGGGAAAGAAAAGTCCAATATGTCCTCCTCAATAATCCACCTTTCGTATTCCATTTTCAGAGTTTTTTAAAGTGTTTAACAGAGACGTTAGCACCTCGACGTCGGAGTACACACAGTGAAGCAGAAACACTTGGGCCTTGCGAAAAGACTACAACTAAGCGTAAACAGGCCCCATTTCCGTTTCCGGTGGCGGAGGGATATTGACTATTCCAACAGAACTCAATGGGATTTACAAAATGCTAAATAAAACACTACAAGAACGTTTTTTCTTTACGAAACTTTTTTTGGAACGTCATTGAACAGCGCTGACGACCCGGTGAGTAGCATATTTTTAAAAAAGAACGTTTAAGGTTGTTTTAAGGACATTATCGGACATGCACTATGGAAGCCATTCTGAAGCAGCCAGGGGGGGATTCTGCATGAGCCAAATAGCAGAGACAGGACCAATTGTCAAAATTTTGGTGTCAATCATTCGATTTCATCCTGGACACTACAGAAAATGGGCTAAAAGTGTTAAAAAACGGAATTTTCCTTTAAGGTCTCTGAATAGGGTGTGTAACATTGGTTGGGCTGAAAATGGCATATTTGCTGTTTTATGAGCCTTAATGCAAGCCTGGTTAAAAGCCCTAGATTGAAATGACAGGTATTCTTCCTTTTATGGTATGCTCATGAATATTTAGATGAGCTGTGTGCTGATTGGTTGGTTTACAACGAGCGAAGCTGCTGAGCAAAGACACATCATAGCAACAAGCACTCACTCACTGAAACATCAAATTGTTGATATGTAGGGTGACCAGACGTTCTCTTTTTCCTGGACATGCCCTACTTTTCATACCTAAAAACATTATGTTCATGGGGAACCCCGTTTGACGGGGGCAGGTAGTCAGCGGGGGACGGAGCGACGGATCCTGACCAGGTGTTGGTAGCCTGGACACCGGCTGCCCCGTGCTTCCTCCGTCTGCCTTAAATGCTAGCATTGCTATTAACAGCTTTGCGACAAAAGCTGTCTTCAGTAAAATGTTTAGAGCAAATGAACAGCTGAACATCAAACTTTGCAGGGATCTTCTGGTACACAAAAATAATCCACGCCTGTGGAGTCTTCGGATCCTTGGGAAGACTGTGAAAATGTTCCCCTTCCTCCGTGCAGCCTTGAACACGGCATTTACCGCCGTGGTTCTGGCTCATTTTCAATAGAGAAACTGCCTGCTTTGTAATTCTTGTAGAAGTAAACCCAACTGTAAGCTAAACAGCTAGACTGGTGTCTTCCATCTACCTCTATTCATGTTCTTGGGCCAGTGAACCAGTGGGCTGGTCTGTATGTCAATTTCGGAGTGTGACAAAAGTACAGCCCAGAACCAAATAAGGCAACATCCCCAAGTTTTCGTCAACTCAGGGTTTTGCTTGGATTCACCTGTTTTATGGTGGAAGTTTAGAAATGTGGGATTTGCATAGAAAGGAGGGTTGATGGGGTTTGAACTTCTCTGTTTGACCCACTGAAGTATCATTGTTCATCTATGACAACGGAAACTTGGTTTTTCATTCTGTGACCCTTTTGAAGATTCTACTAAGATACTGTAAAATCTCCAAAAGCTCAAAGGTTTTCAACAAGTATTTAACGGTTGGAGTCTGTTTGTTAAACTTAAACATGTTAAACCATTTGTGCTCTTAAAATAAAAAAAATCCCCTCTTCCTGCAGTGTCATTTAGAGGCTCAGTGATACAGTAAACGTTTTACTGTAATTTAACCTATTCTACAAACTGTAACCATTGATTACGTAAGCTGAGTCATAACTAACATCTATATAAAAGAAGAAGTTTTACTTCAAAGATGTCCTCCATGTGCTCTGACTTCTATTAGACTTAGGGAATTGCTGGCAGAAAAAAAATATTTAGACAATCCATGCATTTTGCTGATTAGACCAGCAGAGGGCAGAAAGGGTCTGTAATTTGGTTATAGGTTTATTTTCATTGTTCCACAAAATGTTCAGTGAGAAAGCAGAATCTCTAAGAGGAATGATTATTACATTTAACTGCTCTCTGTCTCTAGAGGGGTGCCTCTTTATGATTTTAGATTGAAGGAGGGATGGTTCAAAGTGCTATCTGTACCTGTACAGAAGATAGCAGTTCAGATTCCTCAATCCTTTGGAGTTTTCTGGAGCAATAGGATAAATGCAGGCTTTAATGCTATTTTGGACTTGATTGGATTTGTTCAAAATATGCATAGACCTACACAGTCTCATCTTCATACTTTGGACTTTGTGCTAACATTGATTGGGAAGAAATTAAAGTATTACGTTGCAACATATATATCTTCTTCGTAAACTTTAGTTAATTTAACAGGGTTTCCCTTCCCCAACAGGTTTCACTTCAGCTCATCTGTATCAGAAAAACATGCAGAGGGCCTTGATATTTTCTTTTTTACAAATTCATGATTTTGTTGATGACACAACAGCACCCCAAAATATTGCAAAATTGAGAAATATCTTGTCCACTGATGCTGAAAAACTAGTCTATAGAGTTGTATTGTTTTTTTTTTTTAAGCTGGACTACAGTGATTCATTACCTTCTGGAAGTTCTCAAAATGTTCTTGATCCAAAACGCTGCAGCCAGAGTTTAGTTAAAAACTAAAGACAGATAAAAGATCGACAGATGGGTTCTTTTGGCATCTTAGATGATCCATAAACCTTGTGGTCCAGCAGCCAAACTCTAACATTAAGTAAGGACCCAAAATAATTTCTGACACTGAAGCAGAAATGGTTTCTTGAGGATTTAATAACAAAAGGATAACAGAAGCAAAAGTCCAAAAACATAAATCTACTAGAATCCAAAACTACTGAAAACCAGGAATACTCACAACAAGGGGGCAAAGAAATGATGACAAACAGCAACAAGTGACTGAATAGGAGGAGGATATATGTGAGAGAGAAACAAAGGCCAGACTAACTAGCAGATTGGGAGCAGGTGTGAACAGAGGAGGCAAGAAGGGAGTGAGGGAAAAGGAGACTGACACAAGAGGGCAAACAAGAAATATCTAAAAAATCATATACAATCAAAAAATGGAAATAAGACCAATGAAAACTTAGAGATAAAACTTGAATAGAACCAAAACCATGACAGATTCCACCAGTCCTGGTAATGAGAGCAGTGACCTATTAACTTTAAGGTTTGCGGTTGAGCTTCTTCCTCTTTGTCGCTACCTTCATGCTAAACAAAGCAGAGGGCCATGTCCTCTTTGGGAGACCCAGTTAAAGACACAGACAGACAGACAGACAGACAGACAGACAGACAGAGATTGAAGCTAAATGTATTTAGGGTGGAGTGGTCACTAATAACAAGTAAAAATAAAAATGTCATTGAACCCACTAAAGTAGAAATAAATAGATAAACAAATTGGATAAATATGTTTGTGTGCTACTTAACATTTATGGATACAACACTATGGAGCACAACGATAAACCAATGACTGTCCTTAGTTTGACTATTGAACCATAGACATGATTTTAGCTTGTTGAGTTTTTCTAGTAGGGCTGCTCAGTGGTGCAGTGGGTAGCGCTGCCTTGCAGCAAGACGGTTCTGGGTTCAATTCCCGGCCTGGAGTCTTTCTGCATGGAGTTTGCATGTTCTCCCTGAGCATGCGTGGGTTCTCTCCGGGTACTCTGGCGTCCTCCCACAGTCCAAAAACATGACTGTTAGGTTGATTGGCTTTTCTAAATTCTCCTTAGGTGTGTGTGTGTGTGTGTGTAAATGGTTGTTTGTCTTGTGTGTCTCTGTGTTGCCCTGCGATGGACTGGCGACCTGTCCAGGGTGGACCCCGCCTCTTGTACATTGACAGCTGGAGATAGGCACCAGCACCCCTTGCGACCCCACTCGGGACAAGCTGTAAGACAATGGATGGATGGAGTTTTACTAGTGTATTTAACTGAATTGACTTGGATCTAAATGATTTTTGTTGATAAATCTCTATATTTTGACTAGAAGTTGTGGTGAATTTTTTCTATGTATGTGCCGAATTATCTGTTTGAACACGATTTGACCTTGATTCACAGTTTAATTTTTTGTCCTGATATAATTTGATTTAATAACACATGTGCAACCCTGACTGAGCCAGAAATATCATGATTGCACAGCACTGCCATTACAAAATGAGTGATTGATGGCAACACCTGCAAAGGGCTAAACAAATGAAAGCTTCTGGGTTTTTATAAATAGAATAACAAGAGAGAGGATGGTACAGACAAATAGCTAACTGAAAAAATAGAGGCAGAAACTATCTGGCCTGTGGTTTCACAGGCTTCTTATCATAACCAGACAAGAGCATTTGATATAAAAATAAAAATGAAAATGTGTGATGTGTGTGAGATGTCAGATAGCTGAAGAGACGAGGCAGTGATCATTATTGAGTGCTGTTTTACCATAAAAGGATGACCCTGCTACTGATCATTTTGCTGCTCCTCTGTGCTCGTTCATATTGGGGTGAGTAACTTTTTAATGTACTCCTTGATTCAGTCTAATACCAACAATCTATGTTGTTATAGTGTTATTGTGAAGGTTAATTATTAGCTCATATATATACCTGAGAACTGGTGCCATTTGTGTATTACAGACCCTGGTTTCATGCATTGAAGTCTATATGACAATAAAGTGGTAAAACCTATATAATTATTTGTTTTTATTGTATTTTGAATAGGCCTAAAGGCTCATAGGTCTATTGTCCAAAAAATACAAAAACAACTAATTCAAAGCCCCCTGCTCAAAATTACTTCCAGTGGCCCTGAGTAGATGTCATTTCAATATCATTCTATTCTTTCTCGGTTATTCTGTTATAAACATTCTAACTGAACAAATCATGAGATTACATTCTTTTCATCTGAAAGTGGAAAATTAAAAAAGATAAAATACAACAACACTAATACTCTCAGTTATGTCTCTTACCAGGTGTTTTGTCGGATGCAAACAGTGTGATTCAGAGTCCAGATCTTTCTGTCCTGGAAGGAGAGACATTGAACATATCATGCTGCTGGAGCAACAATACTCAAAGAACCGGAATTCAATGGCTGAAAAACCAAAGCTTGATCAAGACTGAAACGGTCAACCTTCATCCTGGAGGTTCTCAGACTGACAAGCCGATGAGCTGCTCACTTCTGATGCTTACAAATATCACAAGCAGAGATTCAGGGACGTACATCTGCAAGATCACTGTGGAGATACCAGTTTTAGATGTGTTTGAGGGAAGCGGTACAACCATCACAGTTACAACCCCGGTGACCAGCACAGCTGGAGGTAGGTGACGGAAACACCAAAGATCTCACCAGATTAGAAGCTCAAGACTCAATGGTTTTTTTAATATGTAGAGCTGACCATCTGTATTTGTATTAAATCTAATGACATGATGCAAATTTAAAGTTTTAAAAGTTTAAAGTTGTCATGATCGGCAGGATTTCTAGCCCAGATGCAGAACACAGACACAGAGGCAGGAGAAAAAGTCCAAAGGTTTATTGGATACAGAGCAGGGTTCTTCCTGGAAGGCAGAGAGGACAAACAGGTCAGGTGCAGATTCAGGTTCCAGGGAGTCAGACAGGCAGGCTGGCTCGGGCTTGCTAACCATAACAGGGTCAAAACAATCCGGCTCAGAGTGGAGCTCTCCTCCAGCTTATGAAAGGAAAAAACCCTAATGAGCTGATGGGGAGCACCTGCTACAGCTGAACACAAGCTCTCAGGAAGGATCTATGGTGGGCAAGCCTCTGGATCCTGACAAAAGTTAGCTGATTTGCCAAAATCTGTATAATGTATAATAAACAGATGTTTCATCCCCTTTATCACACTCCTGAATTGGTAAAAGGCCTGTACTGTACTTATATAGCACTTTTTCAAGTCAGACCAAAGCGTTTTATACTACATTCACCCGTTCACATACACATTGATGAGCTGGATCTTAGCCACAGCGGCCCTGGGGCTCACTGGCAGAACCAAGGCTGACCACCATCAGCACGCAATGCGGGGGAAGTGTCCTTCCCAAGGAGACAACGACATTGAAAGCCAGAGGACTGGGGCTTGAACCATCAACCCTTTGATTTCAGGGCAAACTCCTACATTCGATGCCACTTTCGCCCCTGAAAGTATCTCTAATTTAAACATGGTTGACAGACAGTCAAATGTTTCTGTCCGTCTCAGTCGTTGTTTCCTTGGACCTTCACCCGCATTGGTTCTGTCAGTGAGCCCCAGGGCAGCTGTGGCTAAAATTCAGCTCACCACCATCAGTGTGCGTAAATGACTGAATGTTGTGTAAAGCGCTTTGGGATGCTTGGTATTGATTAAGTGCTGCTCATATAAAGGCTGTTTATCTTTTTATGGAAAAAATAGATGCAGTGGAATTTGGACCGAATTTAAAACAAGAATATTTTTGAAAGGGTATTTTGAATAGATGCTGTAGGATGTAAGATTTGCAACATTTAACTTTAGGACATTTTACATTTTTTGACCAGTGGTGGTTCCAGAAAGTGTTAAAGGAATAGTACACCCAAAACATGATTAGCCTTCATTTTCTACTCACCCCCATGCTGAACAACACTCTGGAGTACTTTTTTGATATCTCAAATGCATCTGGAGATCTGGGAGGCTTCTGGCTGTCTGCTGACATTCAAATAATGGAGGTCTATGGTGCCCGAGGCAGAAAGGTCCATAAAAGTCCACAAAAAACGTGTCAATATTCCTCCATACTGCTCGTCCAATGTATTCCAAGTGTCCTGAGTGGGTAGCATCCAGAATTTACTCGAAACGAAGTCATTTAGAATGTTTTTAGAGCATAAACAGTAGTGTATAGGATTTCCTGAAAGCGCGTTCACGACGCTACGGAAACCCCGGCAGACCAAACCAGACGAAAGTGCGCATTCAGCTGGGCAAAGAACTCATGCTCTTCCTCAACACTGAAGTCCTCAGACATTTTTCTTTCGTTGTTTCTTTCTTTGCACAGGTAAACAGCACATTTCTTCTTCTACGCTTGCATTATTGGCAGAGCAGACGCTGAATGCGCACTTTCATCTGGTTTGGTCTGCCGGCTTCCGTAGCGTCGTGAACGCGCAGGTGCGCGCTTTCAGGAAATCCTATACACTACTGTTTATGCTCTAAAAACATTCTAAATGACTTCGTTTCGAGTAAATTCTGGATGGACCTTTCTGTCTCGGGCGCCATAGACCTCCATTATTTGAATGTCAGCAGACAGCAAGAAGCCTCCCAGATCTCCAGATGCATTTGAAATATCAAAAAAGTACTTCAGAGTGTTGTTCAGCATGGGGGTGAGTAGAAAATGAAGGCTAATCATGTCTTGGGTGTACTATTCCTTTAAGTGCTGCTCATATAAAGGCTGTTTATCTTTTTATGGAAAAAATAGATGCAGTGGAATTTGGACCGAATTTAAAACAAGAATATTTTTGAAAGGGTATTTTGAATAGATGCTGTAGGATGTAAGATTTGCAACATTTAACTTTAGGACATTTTACATTTTTTGACCAGTGGTGGTTCCAGAAAGTGTTAAAGGAATAGTACACCCAAAACATGATTAGCCTTCATTTTCTACTCACCCCCATGCTGAACAACACTCTGGAGTACTTTTTTGATATCTCAAATGCATCTGGAGATCTGGGAGGCTTCTGGCTGTCTGCTGACATTCAAATAATGGAGGTCTATGGTGCCCGAGGCAGAAAGGTCCATAAAAGTCCACAAAAAACGTGTCAATATTCCTCCATACTGCTCGTCCAATGTATTCCAAGTGTCCTGAGTGGGTAGCATCCAGAATTTACTCGAAACGAAGTCATTTAGAATGTTTTTAGAGCATAAACAGTAGTGTATAGGATTTCCTGAAAGCGCGTTCACGACGCTACGGAAACCCCGGCAGACCAAACCAGACGAAAGTGCGCATTCAGCTGGGCAAAGAACTCATGCTCTTCCTCAACACTGAAGTCCTCAGACATTTTTCTTTCGTTGTTTCTTTCTTTGCACAGGTAAACAGCACATTTCTTCTTCTACGCTTGCATTATTGGCAGAGCAGACGCTGAATGCGCACTTTCATCTGGTTTGGTCTGCCGGCTTCCGTAGCGTCGTGAACGCGCAGGTGCGCGCTTTCAGGAAATCCTATACACTACTGTTTATGCTCTAAAAACATTCTAAATGACTTCGTTTCGAGTAAATTCTGGATGGACCTTTCTGTCTCGGGCGCCATAGACCTCCATTATTTGAATGTCAGCAGACAGCAAGAAGCCTCCCAGATCTCCAGATGCATTTGAAATATCAAAAAAGTACTTCAGAGTGTTGTTCAGCATGGGGGTGAGTAGAAAATGAAGGCTAATCATGTCTTGGGTGTACTATTCCTTTAAGTGCTGCTCATATAAAGGCTGTTTATCTTTTTATGGAAAAAATAGATGCAGTGGAATTTGGACCGAATTTAAAACAAGAATATTTTTTAAAGGGTATTTTGAATAGATGCTGTAGGATGTAAGATTTGCAACATTTAACTAATGGGGCTGGTCAGACAGGGGCCAAACTGCACTGAGGAGTGGCTGAAAACTGATAGGCACCAAACACATGTTATGGTCAATCTACACTGATCATCAGGAAAATAAATGTGCACAGTATTTATATTTTCAAATAAATCACTGAAGACAGACCAGATTTTCTTTAGGGTGCTTGCTGAAGAAGCTTCTAGCATATTTATACATAATGTGCTTTATACATGAATGTATGGTTCTACATAATATATACATTAAATGGGTGAAGCAATGCTCTTTACATCTGTTATTAGTCCTCTTTATTTGTAGAATATTGGTTTGAATTTTTTTTGCTGCATTTTTGTTTTCAGTTTTTGGTTAATATACCAGCAAACAGTCAAAGTTGGAAATTCTGCATGACGGTGTCGCTGCTGCCACCATCAGGCTTAGCAGAGAACTGCTTGTTCCAGCGTTTAGAATTAAATCCCAGGGGGAACAACCAATCATCTGGTAGGGGTGGCCACAGGGCTGGCCAATGATTGGCCAGGGGGGGGGCCATGCCCCCCTCCCTGGCCACCCCTCCTTTCTACAATGCAGCATTCCTTTTGACTGAAGTTAATGCCTTTTTTGTGCTTTTACCCAGTCTCATTTTTGTTTTTATTTTAGTTTTTTTATTTTAAATTATTTAGTTTTTAAATTTTGTCTTAACTGTCCTAACCACTAACTTAGAATAGATGAAGATTAATTGATTGGTGATTAATAAAACAGGTTCAGAGAAGTAGAATTATGCGAGTGAAGTTCAAGGTGCTAAATGCAACTTTTCTTAAAAACAATCTTTTCAAACATAATATATCCATAGAACGTCTAGAGTGGTGCAGAACAAAAGTACTATTATTAGATTAGTATATTTAAATTAATAGGTCCAAAAAAGTATCAGCATTACTTCAGGTTGCCATGCCAACATCAAGAAAGCATTCTGCACCACTAAGAATAGGCTCTATGCACAGCTCCACTACTTCCTGAATTTAAGGCAGCTCCTTTGTTTCCTGTCTTTCATGATTGGATGCACTGATTAATCCAGGTGTGTATGACCTAAGTAACTGGCCAGACACACCTGGATTAATCAGTTCGTCCAGTAATGAAAGACAGGAAACAAAGGAGCTGCCTTAAATTCAGGAAGTAGTGGAGCTGTGCATAGAGCCCATTATTGGTTGAAGTAATGTGAGATGGATCCTACCTGGCAACCAGCTGGCAAACAGTACAGAACAAGAGTGGGCGAGTGCGCCACTTAGTGGCCGGGAGGAGTTAACACTTCACCTTTTAGATAAAGTTGCAGCACCAGGAATATTTTTGTTTTCTTTTACTTTCAACTCCTGCAGTTTTATTATGTTGTCTTCTAACATTTGTGTGAAAAACAAAATATTTGTTATTAATTTTTATGTTTTCTCTTCTTTTGTCTCTTTAAAGGAATATCTGTTCCTCCCTCTTATAAAGAGTTCATCTTTG
Source organism: Cyprinodon tularosa (assembly GCF_016077235.1). Lineage (NCBI taxonomy): Eukaryota > Metazoa > Chordata > Actinopteri > Cyprinodontiformes > Cyprinodontidae > Cyprinodon > Cyprinodon tularosa. The sequence continues at coordinate 3,011,610 of NW_024039452.1, read as the reverse complement.
TCCTGAGATGTCTTCCCATCCTCTTCCTAATCACAGCCTTCTTCTATGGTTAATATTTCGTCAGTCAAACTCTGAAGGATCCACCAGAAAATGGAAAAACTGTTGCTTAAAAATCCAGAGCAGGACGCCAGCAGCACTGACTGATGTTCTGTTTCAGCTGCTGCTCAAATAAATCCTGTTTGGTCCAAAGAAGACAAGGGACAAGACAAAAAATCAGAGAGAAGAGGAGAGAGTGATAGAAGCTTCAAGAGCAGGAGAAAATGAGGAGACATTTAGATGAAGATTGTCTCTTCTTTAAGAGAGTTAACTGCAATAAAATGCATTTACTTAAAATATTTAGTTGCAGCATCGATTTGTGTGAAACACACATCAGATAATTGAATGTGTAGAAAAGTAGAGAAAGAAAATTCAAGCAATGATTGGTTACCAGAAATAGATAACAATTTAAATTAAGCCAGCTTTAGCGTTATATTTAGATTCAAAATTTGATATAAATCAGAACTAACAGCCCATGTATCAGGAGTGATGATAAAAGATTAAGCACAAAATCTTTAAAAAAAAGCAAAGAAACATTCTAATTTTATGCTTTACTAAGATAACTAAAGCTTAAGTAATTAGAAAAATAAATAATCTGTTGTGTTTCCATTTAATCCCTGAATTCTATGACAAAGTGGGAGAATGAATGTTGCTGCTTTTCTAGACTTGGACTACTTGTCCAATTATCATGCATTTTGAATATAAGAGTGAATGCATCGACCACACATCTAATATCTGCTGTGAAATTTAAAAGAACATGTACAGAAATAATCAAAGTACTATTTGCATAAATTCTAATTTCCTCACTGCTGCAAAATATAAAGAAGCTTAAACAAGCTTTATCTGTTTCAGTTTTATCATTAGGTTTTCTATTGTAATTTTTTCTTTTTGCTCTTTCTTTTAATAGTAGCTTAAAAGTTAAAGCAGATATTATCTCATTAATTATCATGCTTGTCTACTTTGGTAATTAGCTTTTAGATTTTAGATCCCCTGATGAGCAATTAAAGCTACTTTTTTTATTTCTATATCCTGACTTTCCATGTTTTTCCACATATTTGGTTTTCCAAATAGGAAACACATGTTTTTCTGTTGATTTTTATACAGACCATATATATATATATATATTCCCAGTATTTAGTCCAGTCAGTGCTGCAAGAAACTAGTTAATCCTTTACTTTTATTGGCTTCCTGTTAAAAGTACTATAAGTTGTAAAAATGGTTTTATATAAACTTTTAATGCCATGTTCATCCTGATGCCTGTGAAAAGCCCAGACCTACGGCTAAGTTGAGCCCGGCTGATTAACCTGCAAATATTCGTTTTTTTTCCTTCCGCTCTTCCTTCCAAAGAGGAAAAATTACTAAAGATCATAAAGAAGCGGAGGGCAGTAAAAACAAATAAATTCCTTTCTCAACTGTGTGAATATTTTTCCCTTTTCTGTTTTTAGATAAAAGCATTTGATTTCTTTTATAAGACCCTAATGTGGACGGTAACTAAGCCTTTAACGTTGTTTTGCTCGAGCAAAGATAAACTCATCCCGACCTGGTAGGTCCTTTTCCATTGCAGGGGCATTGAGCCCTTTGCCCTGGAATTAGAAAGCCTGATGAGCGTTTCGACTCGCTTTTATCCGAGTAATTTCAATTACTCAGGGCCAGACTTTCACTAATTGTGGAAGGAATTTGGTTCCATTATTGTTGAAAATGAAGAACATGTTTTGTAAAGAAAAATCTGAAAGAAAAAGCATTTCAGAAATGAAACTCTGAAAAATGTCTTAAATAAAAAAGGATCCTGAGACTAGGGCTGCAACCAACGTTTACTTTAAAAATCGATGAATCAGCCGATTATTTTTTCGATTAATCGATGAATTCCAAAATAAACCAAATAAACATTTTAGACAGAACAAACAAGCACAAGTACAGGTTGCTCATTAACTGTACTGGTGCAATATGAAAAATAAATGTTTGTGTTAACAGTATGCAAACTTACATGAGAAATGTTGCTGTACATCCACAAAATATAGGCTACTTTGTTTCATAAAGCGCAAATAAAGACAGGTATTTTTGCCCCTAAGGGGTTCAAAGAATAAGTCCCCCCATTTCAACAAATGAGTTGTTTTTTAGACTAGAAGAGTTCTGCCTTTTAAGACAGGAAAGTATAGCAGTTAAAGTGGCTACTTGAGAAGATACTTAACCTTAGAGACCTTATCACTGTCTGTAACCTACTAACAAGGTAAGGAAAGCATCAGATGAGCTACCTGAGAAACTAACGTTACGTTTCCCCACTTTAAAACCAAACAAACATGGTTGCTCACCCTGCTGATCAGCTCTCTTCACCGCCATTGAAGGCTCCAAACTGTTTTCTTTTCAGGTGCTGCATCATAACAGTGGTGCTTCCGTGCCATGTTAATTTGTTTGTACAAAAGTTGCATGTTACGACTTTTTTCGCTTTACAAAGCGCAGGCTGTCTCCGAATTGAGACGCAGCTCGCGTTTGCGGTAGACAGGCCACCTCTCTGTCTCATTTTAAAACTCTTCTTAAAACCCACCTCTTTTCTTTGGCTTTTAACACTATGTACTGTAGAGTATTGATTTTATGTACACATGTTGATTTTATGTATACACATGCATATTTTTATCCTGTGCGGGCAGTGCTTTTATTTTATTTTATTTTATTTACTTTTATTTATTTTAGTTATTTTATCTTTTTGTGCAGCACTTTGGAAACCTTGTGTTTATTTAAACCGTGCTATATAAATAAAGTGGATTGGATTGGATTGGATTGGATATCGGTCATTAGAACAGTTGACGTTATTGCCTTTTGAAAACAGCCTTTGCTCACCTGCGGCGCTGGCTCGCTCTGCCGTATTTTTTTTTCTTCCAACGTTTCAATCAAGTGGCAGTGATGACGACGGCGGCGGATGACGCATTAATCGCGCAATACAACTAATCGATGATGAAATTCGTTGCCAACGCTTTTAAAAGTCGATTTTTATCGATTTTATCGATTCGTTGTTGCAGCCCTACCTGAGACCCTTGGCTGTTTTCTCAGGGGTCTTTTCAGATTTTAATTGTGTTCAAATATCAGTTATTCCGATTGAGCTTTTCAAATTGCATTATTTTTAAATGTTTTACAGATCACATTCTCTTCACTTTAGGGGGTGAGCTTTATTCTGGATTGAGGAGCAAAGAGGCATTTCTAGTCCATTCGTGAGGAAGACAAGCTGGTTTAAAGGCTGGGCTTCAAACTTTCCTTTTTTATAAAGCGTATAGATGGAGTGGATCAGGCCATCCTATAGCTATGCTGCTATAGACTTGGACTGCTGGAGGACATAGGGACCGCTTTTCATCATTCTGCATCATTCTATCCAGTCTCCCACCCTGCAGTAATTGTTAGTTCAACCTAGGGTTGTCAAAAGTATCGATACTCAAAAAAGTACAAGTAAAGTTGTATCCGGATACAATACTCATTTTCAAAAGTATCGATACAGTGCTATCACCAGTGTCACCTAAACAGTCATTCATCTTATGCGCAGATTAGAGGAAAATGCACTTTCTGAACACTGTGTGATTGAATAATTCTGTGCACTTTTCGGTTTCAGACTTTTTCCTGTAACAGGTGCAGCTGCTGAGAATTATTTTTGTTTTTTAACTGGTTAGGCTAGAGTCATTGTTATATGTGTAAATCATAGCCAAGGAAGGAACACTTAATTTTAATTTTGTGAGTTTTTGTTTTATCAAGCTTGCTTAATATTGTGCACAGCAAACAACCTCAACATATTGTTTATTGTATATATTTATCTATTTATTGTATTTTGTTTATTAATGAAAAAAATACTGTTGAATTTTGGAGTCTTTGTTTTTATCGTTGTGGTATCGAAAATGACATCGAGTATCGAATATTTTACTTAGTATCGGTATTGAGTTGAAAAGTTTAGTATCGTGACAACCCTATTTGTGAGGCAGACAAGCTGGTTTAAAGGCTGGGCTTAAAACTTTCCTTTTTTATAAAGCGTATAGATGGAGTGGATCAGGTCATCAGTAAAATGGAGGAAGCTGTAAAGCTTGATAAAGCTAAAAAATAGACAAACACTTGTACGTAGCAACTAGGAATGGAACGGTTTATGAAAACCGTCGGAACCGTTCGGTTCGACTGTCTCGGTTCGGTTCGCGTGTGTTGCGTTCGGTTCATGCGCTGCTCCTTTTTCTCATAGTCGAAGCATTTACACTCCAGAGCAGAAGGTGGCGGTACTGCGACCAAAGCCAACCACCAGTAGTAAACAAGAAGAAGAAGAAGCGAAGCAGCTTAGCCGGGTGTAGCAGAAAAAAATCAGTTGTTGTGTAGAATTGTGTCGGAATGGCGAGTGGGAAAGAACAGGAGTTGGAAGACGCACCAGCAGCACTTTATAGGTCTGCTGTATGGGACCACTTTGCATTTAGAGTGACCTACGATGACGGCGGAAAGAAAGTTGTGGATAAAAGTGCAACAGTGTGCAAGCATTGTGCAACACGTTTTGTTTATGCTAACAGCAACATGACCAACATGTCAGGCTAACCCCAAAATCCCACATACTCCACCAGCGCTGCGCTCCAGACCGCCTGCACAAAGCAAAGCCTACAGCCTCCGCTGTGGCTCCCGTCCTCTCTGCTCTGAGTCCCTTGGAGATCGTAGAGGGCATGCGCCAGATGATTCAATTCAAAGCAGCAAAACATGCGGAAATTATCCATGGTTTCCACGGATCATTAAAAATAATTACAAATCATTAATTTTTTTGTTTTTTTTCATTAATTTCATAAATTTTTATGGGATTTCAGGGTAACAATCAACATCTACCGAACCGAACCAAAAACCGTGACTACGAAACCGAACCGTGGATTTTGTGAATCGTTCCACCCCTAATTTCTAATGGTTTGCATCTACTGTTATAGAATAGACAGATTTATTTTGTGGGCTGCTCTGGGTTCGATTCCCAGCCCAGGGTCTTCCTGCATGGAGTTTGCATGTTCTCCCTGAGCATTCCTCCCTCCAGTCCAAAAACATGACTGTTAGGTTAATTGGCTTCTTTAAATTCTCCTTAGGTGTGAGTGTGAATGGTTGTTTGTCTCTGTGTTTAAATGTGATGGACTGGCGACCTGTCCAGGGTGGACCCCGTCTCTCCCCCATTGACAGCTGGAGATAGGCTCCAGCACCCCTCGGGAAACTTGGGATTAAGCGTGTTTGAAAATGGATGGATAGATTTATTAAGTCATTTTGTATACACGAGTGTAAACAAAAAGAAACTTCGGTTAAAAATGCTCTACAAAATTTAATTTTTTAAAGTGCACCCTTAAAAAAGTTAATAAATACATTAAAAAAATAGTAATATAAACTTTGACTGTATATTTACAGTTCTCACATTTTTATTTATATAAAATTTACACAACATTCAGCAGTCTAATGGCAGTGGGGAAGAAACTGTTCTGGAATCTGCTGGACCTGCATCGGATGCTTCGAAGTGTCTTCCCAGAGGGCAGCAGGGAGGACAGTCCATGGTGGGGGGGTGAGGGGTCATTGATGATGTCACGGGCTCTGGACACGCAGTGCTGGGATGAAATGTCTTTAATGGAGGGAAGAGGAGCCCCAATGATCCTCTCTGCTGTTCTCACCTTCATCCAGTCTGAGGCGCTGCAGCCTCCACAGCACACAGTGAGACAGCTGGTCAGAACGCTCTCTATGGTGCTTCTGTAGAAGGTAGGGAGGATGGGGGGGGGCAGGTTGCCTCACCTCATCCTCTGGAAGAAGTACATGCTGTGGGATGATGGTGTTGAAAGTAGGGCTGCAACTAACGATTATTTTAAAAATCGATGAATCCGCCGATTATTTTTTCGATTAAACGATGAATCGGACAAAAAATATTTTTAATATTAACCTATTTATTCCAAAATAAACATTTTAGACAGAACAAACAGGCACACAAGTACAGGTTGCTCATTAACTGCACTGTTGCAAAATAAAGAATAAATGTCTGTGTTAAAACTACACAAACTTACATGAGAAATGTAGCTGTACATCCAAAAAATATAGGGTACTTTGTTTCATAAAGCGCAAAAAAAGACAGGCATTTTTGTTTTTTAAAGCCCCTAAGGGGTTCAAACAAGAGGATAAATATATCCAAACATCGCAATGCAAAGAGGTTAGCATGTCGATGCGCTCCTGACTGGATCCTTTGAAGTCAGAAGTGTTTTGGCTGTATGCTCTGTTGCTTAGCAACCGTGAAACACAAAGCAGGAAAAGAATGAAAACTGAAGTTTTCAAAACTGTTTATAGGTATATTGGTCGTCATGACATAATTACTTTGCGTGGCCGCCATGTTGAGGGCCTCCTTTACCGCTGCTCAGACTACTGCCTACGACTACAGCATACTGTACTCCCTCTCAGCCGTGTTTCAATTTGATTAATTTCACCTTAACTTGATTTCAACCATGGTAAACCATTGCTGTATTGAGCTGTAACAGCTCAACACATGATCGCCTTGGGAAAAACATAGAAAATGGGTTAATTTTCCACCGCTTTCCTGCCTGGAGGTGTAACCACGGAGACCAAGTGTCAGAGATAAAGAGTCGTCGGCTAGCTTGGATAGCGGCTGTAAAACGACCGAACGTAACTTTCCACAGTATCCCGATGTCAATGAGAGTGTGTTCCCTGCATTTTCATTCTGGTAAGTTAAAGATGCACGGTTTTATTTTATTGCCTACATTGTTTCTTTCCTTCAAAGTTGGGATCTTTTACGGGAAAATAATAAAAACGGCAGCGGGAAAAGGCTCAAATACGTGAGAAACGCGAAGGGTTTAGGGTAAGGTGACCAGATTTCTGAAATCAAATCTGGGGACATTTCTTGCTCGTGGATAAAAATCAATACATCTTATCGAGATGAAATTACGAAACGGGGACAGTAATGGTTTCATATATTTTTACATATTTATTATTATTTAAACAACAAAAATCAAGTGTAAAAGCCAGGAATGTGCCTTTCCAAACGTTTAGTATATCCTAAGAATAATAACATGAATAGTGTTATTAGTAGAAAACTAGAACTGTGTCTCTGGGTTGGGGCAAAGTGGTGGGGGTGGGAGCGGAGGGGTCAAGGGTCATTAGCAGGGCTTTCCAATTTTGTCGGGCCCAAAGAGCTCTGCCGCCTCCTAAGGGGAGAGTGACATGAGGAAAAGAAATTTAGAAAAGTAAATACAAACATTTATTCTATGCCTGTGGCATAGAATAAATGTGAGTTCCCCCACCTCTTCAAAAAAGTGCAACAAATACCTATTCTGTTTACATCTACTGTACATACCTATAAGAAATATTTTTTTTCTTCATTAACATAAAAAAACAAGTAGTAGTCAAGCCTGCAGGTAAAGGTTCATATATGTTTCTTACCGTCACCTAGCCACATCAGGGGCCTGTGTGTCTCAAAGTAGCAGGTTCATTTTTCCTACTAACCTGAGTATACAGCCACTCTGTGTTCCACAGCATACTTTGCACACTACATCACTCAATATGTTAGTTTATCACTCAAATCATGTCAACGCTTTATCACTTGAACTTTATTAATACATATTATACATTTTAAATGTTTGAAACAGAAATATTAACTGAACAGGGTCTGAGGCAGTGGCCCTGGTAATTTGGGTAAAATAATATAAGAGAAGACATAGCAAGTAAAAAGCAAAATAACCTTTTTAAATGTCTTAAACAAGTTTAACCATTGAACAGCAGAATAGGCTTAACATCAACACAATGTATATAATCCAAGAATAGTCCATATTTATAAACAGCAATAACATATACATATATAATTTCCTTCTTTAGTGTTAGGTGCAGTGTATTTTGTACAAGAAGTCATTCAAGCTCGGAACGATGGGAATCAAGGCAGTGGAGTCGCACATGCGAAGCACGAAACACAAAGCGTCAAAATGGAGTTACGGAGAAACAGCCGGTATTTCTCAACAAATTGAGATACAAATTGTTCGTCTTGTAGAATACTTGAATTTAGTCTCCATCTACCTTTACTGTTTTTTTCAACCAGTAAATTGATGTGCAATTCTACAGGTGCATGATCCGTTAAAGCGATAACACCTATTTTGCAGTTCACTACTAAATCAACACACGAATTGGATATTAAAAAATAGTCTATTCTGGAGTACGTTTTGTTAGAGTGGGAATAAAAGGTGTATTCTTTTTCCAAAGGAAGTACAAGTCTCCAAATATCTACCAAACCAATATCCTCTTTAAGGGAGTTTAATGCTAATCCTGTTTTCGTTTTTGAGGTTACATTGATTGCACTCCTATCAGTATATTCATCTGACATAATATTAAAGTCTCCACCTAATAAAACATCCCTCTATGCTTCCCAACATCTTATTAACCTCATCCATAAAATTAGGATCATCCCTGTTCGGGGCATAAACATTACACAAAACAACCTTAACTCCATTAACAAGTGCCGGAAGACATAACTATTGGCCATCTTCATCCTTTAACTGCTGTAATAAAATAAAATTACGTTTTTTATTAATAAGTTTCACAACACCGCGGCTATTACTTGACACTGAATTATGAAACACTTTGCCAACCCTATCTCTTTTTGATTTCAAAGCTTCGTTTTCATTTCTAAAGTGTGTTTCTTGAATAAATGCAACATCAGTGTTATGAAACTTAAGATAGCTAAGTACTTTTTTCCTTTTAATAGGTGTGGCACAGCCATTGATGTTCCATGACACAATATTAATGTCCATATTACCCATTATTTATCCATAACAAGTTATACTGAAGCTGATCTGGCTGGATTTTATTCTGCTTTACTTCAATAAAATACAGGATCTTCTTTGCTTTATCTTTGCCAGAAGATTTAAACTTTAAAAGCCTTGCCCTCATAATTTGCAGTTAATTTATTTATAAAGTAAATATGAACGCTGCTTAAGCTAATTCAAATGAAATTAAAAGTAAAATAAGTAGCCAACCTCATCACTGTCTGCAACCTACTAACAAGGTAAGGAAAGCATCAGATGAGCTACCTGAGAAACTAACGTTACGTTTCCCCACTTTAAAACGAAACAAACATGGTTGTTCACCCTGCTGATGAGCTCTCTTCACTGCCATCGAAGGCTCCAACGTGTTTTCTTTTCAGGTGCTGCATCATAACAGTTAATGTTAATTAGTTTTTGCAAAAGTTGCATGTTACGACTTTTTTCGCTTTACAAAGCCTAAAGTGCTTCCACCCTTTAGAGTAGAGTCCTGCACGGGTCGAGTTCTACCAACCCGCACCCGCCCGAACCCGTTAGGATGACTACTGAACCCGACCTGTCATCTTCAAAATCTTCAATTTAAATCCGAACCCGACCCGACCCGTTGATATTTAACCCGCAACCCGACCTGTTAACACATCAACTAATAGGCTATAGTACGCTGCGCTGCAGAACAGCGCCATTAACACTGCAGCAGACGTGTATGCGCTGACTGTGGCCTTTTTGGAGGGAAGCCTACACTGCCGGCAGGGCTTTAAGCTACAACAAGGGTGACCCCAGTGCCTGATTAATATAACATTTCTGATGTCCATAACAACACACACTCATAAAAAAAAATCACCAACTACCCGCCCGCACTAAAAAAATATCTGCCCGACCCCGCGTACCCGTTTATTTTTATGTATGTATTTTTCACCCGCAAAAGAGCATTTTAGCCGGTGACCCGTCGGGGACCCCCAACCCGTTGCAGGACTCTACTTTAGAGGACTTTGCTCAAACTGTGTTTGCGGTATCAGTCATTAGAACATTTGAAGTTATTGCCTTTTGAATACAACCTCCGGCGCTGGCTCGCTCCGCCGTACTATTTTTTTCCCTATTTCATTCAAGTGGCAGTGATGACGACGGCGGATGACACATTACTCGTGCGACACAGCTAACCGATGCTGAAATTTGTTGCAAAAGCTTTTACAGTCGATTTTATCGATTCGTTGTTGCAGCCCTAGTTAAAAGCAGAACTGAAGTACAGGAACAGCATTCGCACGTAAGTGTCCTTCTCCTCCAGGTGTGCCAGGCTCAGGTGGAGAGGAGCAGAGATGGCGTCCTCAGAGATGGTGAACTGGAACGATGTGTTCTTTAACCAGCCTTTCGAAGCACTTCATCATAATTGGAGTCAGTGCGACAGGCTGGTAATCATTGAGTGAGGTGACCTGAGGCTTCTTTGGGACTGGAATAATGGTGGCAGACTTGAAGCATGCTGGCACTATGGATTGATCCAGCAAGGTGTTAAAAATGTCTGTGAGGACACCAGCCAGCTGATCTGCACACTCCTTATAGACTCGCCCAGGTATGTTATGAGGCCCTGGGGCCTTCCTTGGGTTGACTCTCCTCAGAGTCTTTCTAACTTTAGCTACGTCCAGGTTTAGTGCCTCCTCCCCCTGGTGTGGAACAGCTTTCTCTGCTGGAGGCTGTTTAGTGCCTCAAACCTTCCTTGTTCAGTTCGTTTAGGACAGGGGTGTCAACGTGGTTCCAAAAGGGCCGTGTGGCTGCAGGTTTTCTTTCCAACCAAGCAATAGCACACCAGACTCCAGTCATCTAATCAAGGGAGTCCAATCTGAACATGATGACTTGATGAGATGACTGGAGTCTGGTGTGCTATTGCTAGGTTGGAAAGAAAACCTTGCAGCCACACGGCCCTTTCTGGAACCAGTTAGACACCTGTGCTTTAGGATGTCAGTGTTTGCTGCATCTACTGGGGGGAGGGTGTGTAGTAGTCTATGATCATCCGAATGCCTTTCCACATCCTCCGTGCTTTTAGCAATTTTCAAATCTCTCCATTTGTCCAGGGTGGTTGGTTGGCCCGAGTGGTGATGTTCTTTTTGATGCTGACGTCCTCAATGCATTTGTTGATGTAGGCTGACACAGTCATAGTAAACTCATCAATATTTAATAGTTATCATATGTTGCTGCAGCCTTGAAGATGTTCCAGTCAGAGCATTTAAAACAATCTTGGAGTGTCTCCATGGCGCCCTCATACCACCATTTTAGTTCTGGATCGGGGCCTCGCCTGATACTGGCATCATTGTAACACTAATTATTATCCCATCATCCATCTTAATATTTTAGAATAGATGCACAAAACTTCAACTAATTTAGTATCGCTGTTAAATTTAGCATAAATTAAGTTGCTTTTGTTTGTTGGTTTGTTTCTCAGGATCTTTTAAACAGACTAGAAAAGAGGGAACACATGTTCAGTAAAATTTTTGATTTAAATTATTTTGATTTTCTGTTTTTTTTTTTTTTTTTTAGGTGGGAGAAAACTGGAGTACCCAGGGAAAACCCACACATGGACAAGGATAGGGCAAAACTTAATACACTAATTATTATCACATCATCCATCTTAATATTTTAGAATAGATGCACAAAACTAACAAAATTTAGTATCACTGGTAAAAAAAAATTATGGTTTATGTTTGTTTCTCAGTATCTTTCATACAGACTAGAAAAGCGGGAACACACATTCAGTAACATTTTAGATTAAAATTATTTTGATTTTCTATGTTTTTTTTTTTTTTAGGTGGGAGAAAACTGGGGTACCCAGGGAAAACCCACACATGGACAAAGATAGGGCAAAACTTAATATGAATTTAAAGGTTTTAGGGGATAAAGGTAGAAAGAGATAAAGGGATGATAGGATGAAGGGAAGGAGGAATGGGGGGTGAAGGGAGTAAGAGATGAGGGAGGAAGGGATTAGGAGGTGAAGGAAAGGAAGAGAAAAGAAAGAAGAGATGGGTTATGGATTTAAGTTAATCCATTAACTCCTTTTAATTTCCAGTACGGTTGCTTTTTGGGGAACGAAGGCCATAACAGTTCAGGTTGGAGAAAAATTTCCTTATTCTCTTCCAAAAATTATTTTTGGTTTTAACTTTAACTACCTGTGAGGGATCATCAAAGCTTGTTATGGTTTTCATATCTTGATGTGACGATCTGGTTTTTTCATATTCTTTTAAGAGCGGCTCCTTAGAATCGCATTGGTTGTTTATTACCACACATCTGGAACTGGTTGGCGATGCTTGTTTCTGGTCAGAGACCCTAACTGATGACATTTCTCTGGTCTTAGCCTGAAAGAAATTATCTTTGGGTGAGTCATTGTTGCCTGAAGAGGTTTTAGAGCAGAGTTGGGGTGTCACAGTACTGGGTTCTGAGCATAATTCGGACCAAAGGTATGGGTAGCTTTGAGGAGAGGGGATCCCGCTGGACCAATTTGATGAGGTCCTGTGATATGAGTGCATGGGCAAGCTTTCTGGGATTTCTCCGGTCTTAGCAGGAAAGAAATTATCTTTGGGTGAGTCATAGTTGCCTGAAGTGACACTGTAAATGTTGTCAGACGAGGAGCTTTGAGCTTCAGAGTTGTTGGTCGGAAATTCATCAAAACTGGATAGAATTCCTTTGGGATGTAATGATGTGAGTCCCAACCTTTCTGCCGTCACAAATGTGTAATATCTCATGGCCTCGTAGGCCTCATGAGCATAAGAACTGTTGCTTTTAAAGTCCGACAAGTGGTTCATTGTAATAAAGCTGTGTTCAAGTGCGGCTGCTGATGTAATACGCTCATGTGGTGTAGTAACTAGCATTTGTTTTAGAAGGTCGATGAAACTTAGTAAATCCTCCCATTCAATGGGGTCTTGTGTTGGTGGTCGGATTTTCATCAGGTCATCCAAAGACTTTAGCTTCAACACGGGATCATAATCCCTGAAATCGTTTTCACAAGCAGAGGAACAAGTATAACTACAATGTGGTTCACCCAACATTTTAACAATTGCTGCCAATGTTTCTTCCATGCCGTCATACTCGAACAGGTGTTCTCCAATGTAGAGAAAGATCAAAGTGAGGGCTAGACACCACATATCCACACTTGCATCTGGCTTTATGAGCATAATTTCCTCAGGAGGCATGTACAGCAGAGGATTACACCTAATATTTTCCATTTTATCTATCTCCTCAGTGAAACCCACATCGATTAATTTTACTTTAAGTGACGAGCGGTCTACCAGCATTATGTTGTTAGGCTTGAGATCTCTATGCGCCATTCCATTTCTATGTAGAAAATTTAAAGCCACCAGAACCTGTTGAGCAATAACTCGAATATCACTCAAATGCAATCCACCACCTACAATATGTTCTGTAAAACTGTCTAAATCGATATCCAGCTTTTGAAACACCAGGTATTGTTTTCTTTTGTAGATAAAATCTTCATAAAACTTGACTATGTTGTAGTTGTCCGAACCAAGAGCTTTGATTTTCTTTAAAACCTTTTTTTCCTCAGTTATGTCGATTTCGCAGAAATATGTTGCTCTTTTTATTGCAACAATCTCTCCGTTTTCTTGGTTTATACCTTCAAAAATTTTTGCTGTTCCTCCTTCGCCCAGATTTGCCACGACGCAGTATTTGCTTATTTCTGTTTCCAAAATAAAAGGATTCTCCAAGAATACTTTTTCACACAATCTCCCACAATCAGTTGGCTGTGTACCAGCAGCAGTCAAGAAGGTCATTGAATAATCTTGTAGATCAGAGGTTTTAGAGTAGAGTTGGGGTGTCACAGTAGGGGGTTCTGGGCATAAGTCGGACCAAAGGTATGGGTATCTTTGAGGAGAGCTGTTTTCGCTGGACCAATTTGCCTTAAAAAATGTGTAATATCTCATGGCCTCGTAGGCCTCATGAGTATAAGGACTGTTGCTGTTAAAGTCCGACAAGTGGTTCATTGTAATAAAGCTGTGCTCAAGTGCGGCTGCTGATGTAATACGCTCCCGTGGTGTAGTAACTAGCATTTGTTTTAGAAGGTCGATAAAACTTAGTAAATCCTCCCATTCAATGGGGTCTTGTGTTGGTGGTCGGATTTTCATCAGGTCATACAAAGAATTTAGCTTCAACTCGGGATCATAATCCCTGAAATCGTTTTCACAAGCAGAGGAACAGGTATATCTACAATGTGGTTCACCCAACATTTTAACAATTGCTGCCAATGTTTCTTCCATGCCGTCATACTCGAACAGGTGTTCTCCAATGTAGAGAAAGATCAAAGTGAGGGCTAGACACCACATATCCACACTGGCATCTGGCTTTATGAGCATAATTTCCTCAGGAGGCATGTACAGCAGAGGATTACACCTAATATTTTCCATTTTATCTATCTCCTCAGTGAAACCCACATCGATTAATTTTACTTTAAGTGACGAGCGGTCTACCAGCATTATGTTGTTAGGCTTGAGATCTCTATGCGCCATTCCATTTCTATGTAGAAAATTTAAAGCCACCAGAACCTGTTGAGCAATAACTCGAATATCACTCAAATGCAATCCACCACCTACAATATGTTCTGTAAAACTGTCTAAATCGATATCCAGCTTTTGAAACACCAGGTATTGTTTTCTTTTGTAGATAAAATCTTCATAAAACTTGACTATGTTGTAGTTGTCCGAACCAAGAGCTTTGATTTTCTTTAAAACCTTTTTTTCCTCAGTTATGTCGATTTCGCAGAAATATGTTGCTCTTTTTATTGCAACAATCTCTCCGTTTTCTTGGTTTATACCTTCAAAAATTTTTGCTGTTCCTCCTTCGCCCAGATTTGCCACGACGCAGTATTTGCTTATTTCTGTTTCCAAAATAAAAGGATTCTCCAAGAATACTTTTTCACACAATCTCCCACAATCAGTTGGCTGTGTACCAGCAGCAGTCAAGAAGGTCATTGAATAATCTTGTAGATCAGAGGTTTTAGAGTAGAGTTGGGGTGTCACAGTAGGGGGTTCTGGGCATAAGTCGGACCAAAGGTATGGGTATCTTTGAGGAGAGCTGTTTTCGCTGGACCAATTTGCCTTAAAAAATGTGTAATATCTCATGGCCTCGTAGGCCTCATGAGTATAAGGACTGTTGCTGTTAAAGTCCGACAAGTGGTTCATTGTAATAAAGCTGTGCTCAAGTGCGGCTGCTGATGTAATACGCTCCCGTGGTGTAGTAACTAGCATTTGTTTTAGAAGGTCGATAAAACTTAGTAAATCCTCCCATTCAATGGGGTCTTGTGTTGGTGGTCGGATTTTCATCAGGTCATACAAAGAATTTAGCTTCAACTCGGGATCATAATCCCTGAAATCGTTTTCACAAGCAGAGGAACAGGTATATCTACAATGTGGTTCACCCAACATTTTAACAATTGCTGCCAATGTTTCTTCCATGCCGTCATACTCGAACAGGTGTTCTCCAATGTAGAGAAAGATCAAAGTGAGGGCTAGACACCACATATCCACACTGGCATCTGGCTTTATGAGCATAATTTCCTCAGGAGGCATGTACAGCAGAGGATTACACCTAATATTTTCCATTGTTTCTATCTCCTGAGTGAAACCCACATCGATTAATTTTACCCTAAGTGACGAGCGGTCTACCAGCATTATGTTGTCAGGCTTGAGATCTCTATGCGCCATTCCATTTCTATGTAGAAAATTTAAAGCTACCAGAACCTGTTGAGCAATAACTCGAATATCACTCAAATGTAGTCCACCACCTACAATATGTTCTGTAAAACTGTCTAAATCGATATCCAGCTTTTCAAACACCAGGTATTGTTTTGCTTTGTAGTTAAAATCTTCATAAAACTTGACTATGTTGTAGTTGTCCGAACCAAGCGCTTTGATTTTCCTTAAGACCTTTTTTTCCTCGGTTATGTCAATTTCCCAGACATCTGTTGCTGTTTTTATTGCAACAATCTCTCCGGTTTCTTGGTTTATACCTTCGAAGATTTTTGCTGTTCCTCCTTCGCCCAGATTTGCCACAACGCAGTATTTGCTTGTTTCTGATTCCAAAACAAAATCATTCTCCGAGAATTTTTCACATGGTCTCCCGCAATCAGTTGGCTGTGTACCACCAGCAGTCAAGAAGGTCATTGAATAATCTTGTAGACCAGAGGTTTTAGAGTAGAGTTGGGGTGTCACAGTACTGGGTTCTGAGCATAATTCGGACCAAAGGTATGGGTATCTTTGAGGAGAGCTGTTTCCGCTGGACCAATTTGATGAGGTCCTTTGATATGAGTGCACGGGCAAGCTTTCTGGGATTTCTCCGGTCTTAGCAGGAAAGAAATTATCTTTGGGTGAGTCGTAGTTGCCTGAAGTGACACTGTAAATGTTGTCAGAAGAGGAGCTTTGAGCTTCAGAGTTGTTGGTCGGAAATTCATCAAAATTGGATAGAATTGCTTTGCGATGTAATGATGTGAGTCCCAACCTTTCTGCCGTCACAAATGTGTAATATCTCATGGCCTCGTAGGCCTCATGAGCATAAGAACTGTTGCTTTTAAAGTCCGACAAGTGGTTCATTGTAATAAAGCTGTGTTCAAGTGCGGCTGCTGATGTAATACGCTCCTGTGGTGTAGTAACTAGCATTTGTTTTAGAAGGTCGATGAAACTTAGTAAATCCTCCCTTTCAATGGGGTCTTGTGATGGTGGTCGGATTTTCATCAGGTCATCCAAAGACTTTAGCTTCAACACGGGATCATAATCCCTGAAATCGTTTTCACAAGCAGAGGAAAAGGTATAACTACAATGTGGTTCACCCAACATTTTAACAATTGCTGCCAATGTTTCTTCCATGCCGTCATACTCGAACAGGTGTTCTCCAATGTAGAGAAAGATCAAAGTGAGGGCTAGACACCACATATCCACACTGGCATCTGGCTTTATTAGCATAATTTCCTCAGGAGGCATGTACAGCAGAGGATTACACCTAATATTTTCCATTGTTTCTATCTCCTCAGTGAAACCCACATCGATTAATTTTACTTTAAGTGACGAGCGGTCTACCAGCATTATGTTGTCAGGCTTGAGATCTCTATGCGCCATTCCATTTCTATGTAGAAAATTTAAAGCCACCAGAACCTGTTGAGCAATAACTCGAATATCACTCAAATGTAGTCCACCACCTACAATATGTTCTGTAAAACTGTCTAAATCGATATCCAGCTTTTCAAACACCAGGTATTGTTTTGCTTTGTAGTTAAAATCTTCATAAAACTTGACTATGTTGTAGTTGTCCGAACCAAGCGCTTTGATTTTCCTTAAGACCTTTTTTTCCTCGGTTATGTCAATTTCCCAGACATCTGTTGCTGTTTTTATTGCAACAATCTCTCCGGTTTCTTGGTTTATACCTTCGAAGATTTTTGCTGTTCCTCCTTCGCCCAGATTTGCCACAACGCAGTATTTGCTTGTTTCTGATTCCAAAACAAAATCATTCTCCGAGAATACTTTTTCACATGGTCTCCCGCAATCAGTTGGCTGTGTACCAGCAGCAGTCAAGAAGGTCATTGAATAATCTTGTAGATCAGAGGTTTTAGAGTAGAGTTGGGGTGTCACAGTAGGGGGTTCTGGGCATAAGTCGGACCAAAGGTATGGGTATCTTTGCGGAGAGCCGTTTTCGCTGGACCAATTTGCCTTAAAAAATGTGTAATATCTCATTGCCTCGTAGGCCTCATGAGCATAAGAACTGTTGCTTTTAAAGTCCGACAAGTGGTTCATTGTAATAAAGCTGTGTTCAAGTGCGGCTGCTGATGTAATACGCTCCTGTGGTGTAGTAACTAGCATTTGTTTTAGAAGGTCGATGAAACTTAGTAAATCCTCCCTTTCAGTGGGGTCTTGTGTTGGTGGTCGGATTTTCATCAGGTCATCCAAAGACTTTAGCTTCAACACGGGATCATAATCCCTGAAATCGTTGTCACAAGCAGAGGAACAAGTATAACTACAATGTGGTTCACCCAACATTTTAACAATTGCTGCCAATGTTTCTTCCATGCCGTCATACTCGAACAGGTGTTCTCCAATGTAGAGAAAGATCAAAGTGAGGGCTAGACACCACATATCCACACTTGCATCTGGCTTTATCAGCATAATTTCCTCTGGAGGCATGTACAGCAGAGGATTACACCTAATATTTTCCATTTTATCTATCTCCTCAGTGAAACCCACATCAATTAATTTTACTTTAAGTGACGAGCGGTCTACCAGCATTATGTTGTTAGGCTTGAGATCTCTATGCGCCATTCCATTTCTATGTAGAAAATTTATAGCCACCAGAACCTGTTGAGCAATAACTCGAATATCACTCAAATGTAGTCCACCACCGACAATATGTTCTGTAAAACTGTCTAAATCGATATCCAGCTTTTGAAACACCAGGTATTGTTTTCTTTTGTAGATAAAATCTTCATAAAACTTGACTATGTTGTAGTTGTCCGAACCAAGAGCTTTGATTTTCTTTAAAACCTTTTTTTCCTCAGTTATGTCGATTTCGCAGAAATATGTTGCTCTTTTTATTGCAACAATCTCTCCAGTTTCTTGGTTTATACCTTCAAAAATTTTTGCTGTTCCTCCTTCGCCCAGATTTGCCACGACGCAGTATTTGCTTATTTCTGTTTCCAAAACAAAAGGATTCTCCAAGAATACTTTTTCACACAATCTCCCACAATCAGTTGGCTGTGTACCAGCAGCAGTCAAGAAGGACATTGAATAATCTTGTAGATCAGAGGTTTTAGAGTAGAGTTGGGGTGTCACGGTAGGGGGTTCTGGGCATAAGTCGGACCAAAGGTATGGGTATCTTTGAGGAGAGCCGTTTTCGCTGGACAAATTTGCCTTAAAAAATGTGTAATATCTCATTGCCTCGTAGGCCTCATGAGCATAAGAACTGTTGCTGTTAAAGTCCGACAAGTGGTTCATTGTAATAAAGCTGTGTTCAAGTGCGGCTGCTGATGTAATACGCTCCTGTGGTGTAGTAACTAGCATTTGTTTTAGAAGGTCGATGAAACTTAGTAAATCCTCCCTTTCAATGGGGTCTTGTGTTGGTGGTTGGATTTTCATCAGGTCATCCAAAGACTTTAGCTTCAACACGGGATCATAATCCCTGAAATCGTTTTCACAAGCAGAGGAACAAGTATAACTACAATGTGGTTCACCCAACATTTTAACAATTGCTGCCAATGTTTCTTCCATGCCGTCATACTCGAACAGGTGTTCTCCAATGTAGAGAAAGATCAAAGTGAGGGCTAGACACCACATATCCACACTGGCATCCGGCTTTATGAGCATAATTTCCTCTGGAGGCATGTAAAGCAGAGGATTACACCTAATATTTTCCATTTTATCTATCTCCTCAGTGAAACCCACATCGATTAATTTTACTTTAAGTGAAGAGCGGTCTACCAGCATTATGTTGTTAGGCTTGAGATCTCTATGCGCCATTCCATTTCTATGTAGAAAATTTAAAGCCACCAGAACCTGTTGAGCAATAACTCGAATATCACTCAAATGTAGTCCACCACCGACAATATGTTCAGGAAAACTGTCTAAATCGATATCCAGCTTTTGAAACACCAGGTATTGTTTTCTTTTGTAGATAAAATCTTCATAAAACTTGACTATGTTGTAGTTGTCCGAACCAAGAGCTTTGATTTTCTTTAAAACCTTTTTTTCCTCAGTTATGTCGATTTCGCAGAAATATGTTGCTCTTTTTATTGCAACAATCTCTCCAGTTTCTTGGTTTATACCTTCAAAAATTTTTGCTGTTCCTCCTTCGCCCAGATTTGCCACGACGCAGTATTTGCTTATTTCTGTTTCCAAAACAAAAGGATTCTCCAAGAATACTTTTTCACACAATCTCCCACAATCAGTTGGCTGTGTACCAGCAGCAGTCAAGAAGGACATTGAATAATCTTGTAGATCAGAGGTTTTAGAGTAGAGTTGGGGTGTCACGGTAGGGGGTTCTGGGCATAAGTCGGACCAAAGGTATGGGTATCTTTGAGGAGAGCCGTTTTCGCTGGACAAATTTGCCTTAAAAAATGTGTAATATCTCATTGCCTCGTAGGCCTCATGAGCATAAGAACTGTTGCTGTTAAAGTCCGACAAGTGGTTCATTGTAATAAAGCTGTGTTCAAGTGCGGCTGCTGATGTAATACGCTCCCGTGGTGTAGTAACTAGCATTTGTTTTAGAAGGTCGATAAAACATAGTAAATCCTCCCATTCAATGGGGTCTTGTGATGGTGGTCGGATTTTCATCAGGTCATCCAAAGACTTTAGCTTCAACACGGGATCATAATCCCTGAAATCGTTTTCACAAGCAGAGGAAAAGGTATAACTACAATGTGGTTCACCCAACATTTTAACAATTGCTGCCAATGTTTCTTCCATGCCGTCATACTCGAACAGGTGTTCTCCAATGTAGAGAAAGATCAAAGTGAGGGCTAGACACCACATATCCACACTGGCATCTGGCTTTATTAGCATAATTTCCTCAGGAGGCATGTACAGCAGAGGATTACACCTAATATTTTCCATTTTATCTATCTCCTCAGTGAAACCCACATCGATTAATTTTACTTTAAGTGACGAGCGGTCTACCAGCATTATGTTGTTAGGCTTGAGATCTCTATGCGCCATTCCATTTCTATGTAGAAAATTTAAAGCTACCAGAACCTGTTGAGCAATAACTCGAATATCACTCAAATGTAGTCCACCACCTACAATATGTTCTGTAAAACTGTCTAAATCGATATCCAGCTTTTCAAACACCAGGTATTGTTTTGCTTTGTAGTTAAAATCTTCATAAAACTTGACTATGTTGTTGTTGTCCGAACCAAGCGCTTTGATTTTCCTTAAGACCTTTTTTTCCTCGGTTATGTCAATTTCCCAGACATCTGTTGCTGTTTTTATTGCAACAATCTCTCCGGTTTCTTGGTTTATACCTTCGAAGATTTTTGCTGTTCCTCCTTCGCCCAGATTTGCCACAACGCAGTATTTGCTTGTTCCTGATTCCAAAACAAAATCATTCTCCGAGAATTTTTCACACGGTCTCCCGCAATCAGTTGGCTGTGTACCACCAGCAGTCAAGAAGGTCATTGAATAATCTTGTAGACCAGAGGTTTTAGAGTAGAGTTGGGGTGTCACAGTACTGGGTTCTGAGCATAATTCGGACCAAAGGTATGGGTATCTTTGAGGAGAGCTGTTTCCGCTGGACCAATTTGATGAGGTCCTGTGATATGAGTGCACGGGCAAGCTTTCTGGGATTTCTCCGGTCTTAGCAGGAAAGAAATTATCTTTGGGTGAGTCGTAGTTGCCTGAAGTGACACTGTAAATGTTGTCAGAAGAGGAGCTTTGAGCTTCAGAGTTGTTGGTCGGAAATTCATCAAAATTGGATAGAATTCCTTTGGGATGTAATGATGTGAGTCCCAACCTTTCTGCCGTCAAAAATGTGTAATATCTCATGGCCTCGTAGGCCTCATGAGCATAAGAACTGTTGCTTTTAAAGTCCGACAAGTGGTTCATTGTAATAAAGCTGTGTTCAAGTGCGGCTGCTGATGTAATACGCTCCTGTGGTGTAGTAACTAGCATTTGTTTTAGAAGGTCGATGAAACTTAGTAAATCCTCCCTTTCAATGGGGTCTTGTGATGGTGGTCGGATTTTCATCAGGTCATCCAAAGACTTTAGCTTCAACACGGGATCATAATCCCTGAAATCGTTTTCACAAGCAGAGGAACAGGTATAACTACAATGTGGTTCACCCAACATTTTAACAATTGCTGCCAATGTTTCTTCCATGCCGTCATACTCGAACAGGTGTTCTCCAATGTAGAGAAAGATCAAAGTGAGGGCTAGACACCACATATCCACACTGGCATCTGGCTTTATGAGCATAATTTCCTCTGGAGGCATGTACAGCAGAGGATTACACCTAATATTTTCCATTTTTTCTATCTCCTCAGTGAAACCCACATCGATTAATTTTACTTTAAGTGACGAGCGGTCTACCAGCATTATGTTGTCAGGCTTGAGATCTCTATGCGCCATTCCATTTCTATGTAGAAAATTTAAAGCCACCAGAACCTGTTGAGCAATAACTCGAATATCACTCAAATGTAGTCCACCACCTACAATATGTTCTGTAAAACTGTCTAAATCGATATCCAGCTTTTCAAACACCAGGTATTGTTTTGCTTTGTAGTTAAAATCTTCATAAAACTTGACTATGTTGTTGTTGTCCGAACCAAGCGCTTTGATTTTCCTTAAGACCTTTTTTTCCTCGGTTATGTCAATTTCACAGACATCTGTTGCTGTTTTTATTGCAACAATCTCTCCGGTTTCTTGGTTTATACCTTTGAAGACTTTTGCTGTTCCTCCTAAGCCCAGATCTGAAACGACGCAGTATTTGCTTGTTTCTGATTCCAAAACAAAATCATTCTTCGAGAATTTTTCACACGGTATTCCACAATCAGTTGGCTGTGTACCACCAGCAGTCAAGAAGGTCATTGGATAATCTTGTAGACCAGAGGTTTTAGAGTAGAGTTGGGGTGTCACAATACTGGGTTCTGAGCATAATTCGGACCAAAGGTATGGGTATCTTTGAGCTTCAGAGTCGTTGGTCGAAAATTCATCAAAATTGGATAGAATTTCTTGGGGGTTTAATGATGTGAGTCCCAACCTGTCTTCCGTCTGAAACGTGTGATTTCTCAACGCCTCAAGAAAATAAGAACTCTTGCTGTTAAAGTCAGACTCCAAAAAGAAGTTATTCTCCCTGTCCATATCGTCTTTGTAAGTATTTGAAAGCATTTTGAAGACTTAAAATGAATCTCTAAAAATGTTTTCCAAAAAGGTTTTCCTGTGTTGGGAACTAGCTCTCGATCAAACTGCTCTGAAACACAAACTGGCTTATGACTGGGCTGTCTTCTATGTATGATATGTTATGACATCATAATGCCCGCCCACTTAGAATGCTGAACATTCTGCGTTGCCAGGTAACACAGAGGGGGTGTGGCAGCTGCAGCATGGGTGAAAGTGATCCGGAATTTTCCGTTTCCACACCAACTTTGCTCTTCCAGCTGTGCTTGTGCAGGAATGCATCATTGCTCTCGCTTAGCTCCAAGTTTGGCCTTCTTCTGCACACTGATGGTTCACATTTGTCGTGCCAAACAGTGATGTTCTGCCAAAAAGTGAACGGCTAAAGGGCTGGTAATATTCCCGCAGCAGTGTGTCGCAGTGAGCTTGTTGCAGATATTTCTGATTTATCCCCAATATTGAAGCGTGGTCTGCGCTATGTTATTCCACGCCACAACACAAGAGGGACAATCATGGACTAGCTATGGGTCTAGATGTGGCCGAGGCGGTGAGGAAGTAGGGGCATGTTTGTGCGAAAACGGAGGGACATGAGGGCCAAAAAGTGCGAGGATCCAACAAAATAAGCCAGTAAGGTACCAAACAGGAAATACGCATAGTGTAGATCGGATGTAGATTTGACAAAAAAGTCTCAGCTTATTTTTTTTCTTTTTATGAATATCTGACCTAGGGATGGGTATTGGCAAAGAAGTCATGATTCGATTCAAATCACGATTCACTTGCCACAATGTGATTCTATCATGGTGCATCACGATACTTGAAATATTGCGATGCACCGCGATGCCTTGCGATATTTTCACTGAACACTGTAAGAAAAAGATACAGCCATTACCAGTGGCTGACTTCCTGGGTATGATCTGGATAATGTCAGCACATCCGCAGCGACATCTGCTGGACTGCAAGTTGTATTCCACTTGGTTTGGCTGATGTGTGCCTACCATTAATGTATTTTATTTGTTCATTTTTTTAAATTAAGAATCGATACTTGGCGTCAAGAATCGATGCAGTAGATCACAAAAATTAGAATCGCGATGCATCGTCATGACGATTATTTTGCACACCCCTAATCTGACGGCAGAAGAATACAAATGGAACATCTTAAAAACTGACTTTCGTAAAAATTTTAGACAAACAGTTATTCTACTTGTAGAAAACGAATGGTTGTTGTTGGCATGAATTTAAAAGTAGTGTAGCTTAATATGGCTAACTGACCAGGCTAAAAGAGGCTAACCTCTTAACTACTGAGAACAGCTAGCCACAGTGCTATTCAGCTCTCCCCATTTATATCATGGTCTTGCAGTTTAACTTTTTTCACACTTTGTTTTCAGTTTTGTTATCAATCAGGTAAAACTTCACAGATCATTACCGATCAACACTACACATGCTCCCGACTCGGGAAACTGATGCTGCGTGATGTTATCGTTGCCTGGGCAACCAAAATGTTTTACATCATGTTGCAACGTTCAGCCAATCAGCTAGCGTAACGTCACTGGCATGGATCAGAACCCGATGAGATCCGGTACCTAGAGCAGATCTGCTACCTAGATCTGCTACCTAGAGCAGATCATATATAGGGGTGCAAATAATAATCGTTTTGTATCGATGCATCGATCCAACAGCCGACGATCCGATGCATCGACACGTCCGCAAGATAATCGATTCATGCTTTTTTAAATTTTTCCTCCGGTCTATTTTTATCCATGTGTTCCTGGGCGTAATTCTCCCTCCCATGCTGCGGTGGCGCTAAACCTATTTTGCCCTCCTACCTCGCTTCCTGGTTATACTCTTACAACAGTGTGTTGCAGCAAGCTTGACACAGACATTTTTAAATGCGATGAGGAAGTGGGGGCGAGTTTAGTCCGACGACGGAGGGACATGAAGGCCAAAAAGAGCGCAGATCCAGGTGGAAAAAGGGTCCCAGCGTTCTTGTGCACCTCGCTCTTCTAGCGGGTCAAACTTCACGAGTTGTTTTCCGCAATTTCGGTCATAAAAACAAAACAAGCCGGCCTCCTGTCTGCGGCACTGTTTGCGGTCAGCTACAATTTGGGAGAGGTGCAGCGCCCTAATTGTATAGTCATTTTTTTAGTAAAGGGTGTATGTATTGCTCGCTAAAAGCCTCCTTCTGATGCATGTGTTTATCTCTAGAATTGTGTTAAAGAAACATAAATATAAAATAACATAAAATCTTATCTGCTTCATTTTGAACATATAATCTTTGGATACTATAACCTCAAATGTTTTGAGCTTAAAATATGTTTATAGCTGCAACTAATGATTATTTTCTAATCAATCAATACGTTGGTTTCATTTGTATCATAAGCAGGAGGAGCTTCAAAGGAGATTTTTCTTACAGTGCATTAAAACTCGGTCACTTTAGTAGTTTTTACCTTTAATTCAAAAAATCTGAATATTTTGCTCAGTTTGTGCTTTAGGTCAGTTGTTTCTTTCACCAAACGTTATCATTAGTCTGTATATTCTAGTACATGATGAATGGATGGCTAAATTTGTTCTTTTTAGAATGGATTCATTCAGTTATTGATTGGGATGTCAGGGCTCGATGTTAACCATCGTCCGATCTCGCGAGGCAAGTAGTTTTCATTGTCGGGAGAGCACAAATTTCATTGTATTTGCTCGCCGGGCAAGTGCAATGATCGCCAAAAAAAATAATTTATCACTCAGAATTACTGTAAAATCACCGACATTCAATGAAAACGACCCAGAAGCGTTGCCGGCGCCATTTTTGTTGTTGCAGGTCATACAATAAAAAATGCTCATTAAATGTTTTTCTCTAAGACATTGGAGAGGTGCATTTAAATGTTACAGAGCTAAACATGTTAAATTGGTGACCTGTTATGTTATTATTATTGTCTTGTTGCTGCATTTATTTTGTCAGGGAAAACTAATCCTGAGTCAGTTAAAAGTCAGGGAATTCTGAAATTATGTAAAACTGTTGAAACCCTGTATAAAATAACTATGTATAATGATTCTCTAGAAAAGTCACATTATATTAATAGTATTATCTTGTATAAACATACCATGACTCTAAAATAAAAGTTATTCATTTGTGACATTGACTTCTGTCTTATGATTTATCTTAAGTTTTTTTTTAGATTTTTTTAACATTACAATTTATATTTTTCCAAGCACACAACAGTTAAAAGCAACGTTTAGTTTGAAAAGAATGTGCAGGAAGGATTGAAGCTTTGTACATACATCAACTAGTGATGCAACCTGGACACATCATCAGTGATATTACCTGGTATCATAGAGTCTTTCGGGTCTTTCAAACATCATACACTCTCCGCCAGGCGACCCAGCCAGGGTTGATCAGACCCCAGCTTGTGTCCAGGTAGCGCTACCCTACCCACGGATCTCCTCTCCTGATCCACAGCCACCGCGAGGCAACCTCTGTTGCCTCTTTGGCCTCCTTGATGGCCCTTCGCTTGCTGGCCCCTGTGATGCCCAGCATGCTGTACACCCTGCAGAGGGACTGGCCAGCAAACCCTCTGCATCCCACCTCAATGGGCTCGCACCTTGCTCGCCACCCATTGAGCCGACACTGCTCCAGCAGATCGCTGTACTTAGCCCTCTTTCTCTTGTTGGCCTCCTCGATGCGGTCTTCCCAAGGGACCGTGAGCTCCAGCACCACGTCTGGCCTTAGTGATGTTATGGCCACATTTTCTGGGAACTTCAGTTGTTTCCCCAAGTCTGCCATCAGCTCCCAATCCTGTGCCATTGTGAGCAGGCCAGAGAAAGAGACCCTGGCAACAGCTGGTGGTCCTTCTCCAGCTCTGATGAAGGAGATAGTCTTCTTTGCTGGGCGGAGGCGCTTGCAGTGGGCTATTCCACTGCAGATGGTGTTCGCTATGGCCTTCAAGACCTGGTCATGATGCCAGCGATAGCGCCCCTCACTCAGGCTCCTCGAACAGCCGCTCAAGATGTGCTCCAGGGTCCCTCTCTTCTGGCACAGGGCACACGCTGGTGACTCCACCTTCCCCCAACAGAACAGGTTAGACGGGCTTGGCAATACGTCGTATACAGCCTGGATCAGGAATTTTATGCGCTGGGGCTCAGCTTTCCACAGTTCAGTCCACGTGACTTTGCGCTCTGCTGCTTGCTCCCATCGCGTCCAGGGTCCCTGCTGCCGCATTCCAAGCACCCTGCCGGCCCGCTCTTCTTCCACTGCTGCCCGCACTTCTTCCTGGAGCAGCGTTCTCCTCCTCTTCTCCTTTGCCTTCCCGCAGCAAGGTGTTGTGCTGCTACCAAGGCCTGCTCTTCCCCGAGCCACTGTCCCCACCAGAGTCCTGTGCCGCAGCCGTGACTCCGCCACTTCCACAGCCTCTGCCGCCCTCCACTTCCGCCCCGTCTGGACCTCGATACCAGCCTGAGAGACTTTTGGGTCATATGACTCTCTGTATTGCAGCACCTCCCTAGTTCGGCTCACCTTGAATTCCTCATTCAGGCTGCTGAAGGGGAGCTTCAGCATGTTGTTCTTTACGTATAGGGCGATGCTGCTCAGGCTCCGCGGTAGACCCAGCCACTTCCACAGGAACCTGCTGACTCTCCTTTCAAAGCCCTCAACTGTGGAGATTTGGACCTCATACACAAGGAGGGGCCAGAGAATCCTTGGAAGGATGCCATGTTGGTACACCCAGGCCTTGAACTTGCCAGGTAGACCTGATTTGTCCACCGTGGCTAGCCAAGCCTCCAGATCTTGATTGGTCGCGTTGATGGCTGCTGTGTCTCTCAGGCTGCAGTTGAAAACTTTCCCCAGACTCTTCACCGGCTTGTCTGTGATGGATGGTATCTGGGTGCCGCCAAGTGTAAAGATGAACTTGTTGGTGATTTTTCCTCTCTTTAGCACAAGGGATCTCGATTTAGCAGGCTTAAACGTCATGCGGCCCCAGGTGGTCAGTTCTTCCAGCCCCTTCAAAAGCATGTTAACACTGTATTGTAGGCTTGAGTTATCAATTATTATTATCTGACGCATGCATATACACACC
Source organism: Cyprinodon tularosa (assembly GCF_016077235.1). Classification (NCBI taxonomy): domain Eukaryota; kingdom Metazoa; phylum Chordata; class Actinopteri; order Cyprinodontiformes; family Cyprinodontidae; genus Cyprinodon; species Cyprinodon tularosa. Next base: position 2,983,884 of record NW_024039452.1, on the reverse strand, counting down.
AGGAACCTGGAAACTTAAAAAATACTGAATTACAAAAAACATTTAAAAAACAAACATGTTTCATTGATATATATGCAAAAATGAATATTAGGAACTATATTTATCAAACATTATACTGGGCAAGTAAAAATTGTTTCTGGGCAAATGAAATGTGAAAGTCACTTGCCCTTTGGGCAAGTGGTAAAAATCCTTAACATCAACCCCTGGATGTGTTTAAAGCAGTTTTAGGTATTTTTCATCTGTTAGTGTTCCTGTTAAAGACGGGGATGTTCAGACTGTTTCCTTTGAGCTGTTTTACTGTTTGTCCTTGAAGGAGCCCAGCGGCCTCCTCCTCTGGTGGATCATTAATCCTTCGCTGGGACTCTGAAGGACAATCCTTTGGGGAATGTTGAAGCCAGAGGCACTGATTTCTAATCAGATCTTAGCTGAGCTTTATCTCCATGCTCCATCAAACACTAACAGTTTTTATGACCTTTTGAGTCACCTCCTGATCCATGATTTAGTTCAGCTCGGCTTTAAATGAACACTTGGATTTCTGACTAAACCTGTTTACTGTCCTTCCAGCATCACAGGAAGGTTGGCGTGAGTCACACGGGGCTGTGGCCTCAGGACTCCTGTGCAGTTTTCCATGTGTGCTGTCATTGGTTTAAAACAACAGGAAAGCCGGTGCTGACGAAGTATGAGGGGGAAAAACAGATGAGTCTGTGGGGGGGGGAACAAAAACCTCAGTTTGTCTGATAGCATCAGTTTTAACAACCTCTGAAACAGATGATTTGTTGATGAGGAAGTAGTGCAGACTGCTGATGTGGGTGTTTATGTCCAGAAGGGTTAGCTCTACCAATCAGTGGGTATGCACTTGGGCTGCAACTAAACATTGCTTTGCAAATCGATGTCCATTATTTTTTCAGATAACAACCAAATGGAAAAAGGTTCTTAAAGAAGATATTTTTTACAAAATTAAACCAGGTGAAACTAAAACTTTTCTATTTGAGGAATTCTGGATAGAAAATATTGACAGATGATAGATTTTTTTTTTTACTTAAGTCCAAAATGTTTACATTTTTACAGTTTTGGTATAATTGCTGCTCTAAATGGGTCGCTCTGTCAGCTAAACCATGCTTTAGAGTCTCTACACTCCAGTTAACGATTAATCGATTCATAAAATATAGGGATGCACGATATAATCGCCCCTTATCGGTATCGGCCTTAAAACTGAATATCGGACATCGGCCACCCCACCGACAGACTTAAAAACTTCTAAAGACGAGGGAAAAAATATTGATACATTAAAATATCACAATATCTTCATATGCTGATATATTGCCATTTAAAAACACCATATCAATCTCTTTTACTAATGAAATATTGCTATATGTCATCGTTATGCTACGAAATCCCCCGAAAATTCATGAAATTTTGCTATATTTTTATATGTTGATATATTGACGCGGTATCTATCTATTTTACAAACAAAATCTCACAAGAATTTGCAAAATATCACGAGAGTTTGTAACAGAACGCTGAAATTTCATGAGATTTTGAAAGTAAAATAGATCGATACCGCGTTTTTAAAAATCAATTTGATATCAGCATATAAAACTATATTTGAGTATATTATTTTTCAAAGTGTCAGAAATGGATAACAAAACTGCTATTTTCAATGACTACTTATTTTTGTTCAGCTTTAACATCGGTATCGATATCGGTTATCGGCTACATGAGTTTTGAAATATCGGCATATCGGCCAAAATCCCAATATCGTGCATCCCTAGTATATAGTTGCTGATCATTTAAATAATCGATTAATCCGATTAGTTCTTTCAACCCTACTATGGAGTGAAGTTTATTCCAGTATTTTGAAAATGTTTTTGTAAATGGAAATTTGCCAAAATGCAATCCATGAAAGGAAACTTTGAAAAACATCTTTTTTGTCAATAAAATGTTTTGAGAATGGCTGTCATCTAAGATTTTTTCACATTTACATTTTCACTTTGTTTTCATATTTAATTTCTTCAAATTTTATCCTTACAGAGTTTCCATTTTCATTTTTTTCTGTTGTTTCAGATTGAACTATAAATTGTATTCACCGCAAACTTAATTTGGAAAAAAAGCTAATTACAAATATAAAATCTGTAAAAAGGAAAAAAAGAAAAAATATAATATAGAAATAAAGTAAAATAATGAAAAAAACTAAATAAGAGAAAACGGAGAATTACAATTTTTTTTCCATTTTCTCTAATTTCTGGATTGCCTTTTTTTCTCTCCAAATTTTCATTTACAAAATGTGTTATTTGCTTGTAACAATAATGGAACGGAATTGACTCCATAACTCCAGCCTTGGGGGGGGGGGGGGGGTGGACGTAAAGAGGACATCATTGACCACTCAGTCTGTTGGGTGTCGACTCCGGTCAATAAATCCATCAGATTCTATTTACAGAGCTTGTTTCTATGCTGATGGATACAAACTCTCCAGAAAAATTTAAACTAGGTCACTTAAACGATGCTGAGGCCATTTTATTAAACGGTCGGTCGGGCTGGGAGACATGGAGCTAAATTTATAGCTCAAGATTTTTAAACTATATGGCCTTATATGATATTTATCTTAATATTTTTAATTTTTTTCCCTCCAAGAGTCGGAGGAAGAGGGACATGACCTCTCAGGAAGAAAAGCTTTAAAAATAATCAGATATCTATCCAACGCACCGTTTAATATAGAAGTGACATAATACAGATTTTTGGGAGGTTAATCTTTTTGACAGAAGTAATAAAGTCTGATTTGTGTCACATAAGAGCAAAGATAGCAGATTTGGGTCTGATTAACCCGTAGAGTAAACGTTTGAAGACATTTCACTTCCCATCTAGAAAGCTTCCTCATTTAAAAAAGTTTCCTGGATGGGAAGCTACGACCTGGATGACTGAGAATCTTCTCCACTGCTGCTCCATCACAGCTTCTCTGTGGACCGATGAGCTTTTCTCAGCCTCCTGTTAGTTAAACAGGAGACCCTGACTTCTATAGTATCCACAGCTGCTGGTACTTCATGTTCCCTTTCTGTTTCCTCCACAGTTTCAGCAGAAACTCCAGCGTGGGTATGAAGGGGCGGACCGACACTCCGCAGGACCGGTGAGCTCCTGTCACTTCCACTTCTTCACTCTCCACCAGAAAACCCACATAGTTTTGCTCTCGACCACGGCGCCTGTTTCTGGACCTGCTTGTTTACATCAATCTGCTCTCTTGTTCCCCCCCCTCCATCCCTAGGGGCTGTTTGGTGGGAATCATTTTCTTCATCCTGGGCCTGGGAACGCTGCTGCCATGGAATTTCTTCATGACCGCCTCCCTGGTAAAAACATTCTGATCCTACAGAGACGGGGCGTGCAGGTTCATGGGGAGGGGTCACTATAGATCGTCTAGCTAATTTACTGGAGACCATAGAGGAGATCGATCCTCATTACAGGACATATCTCAGGGGTCGGCAACCCCAAATGTTCAGAGCCATATAGGAACAAAAAACGGATCAATCTGGAGGTGCAAACGTTTAGCAGTCTTATAAAAGCCTCCTGGAAGCAAATCGTTACCATATTTAAAATGAAAAAGCATTTTCAGAAATAAGAAATCTGTTTATCTAGTGTCAATCTACAAAACACATCATCATGAAGGACTTTACAGTTTAGTCAAATCATTCAGGCGAATAGGTTAAAGGTTGGACAGATGGACCCAGTATTCAAGGAGAGATAGTCAGTAGGAAAGTTCAAACGTTTATTAAATAAAACAAAACAAAAGCGGAGCTGTGGCTCGCGGACACTGCAGGCGGGGGGGCGGGGCACCGCCCAATCTCAGACACTCTAGGAAGGAAACACAGGTAAGTGACCACGATAAACTGATTTATGATTATCTGGGTTGGTCACTTACCTGGTTTAACAGTCCAGACCACGAGTGTCCCCAGTGCTGCAGTCCCAGAGGTGATGCTGGAAGCTGATCCTGGTGAGGGATCCAGAACAGACAGGAACAGACAGAAACAGGCAGGATCCAGATCAGGCAGGAAAGACAGAAACAGGCAGGATCCAGATCAGGCAGGAAAGACAGAAACAGGCAGGATCCAGATCAGGCAGGAACGGAAACAGGTGGCAGGATCCAGACTTCCATGCATCCACAGGCTTCCAGGAGGGTTCAGAGTCTGACTGGGACCAGAAGCATGACCAGGTGGTCACGCACAGGAGCAGAGAGGACCAGGTGCCGATGAGCAGGCACAGTGGAAGAGGGTAGCTGAGACAGGACGTAGGAACCGGAACTTGAAGCAGGACTTTAAACTGGTCTCCTTCCTGGAGCCAGGCTTACTGGATAAAAACTGAACCTCCCCACATATTGAGCCAAAAACCCAGAGGACTCCGTGGGGGAGGAATAGTGGACAATCAGGAGACAAGACAAACACTAAAACCCTCTGTCCACTGGCAGCTAGGATCCAGGACACGAACCATAAAATAAAACTGAACAGAAAGACTGACAGACAAGCAATGATCTGGCACTGAATGCTCAGGCTGAACTGAATATAAACCAGAGGAAACAGGTGAGAGGAATAAATTATAATTGAGGCAGGGAGGGAAAAACGACAGGTGAAAGGAATGACTAATTAAGGGAGAGCAAACAGGCCAGATCATGACATTTAATTCATGTAGAATTGACTCCTGGATGAGGATGTGGTGACAGTAGGCTGCTGCTTAGAATCTGTTGTTAACTTTGCAGGGATCCATCATATTTAAATGACATCTTGAACCATTGCATCAGTTTAATCCACGGACATTTGTGTGTCAGCAATGTTATAGCAGGCTAGGATTAGGTAGCATTAATTAGGTAGTGTTAGCTTTATATTTGACCAACTTTGCTACCTCCTATCCTTCTGTTTTACCCTGCGTGGCTTTTCTCCCTGTCTGATTAATTACCAGTTTATCAGACAGAGCTGCCCACAGCCTTCAAAGAAACTTCTCTTTACTCCAAGTCTGACATAATAAAAAGAGCAGCAGTCTGAGCTGTTATTGCCAGTATCTTTGTAAACCACATAACTTCAACCTGCGGGGCTTCATTATAACTAGAGCTCTAGCTTCTACTGAGATACAGTGGAGGAAATAAGTATTTGACCCCTTGCTGATTTTGCAGGTTTGCCCGCTTACAAAGAATGCAACGATCTACAGTTTTAATCATATGTACATTCTAACAGTGAGAGACAGAATCCCAAAGAAAATTCCAGAAAATCACATCATATGAATTTATAAAAATTGATAACCATCTGATGAGGAAAAACAAGTATTTGACCTCCTGGACAAACAGAATGTTAATATTTTTGTAGAAAAGCCATTATTGGCCAGCACAGATGCCAAACGGTTTTTATACTGGGTGACAAGGTTTGTGCACAGTACAGCAGGGATATTGGCCCACTCCTCCCTGCAGACAGCCTCCAAATCATTCAGGTTCCCAGGTTGTCGCCTGGCAACTCGAATTTTAGGCTCCCTCCATAGATTTTCAATTGGATTCAGGTCTGGAGACTGGCTAGGCCACTCCAGAACCTTGATGTGCTTCTTCTTCAGCCACTCTTTTGTTGCCATGGCGGTGTGCTTAGGGTCGTTGTCGTGCTGAAACACCCATCCTCCACCCATCTTCAGCTCTCTCACTGAGGGAAGGAGATGTTGGTCCAGAATTCCACCATACATGGCCCCGTCCATCCTCCCCTCAATACCATGGAGTTGTCTCGTCCCCTTGGCTGAAATGCACCCCCAAAGCATGATGTTGCCGCCACCATGCTTGACGGTGGGGATAGTGTTCTTTGTTTTGAGTTGATTTGAGGCCAAAAAGTTCTATTTTGGTCTCATCTGACCACATCACCTTCTTCCAGGCCTCTTCTGAGTCGTCCAGGTGGTGAATGGAGAACTTCATGCGGGCCTGTACATGTTTCTTCTTGAGCAGGGGGACCTTGCGTGCGCTGCAGGATTTCAATCCATGACGGCGTAGTGTGTTACCAACCGTTTGTTTTGTAACTGTGGTCCCAGCTGCCTTCAGTTGATTCATCAGTTCCCCCCTTTGTGGTTTTGGGATGATTGCTCACCGTTCACATGATCTGGGACACCCTACGAGGCAAGAAACCTAACCTGCAAAATCGACAAGGGGTCAAATACTTATTTCCCCCACTGTACTTCTACATTGATACTGCAAATGAATCAATCAAATCCAATTGACCTGACTTATCCAGACCTGATTAGATTAGATTTTAATTGCAAAGGGCACAAATTGACACAATTATCATTTAACTCTTGAAAACCAATCACCCAAATAGTTTTAAAAGCTAAATAGTCTATTGTTATTAGAGTTTGATGATCAGAAATAGGAAAGGCTTTCTTAAAATAAATGTATTTACCTTTAATTTGAGTAGGTAAATGAAATAGTTTTCCAATGGAATTAGTTTTTTTACTCTTAAAATAAGATAATTTGATAATATTCACTTCAGATAAATGTTAATGCAATTGTTTGTTTTTCCTTATTTTAAATGTAAATTGTCTTTTTCCATTGGAAAAAAGTCTCGCTTTTCTCCTCAATTCAGGAAAAAAATGCTAATTTAAAAAAAAAAAAGTTATATTTAGATATAAATTTGGATGAGTTGAACTAATTGATTGCAGTTTGCCTCACCTGCAGTGCAAAGTTGCTTTAGAATATGTTTTTAGTGACGAAGCAGCTACCTGTTATAGTGATGAATAATAAATAAAAAGTTTTAAACATTTTTAGAATGGTATGCTTCAATAATTATTATTTGTGTCTCTAGTGTCCAAGCAGAGATTCTTTTGCTTGAAAGCGAAGTCATTGGGAACCATCTTTCTTAAAGTGGACGCGTTCATCACTGTTAAAGAGTAAGTAGAAAAAAGCAAAAGACAAAGAATCATGCAGCGTTTTTATATTCTCCTCATTTATTTCTCTATTTCTTCAACCGTGGGCTTTTATGAAGGCTACACATGAAATTCATCAACTTTCTTAACCTCAGTAAATGATCGTAAATGATTCCTTTAAACGTGATGCAGTCCATCTGTGCGTAAATAACTGGTGTTCCCAAGAAATGTAATAATGCCATGTAAGGCGATGCACTCCCTCGCCTCTCTGATCGGCTTTGAAGACGAAGAACAAAAACTTGGATGGAGGTCTGAGAGCTGAGCAGCAGAATTACAGGAACAGTTAAAAGCCAAGCAGTGGAAATAAATAAGAAGAGCTGTAAATGTTACAGAAGTAAAAATAATAATAATAAAAGAAAAAAAGTTTGATCTGAAAACAGTCAAAGACGATTACTGATGGAGGCAAGAGGTGATGTAAATATGAGTTCAGCATCAACCCACATGACATTCTGCAAAAACTGCTTTTAAACAGACACACCTGTACTGTACCTCTGCAGATCACGACTGTCATCCCTTCATCTCGCTCTCATGCATAAACGTATAGAACATTTTGACAGCAAAACTATAATAAGACCCAAATATTCAGCATTTAGTGTGATAACAAAGGAGCTGTGATGAAGTGAAATGAATAAAAGTCTGACTGTTGGAGGATTTTTGCTGAACATTTCATCTATTTTCTGTTCCATGTGTTATTCTAATAGTAGCTGGATCTCTCACTGTTCTTTCTTTTGACAAAATGACTAAAAATGAAACCAGTGTGCTCTAGGTACACACATGCCAGCTGTAAATATTGACCAATAGAATAAAACTTGTATTTGTCATTGCAGGGTTGCCTAATATATAAGGATTTAGCCTAATAAAATGAACAATTCTAAGAAAAACCAATATGGTCATTTAGTGAATAACTAGGTTTGGATAACAGCTGACTGATTGTACAAGCCAGGAGAAGAACTCATAAAATGTGTTCGTACCTGAGAGAAGATTAAAATTGGAGAAAAATGGTTAATGCGTTTTTTTCTCCTAAATCACTCCTATGAACGATTTAACCTCTTAAAACCCTTAATTAAGTCTAAAGTGGGGGTAATAATTCAGAATGCATAAAATTCCACCGGTAAACTTTTTACCAGCAGGTGGAGCCAAACCCCACAGCTCTGGAACTGTTATAGCTAGAGGTCTGACATGTTCTGCATTTGGGTTTGACATGATGTAGAACAAATTTAAAACAATAAAACCTGCCTTTTCTCAACAATGTCTTTATAACTGCTGTTCAAAAAAGACTTATCATTTCTGAGAATAAGAAAACTCTGACAGACTCTTGGACTGTGTTTTAGTGACCCAATTTAAATTAATATATTAGGAAACTAGAGGATGTAAGCTTTCAAATAATGTGTTGCACATGTAATTTGGGCTTAGAGTTCCTAAGTTATTTGCTTTTCCATTTGGGTATTAAAAATAGGAGAGAATTACCCAAAACGAGGTGGATGTTAAGAGCTACCCCTTCTATTCATTCTAGCTAATCGGAATCGTTCAATTCCATTTCGAGAGCGAGATCATCTGTGGTAGTAGCACTAGACATCTTCCAGGCATGTGAGGAAAACTAGCAGCAGTTCAGCGGACAGTATGAATGAACGGTAGCCGGCGCGCTTGGATGACGTCATACACGCGCCACTTCGTTTTAAAAAAATAGAATTATAAAAAATATAACCACGGATGTCTGGGGGACAGTGATTGGCCTACATGTTATGAATGCTGGCGTACTATAAAGAATAAATGATGAACAGTTTAGTTTATGCCTTCAAGTCGTTGCCCAAAGGAAGACGTTACTTGGATATAACCTAACAAATATCTTCAGAACGGCTCCAACTGACACAAAACTCATATGGGTGAGTAGAACATGATGTAATAACGTAAAATCAAGGGCTAAATGAAAAATAAAAAACGGCGTTCCCCTCTTAGAACAAGTTTGTTCGTACAAACGGTTCTTGCATGAAAGCAAATGTGTGTCAAACCCACCAGATGTGTTACTTTATTATATATCAAAAAGGATTTAACATAAGTATTTTGACAGCATCATTTGAGATAACGATTGGAAATCAGAAGTCAGAAGTCCCGCCCACAGTCAGTATGTGCGCCCTGATTGGCCGATTCGAAATGGAAAAGCAAGAGATTGAGATTTCATAATGGGGTTTCTAAAAGGTTAAGGAATGAAATGGAAAGGGTGAAACTATGGTAGGATAACTTGTTTGTGTTCAGAAACTGGGTTAATAACCTTTATTCAATTTTTTCTTTGTTTTCCTCAGCCTACAAAAGTTTACATCTGGCAGGACCTTCCTCCAACGCCTGAGAGGATCATGCAAACGGCCTTTCCATGTCCCATAGGTGTGGGCTCAACTTCCTCCACATCATGAAGGACTTCCTGCAAACCTCCATCACCTGCTGCTGTAGCCCCTGTGTACTTTTAAGGAAGACTGATCTTTTTTTGTTTTTTGTTTTTTTAGCACATTTTGTTATATGCCTCTTTATTTCTCTTTTGGAAGATTTGTAGCATTTTTTCAACCTTCTATTAAGTTGATCAATGTTTTTCTTCTGTCTGAGAGCAACAGAAGGCATTTTATCATGATCTGTGGAGGAAACTAAACCTTTTTTCTTTTTTTCTGTCAGTATATCCAGCTAAAAGCTCTGATCTGATTGCTGTAATGCAACACAGACCATTCAGAAGGCGGTGCCTTTTTTTGTAAACTAAATTAAAACAGTTTTTTGTATTTTTTTTAGTTCAATTTTAGTTCGATTAGTTCAATTTCAATTCAGGTTAAATTTGGCTTAATTCTGTAGCGGCACTTATATTAAGGGACTTTACAGAGTCTGTTCAATCAGATCATTCAGACAGATTGCTTTAAAGGTTTTCTCTTCTGAATGATTATGTAACAACTGCTGACATTGACTTTGCAGCAATCCCCCCTACTGAGCAGAAAAATCTCCAGCAGCAGGTTGGTGTGACGATCAGTCAGGGGGTTTGAGCAGACAGACCTTGAACACTAAAAAAACACTAATCCAGGAGCTCTTCTTGTGTAGGAGAGTAAAATGTTGGCTGGAGTAGTGACTCCTACAGTGGCTTCTCCTAGGAGAGAAACTCTGCAAAGCGGATCAACTCTGAACCAGTTTTTTCAGGTCTAGATGATGAAAGTGAGCAGATCCAGTTAGTTGCAGTGAAATCTGAGCTATTAGCTGTCTGGGAGAGATGAAGTTAACCTGTGTAAGAACAGCTATCTAAAGATGGAGTCATTAGCAGCACCAGCTCAGCTAATTCCTTCCTCCATGATGTGATGCTAACGAAACGGCAAACTGAATGTAACTACAATCAATAGTAGAAAAAAACTGAAGTTAAACTGCAAATAATGACGGATGCCTTTATTTTTATTCTGATAAATATTTGTAAATAGTATCTGAGAAATGAATAACTTAAGGGTTTAACATAAATGTTATTTCTATATTTATAAACTTCTCAGGACCAACACCCTTTAAGTTTAATTCAATCCCTTGCTGCTTTCTTTTCTTATCTAACTGTAGCTAAATGACTAATTCTGACTTTTTTATTTGTTTCATGGTTTAAGGAATGTGTATAAGTAGCATTAAATTTGGTTCATGAAGTTTAACTTTGTCAAAGATATTTATAAGTTATATTTTGATTTGTTGAAACATGAAAATGTTTTAGTCTTCTGAAATGTGAACAGTTCTTTTTCATCTTCCTTTTTAACTGTGATTCCCTGAAATTCCACAGCAGCACTAAGATTCTCTCCACTAATCTATACTTTTGTAAACGTGTGGTGTATTTCTAGCATTGCATCATAATAATTCAGCTAACATAATTATTATGAAATAAACTTGATAGAAACTGACTGCATGACTGTTTAATTAACCACTGAAGTTTGGCCAAATCATTTCACCTAATAACTATCTAAGCTATGGAGAGCTGCTTTTCTTCAGAATTAAATACCTAAATGCTGTTAATATTAAATAAATGAATGAATGTACACATGAAGTACAAAATGAAATAAAAAACACAGGAAAATATTATATATAAGTGGGATATCAAGCCACTCTTCTTGCTACTATACGGTGATAATTTCAGGAGCTGGTCCTGGGCCCCCGCTCTAGTTCACCCATCAACTGACCTGATGGGTGAACTTGTGACCAATGGGGGAGGTAACCTAGGTCCCCAGGTTCTTAGACGCCCCATAAAACTCCTCATATATAATACAGCTGGTATACATTTGCATACAGTACTTGGATTTTGATTAAAAACGTTTCGCTAAAATATGAATTAAAGTATCGCGGGGAGCAGAAAGCTGCTAACTAGCTTCTTCACAGTGACAGCAGCAGGTGCAATGTTGACCTATTGGGGATGGGCTGTTGGGTGAACATTTTGCAAAAAAATATTTTTTTTTATCATACTTCGATAAATATTTATTGATCCTAATTTTCCTAAAGAGGATGAGAAATAATAAAGTTTTATGTTGTTGTTTTTTGAGGGGGACTGCCAGGTAAACTTTGAGCTTTGAGGTTCTTTTCTTGGGGGTTCTTAAGTCATTGGATATGGACCTTAATGCAAGATTTGTGAATGTCAGGACTCACAAAATAAGATTTTTAGGGACAAAAAATAAAAAATGTAAGGCTATGAAGCAAAGGGACAAATAAAAACAAGCAGAGGAGGCTAAAAAGGGACATAAAGGGAAAAGAATATGAGTAAAACTGCAGAATTTAACTTAGTCTGATTAAATTAATATCTTGTTTTGCGTGTTGCTTGTAATAGCTCTGCCAAAAGTTACCACGCAGAGAAAACTTTGCTCCATCATTTGAAATTCCATTATTAAAAAATAAAAATCATGAAATGAATCAATTATGAAAAGCAATACCTTTAAAAAAATACTTAAATCAAATCTTTGAACTAATGCATTTAAAAAAAATGGATCATAATTAGGATGAAGTAACAAATGAAGAGAAACGTCTTCAAACTTGGAAACAAAGTCCAGTGGCTTGTTTTTAACCTTTTTTGGAAATACTGTAAGAAATAACTTGATAAGAAAACTATAAAAAAAACTATTTTAGTAAATACATATTTGTTTATTTTAAAGGGGAAATTAATTAATTTCATGGAATGATGATTATGTCTTTTTAGAATGAGAGTTTCTCCAGAATATAAATCTCCTGTACAATTTTGAACCAATCGTCCACTGTAGGTATTTCAGGTTTTAATTATATTAATGGAGTCAAATTAAAAAAAATATACAATTAAGATTTGGATGAATTTAATAAGATGTTCCTGTGCTGTGGAATATCTCACAGCATCTTATTGAGATGGTTGAAAGGATTAATAAACAGACTGAAAGGTTTAATCATCCTACGTTTGCAACAGTATTCCAATGACACCAGGGGCGGATTTAAGAAATTTGGGGCCCTTAGCAAAGAAAGGCAGGTGGGCCTCTGAATTGACAACACATAAACCAGACCCATTATCCAGATAGAGAAATGTTAATAGAATAGACATCCATGATCTGTTCTAGGTTTTGTCCTTTTTCTTCTTGTTTTCCTCTCTATGTTTTGTACTCAGCTGACTTTTCATGCTGACTCTAAAGGAATGAAAGATTTTTTTCCAAGCACTAAGCTCACTTAGCTGATTGCTCCTTCCTGTGTTTCCAAAAAGGCCAAAATAAATAACCCAGTCCTTCTTTTCACTGCAGACAAGCCATGATCTGCTTATCTGTTCTCCATTTTTCATTTGGATGAAATAATACATAAAACAACAACAATAAAACAAGATAGAGGAGAGCAGGAGGCGGGGTTACCAATCTACTCGCTCTGGAGAGCAGAGTTCGCTGCTTTTAGATGTTGTCTCCAAAGTCTCCAGTAGTAGAAATAAAACTCATGGGATTTGGCGCTAGGAGCTTTTTAGAAATCAAAGTACTAGAGGGGTCTGAAAAGTGGCTAAATATAGCGACTAAAGCTCTAAGTTGGCAACACTGCTCTTTGCATCGTTTGTTTTCTAATGGTTTGCTGCTGTCTGTTTGGAGCTTTCTGAACATGTGCAGCAAATGGACTGATCCAATATGGTGGACACTCAAGGGGGCTGAGACAGACTTGATATTATAAGCGTTCTGATGAGATTTTAGCGTGTTTTTTTTAATCAAAAACATAATTACTGTGCACAAATAAGTAATAGTTGTATTAACTACATGTAAACAGAGTTTTAGTATTGCCTAATGGTAAACCCCCCCCCCCAGAATGACACGCTGCTGTGCAACACTTGACAGAGGTTTCTCCTCTGGTTATGGATGAGTTAGACCTTTGAAGTAACATCCAGTGGAACTGGAACTCTGCTGCCTCCTATTTCTCTTTTTCAATGTTTTTAGCATGTTTGAAAAATTTCTTTTACTTTGATCAATGTTTTACTTCTGTCAGGAGTTAATATTTTGGAGCAGCCAAACAAAAAGGCATTTTATTATGATCTGTGAAGGAAACTAAAGACTGGGATTGATGGGATGGGATAAAAGCTCTGATCTGATTGGAGCTGAGGAGCTGAAACAGGCCGTCAGAAGGAGGAAACTAAAGCAGTTTGCTGATGAAGAGAGGAGCACAATACCTGGAGTCTGACTCACAGCTACAGGAATCATTTGATTGCAGGGATTGCTTTAAAAGGTTGCGCAACAAAACACTAAGTTAAGGACAACTATCATTTGTTTATGAGATTTTTAACATCATTCTGTTGAAGGATGGCTTAAAATCAATGTCTGACTCTCATTAGTTCATTTTCTTTGAATATTTATTATTACTTTTGTCAGATTCAAGTTATTTCTGTGACCATTGTGGGTTTTTCTTTCATTAAAGGGTGTAGTAACTAGTTTGTCCATGTTTGTCTGGAAGCTTTATGAGGAAAAAGGAAAAAAAAAAAAAAGATTGTTTGATTTTATTTACATCTTTAGAATTTTCCTAAAACCATGAAATACATTTATTCATAGACTATGCATGGTTTAACATTTTTTTAACATATATATATTTATTTTACAGTATTATTCTTATTTATTCTTATAATTTAACCCTTGTGTATCAGGATTCAGAGGCGTAGCCAGAAGTTTTTTTAAGTTTTTTGGCCGAAAGTCGACAGGCACCAGAACCTCAGGGTCAATCTACAATAGGAAAATTAACGAGTACAACATCCATATTTTCTAAATAAAGAATAACTATACTTTCCTACAACCTTTGCTGACAAATAGACACATAAATATTTAAACATCTGTGCTTTCTAGATAAAAGGTACAGTGGATACAATTCTTTGAGGTTTGAGTTTTGGGCGAACATCTTTTCCATTTTCATTATTTAACTACTTTATCAATAATCATTCTGCATATAATTGATATTTACAAGTACTAATATCTACATAAATTGATTATTTAATATATTTTATCATAATAGCTATTTATCAGTAATGTTACTGAAGACTTAGATGCAAAGACACATCATTTTCTCTTTACCTCATAAAACACAAAATCTAGTTCTGTAAAGAGCATGAATTCTGTACTTATTATATTTAATGGAAGTATATTGATGTGCAGAATTAACAACACTGTTTTTGTTAGCAATTGTTAATATATGAAAAATTTACATGTTTTAAATATTCCACTTGAGAGTATTAATGTTGCCACCATCTGTATTAGAGGGGGGAAAATGGTAGGGGTGGCCAGTGATTGGCTAAGGCCCCCCATGATAATCTAGTGGATCTACTTTCCCCTAAAAACCAGGTGTTTTATTGACTAACATCCTTTAGAAAGAACAGATCCTCAGTCTGATCAATATTTAGCTTCTTCTGATTCGGAATAAATTAATCTAGATGAAGCTGCCTAGAATGTTCTGGTTTCTCTGAGGTTTCTGCAGCCTGCTGCCTCAGAGCCTGAAGGTGTCAAATATTTCTTCTTTATGGAATTTTATTGGCGGTTGGCACGCAACGAAATGGTGCATTACCGCCACCAACTGGTATGGAGCGTGGATTAGAATGGCTGATAATTTGTACTAAACAAACAAGTCACAATCAAATTAACAAAACAAAAACAAACAATTACATTTATTACTCTAAGATAATGAAAAACAATTACATAACACTTATCTCTATTTCTATTAAATCAAATTGTATTCTTTCCATTTTTAGGTTTTGAACCATTTCTTTCCTTTCTCTTTCATACTTCCTACAGTATACCATAAAGTGTTCAACTGTCTCTTGTTGCTCACAGTATTCACATCTGCTATTGTTATATTTACCTATTTTGAATAATCCTCCCTGCACATCTCATTTCTCCCACTCTCCTCTGAATCATGTCAAACCATCGTTCCTTTCCTCTCTTCCTCCCATTGCTTTTGCCACCTTTCCTTCATCTTCTGTTTAATAAGGCTCTTTATTTACATCTTACTAATTTTAACTGACACATCAATATCTTTTCTTGTTGTAGCCTCCTTTGCAGCCTTATCTGCCATTTCATTTCCTTTAACTCCCATATGTGCTGGTACCCACAAAAATATGACTGTAATGCCCATCATTTGAATTCTATATAATGTTTGCTGGATTTCTATCAAAATATCTGCTCTGCTGTCTGAGTGGCTTCTCTGTAAACTAATTATTGAAGAAGATAAATCTGAACAAATAATCACTGTCAATGGTCTTAATAGACTAAGAAAGTAGAGCACATCACCCCAGTTCTAAAGTCCTTCCACTGGCTCCCTGTATCTCAGAGAACAGACTTTAAAATACTTCTGCTAGTCTATAAATCTCTGAATGGCTTAGCCCCTAGATACATCACAGACTTGCTATCAGTGTATCAACCCTCCAGACCACTCAGGTCTTCTGGCTCCAGCCTGCTCTGCATACCTAGAACCAGAACTAAACATGGGGAAGCAGCATGTAGTTCCTATGCTCCACTTATCTGGAACAAACTTCCAGAAAACTGTAGAAGTGCGGAAAGCCTGAGTTCCTTTAAATCAAGACTAAAAACACATTTGTTTAGGATTGCCCTCGACTGTTCTAGTTAAACAGTTCAACTGAAACATCTTAGTTCAACATTTTTATTTTATTTAGTTTTTTAATATGTTTTTTTGTTTCTGCATTTTTTATTTTATTTTTTCCTACTTGCTTTGATTCTGTTTTTATCATGTAAAAAAAAAACTTTTTAAAAAAACTGTATTTTAATCATGTAAAGCACTTTAAATTGTCTTTGTACTGAAGTGTACTATACAAATAAATGTGCCTTGCGTTGCCTTATTTCCTACAGAAGAGGATTAGGGCCACTGGAAAAAAAAAAAAAAGTTAACTGATGTTTAAATTTTATATCAGTTTAATATGGGAAAAAAGTCATAATTCTGACTTTAATCTCAGAATTCTGACAGCTAACAAACATGTTAGCATCAAGCCATAGCCATGTCTGTTTTAGAGACTAGCTCTCTTGTTTTAATGACCTTCTGCTCCTCCATTAATGAGGGGACCCCTCTGGCACGTAAAAAGTTGCCTAATTCCGTCATTTTCAAACCAATGTGTCACTGGTCACCTCAAACAACTCACATCTTTGTCAGTGAAGCTGAGTGCTCCACATCTCTTCCTTCATGGTGCCCATCTACATTAAGATCCAAAATTCTGAGATTAAAGTCAGAATTCTGAGATTAATCTCAGAATTCTGAGAAAAAAGTCAGAATTCTGAGATTAATCTCAGAATTCTTAGAAAAAAGTCAGAATTCTGAGATTAAATTCAGAATTCTGAGATTAAAGTCAGAATTCTGAGATTAATTTCAGAATTCTGAGAAAAACGTCAGAATTCTGAGATTAAAGTCAGAATTCTGAGATTAAAGACAGAATTCTGAGATTAAAGTCAGAATTCTTTGAAAAAAGTCAGAATTCTGAGATTAATTTCAGAATTCTGAGAAAAACGGCAGAATTCTGAGATTAATGTCAGAATTCTGAGATTAATTTCAGAATTCTGAGAAAAACGGCAGAATTCTGAGATTAAAGTCAGAATTCTGAGATTAAAGTCAGAATTCTGAGATTAATGTCAGAATTCTTAGAAAAAAGTCAGAATTCTGAGATTAATGTCAGAATTCTTAGAAAAAAGTCAGAATTCTGAGATTAAAGTCAGAATTCTGAGATTAATGTCAGAATTCTTAGAAAAAAGTCAGAATTCTGAAATTAATCTCAGAATTCTGACGTTTTTCCTCAGAATTCTGAGATTAATTTCAGAATTCTGAGATTAATTTCAGAATTCTGAGAAAAAAGACAGAATTCTGAGATTAAAGTGAGAATTCTGAGATTAAAGTCAGAATTCTGAGATTAAAGTGAGAATTCTGAGATTAATGTCAGAATTCTTAGAAAAAAGTCAGAATTCTGAGATTAAAGTCAGAATTCTGAGATTAATTTCAGAATTCTGAGGAAAAACGTCAGAATTCTGAGATTAAAGTCAGAATTCTGAGATTAAAGTCAGAATTCTGAGATTAATTTCAGAATTCTGAGAAAAAAGACAGAATTCTGAGATTAAAGTCAGAATTCTGAGATTAAAGTCAGAATTCTTTGAAAAAAGTCAGAATTCTGAGATTAAAGTCAGAATTCTGAGATTAAAGTTAGAATTCCGAGAAAAAAGTCAGAATTCTGAGATTAAAGTCAGAATTCTGAGATTAAAGTCAGAATTCTTTGAAAAAAGTCAGAATTCTGAGATTAAAGTCAGAATTCTGAGATTAAAGTTAGAATTCCGAGAAAAAAGTCAGAATTCTGAGATTAAAGTCAGAATTCTGAGGAAAAAAAGTCAGAATTCTGAGATTAAAGTCAGAATTCTGACATTTTTTTCCCCATGATAAACTGAAATAAAATTTAAGAATCAGTTCACTTTTTTTTTTTTTTCAGTGGCCCTAATCCTCTCCCGTAATTTCCTCTACCCATTTTACTGCAAACAAAATTGCTAGCATTTATCCTGTGTATACTGATATATTATCACTGGTCCTCTTCCTACTGTTATATGAAACTCTGAAACAATAAAAGATACTCCTACCTTGTTATCTAAACATGTTGATGCATTTGTATAGATCTGAATGCAACTACAGTATAGTAACTATTAATATATTCCTGAATTGTATTTGAATTCAAAATAAACCCCCTGACCTTGTTTCCCTTTTGTAATAGTGTCAGATCTACTTTTGCTTCAGGGAGAATCCAAGGTGCTATTGCTGGCAGTGCTACTGTTGGACTGAACTTTATTCATTCTAACTCCATTGCTTTTTGTTTAACTGTCCACCCAAAGCTTTTTTTTCTCCCTATTGTCCATTTCCAAGTGTTTTGTGCAGGATGATCTTCACTATGGCGCTGTAAATTAGCCCAATAGGTCAGAGATAACTGAATTCTTCTCAACTCAAGTGGCATTTCTCCCATTTCTACCTGTAATGCTGCCGTTGGAGTTGTTTTAAAAGCCCCTGTAATGTCAAAGCCTGAAAGTGAATGTTGTCTAACGTTTTTAGAGATGAACTTGGTGTCAAATATTTTGTACAGCCTGTTCCTTTTTCCCCTGCTTACCAAACCGGAAGTAATTAGGGGAGGGGCTGCCCGTAACCCTGGCTGCTCTAATGGAGGGCTGCTGCTTTATACCGTCGCAGTGTTTTTTTCTCCACGTGTTTAGAAAATATCAGGGTTTTTATCTTCATTAGCTCCTCAGTGTTATCAGAGCGCGCGGACAGTAAGCAGCTGGCTATGGACGGCGGGATTTTATAAAGACTCAGAGCAACGTTTCAAGGTGAGCCTGCCTGACGTCATGCTAGCTTACGGGAGCACGCGGCACAGCTGCTGCTAAAGCAGGAGATTTCAGTTAGAAATGTCACTCAGACTGTTTAAATAGTGAAATACATTTCCCTACGGTTGGAGATGACGCAGCGGTTTAGGCTTCCTCCATCAGATGAAGCAGGTGTGTCTGTTTAATCTTTTATAAAAGATAGTGTTGGCGCTGTCATCATAAGGGCAGGGAACAGTCGGAGAATAACAGCACACGACTACACCAAGTTGTTTCCTTGGGCGACACGTCACACGCCACCACTTTATTTTTCCTTCATTCACCAACATTGCACATGCTCCACAATTTATAGTCACACCCATTAATGACGTCATTGAAGAGCACTCATTAGAATACACATTACAACACCCCCACTTGCTCTTGCACTATACAATCGTCATTCCAATTTTTTTTTTTTTTTTTTTTTTTTTTTTGAACATTTAAAACAAGTTATTTTACATTCCAAACATATAATGCATAAATTTTCCCAGTTTTGGCTTTGTGGCAGGTTTGGTAAAAACGTCCGCAACCATATCTGCTGTTGAGCAGTATACAATGTTTATTTTTCCATCATAAAATGCAGATCTGACAAAATGATACTTGATATCAACATGTTTACATCTCTGACGAAATACTGGGTTCTTTGACAAAGCTATTGCTCCTTGATTGTCCTCAAATATTGTAACTGGCATATACATGCAGTCTTTGTCCATTCCACCCAACAACTGTACAAGATACAAACTTTCCTGTGTTGTCGCTGCCAATGCCATATACTCTGCTTCGCATGTAGACAGAGCCACCGTTTGTTGTTTCTTTGACTTCCATGAGATAACTGGTCCATTTTTATTAAGGCTAAAACAATAACCCGTAACGCTTCTCCTGTCACTCTGATCAGTAGCCCAGTCTGCATCGCTATATGCTACGAGCTGAAGTTTCTGCTCGCTCCTCTTAAAGCATAAACTCTTGTCTATTGTCCCTTTTAAGTATCTCAACACATGTTTTGCTGTTACCAAGTTACACTCCCTTGGTTGTGACAAATATTGTGAGAGTTTACTTACAACCCAACTAATATCAGGTCTTGTGCACATCATGAGATATATTAGGCTTCCTATAAGCTCACGATACAATCTTGGGTCTACAAGTTTGCTTTCACTTTCAAAGTTTAACTTCTGTTCACATGGAGTGCATCTAGTACCACATTCAGACATACCAAATTTCTCCAGTATTTTAGTTATGTGCCTTTTCTGGCTAACTTTTATTTCTCCCTCTGTCTGTGTAAAATCAATGCCCAAAAAATGTTTAAGCGGCCCCATATCTCTCATCTTAAACTTTGCTTTCAGCATGTCTTTAACACTGTCCATTAGAGAATCCTCACTTGTTGCTATAATAAGATCATCAACCCAAATGACTAGAATCACTCTATTATTTGCTGTATGTTTTGTATAAACACAGTGATCTGCTTCATTTGGTACAAAACCGTTTTCAGACAAATAATCAGATAACATCTTATTCCAGTTGCGTCCAGATTGTTTTAAACCATACAACGATTTGTTAAGTTTAAGAAACTGTTTTTCACCAAATTCTGAGTCAACCATAAAACCTTCAGGCTGTTCTATATACACCTCACAATCAATAGGAGCGTGTAGATAGGCTGTTTTAACATCCATCTGATGTAATTTCAGATTATACTGAGCTGCCATCTGCATCAAGCTGCGTATAGACGTCATGCTAGCTGTTGGTGCAAATGTCTCCCCATAATCTATACCAGCTTCCTGGCTGTAGCCTTTTGCCACATATCTGGCTTTAAAAGTCTCAGCTCCATCTGCATTCTCCTTGATGGTATA
Organism: Cyprinodon tularosa; assembly: GCF_016077235.1. Taxonomy (NCBI): domain Eukaryota; kingdom Metazoa; phylum Chordata; class Actinopteri; order Cyprinodontiformes; family Cyprinodontidae; genus Cyprinodon; species Cyprinodon tularosa. The sequence continues at coordinate 2,963,279 of NW_024039452.1, read as the reverse complement.
AACCCATCTACCCCCCACTGCATTTTTACCTTCTGGCAGCGTGGTCAGAGTAAATGTGTTATTTTCCTTCAAGGATTCAACCTCTTCCTCCATAGCTTCTATCCACTTCTCAGATTCAGGTGAAGTCAGGGCCTCTTTAAAACTTTGTGGTGTATTACACACTAAACGATAGCAATAATCAACACTGTCAAAATTTTCCGTGGCAAAATCATCACTCTCTGCCTTACATTCGTAGTCCTTTAAATACAGAGGCACTTTTTTCTCTCTTTTGGAGCGTCGTAGACAATGTTCTTCATCTTGCCTGAGATTTGTGTTCCCCACACTTGAAGGTTCAGCACGCATCTCTTTTGTTCCTTCTGACACCTGCTGTTCTACTTTTAACTCTGACTTAACAGGAACAGTTTTTCTGTAATACTCATCCTCCAACTCCTCTGGTTCAGTCTGAGTTTGGCATTCATTTTCAGGTTTAGTTAGAAATCTGACTAACCTGTGTTTACACACCCTTCCTGTCACTGGATTATAAATCAAATATGATGGGCTGTTTTTATCATAACCAACAAAAACTCCTTCATCACACCTTGGGTCTAACTTTTTCTTATTTTGTTTGTAAGAGTAGCACACTGTTCCAAACTCCTTCATTTTAGAAAGATCAGGTTTCTTGCCTGTCAACATGTAGTACGGCGTTTGCCCCAGACGATTATTAAAACACCTGTTGCGTATAACTGCAGAAGTCATCACAGCATAAGTCCATAATTCTTTAGGCAAATTACTCTGAATCAGCAAACACCTGGCCATCTCAAACAGTGTTCTCCAGCTTCTTTCAGCTGTCCCATTTTGATGGGGAGAATACGGCGCAGATGTTTCATGTCGAATAGCATTTTTACTCAATAAAGACTGATAATCTCTTGACATGAACTCAGTGCCGTTATCTGATCTAATGCACTTTACTTTTCCATAGGGGGCTACATCTGCAATAAACCTTTCAGTAGCTCTGACTGTGTCACTTTTAGCTTTTAGAAAATAGACAAATATTGCACTTGAAAAATCGTCCGTAAATGCAAGTGAATACCTAAATCCTTCTTTTGCAGCAGGCTCAATAGGGCCAGCTAGATCCGTGTGCACTAGCTCAAGGGCCGTTTTAGCTTTTGCATCAGCTTGTCTATTTCTACTCTGGGTAAATTTCCCTTTAATACACGTTTCACAGTCTAGTTTAGTTTTATCAACCTTCCCTTTGATTTTCATACCTTTCACAACATTTTCTAGTTTTAATACATCTTGAAAATTACAGTGACCTAAAATCCTGTGCCACTCTTGAATGTCATAGCAACCCAAAACTTTATCGTCCTCTTTGTCAGCAAAGTCATTTTCATCGAGAACATCAAGGAAATAAAGTCTATTGTACACGTTAATGTCAAACCTGGTTCCATCCTTGCAGATGAGTTGATCATGTCCTTGTTGAAAGTTGACTGAGGCTCCCTTTGCCGTCGCTGCTTTAACAGAGAAGATGCTCTGGGGGTAGGTGGGGATGTACAGCGCCCTCGTTATCGCCACCTTCACGTTCCGTCCCTCGGTGTCTCGCAGCCACACCTCTGCATCGCCTCTCTTCTGTGCCACGCCAGTTGTCCTCGTCCCATCAGCAAGCTCCACGAAGTGTTCCTCCGGTCGGAAGGCATCATCAAACTTTTTAAACTTGCTTAGATCATTAATTATGTGAGACGTTGCACCGGTGTCTACCATCAGTCCTCTTTGTTTCAAGCCGCTCATCTGGCTGTCGCTCATCTTGAAAACAAACGAGTGATCATCCCCTTCGATGGCCCGTTTCACACTTTCTTTCTTCTTTCTTCGACAGTTGCTCTCTTTATGACTGGAGTTTTTACAGAAACTGCACCATTGTCTCTGTGCTTTAAAGTTCGTCGGACATTGTCGCACTTTGTGTCCCTTCTGGCCACAGCTGTAACACGTAAACTCTGGGTTTGTTTTTTGTCTCTGCATCACTTTGCTTGAGAATCCACTGGCTGTCATCACATTATCTTCATCCATGTTAACTTTTAACTTTTCGGTGCTTTCATAATTTCTCAACTTAACTTTGAAGTCACCAAATGTTAATTTGTCATCATCACTTTGAGTTATGTGAACAACAAATGGCTTAAATGGTTCAGGCAAACCTTTCAAAGTCATGGCTATCAACAGTCCATCACTCAGCGTCTCTCCAGCATTTCTTAGCGCTGTAATGGCAGTTTCAGCCCGAATAATATAGTCTGTGACAGTCTCGCTGGCAGCTTTCTGGAGGGATGTCAGTTCTGTGTAGAGGCTAATTACCCGCGGCTTTCCTTTGCCCGCATAATGATCTCGCAGGATCTGCAACGCCCTCCTGCCGTCATCTGCCGCCTCTCTCATAACTAGAGACAAGCTCTTGTCATCTAGACACTGGATCAGCTCGGCGTAGGCTTCCTCGTTTTTATCAGAGTCGTCATCTTCATCTTCATCTGCATTCGGCTCCACCTTACGCAGTATTGTTTCTTTCAAGCCGTGCAGCCGGAGATGTCCCAGAAACTTTGCCTCCCACAGCTCATAATTTCTTTCATCTCCATCAAAGCACAATCTTTGCCATCGACTTCCCATCTCCCTCCTGGGCCCATAACCTGTTGGCGCTGTCATCATAAGGGCAGGGAACAGTCGGAGAATAACAGCACACGACTACACCAAGTTGTTTCCTTGGGCGACACGTCACACGCCACCACTTTATTTTTCCTTCATTCACCAACATTGCACATGCTCCACAATTTATAGTCACACCCATTAATGACGTCATTGAAGAGCACTCATTAGAATACACATTACAACAGATAGAAAAACAGGTTTTAGGTGAAATAAAGGTGAAAATAGTTGATTTAAAGATGAGCTTCCTGATGGAGGGAAGCAGCTCATCAACCACTTGATCTTAGTTCAACTAAAATAAACAGAATAAACCTTAAACCTGTTCAGTTTAAGTTGAGTTACATGTAAATATGTTAGCAGTAATATACTATAACTCTGCTTGATAATATAATAAATATTATACAGTTTATTCCACAGTAATAACTAATTGTTATTAAGCTTTATTAAGTCTCCAATATGACTCTATTTTAATCTATAAAATGCTGACAGATTAATGACCTGTTGGGTTTATTTGTCTCCAGGTTTACCTTATAAAATATATTGTTTTAAAATGACTACCTCAACTATTATCTGATTAATTATCATGCTTGTCTACTTTAGTAATTAGCTTTCAGTTTTTAGATCCCCTGATTAGCCATTAAAGATACTTTTTAAATTTCTACATCATGACTTTTCACATATTTGTTTTTTTTCCAAAGAGGAAACGCATATTTTTCCGTGGATTTTTATACAGACAGACCATATATATATATTCCCAGTATTTAGTCCAGTTAGTGCTGCAGGAAACTAGTTAATCCTTTACTTTTATTGGCATCCTGTTAAAAGTACTATAAGTTGTAAAAATGGTTTTAACGGAAAGTCTGAATGCTTTTATATAAACTTTAAATTCTATGAAAATACCTTTATCTGAATTAAAATGACATCATTTTTTAAAATCTATTTTTACCTGAGCTACTCAGGTTGGTTTTAAAAGAGCTTCCTGGTGATTCATAGTTTTAATTGAGATGGAGGTTGTTTATTAAACAGGGCTCCAGCTCAGCTTTGGTTGATTCAATTTAATCAGTTTCCATGGCAACGCATCTTATCTTCAATTAGTCCCTGTTTGATGGATGTTTTTGTCTTGTTGATTGTAATGATGAGATTCTCAGGTCAGAGCCTGAGGTGATTAACAGCAAACCCAGAAACTGAGCTTTTTCTAATATCCATTGGATGACCAATGGAGGCAATGGATGGTGTCATTTAAAAACTAAAGAATTTTATTATAGAACTTTAAATACAACCCTTGGTTAGCTGCAGGAAACACATCTAATATCTGTCGTGAAATTTAAAAGAACCTGTACAGAAATGATCAAAGTACTATTTGCATAAATTCAAATTTCCTCACTGCTGCAAAATATAAAGAAGCTTAAACAAGCTTTATCTGTTTCAGTTTTATCATTAGGTTTTCTATTGTAATTTTTTCTTTTAATAGTAGCTTAAAAGTTAAAGCAGATATTATCTCATTAATTATCATGCTTGTCTACTTTGGTAATTAGCTTTCAGTTTTTAGATTCCCTGATGAGCAATTAAAGCTACTTTTTTAATTTCCACATCCTGAATTTCCATGTTTTCCACTTATTTGGTTTTCCAAACAGGAAACACATGTTTTTCTCTTGATTTGTATACAGACCATATATATATTCCCAGTATTTAGTCCAGTCAGTGCTGCAAGAAACTAGTTAATCCTTAACTTTTATTGGCATCCTGTTAAAAGTACTGTAAGTTGTAAAAATGGTTTTATATAAACTTTAAATGCCATGTTCATCCTGATGCCTGTGAAAAGCCCAGACCTGCGGCTAAGTTGAGCCTGGCTGATTAACCTGCAAATATTAGTTTTTTTTCCTTCCGCTCTTCCTTCCAAAGAGGAAAAATTACTAAAGATCATAATTAAGCGGAGGGCAGTAAAAACAAATAAATTCCTTCCTCAACTGTGTGAATATTTTTCCCTTTTCTGTTTTTAGATAAAAGCATTTGATTTCTTTTGTAAGACCCTAATGTGGACGGTAACTCAGCCTTTAACTTTGTTTTGCTCGGGCAAAGATAAACTCATCCCGACCTGGTAGGTCCTTTTCCATTGCAGGGACATTGAGCCCTTTGCCCTGGAATTTGAAAGCCTGATGAGCGTTTCGACTCGCTTTTACCCGAGTAATTTAAATTACTCAGGGCCAGACTTTCACTAATTGTGGAAGGAATTTTGTTCCATTATTGTTGAAAATGAAGAACATGTTTTGTAAAGACAAATCTAAAAGAAAAAGCATTCCAGAAATGAAATTTTGAAAAATTTCTTAACTAAAAAATGGTCCTTACAGTAACTTTGCTGTTTTCTCTCTTTTTTTAAGTAATTTTTTCATATTTTATTTCTGTCTTTTTTTTCTTTTCAGATTTTAATTGTGTTCAAATATCAGTTATTTAGATTGAGCTTTTCAAATTGCATTATTTTTAAATCATGTTTTCAGAATCGGAAATACTTTAATCCCAGAGGGAAATTACTTTTGTTACACGCTCCAGTTACAGTTTTATATATATATACACACATCCAACAACACAAGATAGTAAAGATAAAAATAAAAAAGAGATAAAATATATACACATATATCTCCTCTGTGTATATATATCTATGTATGTATATATATATATGCATATGTAAAAACTAAATCAGAGTAAAGAGAAAATCCAAGTAAAGTGATACGTGGCGTGCAAAAATAGTGCATAAATATCAATTACAGGAGGGGGGGTGTGTCTACAGATCACATTCTCTTTACTTTAGGGGGTGAGCTTTATTCTGGATTAAAGAGCAAAGAGGCATTTCTAGTCCATTCGTGAGGCAGACAAGCTGGTTTAAAGGCCAGGCTTAAAACTTTCCTTATTGATAAAGCGTATAGATGGAGTGGATCAGGTTATCCTATAGCTATGCTGCTATAGACTTGGACTGCTGGAGGACATAGGGACCGCTTTTCATCATTCTGCAACATTCTATCAAGTCTCCCATCCTGCAGTAATTGTTAGTTCAACCCCTAACTTTATGTGCTTTCTTTTGTCCTCTGACATGGGAACTGGTTTGTACCTCGTCTGCCTGCCTGTTTTCTAGACGAGGTCGTCTGTGGAGCTAGTTAACCAATGCCTTTTCTATCTATCCTTCTTTTTCTATGTCTGCTTCTGTCTCCTTGAACCCCAGCCGGCCTCGGCAGATGGCCGCTCAAACTGAGCCTGGTTCTGCTGGAGGTTTCTTCCTGTTAAAAGGGAGTTTTCCTCTCTACTGTCGCTACAAGCATGCTCAGTGTGAGGGTTTGATGTTGACTCGATGAAATCAGCTGTCTTCCTTAGATAGAAAACTGACGTGTTGTGTGTTTGAGCTTTATAAATACATTGAAATTCAATTAAAATTGAATCTCTTTTGGTCTGCTGGTCAAGAGCAAGCGTTTGTGTTAGGCTTGAAAGGAGGAGGAGATGATCTGTGAAATACTTTAAGTTTCTCTCTTTTATTAAGAAGTTTTCAGAGTTTAACGTCTATGTTGCCTTTTTTTATTTTCCTTATAAAACATTTGTTTTGCTGCAATGATAATGGAACATGTACAGCAACAAATAAACAAATGCAGATAAGAATATTAAGATAATAAAGCAACTTTTTGCAGATAAAGAGCATCATGGCAGATTGAAAAACTGTTCAATAACAAAAAGCAGCATCGAAGTCTGGATGGTTTCAAACAAGCAGCTGCTTGTTCTGCCTGTTTCTTTTGTAAACATGGGAGGATCTATAGATTTAGTCAGAAACGGAACACGTCAGTCGTTTCTGAAATTCATCAGCCGTTAAAGATGGCTGGATTAAAGCTGGTGATCTGAAGACTAAAGCCAGAGGAGTTCAGGTGATGTTTAGGCCGTTGCTAAGAGCTGTTCTCCCTCTTCGTTGTTCTCCTGAGAACATTTGGCTGAAAGAAGCTTTTGTCTGTCTGTAGCAGAGGTTCTCAGTCAGCGATTATTTTGCTGAAAACCTCAAGTTGGAGCTTTTGTTCTGCAGATTCAGGGAGGGATTAGCCTCGCTGCCAGATAATAAGCTGCTGAATCTGTAAATAGAAAACATCACATGGTTCCAAACTTCCTTTTTATTCAGGATATTCTTTTTTTCTTTTTCTCTGTCTTTAATGTTTGAGGTTATAATTAGAGGTCTGTCAGTGCGGTTTGTTTTTGAGGCAGATACAAATCATTATAAAATCAGTCTCCCTGATCCCTGTTATATATTAAAAATTGTTACAAAAGTCTATATTTAAACCAAAAAGAACATTATTTTATTTACAAATCAAAAAGCTAACATTGGACAGTAAAAATGGAGGAAGCTGTAAAGCTAAAAAATAGACAAATATTTGTACGTAGCAACTAGGGCTGCCCTTAGCACCTTTTTTGGTAATTGATCAACCGATTGATTACTTGATTAACTGAATAAAATTATCTAAAAGGAGATACTTTTCTAAATGAACTAACATTTGGAATAAAGAAAATAATCCATTATTGCTTATTTTCAATGAAAGGCAAATGGTAAAACACGCACAATAAAAATACGTTCATACACATATAATTATGTGTATGATATATTATATATCATTTACATATATTCATATATAAATATATGAATAAAGAAACTTAATGTTTAATAGAAATATGCATTCTATGTTTATACATGTTTTTATTTTATCTGTAGGGTTTTGTTTTAATTACTGTTTTAATTTGGTTATTCTTTCAGCAAATGCCATGTTTTAGAGTCAATTTCAATGCAGTTTATTTATATAGTGCCAAATCACAACACATTTAATGCTTCTTCTGCTCCTGTGTTCATTGGCAGAGAGCGGCTTTGCTGTATTTGCTGTTATCAGTGGGTTAAAGAGTAGTTTTAATTTGTTTTTATGTGAGAAAGTCCACCTGAAATATGTCTGTGTAGTCAGTTCACCAAGATTACGATCCTGCCTCCAAATATTATTCTGCTGTTGGAGCCGCTCAGCCCCCCCCCAACCCGGCAGTGCGCTGTCACTGGGAATCCACAGCAGCAGCTGCTCGGGTGGTGAGATCTGCTTAGGGCCCCGCCCCTTCTTCAATTCAATTCAGTTTATTTCTATAGCGCCAATTCACAACACGTCATCTCAAGGCACTTTACAGTTCACCAGATCATCCAGTCAAATTGATTTAAAGGGGAATTTCGTTTGTTTTTTTACATTGGGCCCTTGATTTACGTTATTACATCATGTTCTACTCACCCATATGAGTTTTGTGTCAGTTGGAGCCGTTCTGAAGATATTCCGTTATATCACGGTAACGTCTTCCTATGGGCAACGACTTGAAGGCACAAACTAAACTGTTCATAATTTATCATTTATGGTACGCCAGCATTCATAACATGTAGGTGAATCACTGTCCCCCAGGCATCCGTGGTTATATTTTTTATATCTATGTCTTTTAAAAACAAACAGATGTCAAACAGAATGAGTATGACCTGGATGACTGAGAATCTTCATCAGCATAAGAGTTGTAGTATGAACTAGATGAGGTCATCTATGTGTGCTTCTAGTTTGGTGATCAATGATCTATAGTGTAATTATTGGCTATTATATGCCTATAATAAGAATTAATAAAATCTTAAAAAATACAGTTTGGCGTATCTTCCCAAAGTAAGAGTTGTAGTATAGCTAGGGCTGTCGTGGTTGAGGAATTCCCCCTGCGATTATTCAAGGAAGCTAAATATTGCAATATGCGATATCATTGCATCATCTTTCTTTCTTTATTCTAAACTATTTATTTCGCAAATGTGTTTGTATATTGTTAAATTACCAACTACATGGCAAAATTTCCTTTGAAACATGGTGCTTAAACATTAAAAAAAGGTTATTAAAAAAAAGACATGGCAATTTTATAACACTTATAGCACAGATATGCCTCATTTCTCCGACTGAACTTAACGAAATTCAGAAGAAGGCTGAACTTTTAAAGGCAAATTTGAGTGCCCGTTTTTTTTTTTTTGTTGTTTTTTAAGTGCGCCTATACAAAATTAAATGTAACAGGCGCCATAATTCTTAATTCACACACAAACAAATGACGGTGATTTAAAGCTCAGCCATGTCCGTGTTGCGGGAAAGTAAAACCAGCATGTTAACCTTATGTGGTTTGAGAGGATCTGAGAGGGGGAAAACATTTCCAGCGACACTGAAAACCCTCTCGGACGGTGCGCTCATTGGAGGAGCGACCGGAATCCAGGTTTCTCCACAGTGGGAAATGGCACCAACTCTTCAACGAGGTACCGTGTAACAGCGGCTGTTAGGCGTCCGTCACTGTCCCTGCTGTACTTAGCGACTCGAACAAAGGCTTCGCCGACTCCAAGCTGTCGACTGGCACCGACATGAGCCGCCCCACGACTGTGTGGCAGGAGGTGGCGTTAGCCGCGCTGTAACAGCTGGGTGGTAGCTAGCTAGATGAGCCCTTACATTTGCTGTGTTTCCACGTTTTACTTGAACAGTTTTGACGCAGATTTTAAAAAATACCTCATTTTAATTGTCTGGCTCCTCGTTTTCATTTGGCTGAAAACCGAAATGCTTGGTTTTGATTCCAGTGCAGCTGCCATTGTATCCTTCTCAACTGTTCCCCCAAGATGCGGTGATGGCGGTGGCCGGTTTTGTACCGCGGTGAGCTTCTTGATATCGCGATATTTCATTCGTCTGTTATCGTGACAGCCCTTAGTATAGCTGAACACATAAATTTACATTTCTAATGGTTTGCATCTACTGTTATAGAATAGACAGATTTATTTTTTGGGCTGCTCTGGGTTCGATTGCCAGCCCAGGGTCTTTCTGCATGGAGTTTGCATGTTCTCCCTGAGCATTCCTCCCTCCAGTCCAAAAACATGACTGTTAGGTTAATTGGTTTCTCTAAATTCTCCTTAGGTGTGAGTGTGAATGGTTGTTTGTCTCTGTGTTGCCCTGCAATGGACTGGCGACCTGTCCAGGGTGGACCCCGCCTCTCAGCCAGAGACAGCTGAAGATAGGCTCCAGCATCCCTCGCGTGTTAGAAAATGGATGGATGGATTTATTAAGTCATTTTGTATACACGAGTGTAAACAAAAACAAATTTCGTTTAAAACAGCTCTACAAAATTTCATTTTTTAAAGTGTACTCTTAAAAACGGTAATAAATACATAAAAAAAAAAATTGTAATATGAACTTAGACTGTATATTTACAGTTCTCACATTTTTATGTATATAAAATGTACACAACATTCAGCAGTCTAATGGCAGTGGGGAAGAAACTGTTCTGGAATCTGCTGGACCTGCATCGGATGCTTCAAAGTGTCTTCCCAGAGGGCAGCAGGGAGGACAGTCCATGGTGGGGGGGGTGAGGGGTCATTGATGACCCCTCACCCCCCCCACCATGGACTGTCCTCCCTGCTGGGATGAGCGCTGGGATGAAATGTCTTTAATGGGGGGAAGAGGAGGAGATTCTCTCACCTTCTTCCAGTCTGAGGCGCTGCAGCCTCCACAGCACACAGTGAGACAGCTGGTCAGAACACTCTCTATGGTGCTTCTGTAGAAGGTAGGGAGGCTGGGGGGGGGGGGGGGGGGGGGGACAGGTGGGCTCTCCTCATCCTCTGGAAGAAGTACATGCTGTGGGATGATGGTGTTGAAAGTAGGGCTGCAACTAACGATTATTTTAAAAATCGATTAATCGACTGATAATTTTTTCGATTAATCCATGAATCGGACAAAAAATATTTTTAATATTAAACTATTTATTCCAAAATAAACATTTTAGACGGAACGAACAGGCACACAAGTACAGGTTGCTCATTAACTGTACTGTTGCAAAATAAAAAATTAAATAAACTACACAAAATTACATGAGAAATGTAGCTATACATCCAAAAAAATATAGGGTACTTTGTTTCATAAAGCGCAAAAAAAGACAGGCATTTTTGTTTTTTAAAGCCCCTAAGGGGTTCAAACAAGAGGATAAATATATTCAGACATCGCAATGAAAAAAGGTTAGCATGTCAACGCGCTCCTGACTAAGACTCTGTTCGAAATCCTGGGCTGCATCCTCCAAGGACGCGGTCTACCTAGACTGGATCCTTCGAAGTCAGAAGTGTTCTGGCTGTTAATTCGAACAGGTCTAACCTTCAGCGGGTTTGCTCTGTTGCTTAGCAACCGTGAAAGTTGACACACAAAGCAGGAAAAGAATGAAAACCGAAGTTTTTTAAAAACTGTTTATAGGGCTTGGGCATGACATAATTACAAGTCTCCAAATATCTACCAAACCAATACCCTCTTTAAGGGAGTTTAATGCTAATCCTGTTTTCGTTTTTGAGGTTACATTGATTGTACTCCTATCAATATATTCATCTGACACAATATTAAAGTCTCCACCTAATAAAACATCCCTCTATGCTTCCCAACATCTTATTAACCTCATCCATAAAATTAGGATCATCCCTGTTCGGGGCATAAACATTACACAAAACAACCTTAACTCCATTAACAAGTGCCGGAAGACACAACCATCGGCCATCTTCATCCTTTAACTGCTGTAATAAAATAAAATAAAGTTTTTTATTAATAAGTTTCACAACACCGCGGCTATTACTTGACACTGAATTATGAAACACTTTACCAACCCAATCTCTTTTTAATTTCAAAGCTTCGTTTTCATTTCTAAAGTGTGTTTCTTGAATAAATGCAACATCAGTGTTATGAGACTTAAAGGAATAGTACACCCAAAACATGATTAGCCTTCATTTTCTACTCACCCCCATGCTGAACAAAACTCTGGAGTACTTTTTTGATATCTCAAATGCATCTGGAGATCTGGGAGGCTTCTTGCTGTCTGCTGACATTCAAATAATGGAGGTCTATGGCGCCCCGAGACAGAAAGGTCCATAAAAGTCCATAAAAACGTGTCAATATTCCTCCATACTGCTCATCCAATGTATTCAAAGTGTCCTGAGTGGGTAGCGTCCATAATTTACTCGAAACGAAGTCATTTAGAACGTTTTAGAGCCTAAACAGTAGTGTATAGGATTTCCTAATAGCGCCCCCATGCGCGCTCACGATTCTACGGAAGCCGGCAGACCAAACCAGCGCATTCAGCTCGGCAAAGAACTCATGCTCTTCCTCAACACTGAAGTCCTCAGACATTTTTCTTTCGTTGTTTCTTTCTTTGCACAGGTAAACGGCACATTTCTTCTTCTACGCTTGCATTATCGGCAGAGCAGACGCTGAATGCGCACTTCCTTCCGGTTTGGTCTGCCGGCTTCCGTAGAATCGTGAGCGCGCATGGGGGCGCTATTAGGAAATCCTATACACTACTGTTTAGGCTCTAAAACGTTCTAAATGAATTCGTTTCGAGTAAATTCTGGATGCTACCCACTCAGGACACTTGGATTACATTGGACGAGCAGTATGGAGGAATATTGACACGTTTTTGTGGACTTTTGTGGACCTTTCTGTCTCGGGCGCCATAGACCTCCATTATTTGAATGTCAGCAGACAGCAAGAAGCCTCCCAGATCTCCAGATGCCTTTGAGATATCAAAAAAGTACTCCAGAGTTTTGTTCAGCATGGGGGTGAGTAGAAAATGAAGGCTAATCATGTTTTGGGTGTACTATTCCTTTAAGATAGCTAAGTACTTTTTTCCTTTTAATAGGTGTGGCACAGCCATTGATGTTCCATGACACAATATTAATGTCCATATTACCCATTATTTATCCACAACAAGTTATACTGAAGCCGATCTGGCTGGATTTTATTCTGCTTCACTTCTATAAAATACTAACCTGACAACAGCCAGATGCATGTCTCGCTCCACTCACATACATCTGGGAACCCGCCATAGGAATTGCCTTTACTGAAGGCTGGGCCTTATCAAAACTCCTTGCATATAATTGGATAAGCCACTTGTCTGTCATCTTTATTGACGTGCTATTTCAACCACTCACACCGAAGCTAACCCATGACGCTGTGAGAGGAGGAGCCATTTGGTAGATCAAGCTCTTGGCAAATCCGGTCGGGAGAAGGGCGAAAACATCGTTTCCACCAACAAAAGCCTTCAAAGCCGTTCTCTGATGTTCTTTTAATGAAACAATATCAGATAGATTGGACAACACAGAAGAAAAAGCAGCATCAATGCTAACGCTTGCTTCCTCAATGCGAGCCGCCATTGTTGTTGGAATCTCACGGTCGCTTCTCCACTCCAGGACACACCCGCCCTGCGTCCTGATTGGACAGACCATAAATTCGGTTGGGGAAATCACTTTCAATGAGCGGGTTCCCTGATGTATGTGAGTGGAGCTGGGCGGAGCGAGACATGCATCTGGCTGTTGTCAGGTTAATAAAACACAGGATCATCTTTGCTTTATCTTTGCCAGAAGATTTAAACTTTAAAAGCCTTGCCCTCATAATTTGCAAGTTAATTTATTTATAAAGTAAATCTAAACGCTGCTTAAACTAATTCAAATGAAATTAAAAGTAAAACAAGTAGCCAACCTTATCACTGTCTGTAACCTACTAACAAGGTAAGGAAAGCATCAGAAGAGCTACCTGAGAAACTAACGGTACGTTTCCCCACTTTAAAACGAAACAAACATGGCCGCTCGCCCTGCTGATGAGCTCTCTTCACTGCCATCGAAGGCTCCAACGTGTTTTCTTTTCAGGTGCTGCATCATAACAGTGGTGCTTCCATGCCATGTTAATTAGCTTTTGCAAAAGATGCATGTTACGACTTTTTTTCGCTTTACAAAGCCCCAAACTTTAGAGGACTTTGCTCGAACTGTGTTTGCGGTATCGGTCATTAGAACAGTTTACATTATTGCCTTTTGAATACCGCCTTTGCTCACCTGTGGCGCAGGCTCGCTCTGCCGTATTATTTTTTTTCCTTTCAGTCAAGTGGCAGTGATGACGACGGCGGCGGATGACGCATTAATCGCGCGACACAACTAATCGAAGATAAAATTCGTTGCCAACGCTTTTAAAAGTCGATTTTTATCGATTTAATCGATTCGTTGTTGCAGCCCTAGTTGAAAGCAGAACTGAAGTCCAGGAACAGCATCCGCACGTGAGTGTCCTTCTCCTCCAGGTGTGCCAGGCTCAGGTGGAGAGCAGCAGAGATGGCGTCCTCAGAGATGGTGAACTGGAACGGGTCAAATGTTGGCGGCAGACTGGAGACGATGTGTTCTTTAACCAGCCTTTAGAAGCACTTCATCATGATTGGAGTCAGTGCGACAGACTGGTAATCATTGAGTGAGGTGACTTGAGGCTTCTTTGGGACTGGAATAATGGTGGCAGACTTGAAGCATGCTGGCACTATGGATTGATCCAGCAAGCTGTTAAAAATGTCTGTGAGGACACCAGCCAGCTGATCTGCACACTCCTTATACACTCGCCCAGGTATGTTATGAGGCCCTGGGGCCTTCCTTGGGTTGACTCTCCTCAGAGTTTTTCTAACTTCAGCTACGTCCAGGTTTAGTGCCTCCTCCCCCTGGTGTGGAACAACTTTCACTGCTGGAGGCTGTTTAGTGCCTCAAACCTTCCTTGTTCAGTTCGTCCGAATGCCTTTCCACATCCTCTTGCTGTTGCTGTCATCGTGGAAAAGATCCTGGATCTTCTGGCCGTGGTTCTTCTCTGATCTGATGGCACGGTTTAAGTTGGCATGCGCTGTTCTCAGTGCCTCTTTATCACCAGCTTAAAAGCTGAGTTCCGTGCTTTTAGCGATTTCCGAATCTCTCCATTTGTCCAGGGTGGTTGGTTGGCCCGGGTGGTGATGTTCTTTTTGATGCTGACGTCCTCGATGCATTTGTTGATGTAGGCTGACACAGTCATAGTAAACTCATCAATATTTAATAGTTGTCATATGTTGCTGCAGCCTTGAAGATGTTCCAGTCAGAGCATTTAAAGCGATCTTGGAGTGTCTCCATGGCGCCCTCATACCACCATTTTAGTGCTGGATCGGGGCCTCGCCTGATACTGGCATCATTGTAACACTAATTATTATCCCATCATCCATCTTAATATTTTAGAATAGATGCACAAAACTTCAACTAATTTAGTATCGCTGTTAAATTTAGCATAAATGAAGTTGCTTTTGTTTGTTTGTTTGTTTCTCAGTATCTTTCAAACAGACTAGAAAAGAGGGAACACATATTCAGTAAAATTTTTGATTTAAATGATTTTGATTTTCTATGTTTTTTTTTTTTTAGGTGGGAGAAAACTGGAGTACCCAGGGAAAACCCACACATGGACAAGGATAGGGCCAAACTTAATACACTAATTATTATCTCATCATCCATCTTAATATTTTAGAATAGATGCACAAAACTTCAACAAAAAATGACTTTATTTATGCTAGATACTTAGCGATACTAAATTAGTTTGTTTGTTTGCTTCTCAGTGTCTTTGATACAGACTAGAAAAGCGGAAACACACATTCAGTAACATTTTTGATTTAAATTATTTTGATTTTCTATGTTTGTTTGTTTTTGTTTTTAGGTGGGAGAAAACTGGGGTACCCAGGGAAAACCCACACATGGACAAAGATAGGGCAAAACTTAATATGAATGTAAAGGTTTTAGGGGATAAAGGTAGAAAGAGATAAAGGGATGATAGGATGAAGGGAAGAAGGAATGGGGGGTGAAGGGAGGAAGGGATTAGGAGTGAAGGGGTAAAAGATGAAGGGATGAAGCAAGGAAGGGATTAGAAGGTGAAGGAAAGGAAGAGAGAAGAAAGAAGAGAGGGGTTATGGATTTAAGTTAATCCATTAACTCCTTTTAATTTTCAGTACGGTTGCTTTTTGGGGAACGAAGGCCACAACAGTTTAGGTTGGAGAAAAATTTCCTTATTCTCTTCCAAAAATTATTTTTGGTTTTAACTTTAACTACCTGTGAGGGATCATCAAAGCTTGTTATGGTATTAATATCGTGATGTGACGATCTGGTTTTTTCATATTCTTTTAAGAGCGGCTCCTTAGAATCGCATTGGTTGTTTATAACAATATATCTGGAACTGGTTGGCGATGCTTGTTTCTGGTCAGAGACCCTAACTGATGACATTTCTCCGGTCTTAGCATGAAAGAAACTATCTTTGGGTGAGTCATTGTTGCCTGAAGAGGTTTTAGAGCAGAGTTGGGGTGTCACAGCACTGGGTTCTGAGCATAATTCGGACCAAAGGTATGGGTAGCTTTGAGGAGAGGGGATCCCGCTGGACCAATTTGATGAGGTCCTGTGATATGAGTGCACGGGCAAGCTTTCTGGGATTTCTCCGGTCTTAGCAGGAAAGAAATTATCTTTGGGTGATTCGTAGTTGCCTGAAGTGACACTGTAAATGTTGTCAGAAGACGAGCTTTGAGCTTCAGAGTTGTTGGTCGGAAATTCATCAAAATTGGATAGAATTCCTTTGGGATGTAATGATGTGAGTCCCAACCTTTCTGCCGTCAAAAATGTGTAATATCTCATGGCCTCGTAGGCCTCATGAGCATAAGAACTGTTGCTTTTAAAGTCCGACAAGTGGTTCATTGTAATAAAGCTGTGTTCAAGTGCGGCTGCTGATGTAATACGCTCCTGTGGTGTAGTAACTAACATTCGTTTTAGAAGGTCGATAAAACTTAGTAAATCCTCCCTTTCAATGGGGTCTTGTGTTGGTGGTCGGATTTTCATCAGGTCATCCAAAGACTTTAGCTTCAACACGGGATCATAATCCCTAAAATCGTTTTCACAAGCAGAGGAACAAGTATAACTACAATGTGGTTCACCCAACATTTTAACAATTGCTGCCAATGTTTCTTCCATGCCGTCATACTCGAACAGGTGTTCTCCAATGTAGAGAAAGATCAAAGTGAGGGCTAGACACCACATATCCACACTGGCATCCGGCTTTATGAGCATAATTTCCTCAGGAGGCATGTACAGCAGAGGATTACACCTAATATTTTCCATTGTTTCTATCTCCTCAGTGAAACCCACATCGATTAATTTTACTTTAAGTGACGAGCGGTCTACCAGCATTATGTTGTTAGGCTTGAGATCTCTATGCGCCATTCCATTTCTATGTAGAAAATTTAAAGCCACCAGAACCTGTTGAGCAATAACTCGAATATCACTCAAATGTAGTCCACCACCGACAATATGTTCTGTAAAACTGTCTAAATCGATATCCAGCTTTTCAAACACCAGGTATTGTTTTCTTTTGTAGATAAAATCTTCATAAAACTTGGGCTATGTTTTTAGTTGTCCGAACCAAAAAGCTTTGATTTTCTTTTTTTAAAAAATTTTTTTTCCCCAGTTATGTCGATTTCGTTTGAAATTTTGTTGCTCTTTTTTTTGCCCCAAATTTTTCCGGTTTCTTGGTTTTTACCTTCAAAAATTTTTTTCTGTTCCCCCTTTTTTCCAGATTTGCACGACGCAGTATTTGCTTATTTCTGTTTTTCCAAAAAAAAAAAAGGATTCTCCAAAAAAATAAAATTTTTCACAAACAAACTCCCACAAACAGTTTGGGTGGTACCAGGGAGCGTCAAAAAGGTTTATTGATAATTTTTGTGATCAGGGGTTTAGGAGTAGAGTTGGGGTTTTCACAGTAGGGGGGTTTTTGGGCATAAGGGCGGACCCAAAAGGTATGGGGATCTTTTAGGAGTCCCTTTTCGGTGGACCCAAATTTTCCTTAAAAAATGTGTTTTTTTTTTCATGGCCTCGAAGGCCCCAGGGTTTTAAGAACTGTCTTGTTAAAATTCCCAAAAGTGGTTTTATTGTAATAAAAGCTGTGCTCAAGTGCGGCTGTGATGTTTAAAACTCCGTGGGTTTTTAGTAAACCCAGATTTGGGTTTTTGAAGGTTTGATAAAATTAGGGGAAATCCTCCCCCTTCAATGGGGTCCCTTTTGTTGGTGGTCGGCAAATTTTTATTAGGTCATACAAAGAATTTAGGGTTCAACTCGGGTTTATAATCCCCGAATTTGCTTTCACAAGCAGAGGAAAAAGGGAAACTACCAAAGTGGTTCACCCCAAAATTTTAACAATTGCTCCTTTTTTCTTCCATGGCCCTCATACTCGAACAGGTGTTTTTTTACCCATGTTTTTAGAAGGGTCAAAGTGGGGGGAAAACACCAATATTTCCCCACTTGCCCTCTGGGGTTTAGAGATTTAAATTTTCCCCTGGGGGCATGTAAAGCAGAGGATTACCCCCTAAAATTTTTCCCCTTTTATCTATCTCCCCAGTAAACCCACAACGATTAATTTTTTCTTTTTAAATGACGATGCGGGGTTTCCAGAATTTTGTTTTTTAGGCTTGAGAAACTCTATGCGCCATTCCATTTCTATGTAGAAAATTTTAAAAACCCCCAGAACCTGTTGGGGCAATTTAAATCCCAATATAAATTTAAAAGTAGTCCACCAACCCACAATATGTTCTGTAAAAACTGTTTTAAAACGGAAAATCCTAAAAATTTTTAAAACAAGGTATTGTTTTGCTTTGTAGTTTAAAAACTTCATAAAACTTGACTTATGTTGTAGTTTCCGGGAAACCCAAACGCTTTGATTTCCTTAAGACCTTTTTTTCCCGGGGTTTTGTCAATTTCCCAGGCATTGTTGCTGTTTTTTTGCAAAAAATCTCTCCGGTTTCTTGGTTTATAAACCCTTTGAAAGAAATTTTTGGGTGTTCCCCCTTCGGGGCCCAAAATTTGCCACAACGCCGTATTTGCTTGTTCCTGATTCCCAAAAAAAAAATATTCTCCGAGGGAATTTTTTAAAACGGCTCCCGCAATCAGTTGGCTGTGTACCCCAGGGAGTCAAGAAGTTTTATTGAATAATCTTGTAGGGCCCGAGGTTTTAGGGGTAGAGTTTGGGGGGGGTTTACCCGTACTGGGTTCTGAAAGCATAATTCGGGGCCCCCGGTATGGGTATCTTTTTAGGAGAGCTGTTTCCGCTGGGGCCAATTTTATGAGGTCCCGTGATTGAGTGCACGGGGGAAGCTTTCTGGGGTTTCTCCGGTCTTAGCAGGAAAGAAATTATCTTTGGGGGGAGGGCGTGGTTGCCGGGGTGACCTGTAAAAAGTTGTCAAAGAGGAGCTTTGAGTTTAGAGTTGTTGGGCGGGGAAAATTTTTTCAAAATTGGATAGAATTTCCCTTTGGGGTGTAATGATGTGAGTCCCAAACCCTTTTTGCCTTTTAAAAAAAGTGTAAAAATCTCATGGCCCCGTTGGCCTCATGAGCAAAAAGAACTATTGCTGTTAAAAATCCGACAAGGTGGCTCATTGTAAAAAAGCTGGGGTTCAAGGGGCGGCTGTGGGTTAATACGTCCTGTTGGGGTTTGTAACTAGCTTTGTTTTTTGGGAAAGGGCGATGAAAAATTTGTAAATCCTCCCTTTCAAAAGGGGGGTTTTTGTTGGTGGTTTGGGTTTTCATCAGGTCCCTCCAAAGCTTTAGCTTTTAACTTGGGGTCATTAAAACCCCGAAAAACGTTTTTTACAAGAAGAGGAAAAAAGTAAAACTACAAAGTGGTTTTACCCAACATTTTTTAAAAATTGCTGCCAAAGGTTTTTTCCATGCCATCTTTCTCGAAAGGTGTTCCCCAATGTAGAGAAAAATTTTAAAGTGAGGGCTAGACACCACATATCCACATGGGATTGGCTTTATTTAGGGAAATTTTCCTTGGAGGGTTTTTCAGCAGAGGATTAACCTTTAAAATTTTCCAATTTTTTTTATCTCCTCAGTTTAAACCCCCCATCGTTTTAAATTTTTCTTTAAGTGACGAAGGGTCTACCCGCATTTTGTTGTTAGGCTTTTAGGTTTTTCTATGTGCCATTCCATTTTTTATGTAGAAAAATTTAAAGCTACCAGGAAAACCCGTTGAGGCCCAATTTAACCCCGAATATCACTTTAAAAATTTGTCCACCACCCACAAAATGTTTTGGTTTTAAAAATGTCTAAAACGATTCCAGCTTTTCAAAACACCAGGTATTGTTTTGCTTTGTAAGGTTTTAAAATCCCCTTAAAAATTGACTATGTTTGGGTTGTTTCCCCAACCCCAAACGCTTTGATTTTCCTTTTAAACCTTTTTTTCCTGGTTTTTTCAATTTCCCCGAATCTGTTGCTGTTTTTTTTTGCAACAATTCTCCCGGGTTTTTGGGTTTTTTACCCCTTTGAAAATTTTTGCTGTTCCCCCTGTCGCCCAGAAATTTTTCCCCAACGCGTATTTGCTTGTTCCTGATTCCAAAAAAAATTTAAATTTCCGGAAATTTTTTTAACCCCGGTCTCCACAATCAGGTTTGGGTGTGTACCACCAGCAGTCAAAGAAGGGAAATTTAATAAAACTTGTAGACCCGAGGTTTTAGAGTAGGGGTTTGGGGGGGTCCCCAGTTTCTGGGGTTTTAAACATAATTCGGGGGCCCAAAGGTTTTGGGTATCTTTGAGGGAGGGGGGGCTTTTTTTTCCGGGCTTTTGGGGGGGGGGGGGCCAAATTTTTTTATTGAGGTTTCCAAAGGGGGGTTATGAGTGCAAAGGGCAAGCTTTCTGGGGGTTTCTCCCCCTTTTTAGCAGGGAAAAAAATTATCTTTGGGTGGTCGTAGTTGCCTGGAAATGACACTGTAAAAGTTGTCAGAAGAGGAGCTTTGAGGGTTCAGAGTTGTTGTTCGGAAAATTTCCCTTTAAAAAAAAAAATTTGGGTTAGAATTCCTTTGGGGTGTTTAAAGATGTGAGTTCCCAACCTTTCTGCCGCAAAAAAAGTGTAATATCTCATGGCCCCGTAGGCCCCCATGAGCATAAAAACTGTTGCTTTTTTAAAGTCCCCAAAGGGGGTTCATTTTTAATAAAACTTTTTGTTCAAGTGGGTGCTTTATGTAATACGCTCCCGTGGGGGAGTAACTTGCATTTGTTTTGAAGGGCGATGTAACTTAGTAAATCCTCCCTTTCCCAATTTGGGGGCTTGGGGATGGTGGGGATTTTCATCAGGTCATTCCCAAAAACTTTAGCTTCAACAAAGGGATCTAATCCCTGAAATCGTTTTTCACAAAACAGAGGAAAAGTATAAAATTTCCCAAAGTGGTTCACCCCCAAAATTTTAACAAATTTTGCCCAATGTTTTTTCCATGCCGTCATATTTGAACAGGGTTTCTCCAATGTAGAGAAAATCAAAGTGAGGGTAGACACCCAAAAATTTCCCCACTGGCCCTCCGGCTTTTTTGAGCATAATTTCCCCTTTGGGGGCATGTACCCCGCCCGGGGTTTTCACCTCATATTTTCCATTTTTTTTTATTTTCCCCAGTGAAAAAACCCCCCTCGTTTAATTTTATTTAAGTGGGGCGGCGGGGCTACCAGCATTTTTGTTGTTTAGGCTTGAGGGTCTCTATGCGCCCCTTCCAAATTTTTATGTAGAAAATGTAAAACCCCCCAGGAAACCCGTTGGCAAAAAACGAATATCATCAAATGTAGTCCACCACCCACAATTTGTTCTGTAAAACGTTTTAAACCCTTTTCCCGCTTTCAAACACCAGGTTTTTGGGTTTTTCTTTGTATTAAATTTCTTCATAAAACTTGATTTTGTTTTTTTGTTGTCCGAACCAAAACGCTTTGATATTCCTTAAGCCTTTTTTTCCCCCGGGGTTTTTTCAAATTTTTCCCCGACCCCTCTGTTGCTGTTTTTTTTGCAACAAAACTCCCCCGGTTTCTTGGTGTATAAACCTTTTAAGACTTTTGCTGTTCCTTTCCCAAACCCCGATTTGAAACCCAGCAGTTTTGCTTGTTTCTGATTCCAAAAAAAAATCTTCTTTGAGAATTTTTTTACCGGTATTTTCCCCCAGTCAGTTGGCTGTGGGAAACCCCCAGGGAGTCAAGAAAGGGCATTGGTTAATCTTGGAGACCCGAAAAATTTTTTGAGTAGAGGTTGGGGTTCCCCAATACTGGGTTCTGAGCATAATTTGGGGCCAAAAGGGTTTGGGGGGTTTTGAAATTCAGAGTCGGGTTTGGGTTTAAAATTTATCCAAAAAATTTGGGTAGAAAATTTGTTGGGGGTTTAATGGGTGTGAGTCCCAAACCCGTCTTCCGTCTTTAAACGGTTTTGATTTTCAACGGGCCCCAAGAAAAAAAAAAAACTCTTGCTGTTAAAGTCAGACTCCAAAAAGAAGTTATTCTCCCTGTCCATATCGTCTTTGTAAGTATTTGAAAGCATTTTGAAGACTTAAAATGAATCTCTAAAAATGTTTTCCAAAAAGGTTTTCCTGTGTTGGGAACTAGCTCTCGATCAAACTGCTCTGAAACACAATCTGGCTTATGACTGGGCTGTCCTCTATGTATGATATGTTATGACATCATAATGCCCGCCCACTTAGAATGCTGAACATTCTGCGTTGCCAGGTAACACAGAGGGGGTGTGGCAGCTGCAGCATGGGTGAAAGTAATCCGGAATTTTCCGTTTCCACACCAACTTTGCTCTTCCAGCTGTGCTTGTGCAGAAATGCATCATTGCTCTCGCTTAGCTCCAAGTTTGGCCTTCTTCTGCACACTGATGGTTCACATTTGTCGTGCCAAACAGTGATGTTCTGCCAAAAAGTGAACGGCTAAAGGGCTGGTAATATTCCCGCAGCAGTGTGTCGCAGTGAGCTTGTTGCAGATATTTCTGATTTATCCCCAATATTGAAGCGTGGTCTGCGCTATGTTATTCCACGCCACAACACAAGAGGGACAATCATGGACTAGCTGTGGGTCTAGATGTGGCCGAGGCGGTGAGGAAGTGGGGGCATGTTTGTGCGAAAACGGAGGGACATGAGGGCCAAAAAGTGCGAGAATCCAACAAAATAAGCCAGTAAGGTACCAAACAGGAAATACGCATAGTGTAGATCGGATGTAGATTTGACAAAAAAGTCTCAGCTTATTTTTTTTCTTTTTATGAATATCTGACCTAGGGATGGGTATTGGCAAAGAAGTCATGATTCGATTCAAATCACAATTCACATGCCACAATGTGATTCTATCATGGTGCATCACGATACTTGAAATATTGCGATGCACCGGGATGCGTTGCGATATTTTCACTGAACACTGTAAGAAAAAGATACAGCCATTACCAGTGGCTGACTGGCTGGGTATGATCTGGATAATGTCAGCACATCCGCAGCGACATCTGCTGGACTGCAAGTTGTATCCCACTTGGTTTGGCTGATGTGCGCCAACCATTAATGTATTTTATTTGTTCATTTTTTTAAATTAAGAATCGATACTTGGCGTCAAGAATCGATGCAGTAGATCACAAAAATTAGAATCGCGATGCATCGTCATGACGATTATTTTGCACACCCCTAATCTGACGGCAGAAGAATACAAATGGAACATCTTAAAAACTGACTTTCGTAAAAATTTTAGACAAACAGTTGTAGAAAACGAATGGTTGTTGTTGGCATGAATTTAAAAGTAGTTTAGCTTAATATGGCTAACTGACCAGGCTAAAAGAGGCTAATCTGTTAGCTACTGAGCACAGCTAGCCACAGTGCTATTCAGCTCTCCCCATTTATATTATGGTCTTGCAGTTTTACTTTTTTCACACTTTGTTTTCAGTTTTGTTATCAATCAGGTTAAACTTCACCGATCATTAGCAACGCTAACACTACAGATGCTCCCGACTCGGGAAACTGAGACTGCGTGATGTTATCGTTGCGAAATGTTTTACATCATTGCAACGTTCAGCCAATCAGGTACCTAGAGCAGATCGGGTACCTAGAGCAGATCGGGTACCTAGACCAGATTATATATAGGGGTGCAAATAATAATCGTTTTGTATTGATGCATCGATCCAACAGCCGACGATCCGATGCATTGACACGTCCGCAAGATAATCGATTCATGTTTTTTGTTTTTTTTCCCTCCGGTCTATTTTTATCCATGTGTTCCTGGGCGTAATTCTCCCTCCCATGCTGCGGTGGCGCTAAACCTATTTTGCCCTCCTACCTCGCTTCCTGGTTATACTCTTACAGCAGTGTGTTGCAGCGAGCTTGACACAGACATTTTAAAATTTTGCTCAATATTGAAGCGTGGTCTGTGCTACACACTGTGGGTCTAGATACGGCCGAGGCGGCGAGGAAGTGGGGGCGAGTTTAGTCCGACGACGGAGGGACATGAGGGCCAAAAAGAGCGGAGATCCAGGAGGAAAAAGGGTCCCAGCGTTCTCGTGCACCTCGCGGGTCAAACTTCACAAGTTGTTTTCCGCAATTTCGGTCATAAAAACAAAACAAGCCGGCCTCCTATCTGCGGCACTGTCTGCGGTTAGCTACAATTTGGGAGAGGTGAAGCGGAGCGTCTGTGGAGGGGGCGGGACGTCTGGAGCCGAGATATTGCATTGCACTCATTGCACTGATTTTCTGCAGTTTTGTTGCAGTATTTTTTGATGCAACTTTTCTACTTCTGTTATTTGCTGTTGTTTCTAAAAAAAAAAAATGCATAACGATATTAAAGCTTTCATTGATTTATTTCAAAGTTGAAACTTTGTTTAGCCTGTAAGGTATAAAAAAAAATTAATTGATTAATCGATTAATCAAATCGAATCGTGTTGTACTCTTGAGTATCGAAAATAATCGAATCCTTGGGTTCAGGAAATCGATACTGAATCGAATCGCCATGATGGCTGTGATTTACACCCCTAATCGGATACCTAGAGCAGATCCGGTACCTAGAGCAGATCTGCTACCTAAAGCAAATCGGGTACCTAGAGCAGATCGGGTACCTACAGCAGATCGGGTACCTACAGCAGATCGGGTACCTAGAGCAGATCGGGTACCGAGAGCAGATCGGGTACCGAGAGCAGATCGGGTACCTAGAGCAGATCGGATACCTACAGCAGATCGGGTACCTACAGCTAGAGCAGGGAATATTAGCCCGAACCCGACGGGACCTGAGAGGTCCTGCCGGGTTCGGGCGGGTTCGGGCTGTACTTTTTATTATTTCATTCGGGCCGGGCCGGGCTCGGGCTTTAAACCGTTATATGCGCGGCAAATAAATGATCATGTGATAACGTTCGATCTATACGCGATGAATGCAAAATGGATGTTACAGAAGTGAAACGGAGATTAGCCCTTAATGCGCACAATTGAAAAATGTCGGGCTGCAAACGGGTCGGGCTCTACGAAGCTGTCAATCATAACGGGCCTGGTTCTTTCGGACTCGGGTCGGTTTCGGGCTGACTTTCAAGGCCCGTTTCATGCTCTACCTACAGCAGATCGGGTACCTAGAGCAGATCGGATACCTAGAGCAGATCGGGTACCTAGAGCAGATCGGATACCTAGAGCAGATCGGATACCTAGAGCAGATCGGGTACCTAGAGCAGATCGGATACCTAGAGCAGATCGGATACCTAGAGCAGATCGGGTACCTAGAGCAGATCGGATATCTAGAGCAGATCTGGAACCTACAGCGGTCGCTTCTTTGGGGTACACGCTACAAACTGCAGCACCAGAATGATTAAAGCAAACACGTTTTGCCGGTAGGTTTTGACATTTTAAGTTAATCATAGCACTCTGCAGCAGCAGCGCTGTGTCTGACTCCCTGCCAGCTGCCAGATCAGCTTCCCTGATTGGTTGATGTGGCGCGTCTAGCAGCAAAAATTTAAATATTCCAACTGAAAGCAAAGTTTCCGGGGGAAAGCTGTACACCCTGAAAACAGGGCGTACAATTAGTCATTTTTTTTAGTAAAGGGTGTATGTATTGCTCGCTAAAAGCCTGCTTCTGATGCATCTGTTTGTCTCTGGAATGGTGATAAAGAAACATAAATATAAAATCACATAAAATCTGATCAGCTTCATTTTGAACATATAATCTTTGGATACTATTACCTCAAATGTTTTGAGCTTAAAATATGTTTATAGTTGCAACTAATGATTATTTTTTAATCAATCAATACGTTGGTTTCATTTGTATCATAAGCAGGAGGTGCTTTAAAGGAGATTTTTCTTACAGTGCTTTAAAACTCGGTCACTTTAGGAGTTTTTATCTTTTATTCAAAAAAAATGAATATTTTGCTCAGTTTGTGCCTCAAGTCACTTGTTTCTTTCACCAAACGTTATCATTAGAGTCTGTATATTCTAGTAGATGATGAATGGATGGCTAAATTAGTTCTTTTTAGAATCGATTTATTCAGTTATTGATTAGGATGTGTTTGAAGCAGTTTTAGGTAGTTTTCATCTGTTAGTGTTCCTGTTAAAGACGGGGATGTTCAGACTGTTTCCTTTGAGCTGTTTTACTGTTTGTCCTTGAAGGAGCCCAGCGGCCTCCTCCTCTGGTGGATCATTAATCCTCCGCTGTGACTCTGAAGGACAATCCTTTGGGGAATGTTGAAGCCAGAGGCAGTGATTTCTAATCAGATCTTTATCTCCATGCTCCATCAAACACTAACAGTTTTTATGACCTTTTGAGTCACCTCCCGATCCATGATTTAGTTCAGCTCGGCTTTAAATGAACACTTGGATTTCTGACTAAACCTGTTTACTGTCCTTCCAGCATCACAGGAAGGTTGGCGTGAGTCACACGGGGCTGTGGCCTCAGGACTCCTGTGCAGTTTTCCATGTGCGCTGTCATTTGTTTAAAACAACAGGAAAGCCGGTGCTGACGAAGTATGAGGGGGAAAAACAGATGAGTCTGTGAAAAAAAAACAAAAAAAAACCTCAGTTTGTCTGATAGCATCAGTTTTAACAACCTCTGAAACAGATTATTTGTTGATGAGGAAGTAGTGCAGACAGCTGATGTGAGTGTTTATGTCCAGAAGGGTTAGCTTTACCAATCAGTAGGGCTGCAACTAAACATTGCTTTGCAAATCGATTAACATGTCAATTATTTTTTCAAATAACAACCAAATGGCAAAAGGTTCTTTAAAGAAGATATTTTTTACTAAATTAAACCAGGTGAAACTAAAACTTTTCAATTTGAGGAATTCTGGATAGAAAATATTGACAGATAGATTAGATAGATTCATAAAATAGTTGACGATCATTTAAATAATCGATTAATCCGATTAGTTGTTTCAACCCTACTATGGAGTGAAGTTTATTCCAGTATTTTGAAAATGTTTTTGTGAATGGAAATTTGCAAAAAACGCAATTCAGAAAGGAAACTTTGAAAAACATCTTTTTGTCAATAAAATGTTTTGAGAATGGCTGTCATCTAAGATTTCTTCACATTTACATTTTCCCATTTTTGCTTTTTTTTCATATTTCATTTCTTCAAATTTTATCCTTAGAGTTTCTATTTTCATTTTTTTTCTGTTTTTTTCAGATTGAACTATAAATTGTATTCACCGCAAACTTAATTTTGAAAAAAAAAAGAAAATTACAAATATAAAATTTGTAAAAAGGAAAAAAAAAAAGAAAAAATATAATATAAAAATAAAGTAAGATAATGAAAAAAAATAAATATGAGAAAACAGAGAAATTAAAACCTTTTTTCATTTTCTCTCATTTCTGGATTGCCTTTTTTTCTCTCCAAATGTTCATTTACAAAATGTGTTATTTGCTTGTAACGATAATGGAACGGAATTGACTCCATAACTCCAGCCTTGGGGGGGGGGGGGGGGGGGGGGGTGGACGTAAAGAGGACATCATTGACCACTCAGTCTGTTGGGTGTCGACTCCGGTCAATAAATCCATCAGATTCTATTTACAGAGCTTGTTTCTATGCTGATGGATACAAACTCTCCAGAAAAAGTTAAACTAGGTCACTTAAACGATGCTGAGGCCATTTTATTAAACGGTCGGTCGGGCTGGGAGACATGGAGCAAAATTAATAGCTCAAGATTTTTAAACTATATGGCCTTATTTGATATTTATCTTAATATTTTTACTTTTTTTCCCTCCAAGAGTCGGAGGAAAATGGACATGACCTCTCAGGAAGAAAAGCTTTAAAAATAATCAAATATCTATCCAACGCACCGTTTAATATAGAACTGACATAATACAGATTTTTGGGAGGTTAATCTTTCTGACTGCAGTAATAAAGTCTGATTTGTGTCACATAAGAGCAAAGATAGCAGATTTGGGTCTGATTAACCCGTAGAGTAAACGTTTGAAGACATTTCACTTCCCATCTAGAAAGCTTCCTCATTTAAATTAGTTTCCTGGATGGGAAGCTACGACCTGGATGACTGAGAATCTTCACCACTGCTGCTCCATCACAGCTTCTCTGTGGACTGATGAGCTTTTCTCAGCCTCCTGTTAGTTAAACAGGAGACCCTGACTTCTAAAGTATCCACAGCTGCTGGTACTTCATGTTCCCTTTCTGTTTCCTCCACAGTTTCAGCAGAAACTCCAGCGTGGGTATGAAGGGGCGGACCGACACTCCGCAGGACCGGTGAGCTCCTGTCACTTCCACTTCTTCACTCTCCACCAGAAAACCCACATAGATTTACTCTCGACCACGCGCCTGTTTCTGGACCTGCTTGTTTACATCAATCTGCTCTCTTGTCCCCCCCCCCCCTCCATCCCTAGGGGCTGTTTGGTGGGAATCATTTTCTTCATCCTGGGCCTGGGAACGCTGCTGCCATGGAATTTCTTCATGACCGCCTCCCTGGTAAAAACATTTTGATCCTGCTGAGACGGGGCATGCAGGTTCATAGGGAGGGGTCACTATAGATCGTCTAGCTAATTTACTGGAGACCATAGAGGAGATCGATCCTCATTACAGGAAATATCTCAGGGGTCGGCAACCCCAAATGTTCAGAGCCATATAGGAACAAAAAACAGATCCATCTGGAGCCGCAAACATTTAACAGTCTTATATACATCTTATATATTAGCCCACTTTCAAAATGACTAATTAGGCTTAAATACATAATAAAAGTTCATGGTTAAATGTTTATTTTCCTGCAGCGCATCCTGAAAAAATTACACTATCTGGTTTAAGTTTATATTCAATTACAGTATTAATGTATTATTTTTTTTTTAATCATGGAATTATAGAAATATAGTTAAGAATTCATATTTGTGGTGGTATTTTTATTTTGAGGATTTGGAAAAATAAAATGCAGTATTTTTCAAACCACAGTAACAATAAAATCCTTTTTTCCCCCCTTATCGGGGAAACGGTGCAATAAAACGCAGCCTGCACCAGCAGCCTTTAGATAAGCTAAGTAGGCTATTTAAACGATAAACGATAATTTGATTACAGTGAACCCAGCTGTTTGTTTACAACAGCCACCTGCCTGGCACCGCGCCGCGCTGAAACGAGTCGTTGATAATGACGTAAATCTTTGTTCATGTAACATTTATTGTTTATTTATTATAACATTTTTACAGCATTGGGAAAAGAAAAATTGTTTGTCCTCCTACACACTATATTAAAAGAAAAATCCATCTTTTTCCATGTTTAGCTTTGAAAAAGGTCCAGTGAGCCGCAAGGGGGCGCTAAAGAGCATCATGCGGCCTTTGAGCCTATCTGAATTATTATTTATTCTTTCTTTTTTTTACTTCTAACTTAAAGTTAAGATCTGATTGGCCGTCAGGTCTCTAGAACCAAAGCAGTCGGTGGCTCTGCAAAGCTTCATCAGTGATGATGATGATGCTGCTATCAAAGGCTGGTTTGTTGGTTTCTGTAGAAAAACACGACGGTTTGGAAAATCCCTCCCAGGGCTTCAGCCCGGCCACCATTGCTCACTTCTTATCAAACAGATGGTTGTTTTACACGTCTGGGTGCAAATAAAAGCTTTAATGGATCCCAAACTTCCCACTTCATCTTAAAAAAGAAGAAAAATCTTTATTTTAAATAATTTTAACTCGATAATTCAGATTTGTGTGAAATGGGCTTTAACTAGTACTAGTTTTTACTTTATGAATTACCTATTTTTAAAAGAAAATAAATGCATTTATTTCACATTCTGCCATCTTTAGGTCAGAAAAGATGCAGTTAAATAATCTCAGTCTAAACATTTTGAAAAGGATAATTTCCCACATGTGGGAAAATAAACAGGAAGCAGGTATTTATGGAGAGGAATCTAAACTGGTAAATATAAAGGATTTAAAGACGTGATTACATTTAGGATTCGTGAGACTTTTAACAGAATTTACTTTTTCATAAAAAATGTAATTTGAATTATTTTTAAAACAATTCCAATATTTCTAATATTTGTTTTTTTCATGTTTTGAAACTTTTTTTAAATAACGTTTTCATTTTTTTTTTTTTTTTTTTACATTAACCGATCAAATTTGCTTCACTTTAATCCCCATAACATTATTGTTGTAATCTATGTAGAACAATAGAAATTAATATTTGCTCCTCAAAGAAAAAAAAAATCGGAATTTGAAAAAAATAAATGCAATTTGAGAAAAATGTATGAAAAAATGAAATGCAAAGTTATCCTTAAGAAAAATATTAATAAGAAGTTCTTCAAAGTTTAATTCCTGGATAATATATATGTTTTTATAGAACAATATTGGCACTAAATTCCCTCCGTAAATGACCATACGGGGGTAAAATGTGATCGTTTCTCTGAGCCCGCCTCACAGGTTCCTGCCGCGTCATGGAAGCTAACTCCTCCCTGTTCTCCAGTACTTCCAGAGTCGCCTCAACAGCACCGAGTTCAGCAACGGCTCGTCGGTCCAGAAAGAATATTACTTCAACAACTGGATGACCTTCCTCTCCCAGCTGCCCCTGCTGGTTTTTACGCTCCTCAACTCCTTCCTGTACCACAGGTCCGTGTCTCCGCGTGGTTCTGGTCGGGCCGCCGGGTTTTGGGTTTCGGTTCTGACGCCGACTGCTTGTTTCAGGATATCGGAGGCCATCCGGGTAGCGGGCAGCCTCGTCTTCATCCTGCTGCTCTTCATCTTCACGGCGGTGCTGGTCAAAGTGGACATGGAGCAGGACTTGTTCTTCTCGGTCACCATGGCGACCATCTGGTTCATCAACTGTAAGTTTCTGCTGCTTCGCGGTGTGTGACGCAGCTGAGGGGCGGAGCTCTTGACCTGCTGGTTCTGGTTCTGCAGCGTTCGGCGCCGTCCTGCAGGGCAGCCTGTTCGGCCTGGTGGGGCTGCTGCCCCAGAACTACAGCGCCGTCTTCATGAGCGGACAGGGGCTCGCCGGGACCTTCGCTGCCATCGCCATGCTGCTCTCCTTAGCCAGTGAGTCACTACCTGTTGCTTAGCAACATTATGGGCTTGTAAAATCGTGTTCAAACCATCTTCCTGGGTGTTTTTTGGGGTTTTTTAAATGTTTTTCTCCTTGTGCTCCTTCCTAATCACTCAGGTGACGTTGACTCTGAAACTGCAGGCTTGGGTTACTTCATCACGCCGTGTGTCGGGACTCTGGTCACTCTGCTCAGCTACCTGCTGCTGCCTCGCCTGGTCAGTCACCTCCTGTGGTGTCGCAGCCTTAGCATCTGCTGTTTGATGCCTTCGGGAATATTACTTCCGTCTTTAAATGAAACTGAAAGGAGCCTTTCATCAGATAAAGATGAGATGTTTTAACGCTGTTGTTTCCCTGCAGGAGTTTGCTCAACATTACCTGAACAGAAGCAGCAAATATGAGGAAGGAACCACAGACAAGCTGCTAAACGGTAAGACCCAAAAGATAAACCTGCAAAAATGAAAGTCAAATGTGGGACAGTATTGGATCAGCACTGAGACAGAAGTGAAAGAGATCTGCACAGATGGGGATCTGCTCCCCCTGTTTGGTCGGAGCCCGCCTATAGTCGGTGCAACAAGGGAAAAACAAATATCAGATCAGAGGTTAAAAAGTCCGAAGCAAACGGTGTTTTCCTGCCAGCTCCCCTCCCCTCTGCAAGTTTTGTATAACTGTCGTTATTTTTATGCAAACAACCTCAGATTGTACCAGCCCCTGTTCATGAGAGTGGAGAAACAGAACAAGTTCCAACACTTTTCTACCTGCCCTTATTCTTTTTGCAGAGATGCATAGATAAGTTCTATCTAGATTTTTGATTCAGGCAAACCTGTTGAACAGCCCTAGGAGACATGGGTCATAACCATTTCAACAAGGAAATCCACAGCTCATTTATAACATGACCAGACTTCTTAATAAATGCAAATCTCACAGTGTGAAGAAAACATTTTTTATTTTTTTTATTTTACCTTTATTTTACCAGTAAGTTCCTTGAGATAAAATCTCTTTTTTGAGGGAGACCTGGCCAAGAGGCAGCAGTACAGTAAGACATATAAAAACACATAAAAACAACATAATAAAATCAATCATAAACTAGACTCTAGAATAAGTTACAATTCTCTGTGCAAGCGGTTTTCAATAGTGATTTAAAATGCTGTAGCGGAATAAGAGACCGTAATTCCAGGGAGTTTTGAACATTACCATACCATACCAACTTTATTTATGAAGCACTTTATACACCGAACAGGACCAAAGTGCTGTACACAATCATAAAATACAATAAAATTATAAAATAGAGAAAAAACGAGTGTAAAATACATATTAGTATACAAAAAGAATAAAACAAAGTAAAACCTCTGAAATTGTGCCAAAAGCCAAGGAAAAAAAATGAGTCTTAAGAAGGGACTTAAAAACAGCAAGAGAAGAGGCCTGTCTTCTGCTCAGAGGCAGATCATTCCACAGCTTAGGAGCTGCCACAGAAAAAGCACGGTCCCCTCTGAGCTTGCATTTTGTCTTTGGGACCCTCAGAAGCAACTGATCAGCTGACCTGAGGGAACGGGAGGGTGTGTAAGAATGCAACAGCTCAGACAGATAAGAAGGAGCAAGGCTATTAAGAGTTTTAAAAACAAATAAAAGAATTTTAAAATTAATCCTAAAATGTACTGGCAGCCAGTGTAAGGAAGCTAAAACAGGGGAAATGTGGTCGAATTTTCGTGTACCTGTTAAAAGACGTGCAGCAGCATTTTGAACCCTCTGAAGATGAGAAATATACAAGTCGCTGACCCCTGTATAAAGTGATCAGTAATCCAGCCGTGTGGTCACAAATGCATGGATCACTGTTTCGAAATGCTGTCTGGAAAGAATGGGTTTTACTTTTGGCTAGCTGCCTTAAGTGGAAAAAGCTGGACTTTATAACGGCTCTGATGTGCGCTTCCATTTTAAGACCAGCATCCATCTTAACCCCTAAATTTGTAATAACCGGCTTAACGTACTGAGCCAAGATCTGCCAAAGATCATTACGTCCGTCTTGTCCTCATTGAGTTTTAAAAAATGTAGGGCCACCCAGGCCTTCACATCTTCAAGACATAAAAACAGAGACCGAAGAGAGGTGGAGTTTACATTCTTTAGCGGTAAGTATATCTGTGTGTCATCTGCATAGCAGTGAAAGGCAATCCCATGTTTTCTGAAAATAGAGCCGAGCGGAAGAAGGTAAAGTGAGAAAAGGAGCGGGCCTAGAACTGAGCCCTGTGGGACACCACACCACAGTGGAGCAGAGGGGGGCCTATGACCATCAAGACAGACACAAAAAGTACGTTCAGCCAAATATGATCTAAACCAATCTAGAGCTATGTGACCGACGCCCACCCACTGTTCCAGACGGGAAAGTAAAATGACATCATCAACTGTGTCAAAAGCAGATGATAAATCCAACAGCACCAAAACAACAACGTCACCTGAATCAGTTGCTAAAAGTATATCATTAAAAACTTTTAAAAGAACATTGTGCCACGACCATGGTGCTGCATAGGAAAATGATGTTTTGCCAAGATCTGTGTTGATCCTGGGAATAGTGTAAAGAACACGACTTTAAGAGCGTGAGTTGTAACCACTGTTAGCTACAGACATGAGGTTACATGGTGACAAATAGTTTCTTATTTTATCTTTTTCACCATTCAGGTTAGAAAACGACAGACGGTGTCACTTCAGTATAAGAATAATGTTTATCAGAATCAGAAATACTTTAATAATCCCAGAGGGAAATTACTTTTGTTACACGCTCCAGTTACAGTTTTATATATATATACACACATCCAGCTACACAAGATAATAAAGATAAAAATAAAAAGATAAAATATATACACATATACACTATATTGCCAAAAGTATTTGCTCACCCATCCAAATTATTGGAATCAGGTGTTCCAATCACTTCCATGGCCACAGGTGTATAAATTCAAGCACCTAGGCATGCAGACTGTTTTTACAAACATTTGTGAAAGAATGGGTCGCTCTCAGGAGCTCAGTGAATTCCAGCGTGGAACTGTGATAGGATGCCACCTGTGCAACAAATCCAGTCGTGAAATTTCCTCGCTCCTAAATATTCCACAGTCAACTGTCAGCTGTATTATAAGAAAATGGAAGTGTTTGGGAACGACAGCAACTCAGCCACGAAGTGGTAGGCCACGTAAACTGACGGAGCGGGGTCAGCGGATGCTGACGCGCATAGTGCGAAGAGGTCGCCAACTTTCTGCAGAGTCAATCACTACAGACCTCCAAACTTCATGTGGCCTTCAGATTAGCTCAAGAACAGTGCGCAGAGAGCTTCATGGAATGGGTTTCCATGGTCGAGCAGCTGCATCCAAGCCATACATCACCAAGTGCAATGCAAAGCGTCGGATGCGGTGGTGTAAAGCACGCCGCCACTGGACTCTAGAGCAGTGGAGACGCGTTCTCTGGAGTGACGAATCGCGCTTCTCCATCTGGCAATCTGATGGACGGGTCTGGGTTTGGCGGTTGCCAGGAGAACGGTACTTGTCTGACTGCATTGTGCCAAGTGTAAAGTTTGGTGGAGGGGGGATTATGGTGTGAGGTTGTTTTTCAGGAGCTGGGCTTGGCCCCTTAGTTCCAGTGAAAGGAACTCTGAATGCTTCAGCATACCAAGACATTTTGGACAATTCCATGCTCCCAACTTTGTGGGAACAGTTTGGAGCTGGCCCCTTCCTCTTCCAACATGACTGTGCACCAGTGCACAAAGCAAGGTCCATAAAGACATGGATGACAGAGTCTGGTGTGGATGAACTTGACTGGCCTGCACAGAGTCCTGACCTCAACCCGATAGAACACCTTTGGGATGAATTAGAGCGGAGACTGAGAGCCAGGCCTTCTCGTCCAACATCAGTGTGCGACCTCACAAATGCGCTTCTGGAAGAATGGTCAAAAATTCCCATAAACACACTCCTAAACCTTGTGGACAGCCTTCCCAGAAGAGTTGAAGCTGTTCTAGCTGCAAAGGGTGGACCGACGTCATATTGAACCCTATGGATTAGGAACGGGATGTCACTTAAGCTCATATGTGTGTCAAGGCAGGTGAGCAAATACTTTTGGCAATATAGTGTATCTCTTATGTATATATATATATATATATATACATAAGTATATATATGCATATGTAAAACTAACTCCAAGTAAAGTGATACGTGGCGTGCAAAAATAGTGCATAAATGTCAATTACAGGGGGGGTCAGAATCACTTGAGTGAAGCGTTCTAGAGATTGATGACCACAGGTAGGAATGATTTCCTGTGGCGCTCTGTGGTGCATCTGGGTAGGAGGAGTCTTCTGCTGAAGGAGCTCGTCTGCTGGACCAGTGTGTCGTGGAGAGGATGTGAGTAATGTCGCACAAAGAAAAGCCTTTCATATGAAGCCAAGGATGTCTGACCTTAATGTGTAGAAACATCAAAAATGAAGCAGCAGCTTTTTTCTTGTGTTCTGAACGTAGCGTTTTCTGTTGGAGGCTCTCTTTGGTCTGTCTGAGGTTTTCATGTAGTTAATCGATCGATTAGATCGATCAGAATTGGATAATATGAGCTGAAGTAGAGAAACGCCGAATGGTAGATTGGACCAATGAAATTATGACTTACATTTAAGGCAAAAAGAAATGACAAGTAAAACTTTATTACCTTATATCAATGGCATAATGTCTAATTATCTTGTTTTTAGGGTGAAAATACCAGTTTTTAGATGAGTTTTTGCAGCATATCAGCACATCATCATCATCATCATATGGAACAGGTCTGATCTAAAGTGGTTTGAACCCGAGCAGCGTTTAGATAATCCAGTATTTGTCTGTCAGCGTCTGGGTGTGTAATTGTCTGCTTCCCACTGACTTCCTGACTCTTTGCTTCACAGTCTGACTGAATCAAATCAATTCAGTGGAACATTAACTCATTAGGTTTGTTGACTCTCCGTTTAGCCAATTACAAGCTGTGTCCAGACAAAGATGGCTCTGTTAGCGCTCATATACTCCCTCTCTCACTCTCCCAGTTTTCCATTACGCCTGGAAGCACCGAGGTTCTTCCACTGACTCTGATTGTTTGCTTTAAGCATGACACACAGTATTTAAAGCGTTTCCTTTGAGAACACGTTCAGCCCAGCGTGATCCTTGTAATTCAAAGGGGCTTTTTTCACGTTTTGTTTCATCCATTAAACCTTTCTAGGTGACAGAGCAACGCTAACCAGAGAAGCTCTCTGTACTAATGTAGACCCCAGCATGTGACGGTCTTTACATCTGGATGTGTCACACAGTGAAGCAATAAAGTCCCCATAAATGGTCCTAGTGCACGCTCACTTCTCTTTCCAGGAGGTGTTGGGTGTGTTAGCTTTCTCCCTGATCTCTGCTTCATGTTCCTGTTTAAACATTAATGTCCTTCACAGAACAACACACTGCAAACATTGAAATCCGAGTCATTTTATCTCATATTGAGGAGGTAAGTGAGACACTTTGCCAGAACTGGACAGTTTACAGTAAGAATAAGAAAAAAAACAATGCATTGTCACATTTCAGTTGCCTATATTCTAATTATCCTATTTTAATACTAGATGTACCGATTCCTTAAAGGAATAGTACACCCAAAATTTGATATCTCAAATGCATCTGGAGATCTGGGAGGCTTCTTGCTGTCTGCTGACATTCAAATAATGGAGGTCTATGGCGCCCGAGGCAGAAAGGTCCATAAAAGTCCACAAAAAAACGTGTCAATATTCCTCCATACTGCTCGTCCAATGTATTCCAAGTGTCCTGAGTGGGTAGCATCCAGAATTTACTCGAAACGAAGTCATTTAGAATGTTTTTAGAGCATAAACAGTAGTGTATAGGGTTTCCTGAAAGCGCGCACATGCGTGATCACAACGCTACGGAAACCAGACGAAAGTGCGCATTCAGCGTCTGCTCTGCCGATAATGGAAGCGTAGAAGAAGAAATGTGCTGTTTACCTGTGCAAAGAAAGAAACAACGAAAGAAAAATGTCTGAGGACTTCAGTGTTGAGGAAGAGCATGAGTTCTTTGCCGAGCTGAATGCGCACTTTCATCTGGTTTGGTCTGCCGCGGTTTCCGTAGACTCGTGAACGCGCTTTCAGGAAATCCTATACACTACTGTTTATGCTCTAAAAACATTCTAAATGACTTCGTTTCGAGTAACTTATGGACGCTACCCACTCAGGACACTTGGAATACATTGGACGAGCAGTATGGAGGAATATTGACACGTTTTTTGTGGACTTTTATGGACCTTTCTGCCTCGGGCGCCATAGACCTCCATTATTTGAATGTCAGCAGACAGCAAGAAGCCTCCCAGATCTCCAGATGCATTTGAGATATCAAAAAAGTACTCCAGAGTGTTGTTCAGCATGGGGGTGAGTAGAAAATGAAGGCTGATCATGTTTTGGGTGTACTATTCCTTTAAGCAAATAATCTTGTTTACCTACTCAAATAAAGGACAAATGCACAACATTTTCAGAAATATTTAATTATTTCTAGATTGTTTTTGCAGTGCAGAATTAATACTGCATTGGAAGAAATCAAAATCTAGATAAGTCATTTTTTCTTAAAGGGAAACGCCATTTTTTTATTTATCTGTCTGTCTACAAAGATCAGACACTCTGCTTTATCTCATCTAAGTGCTGTAGGTCATAATACATTTAATACTTAGCTCTCTTTGTCAGTCTGTCTGTAAAGCCTGTTTTGTTTTATGTTTTATCTTATTTTGTAAGATTGTAAGTGATGCGTAGTTTGATTATTCAGTAATTTTACTATGTGCTCAGAAAAAAGCCATCTAATAACAAATGTTTATATAAGGTTAAGACAAGGATCTTATGAACGGAATATCTTCAGAACGGCTCCAAATGACAAAACTCAGAGTGAGTAGAACATGATGTAAAAACGTAAAATCAAGGGTCCAATGTAAAAAAAAAAAAAAAAACGGCGTTCCCCTTTAAAATAAGTGCATTTGTTCTTTTTTCATTGCTTTATTTCAAGTGCATATGATCTAATTATCTTATTTTAAGAGTAAAATACTCATTCCATTGGCAAACTGTCTCATTTACCTACTCAAATTTAGGGTAAATACACTTAATTTAAGAAAAGTTTACTTATTTATTATTTATCGTTTTTTTTCCATTGTGGGGGCTCTTCACCTTCGCCAGGTTCGGTCCGATTTAAAAGGTTCGTTTCCCTCTTTGGTTCTGAGCTTTGGTGTGGAAAAAACTCCACCACAGCAAAAAATGACATAAATTAAATTTTGTTTGTCTTCTCTGTATTTTCAATTCAGTTTATTTATAAAAGCGCTAATTCACAACACTTCATCTCAGGGTTCTTTACAGTTCACCAGATCATCCAGTCATTTTCCTTTGCTTGGAGCAGATAAGTCAATTTGCATTTAGGTTTAAAATAAGGACAGGGGTTGACGTTAAAGATTTTTACCCATTGCCCAAAGGGCAAGTGACTTTCACATTTCATTTGCCCACAAACAATTTTTACTTGCCCAGTATAATGTTTGATAAAATTTTTTCCTAATATTCATTTTTGTATATATATCAATGAAACATTTTTTAAAGAATGACCTGCATCACTGTACAGAAGACTGCCATATGATAGCGCTTTCTAGCTTGTCGTTTTGGTAACTATATCAAAATTACCGCTAGGTGGACAAAAATCACATCATCTGGCGGAAAATCACGCACCTTTTTTAAATCACGCGAGAATGTGTACAAAACAACAAAAATGGTGCCGGCAATGCTTCTGGGTCGTTTTCAGCGAATGTCGTGATTTTAAAGTAATTTTGAGTTAGAAATAATTTTTTCATTGCACTTGCCCGACTCTCCCAACAGTAAAAACGACTTGCCCCGAGAGATCGGGCAATGGTTAACATCGATCCCTGAAGGACATATCATATTTCAACCTTATGATATCCAGTTATCCTATCTTAAAGGCAAATATACTGATTCCATCAGCAGATCATCTTATTTACTTACCTGATTTAAATCAGAATTTATAGCAAAGTAGATTTAAACTTACAAGGAATTTGATTTGGTGTTGATGTTGCAGACAAATTAGATACATATACAGAATCTATAGCTTGGCTAATGCAGTTTTTACAGTGTTAGGTCCAGTTTTTAGGTGGTCTCTGTCCAGCCCAACTCCAGAAAGCAGACGTCTCTTTGGACTTAAAGTGAATCTAGAATGGCAGTCCTAAGCAACGCTACTAGTGTGCAGCAGATCTCCTTCAGCTTGTGTGATTCGTTCTCCAACGCAAGAATCATTTGGAGAAAACTCCTAAGGAATCAGCAGCATAAATCATCCATAGCTTCACACCCAGCTTTGTTAATAATATTAATGATTCTTTTTATCTAAATGCACCTTTCTCCACAATCAAGGACACCGTACAAAGACGCATTCAAAGAAACTTGGATCAGTAAAATTAATAAAATTGTTAGTTATAGCCCAGCTAAGAAATGCTATTTAAAAGCAAACCGAAATCTTTGGGGTTAAAAACTAAAAGTCCAGTTTGCTCTAAATCGGTCATTGTTAAGCACTTTTTTAATAAAAGTAAAATATTGAAATACTATGGAGTGAGTTTTGTTCCATTATTGTTGCAAACCAAGAAAAATTTTGGTAAGAAAAAAATCTTTTACAGAAATGAAACCAGTTTTCTTTGAACCCCAGTGGGCCTCAGCAGATGGGATTTGAATTAAAAATGCGACTGAAATTTAAATGTTGTATGTTTGTACTTCCTGTTTCAGTGTTAAAATAGATTCAGAACACATTTTTGACCTAAAAAAAAAAATTCATTGTCATTATTTCTACACAGTTGAAATTTCATTTATTTTCTCTTCGAGCTAAAAATTCACATTACTATTTCAGAGATTTCATTTTCAGTACTTATTTTTCAGTGAATTTTGAAAGGTTGAATTTTTTTACATGCAGATTTTTTAACAAAAATATTTTCAGCAACTGAGATTCAACTGGCTCTATTTCACTGTCTGAAATTCAGCGTCTAAATTCAGTGTAAAAAGGGAAGGGTTACTTCAGGTCACAGACATTAGCAATGGATTGTGGCGTCCAACACCCAGCCAATCCCGTTACGTTTTCTTAGTCACGTGACGTGACAGCATCACGGAGCCGGTCATGCAAGCTAACGCTAACTCAACTACAGTAAAATGAAATAAGCTCATCGTTGAGTGAGTTTTACTTCCATAGAGTTTTTCCTCTCCACTGTCGCTACAAGCATGCTTAGTGTGAGGGATTGCTTCTGAATCAATGAGTCGATGCAATCAGCTGGTTTTCCTTAGATAGAACACTTTAAATCAGTTTGACTGGATGATCTGGTTGAACTGTAAAGCCTTATGATGACTTGTGTTGTGAATTGGCGCTATAGAAATAAACTGAATTTAATTAAAAATTTTTGAAAAAAGATTGTGCAATTAAATTTGCTGTTTTCTCAGATTTTTTTTTCCTTCTTGGGGGGAATTAATCCCAAATGGAAATGTTAAATGTTGTAGTAACTCATAGTTTTGTTTATTTTTAACCAGTTGTTGCAGGTGTTGATGGCTGTAGGCAGGAAGGATCCTCTGTAGCTGTCTGTCTTGCACCGCATCAGGAGAAGCCTCTGACTTCATATGTTGTTTGTTTTAAAATATTGCTTTCTTTTCAAATTTCGTTTCACAGATGTCGTTCTGTTCACTCCTGGAGGCGTGCTTTCCCCTGGAGTGAAGCGCAAAGACACATTTCCACTGGTTTATTGTTAACAGCATTGTAAATGGGCAATGTGCTCATCAGCAGCCATTATTTCTGTTTGGCTAAAAGTGAAGTGAACATGATCTGTAAATTGTAATTGGAAAAGATAAATGATGGCGTTACTTTAAGATCCCATGAACCCGTACTAAAACTGATCTACAACATTTCTTTGAGTTTCTGTAGACGGTCGTCATTCATTGAAATGATTTTCCCTGCAGACGGAACCAGAGTGGAGAACAGGAAGCTAAACGGCCACGCTAACGGATCCGTGGCTAACGTAGAGGTCGAGCCTAGCGGTGAGGCGGAAGCCAAGGTGGAGATCGACCCCAGCAGCACGAAGCAGGCCAGCGACCCTGCAGAGAAAGCCTCGGTCCTGGAGGTCTTTAAAAAGGTAGTTTGGATGGAAATGAGGGCGGATGTTAGAGGATCAGGATGAGGAACCTTAGAGAGTCTAAAGGGTTTTTCTTCATTTCTCAGATCTGGGTGATGGCGTTTTGCGTGACGTTCGTGTTCACCGTCACTCTGTCCGTATTCCCCGCCGTCACCGCAGACGTCAAAACCTCATTCCCTGGAAAATGGGGTAAGATCTTAGAGAAGACCTCCGGTGCCTTGAGAGGAAGTGTTCTGGTCTCACTGCTCTTTCCTGTCTTCCCCTCAGAGCGCTACTTCATCTCAGTCTGCTGCTTCCTGGTTTTCAACATCCACGACTGGCTCGGCCGCACCGTCACCACTTGGGTGCAGTGGGTGAGTTTTCACCATCCGACTGAACCTGCTCTGCCATTTTATGATTATAATCTGCTAAAATGTCAGAGATGATGGACTCCTATAACCACAGCATGATGCTGCCCCCACCATGTTTCTCTGTGAGGTTCAGGTCGTTTTCCCGCCTCCATCTCTGCTGTCAGGTTATTGTTTTCTCACCCAGAAAACTGCAGGAGAACCTTTAATCCATCAGACGACTAATCCGGGCTTCTCTGTGTCTCACGCTGGATTTAAACACTTCAAACCGAATGCAGACGGGATTAAATCACATTCTCCGTCTGCGCTTAGGGTCATGACCCAGAGGCCCCCACCTTTAGCTCCAGCTCTGCTTCTTCTGGTTAGCAATGAAGTTAATTGTTTCCAACCAACCTTTTTATTTTAAGTATGAGTCCAGGATTAACTTTAAAATATAAAGTAGATGATTGATTAGTGGACTTTAATAATCTCAGGGTGGAGGACTAACGGGTCGCTGCAGCTCTTAGCAGTCAGAACCACAGCATGTTTACCCTCAGGGAGCGAGCGGGATGTTAATGTAAAAAGTTATTTGGTCTAAAATAAAAACTGAATTTGAAATGTTTTATCTTAAATAACAGCAACAGTCACTTAATCAACTTGTCCATCGTGTTTTCCTCTCTAAGATAATGATTTGTAGGCTCCTTAGTGGACCACAAGGGAAAAAAGAAAAAGTAAAAAAAGTGGCCTCTAAAATGCACTTAAAGGGGAACGCTGTTTTTTTTTTTACATTTGGCCCTTAATTTTAGGTTATTCCATCATGTTCTACTCACCCATATGAGTTTTGTGTCATTTGGAGCCGTTCTGAAGATATTCCGTTAGGTTATATCTAAGTAACGTCTTCCTATGAGCAACAACTTGAAGCACAAACTAAACTGTTCATCATTTATTCTTTATGGTACGCCAGCATTCCGAACATGTAGGCGAATCACTGTCCCCGACATCCGTGGTTATATTTTTTATATTTATATCTTTTAAAAACCAAGAGGCGCATGTATGACGTTGTTCAAAACCCCCGAGGGTCAGATACTCTCCCACCACAGTCTCCTGAAATCCTGTGGGAAACACTGCATGGCTTTTGTCTTCAATCATACACATTTCTTCAGCATTTTTAGGTTGTTAGGCATCGGCAGCGTTTTCAGCTGGAAGCTACAGAACAAAATAAACCGTGATGTCATCGCTTAGAGCAGTGATTCCCTGGTTGTGAAAAAAAAAAACCTGCTAAAGAAAAACCCTTTAGTGATTCCAACCGGGGAACCCATTGCAATGCCCTCAGAGACCCCTAGTGGTGTCTGAGGGCATTGCAATGGGTACATGAAAATATTTTATTTCTTAGGTAGTAAAATAAAATGGGGCTGGGATCTGCTTTGGTTCGTGAGGAAAACATTGAAAGATTAAACAAGATTTTAAAAAACAAAAAGTAAGTTTTTCTCATATGTTAAGAGTTCACCAAGCAGAGGGCAGGTAGATGTAGAGAACAGCCTGGGATCAGCTGGTTTTCAAACTCTATCATCAATGCAGCTCAGGTGTCTCAATAAAAACAAAGTAAATCTGATTAAGTCAGTCTGACTACAATTCTTGTTCTGTATTTTGTTCCCTATTCATGGAGTTTAAATGAAATTATAATGGAGTTACACAGTTTTATGTACTTAGAGCTACACAAGTCAAAAAAGGTTGGGAAACGATGCTAGGTTTT
The DNA here is from genome assembly GCF_016077235.1 of Cyprinodon tularosa. NCBI lineage: Eukaryota > Metazoa > Chordata > Actinopteri > Cyprinodontiformes > Cyprinodontidae > Cyprinodon > Cyprinodon tularosa. The sequence goes on along the minus strand of NW_024039452.1, from coordinate 2,920,240 downwards.
TTTGTTTCTCTCCATACATATATACTTTTCAAGTTTTTTATATAATTGTTGATAATATTAAGACACAGTCTTGTTCATTTAATCCTTTCATTTCCAAAATACATAAAATATTTATGAAATAAATACATTCAGCATTAAATAAGTAGATTTAATATCTGTTTCTGATATGTCATTCAAATGCTGAATATAGATAGAAATATCTGCTGTTAAATTAAACGCATTTGAAATTATGATTTTTAGAAAAAGAATCAATTTCCAAATAAAAATAACCTTTTCTCTTTATGTCTGAATGGATACAGAGTGAAGTCATTAAAGGGATGTTCAGGTTTTCCTCAGATGAACAGAATAGGTGGTTTTTTTGTTTTTTTTTTAATAAACGGCTGTTTGTTTAATGATGGTGGAGAAACCTTCCTGATGTCCCTGTGGGAAAAAAGTTGTGTCTGTGGTTCTGGTGGAGGAGGTTTTGTTCTCAGGCCTCCATCTTTAGACCCACAGCCAGCTGCTTCAGGTCGGTTCTGACCCGTCCTCCTGATGTCCTTTCAGCCTTCCAAAGAGTCTCGTCTCTTCCCGCTGCTGGTGGTCCTCAGGGCGGTCTTCGTCCCCCTGCTGATGTTCTGTAACGTCCAGCAGCGCTCCAACCTTCCCGTCCTCTTCTCACACGACGCCCTCTTTACCACCATCATGGCCTTCTTCTCCGTGTCCAGCGGTTACTTCGTGTGCCTCTCCATGTCCTACGCCCCGCAGTGAGTACAGCCGGGTTCACACAATTTATATATCTGAAAGCATTTAATCTGCAATGGAGCCTCTAAGGAAACCTGACTGAATAAAAATGCTCTTTATTTAGTTAAAATTGGATTTTCAGATAAAATTTAACTAGAATATTAGGTTTATTTTGAATTATTTAACGGTCCAATGAGTTTATTTAATGGGCAATTAATAATTTTGCTATTTAATAGAAAAATATTTTCATATTTAAATATTAGATAAAGAAATGCATTAAGAAATAATTTAACTTAATTTCAGTTTTATTAATTTAATGAGATTTGATTTAATTATCCTTTTTATGATTTTTTTTTTTATATATTTCAATTTTTAAACAATGTAAAAAAAATAGCATTTTTAAAAAAAATTTTAAATTATATAGATTTTATTAATTTAATGTCTTTTAATTCTTTGATATATTTAAATATTTAAATAATGTATTGGATAAAAAAAAAAAAGTATTTTCAGATAACATTTAACTAGAATATTACATTTATTTTGAATTACTTAACCGTACAATGAGTTTATTTAATGAGCAATTTATTCATTTTGTTATTTAATAGAAAAATATTTTAATATTTAAATATTTAAATAATGTATTGAATATATTTTCAGATAACATTTAATTATTAAATTTCTACTTTTCAATCCTTTTTATTCATGTAATGACAAACTTAATTATTTAATTTTGCATTTTAACCATTTAATAATGTACCAGAAATGTTGGTGATGTGTTAGAGAGATAAATAAATGCCTTTTTTTTTTATAATTAATTTATAATTGAATGGTATATCTAATATCTGAATTGTGTTTTAGATAAATGAATAAATAAATGTTGCATATCTCAGCATATATTCTCTTCCTCCATGTGTTACAGCAGGGTTCCCGCGGGTCCTTAAAAAGTCTTAAAAGGCATTGAATTCTTCAAAATAAAACTAAGGCCTTAATTGATATTAACATGTCTTAAATCAGTCTTTCAGAGGATTATTTTTATTTCGATTTATTTTTGTAATCTAAATAAAACGCAAAAATTGACAAAAAAAATTTTATATAAAAAAAAATAACAGCTCTCCATTATTGGTTCCTTCCCGATAGCGGAACCAATAAAGGCGTTGTTGCAGCCGGGACATTTGGGAGATGCACCATTTACTTTTTGTCTGGAAAACATGAGCAAGTATAAATGGAACCAAAATTGTCTCCAGCCAAGAGTTTTCTCCATGGCTAAAACCAGGGAACATACATGAGGCTCAGTGGATTTAGTGCAAGAAGTCATTCAAGCTCAGAACGATGGGAATTAAGGCAGTGGAGTCGCATGTGAAGCATGAAACACAAAGCATCAAAATGGAGTTAGAGAGAAACAGCCGGTATTTCTCAGTTTAGTTCCACCCTTGTCTCTGCAACGCCTCCACTTATCACCAAATCAAACATACTAAGAAAACCATACAAAGAAAAATGGCTGCAAAAAAGACTTAGCACTGGTTATGTGTTGGCTTTAAAACTGATTAGTTTTGTTCCCTGCTAAAACAAAGTTTGTGAATTCAGTTAAATAATTGTTAAAATATATCTGTCATTTGTGTGTTTTTAGCTTTCTTCCTGTATGGGAAGCTTTTCAACATTTGAAACATTAAATTTTGGGTTTAATTGTCGCAAGCAGGTTTTTCTTGTGTTTCTTGTGAATTTGGTCTTAAATTTTTATTTCAAGTGGCATTAAAAAGTCTTAAAAAGTCTTGAATTTAACTTGCCTTATTCTGTAGGAACAGAAAATGCCTCCATAATTGTGAAAACCATCTAATGATTAAATGTTATTGTTTGATCAGGCTGGTGGCGCCTAAAGACGCAGAGACGGCCGGAGCACTGATGACCTTCTTCCTGGCTCTGGGTCTGTCCATCGGCGGCGCCCTGTCCTTCGCCCTGCGGCGGCTGGTGTAGCAGCGCTGCAGCGACCCTGAAGCATTAAAGCAGCATTAGAGCATCATTCCAGCTGTTCCCCCCCACCCACCCCACACACAGACATCAGTGGTCTGCTGCTGCCTTACTGAGCCTGAACTCTGACTGGGAAAAGATTCAATTTCTGTTTAAAAAAACAACAAGTATTGCAGTCAATGTTAGTGTGAACGGGTCGAATTATCCATTTTTCTACATTTTCCGTTGTTTTTTTTTAGTGGTAGAATAGTTCATATAGTTTAGGGGAACATTTCATTCTTTAAATCATTCAGAGACCAGATAAGTTTTAAAGGTTTTCAGCCTTTCAGTGAAGAGGTATTTGTTTTGGTACGAATATTTTTTACTGTGTTTAACTGCATATTTTGCTATTTTTTTATTTTATTTTAATGGACAGAAAAGAGAGGAACAAAAAAAAAACTGTATCGATGAACAAACTAACTTTTTTATTTAAACATTTAAACTCTAACTAGTTTACTGAGTCCAGACCACTGGGAAGGAAACTGGTCTGCAAAGGTAAACGCTGCCACCTACTGGCTGAAAGGTGTTTTTCTTTTGGCTGGCAAAGGTTCATCTTTAATTTATTAATGACAGACATTTATATGATTCTGGATATTTAAATATAAAATATCAACTACTTGAATTGGAATTAATTCCTAAGATAATGAGAGAAAACAGGAATCAGACTCTGGTTTCTCTTAAAAGTTTATTTCACTTTGTTTTTCATCCTTAAAGGGCGACTCAACATTTATATGTTCAGTTGCAGATTAACATGTTTTGTTTGGCGGTTTAGTCAGACTTAATAAAAGAAAAGAAGGTCCAGATGAACCTTACTTCAAGTCTGGGAAGCTAAAGCCTGGATTAAATTTCCTGATGGTTAAAAGTATATGAGAAAGGTACTTTAAAGGAACTCTACTGCTTTGTTTGCAGTGTTTCATGCGCTTCATGATTTCCACGCTGGTGTTTCTTTTTTAAATCAAATTTTTTTATGTTCATGTTTGTGTTGATGTTGTGGCAGCTGCTGCTTTCTGTTTGTTTTGTGGGTTTTTTTTATGGGATAAATTCAGATTTATGTTGTATTTCCATTTGAAGCTGTGATGGACTGAGACTAAAAGGAAACGCCTCTCTGGATTAAAAAAAAATCTTGAGTTTACAGCGCTGTTGCCTTAATGAATGACCCATGTGCTCGTTTCAGCTTCCCTCTGCTTGTAGAAGAGCTGAACACAAACCGTTTCCATAGCAACAGATTGCATCCTGGTTGTTTTGTGCGACTGGAGCGAGCCGCCGTGCGCAGCTCGTCTGAGGCCCGCACCACGAAGCAAACGCAGCCTGGCGGGATTATTTCCAGTTTAACCAGTCTGTGGCAGTGGTGATCAGGATCAGCGGGATCGCTCACGTCTAAAGGGGCGGGTTCAAGGTAGCAGACCAATCACAAACAATAGCAGGAGGGAGAGCGTGGTATTTATCCTGAGGGGAACAAAAACTCATCTTACAGAACTATGAAGAGGAAAGAAAAGTTCTGAATGAAAAGTCAAACATGGTGGTGGAATCCCGAACCGCTAACCCTTAACTAACAAGTGTCGCTCGCAATAAAGCTGAACTCACGGCTGTGGAACACCTGGATTGTACTTGAGGGGGGGGGGGTTTAAGCGTGAATGGGACGGCCTCTTCCCTCCAATAGAAAGGGAAGGTGTTTGTTACTATGGCAACACAGTGACACCTCTGTGACGCATAAAATCAAACATTTGCCTCTTAAAATAGAAATCAATTTTCATAAACTAACTTGTGATTTTCTGACGGTGTGACGAAGATGCAGCGGAATTTACATTCCTAGAAACGCGTTTCCCCCGCCACTAGTTCGCCGTTACACCTGCTGACACATTCCAGCAGGCCTGCACTGATGGAGAGTCACTATTTAGGGGCTGAACGGTCCGCTCGCCCTGCCCACTGCAGGGTTTGGGACGGCACTTAATGCGGCGGACACTGCATCTCTGCTTTTTAAAAAGTCAAAGTCCTTAAATGCCACCCTAAATGTATTTTCTTAAACATAGCATTTATTTATTTATTTTCATTTTACCTGGCGGTTTATTATGAATCCCTCATCCATGCACCGTCAGCGTTACATGTCCTCATTCATGCTGTTAAAGCACACAAGAAAAATCTATATTTGTCAGAATGTGAATGAATTTTCACAGATATGCAGGTAGTGACTCACCTGGGAGGACATAACTCCTTCTTTTATAGGATGTTCAGCCAAAGGGCGGCACTCCTGCAGGTCACAGTAAACACGTGGTTCTAGGATGGTCCAGCCTATAAAACCCTTTATCGCTCCTATTGGTCCGATGAACTTCTCCCAATTAGCGCTCATTTTATTTTTATTTAGCTTCATATAAAAATTATAGAAGAAACAAGTGAATGCCAGCTGTGCTTGAGGACGTCATGCAGGAGAAATAGTGTGTATATATGTAAATAAAGTGAGTGTTTTTGCGTCAAAAGAAGGCAAAGGAAAAATAAAATGTTTGAACTTATTTTATTTCTAAATTCCTTTATTGTGTTTTAAGTTATAACGGCCGATTGGCTGCTGGACGGAGCGTTTTTATTAGATTCAGATCAAACCTGAAAGCTAGCTGTTAAGGGTACGTTTCCATGGTAACTATAGCCTAAGAATAAATCCAGCTGAAGTTTTCTCGCTAACCCAGTAATCCTGCTTCGTGGTTCTGGCCTCTGAGCTCCAAAGTGTTTCCAATCTGTGTTTAATAAACTGATTCAAACAGCTGCTTGTCATGTGGTTCATAAAGATGCTCGCTGGTTTATTTGACCAAATTACAGAAAAGCCAAATTTTTTATTCCTGCTTATTCTGATGCTTAAATCCACTTCCTGGTTCTGGACCAATAAAAATGTTATGGCTGCGTACTTAGGGGGAAATACTGATTTTTAAACTTTAAAATAAATATGGAAAATTTAAGGAAAGGAAAAGCTTTTTGGAGAATGTGTTCATATTAGCAGCCTTAAGGTGATTGAAGTTTGGTTGAAATTTAGAAACCATTGAGCTCCAGGTTCATGGCTACAGCCATGATGTTAAACCAGGGAACGCCACAGTTACCTCTGTTCAAGGTAATGTCTCATTTAATCTGGGAATTATATTTTCTGACTCAGGATCAGTGGGACGTCTGGCAATCTATCAGGAAACTTCATGCTTCTGCTAATAAAACACTTTCAGAGGACTCCATGTCTCAGCAGGACTTGGACGCTGACCAGACGACACAAGCAGCACCTGAAGGCAGCATCTCTGCGGAGTGAATGTTCCATTATTGCTTCAAAGAATAGCTTTGGAAAGTAAAATTAGAAAGAAATGCAATCCAGAGATTCTTCTAAATTCCTTACGGATATTTTTTACTTTGTTCAAACGGCATATTTTGGTATTTTTTTATTTTATTTTAATGGACAGAAAAGAGGAAGAAAAAAAAAAAAAGGCATTGATGAACATTTAAACTCTAGTTTACTGAGTCCAGACCACTGGGAAGGAAACTGGTCTGCAGAGGTAAACGCTGCCACCTACTGGCTGAAAGGTGTTTTTCTTTTGTCTTTAAAGACGCTCAGTGAGCAGGTTTACCCTTCAGTCTGACAAAGGTTCATCTTTAATTAATTACAGACATTTATATGATTCTGGATATTTAAATATAAAATATCAACTACTTGAATTGGAATTCATTCCTAAGATAATGAGAGAAAACAGGAATCAGACTCTGGTTTCTCTTAAAAGTTTATTTCACTTTCATCCTCTTAACCTCGTACACCCTCAGGGGGTATAAATAAATTTCTGCCTGACAAAAACACACAAAAGTAAATAACTTATAGCCTCACAGCTATTAGATTTAAGAAGAAACTTTTGGTACGTCTGTAAAGGTAAGATGTCATAGAATGGTTTTCTGGTGTCAGCACCATTGTAGCTTTGACCCTGCCTGAAATATTAGAAAATATTTTGCATTTTTTGAACCTCGCCAAAATTTTCTTTGAAATAAACATTGCAAAACACTACCAAAATATTATTTAGAGCACAAAAAAGTAGTACAGACTTTCAAATCTAAATGTTGTGTAAAAATATACCAAATTTGGACTCAATCAGATGAATCATATTTATTTTAGAATGGTATTAGTGAGAAATTTCTTAGGCGGAGAGGCCATTTTGGCACATTTATCCATAAATGTCACCAAACTGTGCCAAATGTGTTTTTTACATCAATACTGGGGGTTTGTTAAAATTACGAGGTCACGTAGCAGCTGGACCCACCGGTGGGTCCGTAGGGTTCTAGGGGTTAAGTTTTAAGACGAGAATAAAGTTGTAATATAACGAGAATGAAATCATACCACAGCCTGTTTCAGATAGACGGCCAATCAGCAACCTGAGTCCAATTTGACACGCTGCACAATTTGATGCAGGTGCTGAAAGATTTCCTTATTTGTCAAACCAAAGTATAACTTCATAATGCTGGACATTCCTCATTTTAGGGAAGAAAGTGATACTTGTAGGAGTTTTACGTCATTCTCGTAATTTTTTTGACTATTCTCCACTTTTTTCTCATATTACTTTATTCTTGTAATAGAAGAAAAAAAAAAGTCTAACCTGGCCATAATACTCCGTCGTTATTCCTGTCTGAAGCGAGGGAACACATTGGTATTAGTGTACGTGGATTCATGTGAGCCGTAAAACTTAATTTTAAAAAGAGGATGAAAAATTTGTTTGAAAAACCGAAGGGTTTTAAGAGTAACTTTGCTTATTTTCTCAGGGTTTTTTTTTTTGGTAAAACCTTATTTTTCCTAAAGTTTAATTTCTCTGTTTCATTTTCCCCGTATTTCTATTCACAAAACATTAAATGCATCAATAATGGAATAAAATTCACTCCATACATCTAAAGCAAAAAAGCATTTTTTATATAATTAAGTGAATTTAAGATCTTCAGCAGCTCTGAGCCAGAACAAAAACAGTTTGATCTAAGACTGAATTTTTATTAAATAAGTTACATAAGAAACAAACAAGAAATCGAGTTTCTTCCTTATTATTTATTGAAAACCCAGCAGTCGTCATTAATACCTGTGTCTGTACAGGCATGGGGGGGGTAAGGACGTATGGTAAACTAAAGCGGCTGTCATTCTGTTGTCAAGAAAAGAAAGACAAAAATATATATAAAGATATGCTACAGAATGACCCTCTTATTGAAACACTGCTTTTTAAAAATGTTACATAGATGCAGAGGAAGGGGAGGAGGAGAAAAGTACAACAGCAGTTCAAGAGATTAAAGAGGAAAATAAATGTTTGGGGTGTTTCATTTTTAAATGGCTTTCCTTCTCTGCCAAGCGTCGCTTCTTATTCGACGTGAAAAGCCAAAAGGAAACAATGGCGTCATCTCCGTCCGTCAGTCTTCATCGTTTCTTTGGAGGTTGGGCTGTGCGGGGAGGAGTGACGGGCCGGCCGGAGTTCATCCCGCCGTACTGGTACTTTGCTTTCTTCTCAGACGGCTTCAGGATCTGGGAGCACAAAGAGTCGACTCGGTTATTACATGTTGCACTGGAGTCATTAAACCATCTCCATGGTGACAGAACTGAACTCTAAAACCTGTTTATTAATGTTTTTTTTTTTTATAATGTTAATATCAAAAACTCTAGAAAAACTGCAACTATTTAAAGCCTTCAAACATCAAAACATTACATGAACTGAATGGGTTTTACTGCAAAGTGGTTTGGATTAATTGAATTAAAAGAAAAGGATTCATAGGTTTAATTATTTTCCCCAAAAACATCTGAAAAGCTGGTATTGCATGAATAAAAGAAAAGTAATCAACTTTGCTCAGCTAGTCAGATTTTTGCTTATTTTTCTCTCCAAAAAGATTCTAAGTCCAGCTGATTAGCAAGAATCTGAATCCAACGTTGATGACGTCCCAGGCTTTGACTAGGCCTTTTTAACATGGATAGGAGGCAGACCTTTGCCTCGTCAATCTCCTCTCCTGTGGAACCAACTACCAGTTTTAAGGCCTGAACGAACTATTTGAATACTTTTTAATCTGGTGTGATCATCCACACTGACTTTCAATGAGCGCAAAACGCAGTTAGGTTATCCTGTGCCACTGTTATATTCTGTATCTCTGCTTCTGTCTCCTTGAACCCCAGTCGGCCTCAGCAGATGGCCGCTCACACTGAGCCTGGTTCTGCTGGAGGTTTCTTCCTGTTAAAGGGAGCTTTTCCTCTCCACTGTCACTACAAGCATGCTAGGTGTAATGGATTGCCTTCTAGTCAACGAGTCACTGCAATCAGCTGGTGCCTTGAGATGAAGTGTTGTGAATTGGCACTATATAAATAAACTGAATAGAATTGAGCTATCTGTATAGTTTTGCTGCTATAGGTTTAGACTGCTGGAGGACATGGGGACCTCTTTTTCTCTGCTGTATTCCACCTCTATTCAACTTTTAATTTAGTCTTTTCTCATCATAGTAGCTTTATATGGCATGTCGCTCTGTCTAGCTTTGATGCTGTTGTGTCACTATAGGTATGGTGTGTAGTGTATTTTTCCTCTGCACATGGCTTCTCAAATGTGTCCGACCTTCCCCTAAAGCTAGCGGAAAACTTCACCAGGTTTACATGATGTCCAGATCTGGACGGGTTCAGAGAAGCGCCAGACCTACTACCAAAGGTAGCGCCCACCAGGACCATGCAGTGTTTGTCTTAACATCATCAGCAAGATGTCTTAAGCCGGCCATACACTGCATGATTTTTTGCCTTTTTCAGGCTGCCTCTCGAGTCGTGTGAGAATTTTTCGATCGGGCCGACTTTCAGCCTCGTCCTGCGTTGTGTGGTGTACAGGGGGGTAACGAGGGGCGATTAGCCTCTCGACCGCCTCCCGATTAGGAACCATAAGGTTGAGATAAAAAAATTAAACATGTTTGTAATTCATTCATAAGATCGCATCAGAGCGTCGGGCCGCACAGTATGAGCGCATGCTTTATGAGCTGGGAACTTTTAAAGTGTGAGCTGTAGCTGCGTGCAAAGACTGAAAATATCGCACAGTTAGGAACATTACGAAAGTCCCCTTCCAAAAACTGTGAATGCAAGTAGCCGGGTTTTTTACAGCAGTCAAAAACTTTTTGAAATATTCAGCCTGGAAAAAAGAAAAAAAAACGTCTAATTGAATCTCCTTCCACTTTGCAATCATGATCTATTCTGCGTTTGTTTATGAGATGAACTCCTTAAATGCATTGAAGTTGGTCGGACTGCAAGGTTTGGAGAGTATGAATACTTATAAGAGTGGGTTAAAAGCATTTTTACACTTGAGCATTGAGCAGTCTTCTTTGAAAGTTTAAAAGATTAAGCTTGCTAGTTTGGTTTACACCATTAAAGGTTACATTTTGTAAACCAGGAACAATAACCTCTTAAAGGAATAGTACACCCAAAACATGATTAGCCTTCATTTTCTACTCACCCCCCATGCTGAACAACACTCTGGAGTACTTTTTTGATATCTCAAATGCATCTGGAGATCTGGGAGGCTTCTTGCTGTCTGCTGACATTCAAATAATGGAGGTCTATGGTGCCCGAGACAGAAAGGTCCATAAAAGTCCACAAAAAACGTGTCAATATTCCTCCATACTGCTCGTCCAATGTATTCCAAGTGTCCTGAGTGGGTAGCGTCCATAATTTACTCGAAACGAAGTCATTTAGAATGTTTTTAGAGCATAAACAGTAGTGTATAGGATTTCCTGAAAGCGAGTTCACGAGTCTACGGAAACCGCGGCAGACCAAACCAGATGAAAGTGCGCATTAAGCTCGGCAAAGAACTCATGCTCTTCCTCAACACTGAAGTCCTCAGACATTTTTCTTTCGTTGTTTCTTTCTTTGCACAGGTAAACAGCACATTTCTTCTTCTACGCTTCCATTATCGGCAGAGCAGACGCTGAATGCGCACTTTCATCTGGTTTGGTCTGCCGGCTTCCGTAGCGTCGTGAACGCGCATGTGCGCGCTTTCAGGAAATCCTATACACTACTGTTTATGCTCTAAAAACCTTCTAAATGACTTCGTTTCGAGTAAATTATGGATGCTACCCACTCAGGACACTTGGATTACATTGGACGAGCAGTATGAAGGAATATTGACACGTTTTTTGTGGACTTTTATGGACCTTTCACCATAGACCTCCATTATTTGAATGTCAGCAGACAGCAAGAAGCCTCCCAGATCTCCAGATGCATTTGAGATATCAAAAAAGTACTCCAGAGTGTTGTTCAGCATGGGGGTGAGTAGAAAATGAAGGCTAATCATGTTTTGGGTGTACTATTCCTTTAAGGCTTTTTAACGCTCTTAGAAATAATTTTAATGCCATCAACAAGGACCCATAACATATATATATATACACGGCAAAATCCTTCGTCATCTTCACCGTGGACAGGCTGCAGCCATGTCCCGAGTTCCTCGTTTTCCCGCCACTTTGGTTCAAATTTGCATTTTTCCCCCCATTCTCTAGCCTTTTCTCCGCCTCAAGCTTCGTTGCCAAAGCATTTTAATGCCTCGATTATCAAATTTAGTGATATTTAAATTAAGTCCTTCATTTAAAAAATAATAATTTAATGACTTATAATGATTTTTAATGACCCGCAGAAACCCTGTTATAACTATATATGTAGTTAAGAGTCAGCCGCTGGGATGTGTGATCGGAACAGATCCAGGATCAGTTTAGAGGTGCTGCTATGGCTTCAGACCTGGAAGGAGCACATCAGGGTTTCATCCACGCTCATCATGCCGCCGGCGTTGTCAAACTCTCCACAGTAGTTGGGAGCTGAGAACAGGGTCACCAGCTGTCGCTTGGCAAAGAACTCATACCCATCTTCTACCACCTGGGGGCGTCAGATACAACAGAGTGAACTTAGACCTTTGCAGAGGAAACCTTTCAGTGCCGACATGTTTCACGCAGAGAGATAGATTGGTACCTGGTGAGCTCTACAGATCAGGTCTAAATCGTGACGGTTCAGGAACTTGCTGACCACATCTGCCCCGAAAGTGAAGGAGACTCCACGGTCGTTCTCTCCCCAGCCTTGCACGTCCTTATCTGGGTCAGACCACAGCAGATCGCACAGAAGGCCTGCAAGAAACGGTAATGGAAAACATCTCAGCGCTGTCAGGAGAGGAGAGAGCTTAAGGTAGGAGCTTATCACCCCCTCATGGCGTCTCATATTCAGAGACTTCATCATGAAAGACCATAAGAGGATGTGAGAGACGGCGACTGCCAGGATCTAAACACTGGCAACCTTATAAGGACGAGAACAGGAAGGGAACGCCAACTCTGCTCCCACTGAGCTGAGGTAGGGGTGGAAATGATGCCTGATGCTGCTCTGATAGGAGCAACTCATTCCTCCCCTCAACAACTGAGCATTTAGCAAAGTAAAAAAGACGGAAAAGTTTGAAAAGCTTCTAGTTAGAGTGACTCAGGTTACCCAGAGCCTTCTCTGTAGTTATGCTGCTAAAGGCTTAGGCTGCAGGAAGACCAGAAGATTTCTCACATTGTTATCTACTTATATATATATATATATATATATATATATATATATATATATAAGTAAGGGATGCACGATATAATCGGCCCCCTATCGGTATCGGCCTTAAAACTGAATATCGGACATCGGCCACCCCACCGATATTTAACCCGATATTTGATCAGCTTCTGAGTTTCTAAAGTCTAAAAAAATAAATAAAATACTACTTCTTCTTCTTCCTCAAAAACTTATTTTTTTACAGACTTAAAAAATTCTAAAAACGAGGGAAAAAATATTGATACATTAAAATATCACAATATCTTCATATGCTGATATATTGCCATTTAAAAACACCGTATCAATCTCTTTTACTAATGAAATATTGCTATATGTCATCGTTATGCTACGAAATCCCCCGAAAATTCACGAAATGTTGCCATATTTTTCGATATATTTTACTAACAAAATCTCACAAGAATTTGCAAAATATCACGAGAGTTTGTAACAGAACGATGAAATTTCACGAGATTTTGAAAGTAAAATAGATCGATACCGCGTTTTTAAAAATCTATTTGATATCAGCATATGAAAATATATTTGAGTATATTATTTTTCAAAGTGTCAGAAATGGATAACAAAACTGCTATTTTCAATGACTACTTATTTTTGTCCAGCTTTAACATCGGTATCGATATCGGTTATCGGCTACATGAGTTTTAAAATATCGGCATATCGGATATCGGCCAAATCCCAACGCTGAGCTACCTGTGTCTGGGACGTCTGTGGGTCTCATGATCCGTCTGATCTGCTCCATAGACTGCAGGTCAGGAGAAAGGCCTGAGGGAAGGAGAAAGGTTTGGATGACCATTTTCCTCTATGATAAAGAGCTCACGTCTCATCTGAACGGAAACGTCCTCAAACGATACCTCCATGACAGCAGAAGATCTTCTCGTCCACGATGGCGGCGATGGGCAGGCAGTTGAAGCAGTCGGTGAAAGTTTTCCACAGTTTGATGTTGAATCTGCGTTTACCTGCAGGACGGATGAGATCACAGTGGAACAATCTCAATCCCAGAACAGCAGAGTTCCAAACAATGTTAAAAATCAATCCACTGGACTTTGTTTCAGAGTTTGAAGACGTTTCGCTTCCCATCCAGGAAGCTTTTTCAATTCAAAATGTCAGAAATAGCGTCGGGTTTTAGAGAATCGTCACCAGCGAACAGCAGAGTAATAATTGAGATAAATAACAGCTAACTGGACTCTGATGACGTCTACCAGTTGGTTGAACTGGATTTTCATTAGGGTGGGGCTTTTCAAAGTGCTTCTAGTCAAGCAGAAAAACAAAGCTGCCTCTCCTGTGTGGGCAGCGCCCGTTTGGCGACGTCAGCGTACCGCGCCGCTTCTGGTCATTAGGCTCTTCTTTAGGAAGACTGAACAATTCTGAGAACCATCACTGGCGATTGGGTGTAGATGATTGTTTTGTATCGATGCATCGATCCAACAGCCGACGATCCGATGCATGGACATGTCACCAAGAGTATTGATTCATGTTTTTTTTGTTTTTTTTTTCTCCTGGACAACTCATTCATAACAAAGAACAATAAAGTTTAAAAGAAAAAATCTGATTGTGGTCTAGTTTTCTGCTATTATTGAATGTCAGATATTTGCAGAGGCCCAACATTAGCTGAAGCTGAGGACAGAGCTGTGGTTTGGCCTGGATTGGATGTCAATGTTCATGATCCCAATGCGCCTCAAATGAAACCGTTTTATCGGTGAGTCAGTTTCTCTCTTTGGATTTGGAAAGAAAAAAAAACATGTCAGCGCGTTGCAGCTTGAGCTCTTCGAGCTGCAGGCAGACCACAGCAGAAAGGGGGTCTGTGAACAGCGCGCAATTGTTTGGGTACAGTCCCTCAATTAGTCAAAAGTATAATTACCGTTTTGTTTTTAGTTTGTTTTTTTAATTAAATAATTGAATTATTATTGATGTATTCACGGGCGGCATAGTGATGACGAGGGCCGTGTGCGGCCCCCCCGGGGTGCCAGTTGCCCATACCTGATTTAGATGTATGTAATAAAATTCTCTACTAGTCCATGTAGAAATATATACAATTTGTTTTATTTGCATTAATATGTACATTACATATTTTCAAAAAATTTCATTTTTCTCGATAATTAAAAAAAAATTCATAATAAAATTCAACTCTGATCAGAATAAATTTTTTTTTTTGTTCATACTTTGGCATTTTCTTTACTCACGGTGTATCTATTTAATTACGTACATCGCAAATTTTGGGGGTACGGTTTTTATTATAAATTTTGATGCAATAGCTGCGCAAAGATGGCGGTAACACCAGAAGAAAGCCAATACAATTTCCTATTATGAATTTTTTAATTAATAAAAATCTTTTTTCAAGAAAAATTTTATTCTAATTTTTTATTTATTTCTAATGTACAAATAAATGCAAATGAAACAAACTGAATATATTTTATCATGGACTAGTAGAGAATTTATCAGCTTTTAAATGCTATTATTGCTACCTCTGTATCACTAACTCTTTTAGAAGTTATACCTACACCCTAAAAATATGACGGTTTTCCGTCATCTAGATGGTTCCAAGTTGAGGGCCTTTGTGGCAGGCATAAGCATCGTCTGAGAACAAAATGATTGTGATTTGAGTCTATCGGGTTCAAAAGAATGGGAAATGGTGGAGTCTGCTTAGAAAATCAAAAAGGCTCGGCTTACACTCATCGTAGAAGCCGTAGATGCGGTTGATGGAGGCGCACTCGTGGTTTCCCCTGAGCAGGAAGAAGTTCTCGGGGTATTTGATCTTGTACGCCAGCAGCAGGCAGATGGTCTCCAGAGACTGCTTCCCTCTGTCCACGTAGTCTCCCAGGAACAGGTAGTTGGCCTCTGGGGGGAAGCCGCCGTACTCAAAGAGCCTCAGCAGGTCTGTGTACTGTCCGTGGATGTCGCCTGAGATAAAAAGAAAACGCATGCTGCTGTGAACCTTTATGGAAACCGGTCCTAACCGTCAGAGGTGGGAGGGGGGGGGACTGACCGCAGATTTTGAGTGGAGCCTCCAGCTCAAGAAGGATCGGCTGACTGAGGAAAATTTCCCGCGACTTGATGCAGAGGCCTCGCACCTCCGCCTCCGTCATCTGGACGATCTTTCCTGGACGGCATCCTCGCACTGGCAGAGAAAAAGGAGAGAAGTTTAAAACGTAAAGAAATAAAAGAAGCAGGTTTTAAAGCTGCTCTAGTGTCCTCTGCTGCATTTCTCCAAGCATTGGTATTCAGGGAGGTCACATGACCTCTGCCAGCTTGGATTCATCAGTGAACTTGGAGCTAAGCGTCTGGGACGGGGTTTAGTAAACAGGAAGACAGAAATGGCTTGTGTGGGCAGAGTCCCTGGTGCTGGGGACAGATGTTTGGAGTCGTTTCCTGTTACGTAACAGAGCCTCTATTTTTAAGAGAAAAAGTTTAGTAGTTGAAGCAATCCTCTGACAAACTTTGCCTTCATCCTTAAACATATTTTTCCCATTATAATTCTGTTACTGAGGTTTATTTCCTGTAATTATTTTGTTCTGTTTAGCTGCTATAATCGGATCCTGTCTGCCTAGAGATGAATCTCCAATGTTCCCCTTCGGGTAGAGCTGATCTGACCAGGCGATGAACGGCAACCAGGCCCACCCACCATGTTTGACCAAACAGCCCTGACAGAACAAACGCAGCAGTGGAGCTTTATGGATACGACAAAATTCACTACTTATTGAAAAGCAGAGAAGTAATAGTCCGACTTAAACTGACCTGTAATATTCATCACAAGCTTCAAAACCAGAAAAGTAGACATTCTATTTCTAAATGTAGAGAAAGAAAAACATACAGCCGATACACGGCTTTAAAAAAATAAATAAATATTTAATAGAACAGATGCATTCGATTCCACAGCTGAAAATCAGAGATACGTTCAGAAAAGCTTAAAATTCTGTCAAATTAATTCAGCTTTCTGTAGAAATGGAAAAGGTTGTGGTGAAATAAAACAAGAAGGGGGCGCCGGGCATCAGTCTTTCTGCCACATGTGGCTGTTAGCTAGCCATGTTTGATTAGCACAGCTGTTCAATTACTGAAAACCAATCAGAGAGACAGGAAAACGGCACAGCTGAGACTGACGGATCAAACTGAAAACTAAAATATTCTACAATAATAAAAATATCCTTAAAAAGGAAAGAGATTTATGTTGGAGACTAAAACTTATAGCATATATCACCTTTTCTTGGGGCAAAAAATAAATAAAGTAATTGGGTTTAAAAATTTAGAACAATTTGAAGAAAAACCAGCAGTTGATCTCAAACATGAAGTCAGATTGAAGCGTTTGCAGCGTGTACGACACAGACTGCAGGCTTTACAAAGCCTCCCATCATGCAGACGTAGAAAACCATCAGTGTCCGGATTATCAAAGCTTCTAGGTTTCAGTGTGGGGAATTTCTTTCGTTCTACAGGTTTGTCCCAGTGACAATCAACACCCGGCAGCTGGATTAACAATGTTAAAGGTGTTGTGGAGAATACCTTTAACGTTAACAGGAGACCCGCCCTCTCCACTGTAAAAGAAAATGCACGTGTAAGAGCGTGCATGAGCCCATTTCGCCTCGTGCACACCCCGTTTAAAACGTGCTGTTCTCACAGCTCATACAAGCTTACTGTGTCCACATACAGCTGGTGTGGAAGAAACACACTCTCATTGGAATCTGCCTTTTTATAACACCCAATTTTAAACACTGAATTTTTATAAAACCGAATTTTAAATACTGAATTTTTTTAACAGTGTTTAAAAGTCGGTGTTCAAAAATTCACTCAATTTTAAACTGATTTTTTTAACACCGACTTTTAAACACTGAATTTTTTTAATACCGAATTTATACACTGAATTTTTATAAAACCGAATTTTAAATACTGAATTTTTTTAACACCGAATTTATACACTGAATTTTTATAAAACCGAATTTTAAATACTGAATTTTTTTAACACCGAATTTATACACTGAATTTTTATAAAACCGAATTTTAAATACTGAATTTTTTTAACACCGAATTTATACACTGAATTTTTATAAAACCGAATTTTAAATACTGAATTTTTTTAACAGTGTTTAAAAGTCGGTGTTAAAAAAAATCACTCAATTTTAAACACTGATTTTTTTTAACACCGACTTTTAAACACTGAATTTTTTTAAACACCAAATTTATACACTGATTTTTTTTTACACCAAATTTATACACTAAAATTCGGTTTTATAAAAATTCAAATACTGAATTTTTTTAACAGTGTTTAAAAGTCGGTGTTAAAAAAAATCTGTTTAAAATTGAGTGAATTTTTTAACACCGACTTTTAAACAGATTTTTTTTAACACCGACTTTTAAACACAGAATTTTTTTAACACCGAATTTATACACTGAATTTTTATAAAACCGAATTTTAAATACTGAATTTTTTAAGTGTTTAAAAGTGGGTGTTAAAAAATCACTCAATTTTAAACAGATTTTTTTTAACACCGACTTTTAAACACTGAATTTTTTTAACACCAAATTTATACACTGATTTTTTTTTACACCAAATTTATACACTGAATTTTTTTTAACACTCAATTTTAAACACTGAATTTCTTTTTGACATTGAATTCCTTACACTCACCCTTTTTATATGGTAAAAATTCACCAGAAAAAAAATTCAGCTTCAAAAAATTTAGCCACAAAAAATTCAGCTGCAAAAGTGTTGACCTTTTGGTGAACTCAAGCCAAAGCAATCTACACTCGATAGAGTCAAGCAGCTTGTAGCCAATGAAATTAGCTGATTTGGTCACGTGACACAACGGCTGCACTCAGCGCTGTTCCCGGCTGAATGAGGAAATTTGGCATTGCTTTTATTTCATTACATTATTTCATGATAAAAATGTGGAATTTTTATGTAATATTAATTTCATTATGGGAAAAATCTTTATATAAAGTGCAGATTCTTTGAAGTTTCTCCAAATTTTCAAGCATTCCAAAATGATATTAAAAGTTTTCATGCCTTGATTAAGTTACTGGAGAACAACAAGGCCTTAAAGTTTTCAGACTTGATAGCAATATACTTTAGCTAAACCCCTGTGTTTTTTTTTTTTTTTATTTAGTTTTCTTTCTCATTCTTTTATATTGTTTCTTTTTCTGAAAGAAAACTGTTATGGGTGGCATATGTTCAATTGTACGTTTCTGCTTTTCTGAAAGTGTTTTTTGGATTTATGAAAATAAAAGTAAAAAAATAAATAAAAAAAAGACAGCTATTAGAGTTTTTCCTCTTATCAGACTGGGTGAAACAAATAAGCCGATCACAGCTAGAACGGCACCACTGTCTGCCAAGGCTCTTGGTTTGATCTGTTAGTAGCTAACTGACGTTTGGTAATTCTGTTCAACAAAAAAAAATTCCTCATTCAGCTGGGAACAGCGCTGAGTGCAGCAGTTGTGGCCAAAGGAGCTAATTTTATTGGCTACAAGCTGCTCAACTCTATCCAGTGTAGATTGCTTTGGCTTGAGTTCACCAAAAGGTCAACACTTTTGTAGCTGAATTTTTTTTGCAGCTGAATTGTTTTGTGGTGAATTTTTACCAGATAAAAATTGAGTGTAAGGAATTCAATGTCTAAAAAAATTCAGCGTTTAAAATTCTGTGTTAACAAAAAAGGCAGATTCCAATGAGACTGTTTTTCTTCCATAAGCGGGGACTATATATCAGACTTTATAGCAAACTCAGTTAACTGAGAGTTCGGACAGATGATCACTGCTTTTAGCCCCATTGGTCGTGTAACTCCTCCACTGCGTGGTGCCTGCACCATCTGTGTTATTAGTCACCGCTGGGACAGCAAATCCTATAATGTTTTACAAGGAGAGCTCTCCTTGCAAAGCATTCTGGAATATGTCCATGTCCTCTGAGGCCTTTCTTTTCTTTTCTTCTCATACACTTCTTAGACAATTTATCTCTAATGACCCTCTGCCATTTTCAAAGAACCGCAGTAAGAAAGGTGAGCTTCAATGTCTGCCTGAAACCGCAGCTCACCACAGATATACGCCTGAAATTGCGCATGCGCAAAAAAAGAAAGCTAACCGGGCGAGCACGTAGGACGGTCTTTTGTAAACGTATTCAGAATGATTGACAATCAGGAGGACCAGTTATGTAGATGATCCACCTGGAAATTAAAGATCATCCTCCCTACATTTAAGCACTGAGGTTTATTTCTACACATCATTAATCTGGAACTACTTAGGGCTGACTGCTCCGTCTGTTCCTCTTAAAGGAGAAATCATTGTTTATGATAAACCAGATGTGATGGCAGAAGCTGTTTGGTCACAGCTGTACACGCTTCCATAAACCATGATACTGCAGAGTGATTTATTGAATGACCCGTTTTTGGTCAGACTCCATCGATCTAAACTGGAGCGTAAAACATAGCATCCTGAGTATTGTGATCGTACAAATACTACGAGAAATAATACTTGCCCATAGACAAAATACAACAAGCTTGAGGAACAGGTTATAGTATTTATAGGAGAACTATGGCTTAGATTTGTGTACCATAGGAGCCACCAGCGTAGTTAATTTTTTTTTTTTTTTTTTTTTATATGTGGGCAGTGCAGGAAAAAAATGGGTGTTTTGGGGGCAGAAAATATATCATCTGACCTCATGAACGCATCAAGCATAAACCAGGCCTTATAGATGCACAGATAAAGGTTTTTAAGGCCAAAGTTTTTTATCATGACTTTCATCGATCTGATAGATGCTATTGAATCCATTTCCATGTTAAAAGTGGAAAAAAAAGAAATCAAAGTAAACATTAAGAATGGATAATATTTAGAGCGAGCAGCAATATGCACGCATCACATGACCTTATGAAGTGATGAAAGCATGGATGTTTTGGCTGAGGCAGATATTAGAGGGGGAAAGTCAAGATTCTGCATATCTGAAGTCATGTTATAGAGCTGGTTTAATTTTTGTAATAACAGATTAGTCTAAAAACGATTGAACCAGATGTAAAAGGATCCCATAATTGTATTTGTTGTATCCTGTTTATTTTTAAATAAAGTTAGTCCTCCCAGCTGTGCTTATCTGCTTCATTGAATCTGGAGAGACCAGAGTTAAAAACCCGGAACAGAAGGGCTGCAGTATTTCAGGTTTTTCTCACTGCCCCGTTTCTTCTTGTTTACACACAGAAGACATGCAGCTCTTCCGGCAGCTCCACGTTTCCTCCATGCTGGTAAACCCCAGCAGCAGAACGCCGTCGTCCTGTTTTGCTGAACATGAACATGTTTCAGATTCCTGCAGGTCAGCGTTGTGCAACAAGCCTTCCATGTCTGCCTGGAGACGATAACAGCCTCCCCCAGATGCAAACAGCCTGCGTTCGCAGCGTCTGTGCCTGAAAGGCGACACCGGGGGGGTATATTTAGAGGGTCCCAAAGAGGACGGCTCAGCGCAACCATCCGGCAGGTTAGGATGATAATCTGATGGTCAAACACTGCTCACACCACAACAACACAGCAGGAAATGTGTGTGCTCTGACTGCTGAGTGACTTCACACCCCCTCCCCTCCCTGATGACGTTTCTACACATCTGTGCCATCAGCTGGCGGACAGAGAATGGCGGACGGCGCTGCTCATCTGAAAGGATCCCCTTACAGCAACGCCGAGCACCCCCGTTCCTGATGACCTTGACTTTGGATCGTACTGCTCCCAGCTCACAGGGAAGATAACACCCCGCCGTCACTCCCTCTGTCAATAGACAGGAGCTGGTATCCAAATCTGATCGCCATGGAAACCCAGAGAGACCAATTTCCAGCCTCTAAGGTGTCTCTGCAGCAAGTCAGAGAGCTGCATCGCAGAGCGGTGAGAAATGACTCTGGATCAGGAGGTAGAGGTGTGTTTGGGCTTTAGATGAGCTGATCAGTCCTGGAAGGCCTCCATGTTTTCTTTACCATCGGTTCTTCGCCATCGAACAAAGTTAAACAGGAAGTCAGAGGAAAGATATTTCAACTAAAAGGGTAAACAAATGAGTCTGGACTTAATTATTGATGATCTGCTGGAGAATATGCACATAAAAAAAACAGCAAACATCCCAACCATGGCTGAGAAACTACATCTAAAGAACATTGGAAAAGTTTATTAAACTATAAAGACAACATGCAGTGGAAAAGCAGCGATCCAGTAAAAATATTTATCCCGATATCGAAGAAAACTGGATCAAGTATCGGTGAAAACGGCCTAGATCTGGCTTCACTTTATCTTCCAACACATTTATATTGGATTTAAAAAAAATTACTGAAACTACAGGAAAAAGAAGGCTGCAGATGTGAGGATTAAAATGAACAGATTACAGATTATTTTGCTCTGGAGTTGTACCTTCTTCATTGAGAAAACTAGAAGGATTCTGTTTTATTTCAATTGTTCTATGCTGACACTCACAGGGGCGCACTGCTCTGAGAAGGTTGCAAGTACCTGGTTCGATCCCCACAGCCTCCACCCTGGGTCCCTGAGTAAGACCCTTAAAGGAATAGTACACCCAAAACATGATTAGCCTTCATTTTCTACTCACCCCCATGCTGAACAACACTCTGGAGTACTTTTTTGATATCTCAAATGCATCTGGAGATCTGGGAGGCTTCTTGCTGTCTGCTGACATTCAAATAATGGAGGTCTATGGCGCCCGAGGCAGAAAGGTCCATAAAAGTCCACAAAAAACGTGTCAATATTCCTCCATACTGCTTGTCCAATGTATTCCAAGTGTCCTGAGTGGGTAGCGTCCATAATTTACTCGAAACAAAGTCATTTAGAATGTTTTTAGAGCATAAACAGTAGTGTATAGGATTTCCTGAAAGCGCACGCCTGCGAGCTCACGAGTCTACGGAAACTGCGGCAGACCAAACCAGATGAAAGTGCGCATTCAGCTCGGCAAAGAACTCATGCTCTTCCTCAACACTGAAGTCCTCAGACATTTTTCTTTCGTTGTTTGTTTCTTTGCACAGGTAAACAGCACATTTCTTCTTCTACACTTGCATTATCGGCAGAGCAGACGCTGAATGCGCACTTTCATCTGGTTTGGTCTGCCGCGGTTTCCATACTGTTGTTCAGCATGGGGGTGAGTAGAAAATGAAGGCTAATCATGTTTTGGGGGTACTATTCCTTTAACCTCACACTGCTCCCTGGGCGCCGCACAATGGCAGCCCTGTGCTCTCCAAGGGGATGGGTTAAATGCAGAGATAAATTTCTCCAATGTGAGAGCAATAAAGTTCTATTTCTATTATTATTATTTTTTTATTATTATTATTATTATTATTATTATTATTATTATTATTATTATTATTATTATTATTATTATTATTATTACTACAGTATGTTAGAAAAAAAACAACTATACAACAAGCAGGTGAAGTATTTTTATTTTTATCATGCAAAAAAACTAACGAATTATTTACATTTTGCTATTTGTTCCTATTAAATATGTCTGTGTAAGAAGGAAAAAAACATTTCTATAAATTGCTTCAGATGGATCCATAAAACCGGAGATCGATTTTTTTTTTTTTTTTTTTTTTTTTTTTAACAAATTCTTTCTGAACTGCCAACTGAAATGGGTTTTTTTTTTTGGTACAATTAGTTTACATTGATTTGTTGTTTAACATAATAGAAGTCAATAGGTTGCAGAAGGACACAGACATGTACTTTGGGTTACATCATATTTTTTAATTCCAGAAATCAAATTTGAGATTAAAAAAAAAAAGAATCCATTTTAAAATCCTTAGATTCAGAATCAAAACTTCAAACAATAATCCTAACCCAGCTCTACCATTACTGATCAAATAAGCTCAAGTAATTAATCTATAGAATGTATATTTTTACTCTATTAATCGGCAGAATAATTGATAAAATAATTTATAACTAAATAACCAGTCTCGCAGAACTTGTCCTGTTATACGATTTACTGTTTTCATTTCCTTATTTTCTGACCCTTCCTGACCTGTTGCTATGCATGTTTACATCCATACTTGGTTGTAGAGGAGTTTATGACGGCCTCTTAAAAGTAAAAAAAAAAAAACAGTATAATACTATTAAAGGCACCACAGTTCTGGTATCGGGATCTTCAGATGTCCAAAAACGAGCGTTTCTGCCTAGAGATGTCCCGATCCAGGTTTTTGCACTTCCGATCCGATACCGATATTGTTTTTGGACTTCCGATCCGATACCGATACTGGCCGATACCAGCCTATCCGAGCATGTATTTAAGTTTAAGTTAAAGTATTTAGCCTTAGTTGTAAGACTCATGTTGAAAAGGGTTTTAGTACTCTTGATAACATCTAGCCAGCTGAATTAGGTGAGATTGAATAAAACACAATGCTTGGTAACAACAAACTTACCAGTTTATTAAGAGATAAACACAAACTGGACAAAATTACGAATAGCAATCTGAAATTGCACAGTGAACAGTAAAACCGTAAACAGTTAAAGGTGCAAGTATTACTGTAAGTTTTAATAAAAATGCAAAACAGGGAAACACTGGCGCAAAATAGTGGAATGGATCGTTTCAATCGGCGAAACTGGAAAATACGGACCAGATTTTTTTTTTAAAAACTGGATCGGCAGTCTGGATCGGCATTTTACATGCTTTGCCGATACGCATTTTTTTGCCAATATCGGCGACAAGCCTATTTCTGCCACACTGCAGACAGATCATATATAGAGCTGCACAGAATATCAACCCGTTAGCATTTCAGTGGAGGAAACCTTTAGAAAAAATGATTTAAGCCAGCTGATTGCACTTAGTCACTGATCAGAGACATTTACCTAAAGGTTCCTGGTTGAATAACAGAAGTATTGTTTCATTCTGCAGTTCCTGCAGCCCCAGGAAAAAGTGGGATCCTTTGCCACCTCAGCGTGTGTTTACAGAGGCTGTTAACGGCCGTCCTACCCTGCAGCTGAATTCCTGGGTCGTCGCCTTCCTGCGTCTTCGCAGTAAGCTACGATGACATCAGAGCAGCGCTGTGCCTCACTCCCCCCTTCCCTGAGCAAATCTGCATTCCAGACGGCTTCTCTGAGGGCTCAGACCGTGGCTTCACTGCAGCAGAGAGCGCATACAGCCACTAATACGCATTTACATGATGCAGCTACCCTTTAATAGAGTAAATTTATTGATAAGTCTGTATGTTTTATCACTCAGCGACCCGATTGAAGTACAAACAAACCCAGTGTTCCCTGAATGAAAGTCCAGCTGCCTAGAGACAAGCAAGTCAATTCACTAAATATCTGGGAGGACAGGAGAGTAAAGCCACATCGAAGCTGTGTTGCAACCCCTAGCAGGAGAATACAGGACCCGTCTGATCACTTCCACTAAAACACTGAGATGCTCTTTGCCACTAAAGGTCAGGAGTCTAATATCCAGCAGAGAAAAGAAGCCTTTTAACCCAATAACAAGAGAAGGTGGGGTAAAGCAAATAGCTTGGAGGTTTGTTTGATCGTTCGCTGTTCATTTAGAAAGAGGCCATGATGGATCCAAGAGCCAAGCAGAGACTGCAGAATAATGAGTTCATCACACACAAATGGTGAAATGAACTCTTTGCCATATATGGGCAGGAGTTAAGAGTGGAAGGAGGAAGCAGTCAGTCAGGACAAAGAAGGAGTGCTCTGGATGAGGAGAAACCAGACCAGCGAGCAGAGGGCAGGCGTCGCTGTAAAAAGAATAATAATCCAAAACAAAGTGATCGCTGTCAGCCAGGAGATGGCATTGGGCAAAATTCACTGTCAAACTAGTGTTTAATAATAGAGTTTGACTTTGCTGAGAGAAAACTGCCAAATGGTCAATGTAAGGACTGGAAAAACGCTCATTAAGTTTTATTTGATTCAACTTCCTGTTTAAAGCAGAAACCAGTGAGGTCCACCAATACGATCAGTGACTTTTCTAAAGTCATCTTTCATTTCTATCAAAGAATCTGGTGTCATCATCACACAAAAGTAAACAACTGTACTAGGGATGCACAATATAATCGGCCCCCTATCGGTATCAGCCTGTATCGGCCTTAAAACTGAATATCGGACATCGGCCACCACACCGATATTTAACCCGATATTTGATCAGCTTCTGAGTTTCTAAAGTCTTAAAAAAACAAAAAAAAAAAATACTTCTTCTTCCTCAGAAACTTCTTTTTTACAGACTTAAAAACTTCTAAAGACGAGGGAAAAAATATTGATACATTAAAATATCCCAATATCTTCATATGCTGATATATTGCCATTTAAAAACACCATATCAATCTCTTTTACTAATGAAATATTGCTATATGTCATCGTTATGCTACGAAATCCCCCGAAAATTTACAAAATTTTGCCAATTTTTTTATATGTTGATATATTGACGCGGTATCGATCTATTTTACTAACAAAATCTCACAAGAATTTGCAAAATATCACGAGAGTTTGTAACAGAACGATGAAATTTCACGAGATTTTGAAAGTAAAATAGATCGATACCGCGTTTTTAAAAATCAATTTGATATCAGCATATGAAAATATATTTGAGTATATTATTTTTCAAAGTGTCAGAAATAGATAACAAAACTGCTATTTTCAACGACTACTTATTTTTGTCCAGCTTTAACATCGGTATAGATATCGGTTATCGGCTACATGAGTTTTAAAATATCGGCATATTGGATATCGGCCAAAATCCCAATATTGTGCATCCCTAAACTGTACAGTTGTTTGTTAGTTATAGCATAATCCAAAAAAACGAAGGACTGTCGGGGTGTAAACCTTGGTTTGAAGCAGTAATGGTCCTAAAGTCTTGCAGCTGTGAGGAAGAAGGATCTACGATAACGCTCCTTTGAATACAGAGAACGCAGAGGCCCTTTTTCTATTTCATAACTAGACAAATCTAGTATTCCAAGTATGATTTATTAAAAAGACAACACTTTTCTCATCCTGAATACGAGAAGAATGTGACGCAGAAAAGGACATTTTTAAATGCGCATTCTATCTCTGGCGGACGCGTTTGAAAACGCAGGAAAGCTTCCCAGTGATTCTGCCAAGGTAGAGGGTAAACAAATATATAGGTA
Organism: Cyprinodon tularosa; assembly: GCF_016077235.1. Lineage (NCBI taxonomy): Eukaryota > Metazoa > Chordata > Actinopteri > Cyprinodontiformes > Cyprinodontidae > Cyprinodon > Cyprinodon tularosa. Next base: position 2,893,903 of record NW_024039452.1, on the reverse strand, counting down.
CTTTTGTTATTGAACCATTTATAATTTATTGAAATGCCTTGAGTTAAGAAAAAAAAAAGTTAGTTAGTACACACGGTTGCCAAAAAAAAACAATGATTTCATCTCTGTTGACACGTGGGTTGAGTTTACCAGTGATGGATGGATGGATATATATATATATATATATATATATATACACACACACGACATAATCTGAGAAAAGGCCGCTCAGTGGTGTAGTGGGTACCACTGTTCCGGCTTCAATTCCCAGCCCAGGGAATTTCTGCATGGAGTTTGCATGTTCTCCCTGAGCATGGATGGGTTCTCTCCAGGTACTCCAACTTCCTCCCACAGTCCAAAACATGACTGTTAGGTTAAATTGGCTTCTCTCAATTGTCCTTAGGTGTGAGTGTGTGCGTGAATGGTTGTTCTGTTTATCTCCGTGTTGCCCTGCGATGGACTGGCGACCTGTCCACGGTGGACCCCGCCTCTCGCCCAATGACAGCTGGAGATAGGCACCAGCACCCATCGCGACCCAAGCAGGGATAAAGCGTGACAGAAAATGGATAGATGAATAATCTGAGAAGACAGCAAAGTTACTCTCGGAAAACTTGCTTTTATTAAAACTTTTTCATTACAGAATTTTTTATTTTTTTTTCTTCATGTTCTTTGCAGCAACAATAATGGAGCAGAATTCCCTCCATAGAATGGGTGTGAAGGGTTTTGAGCCTTCCTTGAAGCTTTGGCTTTTTAGACACATTTGCTTCCTGTTTATTTACACTCACTTTAGAAAGTGTAGGTTTATCCCAGTATTTTCATTAAGGCACAGATCCAGTTCAGAATCCAAACTAAAGCAAGAGGCATTTAAAGGACTCCAGCAGAAGTGCTTCCTGATCAAATACATTTTTTCAAACATCCCTGGATGGATGAGTCCTGCTCCTGTGAATTTTAAGGAGGCATGACTTCGCACGTTTTAGCCCGGGGTGCAGTAAAAATGCCCCGTCAGACCTTTTTTTAGCTGCACGCCTCCGTTCTCTCCAGCTGGGAGTGAAGCCAGCAGCCCCCACTCCCCCTCCCTCACAGGGGCAGATGGAAAACAGTGACCCCTCAGTGAACGAGAAACACGAAGAAACTGTGGCGCGGGGGAGTTAGGGCGACTCTTGAGGCTCAAGTCCTGACTGGCGAGGCATTTCTGGCCAGGCTTCGCATTTGCGTGGGGATGTTTTGTTCGCCTTTAAATGCGAATTGAATGGTCGTCTTTGTGGCGCCAGAACGACTGAAATTGAGAGCAGATAGATGAGGATGGGGGGGGAGATAGACAGGAGGCTCGTCAACAAAGTGGGAGACATGGAGAGGTTTGGAAACAGAGAAAGAAAAACAGTGAAATGAAAGTGGAGTAGACACTGCAGAGAAAGGAGTGGATATAAGGGAGGGGTTTAGTGGGCAGCTGAAAAGCCTGGGTGAGCTCTATCTGCCACGCTCGGTGCCAGGGGGCGAACGCGCCCCGCTGCACAGGCTCCACCATTGTTTTTTCCACAACAGATTGCTGCGCCAGCAGCCAGAAGCAGCACAAACACTCCAAACAAAACAAGCAGGGAGACACATTCAAAGTTTTAGATGGAGGCTCTTTCTGACCAAGGAAAACTCAAATGGAAGAAAACAAAAAGGAAAACAGGTTTTGGATGGAGGCGGGAGTTTCGACCCAAACAGAAAAAAATTATCATCACCACGAATGAAACAAAGAATATATAGAGTCTAGAACTTAAGAGGACATTAACAGACTAATACAGGCTGTTTAAGGTCGGTGCTGATAATTCTAACATCATTCTAACTTAGCTCTTATGTGCTGCTGACTTTATTAAAATACTGCTTTTTAGCAGGCCTGCTGTAATGACAGATTTGGATGGATAAGCTGTCATAGAAACGATTGCAATAAACGATAATATCCTCATTAGATGTAGATCCAAAAACTCCCACACTAACTGTCATGTTGGGCTTTAAAACCAGGGTTATTTGGGTTCGTCTTACAGATTTCTCCAATGATCTCACATTGGAGAAATTTACCTCTGCATTTAACCCATCCCCCTTGGGGAGCAGTGGGCAGGTTAAAGGTCAAGCTCAGACACAAACTAGCATTTCTCTGGCTTCATGTACCTCAGTCACAAAGCCCTCATTGCTACACTTGCTATGCTAATGAAACGATAAGTGGAGGGGTGGGTGGAAACCGATGCACTCAGTGAAACCTTTTGCCATCCAGACTGTTCAGCAGAAACAGGAAGACATGCAGACAAACAAGCAAACGTTAACAGAGCTCAAAAATACATGTTTAACAAAAAGAAAATTATAATAAGGAACAAACGAAGAGTAGTGGGAATCCATCGACTTCATGTGGTCAAAGCATTGGTGCTGAAAGCAATGATAAATCTGTAAATATGTGCACAGACGATACAAAGAAAAAAAATACGGACAATGTTTTGGTCCATCTCTAGAGCACATGCTGTCCAGCATCTGAAAATGGTGCGAGGGGTTCGTTTTTAAGCAGTTACTGTACTAATCTCAGGTCTAAGCTAATCAAGAGAAATTAGCCGATAGCTAAGTGAAGTATACACGAATGTTTGTGGCAGAAATGGTCAGTGGCAGAGATAGACATGTTTCATAGGAGCGGTCAGACAGAATCCAAAACTGACTCTCAATAAAACCAGTTCATCAACAACCACAGCAGCCACATTTTGCAAATAAATCGCTAAAGACGAATCAGGTTTTCATTAAGTCTTTTCCAATATACACAGACATCTATACATCATCTCCACTGTGCATGTCATCCACTGGCTCCTGGTCCTTGGTGAAGGAGGTTGCTCTAAATGTAATGTGTGGATGAAGATGCCATCCTGCTTTCTGCCCCTGTAGCAAGGTAGCATTAGCATAACGTCCTGCCTAGCCCTCAACTAAAATGACCACCAAAAACAAAAGACAAAGGTCCATCATGGGAACAAAAACTAAATCAAACACGACTGAACAAGTAAAGAAAAAGAAATGGGAGGGCCAGGCACAAAGAGTAGCTAAAGTTGAGGATGAGCAGATGGGTACGGGATTTTTCACAAAACAGACCGTTTCTAAAGTTTTCCGGAAAAATTGCTTAATGAATCAATCTGAAGGAAAGCTTGGTACAAGTAAACGCACATCATGATCGGATCTTTTCATTTAGCGTCCATGTAAACAGAAAATTAAAATGTACAATTAACCAAGATTTCGGTGAGATCAGGGAAATGTTGCACATGTATATATAGCTTATGTTTTCTAAACAATTTAAATTGAAACTGGGCTTACACTGTACCATTATTTGCCCTTTTACAGGCCGATAGAGCATGAAACGGGCCTTGAAAGTCAGCCCGAAACCGACCCGAGTCCGAAAGAACCAGGCCCGTGCCCGGCCCGTTATGATTGACAGCTTCGTAGAGCCCGACCCGTTTGCAGCCCGACATTTTTCAATTGTGCGCATTAAGGGCTAATCTCCGTTTCACTTCTGTAACATCCATTTTGCATTCATCGCATATAGATCGAACGTTATCACATGATCATTTATTTGCCGCGCATATAACGGTTTAAAGCCCGAGCCCGGCCCGGCCCGAATGAAATAATAAAAAGTACAGCCCGAACCCGCTAATATTCCCTGCTCTACAGGCCGATTCAGTCGTACGAGAATTTTTCCAATCGGGTCGACTTTCAGACTGATCGTGTGCTGTATACAGGTGCTGGTCATAAAATTAGAATATCATGAAAAAGTAGATTGATTTTAGTAATTCCATTTAAAAAGTGAAACTTGTATATTATATTCATACATTACATACAAACTCATATATTTCAGATGTTTATTTTGTTTAATTTTGATGATTACAAATGACAACAAATGAAAATCTCAAATTCATCATATCAGAAAATTAGAATATTACTGAAGACCAATAAAAACAAAGGATTTATAGAAATGTTGGCCAACTGAAAAGTATGAACATGAAAAGTATGAGCATGTACAGCACTCAGTATTTAGTTGGGCCTCCTTTGGCCTGTATTACTGCAGCAATGCGGCGTGGCATGGAGTCGATCAGTCTGTGGCACTGCTCAGGTGTTATGATAGCCCAGGTTGCTCTAATAGTGGCTTTTAGCTCCGCTGAATTGTTGGGTCTGGTGTATTGCATCTTCTTCTTCACAATACCCCATAGATTTTCTATGGGGTTAAGGTCAGGAGAGTTTGCTGGCCAATTAAGAACAGGGATACCATGGTCCTTCAACCAGGTACTGGTAGCTTTGGCACTGTGTGCAGGTGCCAAGTCCTGTTGGAAAATGAAATCTGCATCTCCAAAAAGTTGGTCAGCTGCAGGAAGCATGAAGTGCTCTAAAACTTCCTGGTATGTGGCTGCGTTGACCCTGGACCTCAGAAAACACAATGGACCAACACCAGCAGATGACATGGCACCCCAAACCATCACTGACTGTGGAAACTTTACACTGGACTTCAAGCAACGTGGATGAAGTGCCTCTCTTCTTTTCCTCCAGACTCTGGGACCTTGATTTCCAAAGGAAATGCAAAATTTACTTTCATCAGAGAACATGACTTTGGACCACTCACCAGCAGTCCAGTCCTGTTTCTCTTTAGCCCAGGCAAGACGCTTCTGACGCTGTCTGTGGTTCAAGAGTGGCTTGACACAAGGAATGCGACAGCAGAAACCCATGTCTTTCATACGTCTGTGTGTGGTGGTTCTTGAAGCACTCACTCCAGCTGCAGTCCACTCTTTGTGAATCTCCCCCACATTTTTGAATGGGTTTTGTTTCACAATCCTCTCCAGGGTGCGGTTATCTCTCTTGCTTGTACACTTTTTTCGACCACATCTTTTCCTTCCCTTCGCCTCTCTATTAATGTGCTTGGACACTGAGCTCTGTGAACAGCCAGCCTCTTTAGCGATGACCTTTTGTGTCTTGCCCTCCTTGTGCAAGGTGTCGATGGTCGTCTTTTGGACAACTGTCAAGTCAGCAGTCTTCCCCATGATTGTGTAGCCTATAGAACTAGACTGAAAGACCATTTAAAGGCTTTTGCAGGTGGTTTGAGTTAATTAGCTGATTAGAGTGTGGCACCAGGGGCCATCAATTTTGAACCTTTTCACAATATTCTAATTTTCTGATATGATGAATTTGAGATTTTCATTTGTTGTCATTTGTAATCATCAAAATTAAACAAAATAAACATCTGAAATATATGAGTTTGTATGTAATGTATGAATATAATATACAAGTTTCACTTTTTAAATGGAATTACTGAAATCAATCAACTTTTTCATGATATTCTAATTTTATGACCAGCACCTGTAGTATACAGGGGGCTAACGACCACTTACCGATCAGGAATCGTGAGGTCGGGAGAAAATCAAACATGTTTGAAATTCAGTCGTCCGTCGTGGGAAAACACGGATTCTTCTTCCTCTCAGAGGAAAACACAGAAGCATGGCGGGGGGGTGCGTGTGAAATGGAGTTTTTTCTGTAAAACTGACAGACCGTAGTAGCCATCTTTGCTCAGCCATGTCTTTGTCCAAATGCGTCGTCACCTTTTCTTTTTAGGGCTTTCAGCTCAAAATTGCACAACTTGCCAAGGCAGCACGTTTCACTCTAGCGAGCTTCGTTTTCCTCTTATACTCATTCGTCTTCCGGATAGACGAGTCCGAGCAGAACCATCCCACTGCGAAGCCGAGTCCAACGTGGTTTTTAGACATACAATGTGAGCAGGTAGATTGCATCAGAGCGTCGGGTCGCAGTGTGAGAACATACATCGTGAGCTCACATTATATGACGAAACTTTGTGATTTTGTTGTAGTGTGAGCTAGGGGTGCACGATATAATCGGCCCCCTATCGGTATCGGCCTGTATCGGCCTTAAAACTGAATATCGGACATCGGCCACCCCACCGATATTTAACCCGATATTTGATCAGCTTCTGAGTTTCTGAAGTCTAAAAAAAAAAGAAAAATACTAGTTCTTCTACTTCTTCAAAAACTTCTTTTTTACAGACTTAACTTCTGAAGACAAGGGAAAAAATATTGATACATTAAAATATCACAATATCTTCATATGCTGATATATTGCCATTTAAAAACACCATATCAATCTCTTTTACTAATGAAATATTGCTATATGTAGGGGTGGGTATTGCCAAAGAAGTCACGATTCGATTCGAATCACGATTCACAGGCCACGATGCGATTCTATCACGATGCATCACGATACTTGAATTATTGCGATGAATTGCAATATTTTCTCCTCCATGTTTTGTTTTTGAATGACTCGGCACAGTATCCCACGGCCGAAAATGCTTGTGACACAAGGCAGCGTGCGTCAACACATTTGCAGCAACATCTACTGGACTGGAAGTGGTATTGCACTTGTTTTTGGCTGATGTTCGCCAACCATTCATGCAATTTTATTTATTCATTTTTTAAATTAATAATCGATTCTTGGCATCAAGAATCGATGCAGTAGATCACAAAAATTAGAATCACGATGCATCATCATCACGATTATTTTGCACACCCCTAGCTATATGTCATCGTTATGCTACGAAATCCCCCGAAAATTCACGAAATGTTGCCATATTTTTATATGTTGATATATTGACGCGGTATCGATCTATTTTACTAACAAAATCTCACAAAAATTTGCTAAATATCACAAGAGTTTGTAACAGAACGATGAAATTTCACGAGATTTTGAAAGTAAAATAGATCGATACCGCGTTTTTAAAAATCAATTTGATATCGGCATATGAAAATATATTTGAGTATATTATTTTTGAAAGTGTCAGAAATGGATAACAAAACTGCTATTTCCAACGACTACTTATTTTTGTCCAGCTTTAACATCGGTATCGATATCGGTTATCGGCTACATGAGTTTTAAAATATCGGCATATCGGATATCGGCCAAAATCCCAATATCGTGCATCCCTAGTGTGAGCTGAACTGCGTGGAACGATTGAGTGAGAAAAAAAACAAAACACATACAGCGCAATAGTACTTAATGGATTTATACACATCAAATGTGTTGAGATGTAGTTCTTTATCTGCATCAAGACTCCTCAATTACTTGTACGCATCAGCAGATTCATAACATTAAGCTCCTAAAAAAGCATTAATTCTGTATTTGTCATTTTTAATGTTCGTATATTTTTTGTATACAATTTAGTAAAAAAAAATTTTGTCAGCTTATAGTTAAACAACCAAATGATAAATTAGGAGAGTCAACTAGAGTCACCCTCTGCTCTAGAGGGGAAACACGAATCACCTTGTTGGGGTGGCCAATAATGGGCGAGGGGCCGCCCCAGGCCAACCCCCTAGCTCCACCCCTGCTGATGGTTACATCAGCCAACACAGACCCTCTGTAGATTCCAAAATCACAAAATTAATTTGGGAAATTTCACATGTTAATGCAAGACTGCAAAGCAGTCATTAACTTCTAAAGACGGGTGTAAATGTCCGCCCCCTCTGCTGCTGTACGCTGTGCTGTAAAGCAAACAGAGGGGCTGCTGTTGGTAAAGCCTGGGGCGAGGTGGGCCTAAGCATGGGCATGTTGCAAACAGTAATAGCTGCTTTGCTGGATCACAGCACATATACAGAGAGTCTGTAGAAACTAATTAGGCGAAGGAACTGAACCGGACTGAACCAGACCCTGGTATTCAGGGGGAGCAGAATTCCTACCGATCTGAAGGAAGAAACTGTTTACTTTTTCTGGGAAAACAAGGCGTGAATCTCCTCTTCATTTGAAATGAATAGATCAGAACACGGACAGAGCAGCAGATACATCCAGATTTGATTTTCATTCAAATTTAGACTAAAAAGTCATACTTCCACATTTTTTCAGTGACTGTAAATTTCCATCATCTTGCAGCGATCTTAAGTGCAGATATACACTTGGTAGATGTTGTTTAGAAGCGTTTTTGGCAGATGCAGGTTTAATAAATTTTGTGCTACTCATCAACAGCTGCTCTTCTGGAATCACATAGAAATTAAAAAAGGCAATAATCTATTTGGCAGTTAAATTTCCAAGACAGATTAATAGAAAACATAGAATAACAAAGAAATATGTAATTCTACCTCAAATACAGATGATCATTATCATTAATTCACATCAAACTGCCAGAGTTCAGCTCTCAGAGCGGCTCATGCATCTATGAACACATCCTGGACCCTGAAACGGACCAGAGGACCTTAGTGCGACACGGTTTATCCAAACCCTGGAGCAGTTTGCCAACAGAGGGAGTCCTGCAAGCTTACCGAAAGCAGGAAGAGAGGTTCTATCATGAGAGAAAGACATTTGAGTAGAAGAGGAAAAATAAAGCAGGATCGCAAATCCGAAGATTTAACAAAAGTAAAATGTAAACAGAAAGTCTGAGAACAGTTGAAGAAGTGAAAAGGTGCAGAGCTTCATTTGAACACCAAAGTAGCTACAGGAAAACTATGAAACAGTCTTCTTCTAGATTAGGGCGATAAGGACAGGTTTAACATGTATACCTAAAATACAATCATATTTATAGCTGTGTTTGCTCACATTTAAAAAAAACAACAAACAGCAGCTGTATTAATTCACATCTGAGAACGGCTCCCTGCCTTTATGGAGGAGTACGTCACTTATACCAGAGACAGCCGTTGACATTTAAAGCGACATAAAGTCCTCTGTGAGTTTCTCTGCAAGTAGGAGTATTCAGGCTCCCGATCTGCTCAAAGAGGGAGAACTCCAGCTCTTCCAGTTATGAAGGAAATCCCTTTACTGGAGGGAAAGGAAGCAGAGGAGAAATCCTCCCTTCTGATCTGCAGGTTAATCTCTGGAAAAAGCCACCAAGTTTCCTCTGAAGCAGCTGCAGGTGTGACCTGGTTGGGTAAACTGAGATGAGGGACATCGGGATTTCGATAGCGGCAGAAGTAGTATGAGGAGTCTTTGTGCTGCTAAAAGGTCACGTCTTAAAATAAAACCTGGCTTTGGGTGAATACAGACTGACACGCAAGGGACGCTTTGAGCATCTGGCTTCATATGATACTTTCCATGGAAATCGGTTTCTAGGGGTTAATGATGAGGAAAAAAAAGGTTTAAAAAAAAAATCAAGTTTTCAAGTAAACAGAAAATGATCTTACCTCTAAACATTCATTCCTGCTTATCCATCAAACTTATGTGGTGTGTTTGTTTACTCCGAGGGGTTTCAATAAACCCCAACAAACATGGAAGGGACCGAAAGTGTACCGAACTTTTAAAAACTAAATATCAATATGTATTGTTGGGCTTTTTTTAAGCATATTTAGAGCAGTGCTGTTACTAAAAAGTATTTTGCAAATTGATTAAAAATCTATTTGGTTTGATTGACCGATTAATAATCAGACAGCCAAACGTTCCTTCAGGTGAAATCTGAGTGAAGCCACTTCGTTCCAAGTCAGCTCCTGACCTCACTCTGTCTAAAGGGATAATTTTAAGGGTTGAGGAGAACTTACCCCTAGTTCATAACTATTGGGACAGACTACCCTTAAAAATTAACGCACAAAACCGAGAGATAGGGCCCAAACCGAGTGTAAGTGAGAGAAATGGAACTGCGCCTAAAGTTTTTCCACTTCAGGAGTTCTGGATAGAGCACACTCACTGACGGAAATTATTTATATCTTAAATGCAAAATGTTTACAGATTCTTTTTGAATATTGGTATAATTGCTGCTCAAAGCGGGTTTCTCTGTCAGCTAAAGGCCTGTTCTAATGTCTCTATACTCCAGTTATCCATTACTATATTAGTTGACGATAATTTCAATGATCGATTAATCACTAATAATTGTTTCAGCCATGATTTGGAGTGTATTTAATAACGTTCTCTAATGCAAATTTTGATGCTCCCCTTTCTTACAATTTTACAACATACTTTTTATTTTAAATATAGTTTTAGCCTTTTGTTTACTTATTTATATAGCATTTTTTTTTTACTTCTATGCAAGATTATTTTATACTTTTATTTTGTCCACTTTTGTTCCAAAAGCTTAAAAATAAACCACTTGGTGCACTTTATTTTTGCTTAACCTTGTGTAGAAAAAAAAAAAAAAAAAGATTGAATCGATAAAGAGTATTGCTAAATAGAAGTAACATCGATAAATCCTTAATGATCCCCATACCTACTACTGCATGCATTAAAGAATGGGGGAATGCATGCTCACACTTGCCCGTGTCAATACAAAAATAAAAAATAAAGATAATATTGAACAAATACATCAAGCATGCGACACTGTAAGAAGAAAATTGGACTTTAGAGGGAAACGTCGTTTTGATGTAATAATGTAAAATTGAGGGCCCAATTGGGGAAAAAAAAAAAAAAAAAAGAGCATTCTCCTTTCAGTTTTAAAGTAGATTAAAGGAATAGTACACCCAAAACATGATTAGCCTTCATTTTCTACTCACCCCCATGCTGAACAACACTCTGGAGTACTTTTTTGATATCTCAAATGCATCTGGAGATCTGGGAGGCTTCTTGCTGTCTGCTGACATTCAAATAATGGAGGTCTATGGTGCCCGAGGCAGAAAGGTCCATAAAAGTCCACAAAAAACGTGACAATATTCCTCCATACTGCTCGTCCAATGTATTCCAAGTGTCCTGAGTGGGTAGCGTCCATAATTTACTCGAAACAAAGTCATTTAGAATGTTTTTAGAGCATAAACAGTAGTGTATAGGATTTCCTGAAAGCGCGCACATGCGCGTTCACGACGCTACGGAAGCCGGCAGACAAAACCAGATGAAAGTGCGCATTCAGCGTCTGCTCTGCCAATAATGCAAGCGTAGAAGAAGAAATGTGCTGTTTACCTGTGCAAAGAAAGAAACAACGAAAGAAAAATGTCTGAGGACTTCAGTGTTGAGGAAGAGCATGAGTTCTTTGCCGAGCTGAATGCGCTGGTTTTGTCTGCCGGCTTCCGTAGCGTCGTGAACGCGCATGTGCGCGCTTTCAGGAAATCCTATACACTACTGTTTATGCTCTAAAAACATTCTAAATGACTTCGTTTCGAGTAAATTCTGGATGCTACCCACTCAGGACACTTGGAATACATTGGACGAGCAGTATGGAGGAATATTGACACGTTTTTTGTTGACTTTTATGGACCTTTCTGTCTCGGGCACCATAGACCTCCATTATTTGAATGTCAGCAGACAGCAAGAAGCCTCCCAGATCTCCAGATGCATTTGAGATATCAAAAAAGTACTCCAGAGTGTTGTTCAGCATGGGGGTGAGTAAAAAATGAAGGCTAATCATGTTTTGGGTGTACTATTCCTTTAATAAATGATGGTGAAAACTGTGCCTTTAAATGTGAACGAGCACATGGGGCTGATGAGGAAACCAGGTTTCAGAGAGGTAAAGCCAAACGTTTCATCAGTAATCATCTCAGATTTTAAGTTTTGTTTGGTCGAGTGAAACAAACAGTGTTGCTCCCTCCCACTAAACCAGTTAGAAAGCTAAAAACATGCTTTAGCCTTTAGGTCTTTCTGAATATCGGTGCTCATTTTAAGAAAGAGCAGCTGAGTTGGAGAAGGCCCCAGCTAGTTTTATTTCTCCTTTGTTCCCAGTGAGTCAGTGAAACCCTCTTAATAGTGAATACATTGATTTTTCTGGGCCAGCTAACAAAAAGCGGCCACTTTCTTCCAGACCATTAAAGTGGACTGAACTGTTCGCTTTGCTCTAAGCTCCATTTCAACCTGAACTGTAGTTTAGAGTTAAGCTAGAAGCGAACGGAGCACATTGAGGGAGTCTGTGGTGACCTTTATGACGAGCAAAGGCTCAGCTGGCAGCAGTTACACTTCCTCTGATGATCCAAGCTGACAGAGCAACAAGCTTGATTCCATTAGGTTCTTTAAATCGAATTGAACCCGTCAACCTGTCAGAACCTTAGCTAGTGAGAAATAAACAATGTCCTTTCCTACGTCTGTGGAGAAAAACACGGCAGTGACTCCATACGAGTCCACACAGGCGCTTTAATTTTCTGCTTCCAACTTCCATCTGTAGAGCCTCACAGTCAGACCGGATTTAAGATTAGCCTGTAACTCTAAATATGCACCTCCTTTATTGCTGTATTCATTTATAGAAACAAAACTAGACATGAATTAGAAAATCCCGAAGACTCTGAACTTTCATCCCCAGTATGTAGCTGGATACGAAAAAGAGAAACAGCTTAGAGTCACAACTGGAAATCTTTGGGTTCATTTCTCTATATTTTCCGTCACTGAGGCCGATTCTCAATGCACAAGAACGCGAGTGCGGGCTCGTGTCCTCGCCAAGCATGTTTTAGAGAAGAACACAGGAAACTGTGGACTCGGGGAGAACGGGAACACGCAGCATAAATATGGGTCAATTTGAACAGAAGCGTACTGATGACATCACCACACGCTCGGCTCGTCTGGAGCTGCAGTTCACCTTCTGTTATTAATAGTCTCTAGATAATAATAAATTCTTACTTTTTTCTTTTAGTGGGGAAATAACTAACAGTCAGAAACACAAATCAAATAAACATTTTGCCTAAAATAAATAAATTAGGGCTGCAACAACGAATCGATAAAAATCGACTTTTAAAAGCGTTGGCAACAAATTTCATCATCGATTAGTTGTGTCGCGCGATTAATGCGTCATCCGCCGTCGTCGGCAGCTGCTGCCATGGGGCGCCTCCCTCATCCCAACCCAGTTCTCCCTCTCCCGCAGGAGTCCCTCTCAGCGTTGCAGTCAGAGCCGCAGGATGTTTACCCTCAGCGTCCAGACTGCAAATGAAGCGCGCATGCGCCGGGTTTGACGGCGCAAATTAATCACAATAATTAAAATAGCCTGCGCTTTGTAAAGTGAAAAAAGTCGTAACATGCAACTTTTGTAAAAACTAATGAACATGGCACGGAAGCACCACTGTTATGACGCAGCACCTGAAAAGAAAACACGTTGGAGCCTTCGATGGCAGTGAAGAGAGCTGATCAGCAGGGTGAGCGACCATGTTTGTTTGGTTTTAAAGTGGGGAAACGTACCGTTAGTTTCTCAGGTAGCTCATCTGATGCTTTCCTTACCTTGTTAGTAGGTTACAGACAGTGATAAGGTTGGCTACTTATTTTACTTTTAATTTCATTTGAATTAGCTTAAGCAGCATTTATATTTTCTTTATAAATAAATTAACTTGCAAATTATGAGGGCAAGGCTTTTAAAGTTTAAATCTTCTGGCAAAAATAAAGTAAAGAAGATCCTGCAATTTATGGAAGTAAAGCAGAATAAAATCCAGCAAGATCAGTAATATGTCAATTAATTATCTGCCACATTTCCATGTAAATATCTGTCTTTGGAGGATGTGTTTTTTTAGCACCCCTAGTTCTCTCATTTTTATTCCAAATACAATTTATAATTTGAATCACAGGGCTATTTTTATCTCTATGGTTCAGTATTTTCTCAAGTAGCAACTTTAACTGCTATACTTTCCTGTCTTAAAAGGCAGAACTCTTCTATTCTAAAAAAAACCTCATTTGTTGAAATGGGGGGGCCTATTGTTTGAACCCCTTAGAGGCTTTTAAAAACAAAAATGTCTTTTTTTGCGCTTTATGAAACAAAGTAGCCTATATTTTGTGGATGTACAGCTACATTTCTCATGTAAGTTTGCGTAGTTTTAACTAGGGCTGCAACTAACGATTATTTTAAAAATCGATGAATCGGCCGATTATTTTTTCGATTAATCGATGAATCGGACAAAAAAAATTTTTTTATATTAACCTCTTTATTCCAAAATAAACATTTTAGACAGAACAAACAAGCACACAAGTACAGGTTGCTCATTAACTGTACTGGTGCAATATGAAAAATAAATGTTTGTGTAAAAACTACGCAAACTTACATGAGAAATGTAGCTGTACATCCACAAAATATAGGCTACTTTGTTTCATAAAGCGCAAAAAGAGACAGGCATTTTTGTTTTTTAAAGCCTCTAAGGGGTTCAAACAATAGGTCCCCCCATTTCAACAAATGAGTTTTTTTAGACTAGAAGAGTTCTGCCTTTTAAGACAGGAAAGTATAGCAGTTAAAGTTGCTGCTTGAGAAAATACTGAACCATAGAGATAAAAATAGCCCTGTGATTCAAATTATAAATTGTATTTGGAATAAAAATGACACATCCTCCAAAGACAGATATTTACATGGGAATGTGGCAGATAATTAATTGACATATTACTGATCTTGCTGGATTTTGTTCTGCTTTACTTCCATAAATTGCAGGATCTTCTTTTCTTTATCTTTGCCAGAAGATTTAAACTTTAAAAGCCTTGCCCTCATAATTTGCAAGTTAATTTATTTATAAAGAAAATATAAACGCTGCTTAAACAAATTTAAATTAAATTAAAAGTAAAATAAGTAGCCAACCTTATCACTGTCTGTAACCTACTAACAAGGTAAGGAAAGTATCAGATGAGCTACCTGAGAAACTAACGTTACGTTTCCCCACTTTAAAATGAAACAAACATGGTTACTCATCCTGCTGATCAGCTCTCTTCACTGCCATTGAAGGCTCCAACGTGTTTTCTTTTCAGGTGCTGCGTCATAACAGTGGTGCTTCCGTGCCATGTTCATTTGTTTTTACAAAAGTTGCATGTTACGACTTTTTTCACTTTACAAAGCGCAGGCTATTTTAATTATTGTGATCAATTTGCGCCGTCAATCCCGGCGCATGCGCGCTTCATTTGCAGTCTGGACGCTGAGGGTTAACTCCTCACTAAAATCCTGCGGCTCTGACTGAGAGGGATTCCTGTGGGAGAGGGAAAAAGGCGTTGGGATGGGGGAGGCGCCCCAAGGCAGGCAAAAGCCACCAGTGACACCGTAAAAAGTCGCCAGATTTGTCGCTAGTCGCTTTTTTGAAAAATAGTCGCTGGAGGGGTCTGAAAAGTCGCTGAGTTGGCAACACTGCAACTGCGGCGCTGACTCGCTCCGCCATATTTTTTTTTTCTTCCCCCGGTTGACGGCGGCGGCGGATGACGCATTAATCGCGCGACACAACTAATCGATGATTAAATTCGTTGCCAACGCTTTTAAAAGTCGATTTTTGTCGATTTTATCGATTCGTTGTTGCAGCCCTAGTTTTAACACAAACATTTATTTTTCATATTGCACCAGTACAGTTAATGAGCAACCTGTACTTGTGTGCTTGTTTGTTCTGTCTAAAATGTTTATTTTGGAATAAAGAGGTTAATATAAAAAATATTTTTTCTCCCATTCATCGATTAATCGAAAAAATAATCGGCCGATTCATCGATTTTTAAAATAATCGTTAGTTGCAGCCCTAAACCGTTCCATCCCTAATATATATATATATATATATATATATATATATATATATATAAAATAATAATAACAATAGCCATCACAGCCAGCGGTACTTCACACACGGCTATGCAGAGAGAGGGCTGCTGCAGACAGGCTGACATTTGCCCCGGTTGCGGTTAGCATCAGAGGTGCGGAATAGCATAGCGCAGACCACGCTTCAATATTGGGCATACATTTTAAAACACCTGCGACAAGCTCACTGCGACACACTGCTGCGGGAGGACAACCGGCCCTTTATAGTGAAGTTTTAAAGTATAATGTTCTCGCCTCAAATGATCTAAAAACATACTTTTATAGAACAACGGCAACAGAAAAGAGAACTTAACTTCTCTGAGCTCTGTGAGGGACAAGAACGGACAAGTCTGCTCTGATGCATGCTGGGTAAAGAGGAAGAGGCGAGAACATCTGGGGACTTTGTCCGTTCTCCATCTTGTTCTTGTGAATTGGAACAGCACTAGGGCTGAGGTTCATGACGTTTTTCCAAGTACACGAGCACATGAGAACGCACAAGTACACATATTGAAATGTCCTAATATTTCATACTGCTGCACCTGGTGACCCAAACCGGCAAAACTTTAAGTATGCATCTCTCCTCTTCAAGCTCAGAAGAAGCCTTTTCTAACTAGATTTCTGCTAAAGCTCCTCTCTGTCCACCACGCAGACAGACTGTGTGCTTCTATCTAGAACGTTATATCAGAGTGTAAGCATGAGCGAATCAATCACATGTTTACTGCACACAGGAAAGCTTACCGTGTTCCAGGCTCATAAAAGAGCAAGAAAATAAAAACACCGATCACCTGGGCCAGCATCCCTTATTTAGCCAAGAGAATCATCCTCAGCCACCATCCAACACATAACATAGATGGAGGAACAGCGGGAGCTTTTTCTTCGAAAGTACAGGTCCTAACCTTTAATCTATATTTACCAACAACATCAGAGAAGAAAAACTCCCCAAGTAACTTTAAATCACAGCTTAATGAGAAACATTTCATCGCTGAAATCTCTTATATACCGTTATTCATAGCAGATTTGATGTAAGTGTGTCAACTGTCCTGACCACTCAGAGGCCCATTTCACACACTTTACTCAACCTCTGTGTCTGTTACCGTAGCAACATTCTCCATAGAGCTAACCTGGTCAGCTGCAGGTTATCTTCAATAATCTCCATCCTTAAAGCCAATAATGTTCTATTTCCTGATTAGGTAAGGAGAGTTTTCTCGTAGTTTTGTGCGAACAGTTTAAAGAAAATCCTCCAGCAAGTCAAGGTGTTAAAAACAAACATGTAATTAAAAAATTCACAGAATTATTTATAGGCAGAGGATTCGCAGACCATTTTGATGTCCTCTAACTTATCCATCGTCACATTTACAGGATTACAGGCGTCTTTAACAGGGATTTAACAGAACTTGATATTGGTGAGAGAACATTGATGAGTGATAAGAGCATTATAGAAAAAACTGCTCAGTCCAACAGCATCAGTCCCATAGAATGGCTTCAGACTGGACCTCCTCTGCCTTCTAGCAGGTTTCTTATGGCTTACTGTTGATAACAGTCGCTCCGGCCGCTTCTTAAGATTTATTTACCATGCTTTAGTTATTATCTACTTTGTTTACAATGTTTCCATTACAGGATATAAGATTTTTGGTTTCTTTAATATAAGTGAAACACAGACTTTTTTTTTTATTTTGATACAAAAAAATGAAGAACTTCTGAAATTATGTTCAGATTACGCATATATAGATTAATTAATGACGTGGGGAAAAGGTAATTACCTTAGGCTAACCAAAATATACATCCAGGTTGCCTTCGATTTTATTTTTTCAGAAAGAAGCCTTCAGCAAAAAAATATGTTTTTTCGCTCCCGAAAAATGGTATGCGTACTAAACTATCATGTCTTATAGGTTAAACAATGTATCTCCTGAGAAAATAAACGCATTAAAATCCTGTTTTATCACTCGTCTGTGCCAGATCTTTTCCGGAAATGGAATCATGCGCTACTTCCAGAATCTTTTACAGCTATGGATTTAAACCTAAATCTAGTCTTTTTGGGTTTTATGTTTTCCTTTTGTGTTGCGTTTTCACTCTAAATATTTAACCCCTTGAACCCTACGGACCCACCGGCGGGTCCAGCTGCTACTTGACCTCGTAATTTTAACAAACCCCCAGTATTGATGTAAAAAACATATTTGGCGCAGTTTGGTGACATTTATGGATAAATGGGCCAAAATGGCCCCTCCGCCTAAGAAATTTCTCACTAATACCATTCTCAAATAAATATGATTCATCTGATTGAGTCCAAATTTGGTATATTTTTACACAACATTTAGATTTAAAAGTCTGTACTACTTTTTTGTGCTATAAATAATATTTTGGTAGTGTTTTGCAATGTTTATTTCAAAGAAAATTTTGGCAAAGTTCAAAAAATGCAAAATATTTTGTATTTTGTCCCTAATATTTCAGGCAGGGTCAAAGCTACAATGGTGCTGACACCAGAAAACCATTCTATGACATCTTACCTTTACAGACGTACCAAAAGTGTCTTCTTAAATCTAATAGCTTTGAGGCTATAAGTGATTTACTTTTGTGTGTTTTTGTCAGGCAGAAATTTATTTATATACCCTTAGGGTGTAAGAGGTCTAAAGATGCGTTCATTAATTTTTAAGATTTCAGGTGTTTTTTTTACTTTTAGCCATTGAAGTCCTGCACCAGGTCCTGTAGGAATATTCAAGTATGTGTAAAAATTAAAAAGTTTAATTGATGGGTACGGCTATAAAGAATTCTTTTAACTCTACATCTTATTAAGCAAAAGGCATTAAAGTAAAACTGGATTATTATTTTTTTTTTATTCACCGTACACTGAATTCAAAACACCAAAAGAGGATATTTTGGGATGCTTTTCTATAGTGGGAAAAAACGTCCCTGAACCCAGCACTGATGGAGCCAGTCTGGCATCCAATATAGTGCGCAAAAAAAAAAAAAAGACCCTTCATCTGCAGGCAATGTGAATCAGCAAAGGAAAACATTTTAACAGTCAGTGTTTGGATGATAACGTTTTTCTGAACAGCAAACTGTAGAGCAAGAACTAAATATCAGTTTATTAACAAAACAGTGATAGTAGAATATGTTCAATGGTGCTCTAATGCTCCTGAAATTGTTTAATCAGGCTCTCCAAGTTGTAAACTTAAGTCTTAACCTGATTTTTATAGCAAAAATGTTTTTCAAAGAAGGTTTGGTTTGACTGATGCATTATATGCATGACAATGTGAGCATCTCTCTGGGTTTGACAGAGGCAAAAAAGCCCTTTGGCTCATTTACCACCAATCACCTGTGATCATCAAGCAATATCACTGTGGACCTCTGCTCTGAAGACAGTTTTATATAGAAACTACATAAATAATAGCCTGATAAACCAGACTAAATGTCAGATTAAATGTGTAATTTAGTCTGGCCCTGATGAATGTGACATCGGAAGATTGTTGAAAACAACCCGTTGTCTTTCAAACCATGTCTGTGCCTACTGGCCAACGCTCTGACCAATGAGCGCAGCTGACTGTGTCGCAGTAAGTGCATCAGAAAGCTGGTGGCGTAAACAGACAGCCTGTCGGTAAAACAACGAATACGTCCTTCTTAAAAATTAATGAGGGTAGATCCTCTTCCTGCTCATGTTTCAACAAAAACCACCAAGTCTAATCCCTCCAAAAATGATTCTAAAGAGTCAAAAATCGCCATCAGAGCCAGCGGTCCTTCACACATGACTATGCTGACAGAGGGCTGCTGCAGACAGGCTTCAGTTAGTCCTGGCTACTGTTAGCCTCGGAGCTCCGCTGGTTGCCGCTGTCCTCTCAACTTCGTAAATGGCTTTTTTAAATTACGCATTCAATCGGTAAATGGACCATATAGTGACGCTTTAAAGTATAATATTCTTGCATCAAATTATCTTAAAATGTTCTTTTATTGAACAAAAGCAACAGAAAAAGAAATGTAACTTTCAATGGAGCGCTCTATTGAAAGCTGCAGCTGCTGCAGTGCATGCTACTGTTTAATAGTTGTTACCATCTTCCTTGTTGTGCTTTCTCCAGCGTCGCGCAGCTTTGTCGTCACGCCCTCAGAACGCAGCCCGCTTTGCATCCAAAAACTCAAAACACATCTCTGCGCTGTGATTGGCCCGCCGGTTCTGGGGGGCATTGATCGAGGCTAGACCACTGGAAGGCAAATGTTATTTTGGCTGCTGGCGGGTGAGGCTAGTTTACTAGGCTACATAAATAAAGCACTTTGTGATTATCAAGTCGATCAGACGGGGAAGATCATGGAGGAAATCTGTAGTTTGTTTTTGTTCTCCGATCAGTGAACACCTCAATGCTGAGCTCTAACGCATCTATACCAAGGATCTGCGTCCTTTGAAGGAGCCGCTCTGCTGCCTCTTTTACATTGGCCCCCTCTGCCCAACTCAGAGACCCAATAGGTTTCCATCCATTCTTACAATGGCTCCCTGTATCTCAAAGAATAGACTTTACTTCTGCTAGTCTATAAATCCCTGAATGGCTTAGCACCTAAATACATCACAGACTTGCTATCAGTGTATCAACCCTCCAGACCACTCAGGTCTTCTGGCTCCAGCCTGCTCTGCATACCTAGAACCAGAACTAAACATGGGGAAGCAGCATTTAGTTCCTACGCTCCACTTATCTGGAACAAACTTCCAGAAAACTGTAAAAGTGCAGAAAGCCTGAGTTCCTTTAAATCAAGACAAAAAACACTTTTGTTTAGGATTGCCTTCGACTGTTCTAGTTAAACAGTTCAACTGAAACATCATTAGTTCAACTTTTTTATTTTCTTTAGTCCAACTGTTTTAATATTCTTTTTTGTTTCTGCATGTTTTATTATTTTTTCCCTACTTGCTTTGATTCTGTTTTATTTTCCTATATTTTAATTATGTAAAGCACTTTGCATTGTCTTTGTACTGAATTGTGCTATACAAATAAATTTGCCTTGCCTAGGAGACTGCTGGACTCAAAAAGAAAAAAATGTGACCAGTAGAGGCCGATATTTTCCTTTACATGATAAATGATGCACTCATCGTTACCATGATATGTTTCTAGTCATGACAAGAGTTGATTTATGGTCTAAATGATTAATTAAAATCAATGATTCAAAACCCAAGAAACTGGGTGGGTTGTCAATATTCTCATTTTAACCATTTGTTCTTTTTCTTAAGTTTTCTTATTGGTGCAATGAAAAATTAATTATATAAATTATACTTCTTTATGCAACTGGTGTCCAAAAGAAACTGATATTAAGTGTGTACATCAAATCAATTCAAGAGTATCATTTATGATTATAAGGCTATCGTTGCTGTGGTAACAGGCATCACTTTTATTGTTCACATGATAATATAACCCATAAAAGATTTTAAGTGCATATCGCTCAGCCCTAAAAAAAACTGTACCAATTTTTAAACGTTTAGTTAGATTAACAAATCTTTTTAGTTCAACGATAACAAATGGAGGCAGCAGGAATTGATGTGCTTTATCTGATTTCAAGGCCCAAATTATCGTCCTGCTGAGGTATCGCTCCACCTTTAGTTTGCATTACTGTTTATGCAAGAACATCTTGTTAATGTTTCCTTCATGAACAAAATGATCCAGTGGGCTGATTACCTGGAACAGACAGCGGCCTAAACTCATAAAATAGGTTATATTAACAGTCTGGGGAAGCTCAAAAATTTGCCAGAAGAAATTAAGATTCATGCTTCATGAGGTGGTTTTTATTTCAGCCTTGTCAACAAGAAAAGCAATGACTTTAGAGTGACTCCAAAGGTTTATTTTAGTTTGGAGAGATGTGGTAGGAAATTTTTTTTTTTTTTTCCTATTGGCCCGCTGCACAAGCTGCTGCATGATGGGATTGCTTAGCAGGGACGTCCATCTGAAACAGCTGATTTTAGGAGCCGCTTGTGTGTCATTCAGAAGCATGTCTGTCATTATATCCTTTTTTCCTCGGCCTCCAGACTCGCGT
This sequence comes from Cyprinodon tularosa, assembly GCF_016077235.1. Lineage (NCBI taxonomy): Eukaryota > Metazoa > Chordata > Actinopteri > Cyprinodontiformes > Cyprinodontidae > Cyprinodon > Cyprinodon tularosa. The sequence continues at coordinate 2,872,527 of NW_024039452.1, read as the reverse complement.
TCACGAGTCTACGGAAACCGCGGCAGACCAAACCAGATGAAAGTGCGCATTCAGCTCGGCAAAGAACTCATGCTCTTCCTCAACACTGAAGTCCTCAGACATTTTTCTTTTGTTGTTTCTTTCTTTGCACAGGTAAACAGCACATTTCTTCTTCTACGCTTGCATTATTGGCAGAGCAGACGCTGAATGCGCACTTTCATGTGGTTTGGTCTGCCGCGGTTTCCGTAGACTCGTGAACGCGCTTTCAGGAAATCCTATACACTACTGTTTATGCTCTAAAAACATTCTAAATGACTTTGTTTCGAGTAAATTATGGACGCTACTCACTCAGGACACTTGGAATACATTGGACGAGCAGTATGGAGGAATATTGACACGTTTTTTGTGGACTTTTATGGACCTTTCTGCCTCGGGCATCATAGACCTCCATTATTTGAATGTCAGCAGACAGCAAGAAGCCTCCCAGATCTCCAGATGCATTTGAGATATCAAAAAAGTACTCCAGAGTGTTGTTCAGCATGGGGGTGAGTAGAAAATGAAGACTAATCATGTTTTGGGTGTACTATTCCTTTAAGGCATCAGCTTAAACTGCGAGTTGGATGACAACAGACGACCTAATATTACTGGTCAGGTTATTCCTCTGGGAATTTACTAATTTGACTTTTACTCATTCTAAACGCACAAATTGTGCAAATGCTATAAACCATTTAAAATCCCTCTACACGCACAAACTTGTCTTGGTGATGCAGAACAACATCACCTCTACTTTCACTACATCTAATGAGATGCTGAAATGCAGCCTAAGTAAAGAACAAACACGTCAACAAAATCTTTCATATATATATATATATATATTAGGGCTGCAACAACGAATCGATAAAATCGATAAAAATCGACTTTTAAAAGCGTTGGCAACGAATTTCATCATCGATTAGTTGTGTCGCGCGATTATTGCGTCATCCGCCGCGCCGTCATCACTGCCTCTTGACTGAAAGAGGAAGAAAAAAAAATATGGCAGAGCGAGTCAGCGCCGCAGGTGCAGTGTTGCCAACTCAGCGACTTTTCAGACATCTCCAGCGACTATTTTTCAAAAAAGCGACTAGCGACAAATCTGGCGACTTTTTTCGGTTTCACTGGCGGCTTTTGGAGACTCTTACGTGAAAGCATGTATCGTTCCTACTCTGCCGTGGGGCGCCTCCCCCCGCTCCCGCAGGAGTCCCTCTCAGCTGCATTCAGAGCCTCAGCGTCCAGACTGCAAATGAAGCGCGCATGCACCGGGATTGACGGCGCAGATTGATCACAATAATTAAAATAGCCTGCGCGTTGTAAAGCGAAAAAAGTGATAACATGCAACTTTTTTCAAAAGAAATGAACATGGCACGGAACCACCATGTTTGTTTGGTTTTAAAGTGGGGAAACGTAACGTTAGTTTCTCAGGTAGCTCATCTGATGCTTTCCTTACCGTGTTAGTAGGTTACAGACAGTGATAAGGTTGGCTACTTATTTTACTTTTAATTTCATTTGAATTAGCTTAAGCAGCGTTTACATTTACTTTATAAATAAATTAACTTGCAAATTATGAGGGCAAGGCTTTTAAAGTTTAAATCTTCTGGCAAAGATAAAGTAAAGAAGATCCTGCAATTTATGGAAGTAAAGCAGAATAAAATCCAGCAAGATCAGTAATATGTCAATTAATTATCTGCCACATTCCCATGTAAATATCTGTCTTTGGAGGATGTGTTTTTTTAGCACCCCTAGTTCTCTCATTTTTATTCCAAATACAATTTATAATTTGAATCACAGGGCTATTTTTATCTCTATGGTTCAGTATTTTCTCAAGTAGCAACTTTAACTGCTATACTTTCCTGTCTTAAAAGGCAGAACTCTTCTAGTCTAAAAAAACTTATTTGTTGAAATGGGGGGGCCTATTGTTTGAACCCCTTAGAGGCTTTTAAAAACAAAAATGTCTTTTTTTGCGCTTTATGAAACAAAGTAGCCTATATTTTGTGGATGTACAGCTACATTTCTCATGTAAGTTTGCGTAGTTTTAACACAAAAATGTATTTTTCATATTGCACCAGTACAGTTAATGAGCAACCTGTACTTGTGTGCTTGTTTGTTCTGTCTAAAATGTTTATTTTGGAATAAAGAGGTTAATATAAAAAATATTTTTTGTCCGATTCATCGATTAATCGAAAAAATAATCGTCCGATTCATCGATTTTTAAAATAATCGTTAGTTGCAGCCCTAATATACATACATATATATATACATATATATATATATACATATACATATATAGACATATATATATACATATACATACATATATATATATATATATATATATGTATACTTTTTCTTTGAACAAATTCTAATAGTTTTGTTCCTGATCCTGTAGATGTTTTTTTATAAACTGCTATGAATAGGTGAAACCTTTGTTTATTTTATACAGGTGTTTCTTTCCTTTTCTTTTTTTATATTTTACTTTCTGACTAAGAATTTTTCTGTTATTGTTTTCACTTCTACACTAAATGAACCAAACAGAAATAAAAAACTCAATTGCAAAAATCTGCTTCTTTATACAAAAGAATCCAGCTGCAGACCTGTATATTGTTTAATAAAATATAATTTGCTTTGAATGCAAACTGGGTCATAATGTCCGAAAAGAATTTGAGGTTTCATCCACATAATTGCAGAAAAAGACAAGCTGTTTAACCTGGTTCTGGTTTGTTTTCTTTGATAATGAACAATCAGGTAAAAACACTACCAACAGCAGGTTAGAGCTTCACAAAAACCTGAGTTTAACAACCACATCCCCTCTCTGCTGGGTCCACCTTTAGTTATATGTCTTATGCTTAGCTTTGGAGACAGAACGAAGCTTTAAATAAAAGGTTTCCTAGTTTGGAAATGTTTCAAAGGCCATCCTCCATGCAGGTTTATCTTAAAGTGGAAGATAACCAAGGCCTGTGTACATTTCTTCACTCACACAAACAAAACACTGACGTCTTCAGCTGGGAATTATTCCCCCAAACAGCAAAACTGCTTCCTTTAAGTTCTACCTGCGGCTAAAAATAAGATTTTACACATTTTACACAAGTACTGCAACAAGAATTCAGGCTGGAATAAACTGTAAGGTAGTTTAAAGACTAACGTTAGTGAACCAGTTAAAGCTTAAACAGTCCAAACAAACTAGGAATACAACATTTAAAGACCGAAAACATTACGATGTGCTTAAAAAAGAAGCCTGTTTTGGACTAATATAGTCTTTCTGAGTCATGAGAAAGGTAGTAGCAGCTGGCTGAGAGGTGTGCCTGTGTTCTTGGACAGAGAGAGAAGGGTTTTACTGTAGGACGTTAAGCTAGCAAAGGAGTCAAGCTAATTTGTTCGTTTTTCCCTACATTAAAATTAATGTAACAATCAACAAAGCTTAAGAAAATATTCAACAAATTATTAAGAATGTAAACTGTGAGAGTCTCACCCTCTAGAAGCCTGGAAATCAACGAGTCCACGTCCAACTCCCCCTCCGCCATTTCTGTAAGCAGAGCTGTCCGCCAACCGCCGCAGTCTGGAGCGGAGGGAGGGAGGCGCCGCCTTAACCGGCAGCGGCAGCCTGGAAGCCCCGCCCACTCATGTCACAGCATTGCGTCCACTGCACCTCGGAAATATCAAACACTCACCCAAATGGAATGAAATTGTCCACTTTCTTAAAAGATATGACAATCTGAAATGATAACATATGTATCTTCATGGAAAGATGATTATATATATTTACTGAAACGTTTAATCGTACAGCAAAAGGCTTAGCTAATGATGGAATTCCTTGAAATGGTAAAAATGCCCTACTGACTTTACAAGCACCACTAGCGTTTGTATTGTGCCTCAGGAGAGCAAGAAGATCAATTCTTAAAATCATGTGATGTAATGTGTTGTCCTTGTCATCATTCTTGGAGCTGATTGTTGTAGTAACTAAAATAGAGTTGTTTGTGTTTTTTGATGTTTTATTTGTTTGTTTATTTTTTATGTTTTGTTGAGAGAGCATAAATTGTGACATTATAGTACTAACTTCTGTCTTGCAATAATTTTAAGATAATAGCATATGGGTTTTGCAGCATTATTATAGTAATATATGAACATAAATTTGAGACAAATTTGAAACACATTTCAAATTCAATTCAGTTTGTTTATATAGCGCCAATTCACAACACATGTCTTCGCAAGGGCACTTTATAATTGATCCAGTCAAATTAATTCAGTTTTCTAACTTAGCAAAACCAGTTGATTGCATTGATTTATTGACTTGAAGGCAATCCATCACACTAAGCATGCTTGTAGCGACAGTGGAGAGGAAAAACTCAGCTTTAACAGGAAGAAACCTCCAGCAGAACCAGACTCATTGTGAGCGGCCATCTGCCGAGGCTGACGGGGGTTCAAGGAGACGGAAGCAGAGACACAGAAAGTAGCAGCCAGGCAGATGAGCTCAGAACCAGCTATGATGTTAGAGGATGAAGAGAGCACTTCCAGCCAGTCTCAGAGAAACAGGTCTACACTGAAAAACAGGCTGAACTGGAACCTCCATCAACAAAGGTGTTGATGGCAGCAGCACAGCTGATATTTCTCTCCAGGATGGAGTCACAAACAGGAACAGACCAGATGAAGCTACTATGAGAAAAAGCAGAGAGAGCAGAACGTTAGAGATTGAACTAACAGATTCTGCAGAGTGGGAGAATAGAGATAGAATGAAGCAGAACAATGAAAAATGGGGTCCCTGTGTCCTCCAGCGATCTAATCCTATAGCAGCATAACTATAGAGATAGCTCAGGATAACCTGAGCCACTCTAACTAGAAGCTTTATCAAAAAGGAAAGTTTTAAGCCTAGCCTTAAAAGTAGACAGGGTGTCTGCCTCACGGACTAAAACTGGTAGTTGGTTCCACAGGAGAGGAGCCTGATAACTAAAAGATCTGCCTCCCTTTCTACTCTTATAAATTCTAGGAACCACTATTAGGGACATAAGGAACAATCATATCTCTGATGTAAGATGAAGCTTGGGCATTTAAGGCTTTATATGGGAGAAATGTTAAATGGCCAAACTGATCTAAGCAATTAATTTTTCAGATTAGACACTATCGCTGTCATTAAAAATGTGTTTATGTTTGCTTTGGAGTTCAGTGAGTCACAATTAATAATACATCTATTGCGACCCTATAACGGCAATAACATGTGCAATGTGTAATGTGTAATTTACCATTTGATTCCCTGTGCAATAACTGTTTCTCTTTAATTGACACCCAGTGCAATAACTTGATATATAAATATCCATCTATATAAATACCATGTAAAGACCCTGTGCAATAACCCTGTATCCTACTATTAAAAAAAATTAAAAGTAAAAAAGCTGCCATATGTGCACTGTATATACTGCATAAATCCCATGCATCTTTTTCTTTCTTTGGCACATTCTTCTTTGACTATTTTAGCTGATGTAATGGGTAAATTTCTCCACTGTGAGATCAATAAAATCAATCTACAAGTGGAGTTTGACAGTTTAGGTTTTGAACTATCTTCACTAACTTTCAAAGCAAGGGAAAGCTGCCAATAGAGATGCAGATGATTTATTTATGGAGATAAACAGCTTTGCAAAAGATAATAAAAAAAAATGCATACAGAAAAATAATTGGCATACAGCACCCCCTGCTGGCCAAAACATATACAGCGGTTTGTAAAAGTGGTCAAGTAAGGACGGAATCCCTCCATTCTTTGCTAAAAACCGGCACACTTTTATTCTAGACGACTGGAAAGCAACTTTAACGGTTTTATAAAGATGTTTGGTAGTGAATAAAGGTCAGCGGATCAACCAGCTTTGACTTTAATGTGAGTGGATGTTGTTTCCGTGAGGATAAAATCCTGAGCGCACACTATCAACAGAGACGGAAATGGATGCGGCATTTTTCTCCTCCTGTTATTGCCTCGTCTGCTCACTACTTATTTTTTTTCGGTTCCTTTAAAGTGCGTCATCTGGGTATTTCCGCAGTGTTATGAGTGGGCGGTGGTTAGTGGCGCTGAGAAGGAAAATCAGAGTTTCACTTCTGTGTCAAGTTACACAGCAGACTGTACCGGAAACAGATACTTTTACTTTCCAAAGTAATGATCTATAGTAACTTTATCAAAGCAGAATTCCCTCAGCATGAGGTCGAAACCTCAATCTTTCTCTATGAAGACTGGGAATTAATTAATGTCCACTTTTTCGCATGTTTAATTGGGAGGCAGAATAATCACTTTCCTAGTTCTGTGTTTTGGTCTGGCTTACAACATAGAAATAGAACTTTATTGATCTCCCCATGGAGAAATTCACTCTCTGCCTTTGATTAATCCACTTGGGGAGCAGTGGGCTGCCATTGTGTGGCGCCTGGGGAGCAGAGTGGGGTTAAGGGTCATTGCTCAGAGACCCGGAGTAGAGGCTGTAGGGATCAAACCATGTACTTACCAGAGGTGTCAAGTAATGAACTACAAACAGAGATGGCAAAAGTACTCACTTTCCGTACTTGAGTAAAAGTACAGATACTTGTGTTAAAAATACTCTGGTAAAAGTGGAAGTACTGATTAAACTTCTTTACTCAAGTAAAAGTAACAAAGTACAGGCTCTAAATTTACTTAAAGTATAAAAGTAAAAGTAGAAACCACTTTTTTCATGCCGTTGCCTATTTTAAATGGATGTCTGCCAATAGGACTAGATCTCCGTTGTGTTCATTTTCAATCATCTCGTCGTCCATGCTACTATGCTAACGCCACCGCCACCAAGCTGCAATGATTTGCAGCGAATGAATACCGCCAAATCTGTCGATTCATCCTGTAGTGGTGCCTCAAATGCAACGTAGATTCCCATCCAATTAGATTGAATTTGGTATTGATGACGTGAAAAATAATAACGGTAACTCCATTGAAATGATTCAAAACTAAAGTAACGAGCTAATTTTTTAAAATGTAAGGAGTAGAAAGTACAAATATTTGTGTAAAAATGTAAGGAGTAGAAGTAAAAAGTCGCCATAAAAATAAGTAGTAAAGTAAAGTAAAAATATCAGAAAAATCTACTTGAGTACAGTAACGAAGTATTTGTACTTCATTACTTCCCATCTCTGACTACAAATACTTCATTACTGTACTTAAGTACACTACTCATGACATTTTCACACAAGTATCTGTACTTTCTATTCATTACATTTTTAAAACAAACGTTACTCGTTACTCTTGGCTTCGGTTTAATGTTTCTAAATATTTATTTCCCGTCATGTGCTCCATCCAATGCAGATCATTGGCTCCATTCACATCTAGTGAAAACTAGTGGAATTGGATGAATCATATAACGCAAACACTCATTGGTTAGCTAAAGGAAATCATCAGAAGCAAGCAGGTGTTCTTCAAACTGCAAACGTGAATTGTCTATGCCACGCTACAATGTCGGATTCAGAAAAAGATGTTGAAATGTCTGAAAGGTCGGACACAGGCGAGAGCGTATCGGGAGACGGAGACCAACAAGACCTCCCTCATCCTTGGCCCTATCTCAAAGAATTTTTCAAAATAGTCGAAAAATTTAACTTTCAGTTCATATAGTGGCATCTGGCTGTTTTTTTAAGGTTACTTTATACTTTTATACTTTAAGTAGTTTTTGGAGCACATACTTATAATAATTTATTTACATAATTTACATAATTTATTCCTCTCACCTGTTTCCTCTTGGTTATATTCATTTCAGCCTGAGTATTCAGTGCCAGATCATTAACTGTTTTTCTGTTAGCCTGTCTGTTCAGTTTATTTCTTGGTTCATGTCCTGGATCCTGTCAGCCAGTGGAAAGAGGTTTTTATGTTTGTCTCGTCTCCTGATCGTCCACTGTTCCTCCCCTGCGGAGTCCTCTGGGTTTTTGGCTCTATATGCGGGGAGGTTCAGTTTTTATCCAAGTAAGCCTGGCTCCAAGGTGGAGACCAGTTTAAAGGTCCTGCATCAAGTTCTGGTTCCACGTCCTATCTCGGCTACCCTCTTCCACTTAGCCTGCTCATCTGCACCTGATCCTGTCTGCTCCTGTGTCGGACCCAGTCAGACTCTGAACCCTCCTGGGAAGTTGTGGATGCCTGGAAGTTTGGATCCTGCTACCTGTTCTGTTCCTGCCTGATCTGGATCATGTTCCTCTCTGTTCTGGATCCCTGACCAGGATCGGCTTCCAGCATGTCCTCTGGGATTGCAGCACTTGGGGAAATTCTTGGACTGGACTGTTAAACCAGGTAAGTGTCTCTCCTTGAATACTGGGTCCATCTGTCCACGTTGCATGACAACTTTTTCACTTTTACTTAAGTAAAGAGGTCAAGTTAATACTTTTACCAACTTTTACCAGAGTGTTTTAAACTGCAGTATCTATACTTCTACTTAAGTAACAAATGTGTGTACTTTTGACCCCACTGGTACTAGCAACCTTCTCAGAACACAAGCGCACTGCTCTAACCACCAAGCCAACACTCCCACATCCTAATATCTAAAATAACAAAAGGTGTAAAACTTCAAGAGGTGTTAATTTTTTTTTGTGAGACCCTAAATATCCAAGCCACCTTAAGCCGGGCTTACACTGTGAGATTTTTTTTTTTTTTGCCATTTTTTGGCTGACTTTCCAGTTGTGCGAGAAATTTTCGATCGGGCCCTTTTGTCAATGATTTTGTCTCTAAAATGTTTGATTTGAACTGGTTTCCAGATTAGTCATACTCACTGAAAACCTTCATCTTTAGGTCCATCCTCTCATCATCATCTTAAAACCATACGACATATATCTGCTGTTAGGATTGGGTATTTACACTCAGCCACTTTCTGTACCTCTACTCTTCCCAATCCATCATTGGAGCTGACTCGATCTCATTCCGACATACTCTCTCTTTTGCTTGTACTGACTTTCTTCCCGCCATCCTCATAAAACATAACTACACCACCTCAGGCTCTCCTCCATCAGTACTGAACACTCACTAAACATTACAGTGTCATCTGCAAACGTCATAATCACTCTCCTAATTCTCTTACTTTTCAAAATTCAAAACAAGAAGAAAGTCATAATTGATCAGGCATCTGATCCCTCATTCATCAAGAACTCATCTGTTGATACCCAGACCAAATCCAGAAATGTTTAGGTTCCTATACGTAGATTTTTAGGGATCTTTCCATATATGCACTGGAAAAAAAGTAATTTTTTCTTAAAATAAGTGTATTTGCTCTTGGATTGAGGAGGTAAGGGAGACATTTTGCTAATGGAACAAGACAATTTACACTTAAAATAAGAAAAAAACAATTACATCGTCTTATTTCAAGTGCATATTCTCTAATTATCTTATTTTAAAAGTAAAAATACTCATTCCATTGGCAAACTACCTCAATTACATACTCAAATTAATGGTAGATACACCTAATTTAAGAAATGTTTACTTATCTCTAGATAGTTTTTCCAGTGTGGTGTTCCGGTTGCCCCCACACTAATAAGTTCAGATTATTTATTAGATGCAGTCATCTTCATGAAAATTCTTTTAAAGTTCATATTCAGATCTGTTTTGTAGAAAATTAGAAGCTAACACATTTTAATAAAAATGCCACAAATTTGACATTTTGAAGCTTATGTATGTCAGAGAGTTGGTTTGATTATCCCTGTCAAACACCTCACCACAGTCAGTGTAGCATAACGTCAATCCGAAACACAAAGAGCAGCAATATATGTTTTTATTTTTAAATTAACCCCTAGCTTTTATGTTTACTTTGGATAAGAATGTAGTATTCAATCAAAATTAAATTATTTAGTTTGTAGAGATAGAGGCTGGGTCTGCTGAGGAAGTCCAAAACTTCAGCCTTGCACTTCAGGAGGCAAACATTTTAAAGATTTCTACATTAGTGAGTCTTTGCTTTTGTCTGGTTGGGTCCGATTATTAGAACCTGTTAGAAATAACATAAAATAACATGAAAAAAATATAACTTTCATCACGTGGTAATAAAAGCTAAATGGGCTGAGGCTTCCCATTTAAAGTTTACATCATCTGTTAGATGTTATCATTGTTTAAATCCTCTTTATTCTTCTACTTAACTCTAGTAAAGATAAGTAATGGAATAACAAATATCACAAACATCCCTTATTAGATTTAAAGAAATAACAGATAAGATCAGAAAGTAAACATTGCTGTAGAAATCATAAAGACTGAAGTAAACACCTACTCATATCTTGGTTTTTTGTGTGATTTTTTAATGTTACGCTCAGGTACAATCTGAGGGGCTTCACTTTGTTTTATTGTTTCTGTATATAAATATTTATTTTTATTTGATCTTTTCTATTATATAATTGATATAATATATATATATATTATTATTTTATTATTATTATTGTCAAGTTAAACCAGGAAAGGGCAAGTGACACTTTCTAATGTCCACCCGCCTGGTGTGCTTTGAACTTGAAATCAAGCGCTCTCCCTCCTCAAGCCAAACACCTAATTTAGAAATAACCCTGCTCACCTGGGCTTCGCAGAAGGAGAAAGAACTCCAACTCCAAGCTACAAGAAAAGACACCACCGGAAGGAGATGAGAACATAAAAAAGTATCTTACATGATTCATATATTTTGCAGTACAACCAAAATAAATTTTGTTTGTTTGACATCATGGTATTCAGTGCTTGCAATATGCACTTTATTGTTTGTTGATTTCATCTATAGTTAGGTTTTAAAAGCTGGTTGAATATGTAAAACATTCAAGAGATTTCATTGTAATTTCTGGTGTGCATTTTATTACTTTGTAGGTTCTCAACCTACTCACATGTTTGTGAGATGTGTATGAATCAAGGAAAATGATAAATAACCAAAGTTGAGTTGTCCCAGCATCCTTTGGTTGTGGCTAGTCCCTTTAAAGTTTGGGCAAGAGCTGGAGAATCTAAGAAAAACTTGACAATAATAATAATAATATTATTATTATTATAATAATTATATAATCAGGGCCGGAGCTAGATGGGGGGCCAGGGGTGGCCGGCCACCCTTAGCAAATCATTGACCACCCCTACCATTTTTCCCCCTCTAATACAGATGTTGGCAGCAGTAATACTCTCAAGTGGAATATTCCAAACACTCTATTTTTTTGTGGTTAATTATACACATCAATATACTATCATCAAAGATGATAAGTACATATTTCATGCTCTTTTCAGAGCTACGTTTGGTGTTATATGGGGTAAAGAGAAAATGATGTGTCCCTCCAAGTTATCTAGGAGTCTTCAGTGAAATCAAAGATAAATCATTTCAATAAAAACTTATCAAGTAATCAATTTATGTAGATATTAGTGCTTGTAAATATACATTTTATGCAAAAATGTTTATTGATACAAGTAGGTAAGTAATGACAATGGAAAATATTTACGCCCTAGAACTCAAAACTGAAAGAGTTTTATCCACTATACCTTTTATCTAGAAATTATGGATGTTTATATATATGCGTCTATTTGTCAGCAAAGGCTGTAGGAAAGTATAGTTTGTCTTTATTTAGAAAATATGGATATTTTTCTCGTTAATTTTCCTGTTGGAACAGTGTGGACTGACCCTGAGGTTCTAGTGCCTATGTGCTTTCGGCCACCACTCAGTGTACATTTGCCATTGCCAGGCCACCCTTATAAAGATGTTTCCCGTGGCTCCAGCATTGCGGTGGCTGGGGGTTTTCCTCTGGGCCTTCTCTCCTCCTCCCTTGATGGGGGGTCAGATTTCCTGGGTTGGCCCCTTCCTGGGCGCCTTTGCTCTTCGGCTCCCTTTGGGCGTCTGGGGTTTTGGGTCCCCCGGCGCTCGCCCAGTTGCGTCTTTGGCTCCTCACAACCACTATTGAGAAATTTTCTACAGGTGCTTGGTTCCAGGTAGCCTGGGTGCCATTCCGAACTTAGTCTTTTTGCAGATGATGAAGCAGACCGAAGATGTTTTATTGTTATCTCCCTTTTATCTCCTCTTTCTTTTATCTTTTATCCTTTTTTTCAGTTTTTTCTTTTCTGTTCTACATTGCAGTGTCCATAAAATCTGTACTCCCTGCATAAATTATAATAAAGCTATTCAATGGTTTAACGACACAACAATAGGCCCGTAAACAACATCATCTGGTTGGGCCCCATATGATGTACAACACGTGATAACGGTTCAGGATACGGCGACAGTTCCATTAAACGACCAAGAAGATACAATTAAGAGGTTGTAGGCCGGTAAGCAACTGCTTTCTCTGCTTACCGATATTTACGCCTTTGATGCCATTTATATGCGTAAATCAAGTGGAACACTGTGGCGATAACCGTACTGCTGTAGCCTGATTAACCAGACTAAATGTGAGATTAAATGTGTAATTTAGTCTGGCCCCGATTAATGAGACATCGGAAGATTGTTGATGAGAACAAACCATGTCTGTGCCTATTGGCCAACGCTCTGACCAATGAGCGCAACTGACTGTGACGTAGAAAGCGTGAGAGAAAGCTGGTGGGGGAGTGTAAACTAACAGCCTGTCGGTTAAACGGTGAATACATCCTTCTTAAAAATGAATGAGCATAGAGCCTCTTCCTGCTCACGTTTCAACCAAAATCCCAACTCTAATCCTTCCAGAACTGATTCCAAAGCTGAGTCAAACGAGAACTGTTCAATAGTTGTTGCCATCTTCCATGTTGTGCTTTCGCCAGCATTGTGCGGCGAAAGCACGCCCTCAAATCCCCTCAAATCCCTGCCCGCTTTGCATCCAAAAAATTCAAAACATCTCTGCGTTATGATTGGCCCGCCAGTTCTAAGGTCTGGGGCATTGATAGAGGCTAGACCAACTCGCAGGCAAAAATGATGAACGCTGGTGGGTGGGGCTAGTTCACTAGGCAGATTATACTTCTGCAACAGCAAACATGAAATGTCGCTTGGGTTTGGTCGCGAAGTTTTGCTGGTATGCTTATGCACCATCGGTCTGGAATTTGTAGGGAAGCACAGCAGATTCCTCCAAAAGCGCAATGGGGGGAGCCTATTCAAGAACTCACAAGAACTTCGGCGGATTGTCACGAGAACTTTGGCGGCACCGGCGGGAGTGTTGATCTTCCAAAAAGAACAATGGCACGTCTGCAAGATATCATGGTCACGGAGATGGATCTAGAGTTGTCGGACATCGAAGAGCAACAGGTTCTCTTAATGGAGAGAACCTCCTCGACTAACCTTTCGTCGTAGTTGTCCATTGTAGTTGTTCCTCGGTTTTAAAAAATGGCGTGCCCTGGCACCGAATCGAGAAGTACAACCACACAGACAACCAGAAAGGCATACCAAGGACCAATCACAGCTGCTTCTTGTCTGCGAACTTCCGCAGCTTTGCGACCGTCCAACCTGTAGTTAGGATTTTTTGGAGGTGCGCGACAACGGTCGTAGAACCTCTGCGAGGGGGCGTGGTCACGCACAGAGACAGATTTGACGGTTGCAGAGGCTATGCGTCAGAAGCATAATTGGCCTTAAGAGGTCGTGGGCCCGTAAGTAACGGCTGTCTCTGCTTAACGATATTTACGCCATTGAAGCTATTTATATGCGTAAATCAAGCGAAACACCAAAGTGATAGCCATACTACTCCACTTATGAAAGCAAAATCTGTTGGGCTATTTCTTAAAAATCAAGACAATTATTCTTATTGCCACATTGCCAGACAGGACACTGTTAAAAAACTAAAATAAAATTCTGGCTACGCCTCTGAATATAATTATTATTATTCAGTTATATATGTATTATTATTATTATATATGTATTATTATTGTATTTTATGATTGTGAACAGCACTTTGGTCCTGTCAGTGTATAAAGTGCTTCATAAATAAAGTTGGTATATTATGGTATGTATATAAATGTGTATCCAGGTCCCAGAAACAGTTTTTAGAGAAATATCTCAGAGGTCTTGTGTATTTTTGGCCGCCATATTGACTCTGACAGGACATTGCGCAAAGATCAAACAAGAAGTTGGCGCTCTTTGTCCTGTGAAAGAACGCGCTGTATTTCTGGGCTCCTGTTACCGGAAAGCCAGTGAGTGCTGCTCGCAGTGTCCCCGGCCGCTTCACACTTATAGGTGGGGCGAAGGAGGCGACAGGACGGCTCTGTCAAGAAGTTTTTCGACTTCACACTGCCGCGCGTGCAGCGTCTTATTTTATCTGCTAAGAAATATTAGAGAAACTACGGAGGAGAGGTGGCGCGATAAAGGGAGAGTGAGGCGGAAAAGGAGCCAGCCATGGACGGTGAGTTGAGCTGTTTTATTCGCTCTGCTTTTCAGCAGCAGGAGGTGAAACTGAACGGGGTGGTTGTTTTGCGAAGAGGGAAAGCCCCGCTTTCACTGGGTTTGCGCTAACAGGAGGGGTTAGCGAGCCAAGCCCCTACTAAAAGTTCATGTTTTACAAGAAAACTCTTAAAGAATTTTAAATATAATCTTGAAATGAGATTGTTTAAGTTATTTAGTCTCGGTGTGGATCATTCACCTTGCCTCGAACCTGTCGCACTGCCAGGAGGCCTGCTGGATCGCTCCTAAAGGATTGGCCGCCAAACTTCATTCAAAAAACTCACAATTTAATGTTTCTCTATAGTTTTGCTGAAACTAAAGTTAAAAATGAAACTTTATTAAACCGCCTAGCTATTTTCCACTCGTCCCCTCCCACTCGGCGTGCATTTGATCTAACTTGTTTTAATATTTCCAATAAAATCTCAATTTTTCTCTGGCTGCTTCGAGCCGCCCATCTGTTTTTCTTTTAGGAAAGGCAAAATAAATTGAATGCGTTGGCAGAGGAAGGAAATACTTTCTGACTGAGTTTATTTACACAATGTATTCCTTAAAAAAACGTACATATTCCAGATCGGTTTATTTCAACATTTAATTGAAATGATCTAGAATGAGTGTGATTTAGTGATGACACTAAAGTGATTTGTGTGTAAGGGCTTCAGTGGGTGGCCTCAAAGCTTCAGCTGTGTTATGATATTGGTGCATTCAATGACTTATGAGTGTGTGGCATTATGTCTGACATCTTCTTTCACTTTCATACTGTATTAGCTGAAACCAGCAGGGATTATGTCACTCAAATAAAAGTGCACCAAGGCCAATAATTTTAAAAGATTTCAAATGAAATTTGAATTAATTTAAAAAACATGCAAAAGTCTTGAGTTTGTTGTTCTTCAGTTAAGAGAAAAAGGGCTTTGAGTTGAATAAAAAGCATAGATTATCTCCATTATGTTGTTATCTGTGTTGATTTAGAGTAAAGCTTTAGAAAGCAGGCATGTTCCAGCTTGGAAAGAGTCCCACTAATGGTTCTTAAACTGTCTGTCTGGTTTTAGCTGCAGGGAGGAGCTTCGGCCACCTGATCTTCTCACACCTTCCCTTTTTTCTTCCCCTTCAAACAACATGTTGAGCCTGCTATTTTCTTTTTTTCTCTCCCAGGGAACACTTCTAGTAACAAATCTAGTAATGTGACACCAGGCCGGCACGCTGCCCGCCGCTCAATGTTTGCAATTTCCATCACTTCTGCGTGTCTAGAACTTGGCAGACACTTTATGAGCGCTTATTATATTTAGCTGGGAAGCTCCGTGTATCTCTGCGGCCTTCTGACCTCTGTCTGGTAGATTTCCACTCTGACCGCACCACAAATGACAAACTCGTACTAAAACCACAAATATGCCCTACATCTTGTTTGTTTTATTCTAGTCATTTGCAAGGCTTTGTGTTGTGCGTCATTTCGTGTGGAGGATTAGCAGTTACCCCTGATGGGAATTTACCCAACTAAGATGTTAAACTCTGTTTCTCTCACTCCAGGTGTGTATGGATGGGGCTTGACCCCTCTAAACCCAGGTAAGAATGTGTTTTTATTGATTTTTTATTTAATTTGTTCATGGGGATTGTAGACGAAGGCACCAGGTTTCTGTTGTTATGCTGAAGGAAGTAAAAAAGTGGGAGATATGGGGTTAATTTACGTCAGTAACAACATATGAGTAAGATGTTTGAACTTGTAAGTGAACTTTGCAAAAATACAAGTAAAAATTTACCAGTAAGAATTCACATTTTTTGTCAAAAACCTTAATTTCTCCATATAATCCCACATTTGTGAGTACGAAACCCAGATTTCTGGTTATAATCCCATATTTCTCATTCAAATTCGTCATTTAACAGTAATGATCACAATTGTAGGAGTATATCGCTATATTTCAAAATTTCGCATTATAACCCAAAATTTCTAGTCATAATAATCCCATTTTTAGGAGAATAAATCCATACTTCTCATAACTATCCCTTATTTATGAGTACAAATCCAAATTTCTTGTTATCCCACATTTACAAGTATGGTTCCCACATTTATGAGTAGGAATTCACATTTTTGTCAAAAACCTTAATTACTCTTTATAATCTCACATTTGAGTACAAAACCCAAATTTCTTGTTATAATCCCAAATTTTCCGTTCAGATCCGTCATTTATGAATACTGATTCCAAATGTATGTACGAGTATGAATCCACGTTTCTTGTTTTCCCAGATTTCTCATCATAATTCCAAATTTCTCATTATTACCCTAAATGTCTAGTTAAAATAATCCCATATTTAAGATCTACTTTCCAAATTTCTCATTATAATCCCTCATTTACGAGTACGAATCCAAAATTTCTTGTTATTCCACATTTATGAGTAGGTATTAAATTTGTTATTATAAACGTTTATTTCTATGAAAAAACAAATTTGTTGTTTTAATCCCAATTTCTCTTTAAAATCCATAATTTACAATTACTGATCACCAATTTATGAGTATGAATTCACGTCTGTCATTATAATCCCAGATTGCTCAACATACTCCCAAATTTCTCGTCATAACCCAAAATTTCTAGTTAAAATAATCCCGCATTTAAAAGTATGAAACCACGTTTTTGATCCCAATCCCAAATTTCTCCTTATAATTCCAAATTTTCCAACTCAAAATCAAAAGTTTAGGAGAATAAATCTGTACTTCTCATTACTATCCCTTATTTATGAGTACAAATCCAAATTTCTTGTTATCCCACATTTACAAGCATGGTTCCCACATTTATGAGTAGGAATTCACATTTTTGTCAAAAACCTGAATTACTCTTTATAATCCCACATTTATGAGTACAAAACACACATTTCTTGTTATAATCCCAAATTTCTCGTTCAGATCCGTCAATTATGAGTACTGATTAGATATGTATGAGTATGAATCTACGGATAATCCCAGATTTCTCATTTTAATTCCAAATTTTCTCATTATTACCCTAAATGTCTAGTTAAAATAATCCCATGTTTAAGAGTATGAATCCACATTTCAAATTTCTCATTATAATCCCTCGTTTATGAGTACAAATCCAAAATTTCTTGTTATCCCACATTTACGAGTAGGTATTCAATTTTTTTTATTATAAATGTTTATTTCTAATTAGAATCCCACAATAACAAGTATGAAAAAACAAATTTGTTGTTTTAATCCCAATTTCTCTTTCAAATCCATAATTTACAGTTACTGATCACCAATTTATGAGTATGAATCCACGTTTAATCTCAGATTTCTCAACATACTCCCAAATTTCTGGTCATAACCCAAAATGTCTAGTTAAAATAATCCCTCATTTAAAAGTATGAATCCACGTTTCTCATCCCAATTCCAAATTTCTCATTATAATTCCAAATTTTCGAACACAAAATCAAAATTCTTTGCTATAACTCCAATTTTCTCGTTCATCTCCCACATTATAACTAAAAAATAACTGCTGGTGAAACTGTTACCCTATTTACCAGTTTTCGGCGTTATTGCACCAAAAGGTTCCCGAACCTTCTTTAAAGAAGAGGAGGAATACAAAAAAAGTTAAACATTCAACTGCATATGCGTTGAAAACCTTCCAGCGAAGATTCAACGTACGCTGGATGGACAAAAGGACAAAAAAACATTTAGTTTAAAAGTTTGTGGCAAATAACCTTCAGGTGCATTACTGCCACCAACTGGTTTGGAGTGTAATTGATTCATTATGGGTCATTAATTCATACTCAGAAATGTGTGTTTTGTATTTTTGCAAAGTTGCAACTTTTATTCGTAACTTCTAAACTATAATTCTCACAGATAAAACATCTGATCTCACATATATACGTGTTTGTTAACCACAACAATCAAACACAAAACTTAAACTAATGTATTTAAACAGCTTTTATTGAGTGTTTGCTTACCCAGAGTGAAATTCCAAACGTCTGTCTTCATCTCTCCCATCAGTCCAAACTGCGAACCCTTACATAGAGATCATCGAGCAGCCCAAGCAGAGAGGGATGAGGTTTCGGTATAAATGCGAAGGCCGCTCGGCCGGCAGCATTCCAGGAGAGAAGAGCAACGACACCACTAAGACCTACCCGGCCATCAAGGTTGGTCAAACGCTCGCCGTCTTTCTTTCATTAATCGAACACATCACAGAACACGCACCAGTATGTCAATCTACCCAGTGGGGAATTGGTGAAATCCCAGTCACTTTGAATTAGTCCTCTGTTTGGTGTGTAGTAACCATGAAAACGTACATTTTAAGCCGCATGTCTAGCCAAGCGTAAGGTTTTCCTGGGACGCAGCTCTAGTCCCGCCCACTGAGCTAATAGGCCAGGATCGGTTTGAAATATTTCATGATGAATCTGCTGCACGAAAACCATGAACTCAATAAAAAAACAGGGTTCGTACGGGTGCTGGAAATCCTTGAAAATGCTTGAATTTTGACGTTGTGTTTTCAAAGTTTGAAAAGTGCTTATATTTTGGATGAAATGCTTGAAAATGCTTGAAATTGTAACTATTTCTTTCGCAACAAATACCTATGTAACTGAATCATGTGTTTATTAAATGGAGAAATAAAATGTTGGAGAGCCCGAAAATGAAACCTGCTCGCTTATATGTGACTGCGATCTGCCAGTCTATTTCCATGTGTGACTCCGCCCCCATGAAACCACTACTGCACCATGCCGGGAGGTTGTCGTTTCAATGAACGTTGGCTGGAAGATGAAAAATACAAATTATGGATTAAACGGGGACAAACCCCACGAGTTTCCCCTTGTAAAGTCTGCAAAAAAGATGTGCAGCTTTTCGCAATGAGCGAGTCTGCGCTCTCAAGTCACATGAAGGGTAAATCATAGTGACTGAGAGTACGGTGTGATAATGTAATGTTAGTATTGCAGTGTTTCCCGCAGCACTATCGCAGTAAACTCATGCTACCACCTCGCCAACGCTAAACCCCCCCCCCCCCCAAAAAAAAAAAACGAAGTTTTAATTCATTGCCAGGTCTAGACCTTAAAACAGCATTGATAACGCTACGGCTGATAATACTGAATTCCGACACCCTGGTTGGTTATATTACTACGCCATGGCAGAGGAGTAATTTTCTTTGATCATCCGAGGAGACGTGTGGGGGGAAAAAAATTCATTTCGACCCCCTCCCCCCCCCGGCCGTCATCCGCGCAAAACTGGTTCCGTAAGGTGCTGGAAAAAGTTTTAAAATGGATCTTGAAAGTGCTTGAAAAGTGCTTGATTTTGACTTTGGAAAAGGTGTACGAACCCTGAAAAATGGCTATTATTATTATTATTTAATGTCATAAATTAAAATGTATATATTGATTGATTGCAATTTGAAATATTACAATTTGAATTTCATTGTTTCAATGAACATTTTAACTTATTTGATAAAATTTGATTCACTTCAGGTGGGCTTTAAAGGTATAGTGGAGGATTTTCGCGAATTTTTGAAAAGTCTACCCTCTCCACCTTTAAAAAAAAAAAAAAAAAATCATACGCACAACCCTTTACTCACTAACGAGAGAGAACACCTAATAAACGCGTGCGAGAGCCCGTTTCTCCTTGTGCACGCTCTGTTTAAAAGTTGCTGCTTGTATCGCTCAAACAAGCTTACT
Organism: Cyprinodon tularosa; assembly: GCF_016077235.1. NCBI lineage: Eukaryota > Metazoa > Chordata > Actinopteri > Cyprinodontiformes > Cyprinodontidae > Cyprinodon > Cyprinodon tularosa. The sequence continues at coordinate 2,852,584 of NW_024039452.1, read as the reverse complement.
TGCAACTTTTCCTCTGTCAGACTCGCCTTCAGTAAGGCTACGTTCACACTGCAGCCTGAAGTGACCCAATTCCGATTTTTTTGCCCATATGTGACCTGTATCTGATCTTTTTATGACAGTCTGAACGACACATATTGGATTTTTTCAAATGCGACCCAGGCCACTTGGATATGTGGTCCTGAATCCGATACGTATCTGATCTTTTCAAATGCGACCTGTGTCTGTACGGCCAGGTCGCATTCATCCGACCTACACGTCATTGATACTTGACAAATGTTACTAAACGTTACTAATCTGCGTCCTACTAAGCGGAGGCGGGAAAAACTAACAACCATGGCGGAAGATAACACAGAGAGCAGTATATGGAGAGAAAGTGAGGTTGCTGACTTAATTCATATTTGGAAAGATAGCTCGATTCAGACCAAACTCGAAGGGTCTTACCGGAACCGGGGGAGGGTCTTTCTTTTTGATCTTCTTAAAAAGATTTCGTTCGTAATGTGCCTGCTCCTGTTGGAGAAGAACTTAAAGAACGCAATATACGCTGCGGTATTACGAGTCATGTTTACTTCCGCAAACACTGAGGACGCTTGCTACATGTGACGTCATCGCGTCCTCGAGTGCGCATGCGGGACACTTCGGTAGATCACATACAAGTCGCATATACTTGGAAGTGTGAACGGACACGCAAAAAAATCCGATTTCACAAAAAAATCGGAATTGAGCATTAAGGCCTGCAGTGTGAACGTAGCCTAAGTGACAATGGGGACGATCATGTAGGACTTAAACACATCACCAGAATGATTGACGATTAGGAGGACCACTTATTTTGATGATACACTCGGAAAAAGAACATCCTCCACTATAGATATTATAACTATACATAGTAAAGTGCTAAATTTGAAACCCAAAGCAGTATAATAAAAAAGAGGTCATAGAACATGGGAGCTTCATGATGTTTGACAAAAAACAAACATGTCAGGAATAAGAGGAACAACCAGTGAAGTGTTTGGTTTAAAAAATGGAGGAAGTTTCAAGGAAGACGTGATGCAAAACAAACACTGGAAATGTCTCAATTTTCAGCATCACTGACGGTTTGATAAAGTGTTTTTATGCAAATTGAAACCAATTAATTGGTGAGATTCCAGCTGGGTAATCAGGAGATCAGATTAGATGCTCGTCAGGAAACCATGAAATTCCAAAGTTAAGCTGTGTTAGCTTAACGGAATTTAGTAGGAAGTAATTATTGATGGGGATGTCTTAAGCTAGTAAACCACAGTGCAATGTCCCTATTTTAAAACCGCCCATATTTGGACTAAAGAGGGCGAGCTGTGCTGCTCAGAGACATATCAGCATGCAGATCAGTGTTTCATTTCGGAGTTTTACGTCTCCTCGCAAAATTCATACCTTTTGATTTCTTTCCCTTCCCCAACAAATATCTCTTTTCAGGTTTCTTAAAATGTTGATGTTTTAAGCTCCAACCCTCATCTTTGACCCCATGTATTAAACCTTAAAGCCCACAGCATCATGCTGCCACCTAAGGCTTGGTGATATGACTCAGACAACCTCATCTGTTTTTATTTATTTTTTTCTACTTTTAATTTCTCCAATTTAATAAGAAATTGGATTAAATGACACATTATTTAAAAGAAATAAAAAACATTAGCTCTTATTCTTTGTTTTTTTACTTACATTTAAAGGACAACGAAATGAAAGCTGCGAAGTGATGAGTATACAGGTGCTGGTCATAAAATTAGAATATCATGAAAAAGTAGATTGATTTCAGTAATTCCATTTAAAAAGTGAAACTTGTATATTATATTCATACATTACATACAAACTCATATATTTCAGATGTTTATTTTGTTTAATTTTGATGATTACAAATGACAACAAATGAAAATCTCAAATTCATCATATCAGAAAATTAGAATATTACTGAAGACCAATAAAAACAAAGGATTTATAGAAATGTTGGCCAACTGAAAAGTATGAACATGAAAAGTATGAGCATGTACAGCACTCAGTATTTAGTTGGGCCTCCTTTGGCCTGTATTACTGCAGCAATGCGGCGTGGCATGGAGTCGATCAGTCTGTGGCACTGCTCAGGTGTTATGATAGCCCAGGTTGCTCTAATAGTGGCTTTTAGCTCTTCTGAATTGTTGGGTCTGGTGTATTGCATCTTCTTCTTCACAATACCCCATAGATTTTCTATGGGGTTAAGGTCAGGAGAGTTTGCTGGCCAATTAAGAACAGGGATACCATGGTCCTTCAACCAGGTACTGGTAGCTTTGGCACTGTGTGCAGGTGCCAAGTCCTGTTGGAAAATGAAATCTGCATCTCCAAAAAGTTGGTCAGCTGCAGGAAGCATGAAGTGCTCTAAAACTTCCTGGTATGTGGCTGCGTTGACCCTGGACCTCAGAAAACACAATGGACCAACACCAGCAGATGACATGGCACCCCAAACCATCACTGACTGTGGAAACTTTACACTGGACTTCAAGCAACGTGGATGAAGTGCCTCTCTTCTTTTCCTCCAGACTCTGGGACCTTGATTTCCAAAGGAAATGCAAAATTTACTTTCATCAGAGAACATGACTTTGGACCACTCACCAGCAGTCCAGTCCTGTTTCTCTTTAGCCCAGGCAAGACGCTTCTGACGCTGTCTGTGGTTCAAGAGTGGCTTGACACAAGGAATGCGACAGCAGAAACCCATGTCTTTCATACGTCTGTGTGTGGTGGTTCTTGAAGCACTCACTCCAGCTGCAGTCCACTCTTTGTGAATCTCCCCCACATTTTTGAATGGGTTTTGTTTCACAATCCTCTCCAGGGTGCGGTTATCTCTCTTGCTTGTACACTTTTTTCGACCACATCTTTTCCTTCCCTTCGCCTCTCTATTAATGTGCTTGGACACTGAGCTCTGTGAACAGCCAGCCTCTTTAGCGATGACCTTTTGTGTCTTGCCCTCCTTGTGCAAGGTGTCGATGGTCGTCTTTTGGACAACTGTCAAGTCAGCAGTCTTCCCCATGATTGTGTAGCCTATAGAACTAGACTGAAAGACCATTTAAAGGCTTTTGCAGGTGGTTTGAGTTAATTAGCTGATTAGAGTGTGGCACCAGGGGCCATCAATTTTGAACCTTTTCACAATATTCTAATTTTCTGATATGATGAATTTGAGATTTTCATTTGTTGTCATTTGTAATCATCAAAATTAAACAAAATAAACTTCTGAAATATATGAGTTTGTATGTAATGTATGAATATAATATACAAGTTTCACTTTTTAAATGGAATTACTGAAATCAATCTACTTTTTCATGATATTCTAATTTTATGACCAGCACCTGTATATCTAAGAACTTAGGCTACGTTCACACTGCAGGCCTTAATGCTCAATTCCGATTTTTTTGTGAAATCGGATTTTTTTGCATGTCCGTTCACACTTCCAAGTATATGCGACTTGTATGTGATCTACTGTGTGAACTGAAAGCGTTCAACCGAAGTGTCCCGCATGCGCACTCGAGGACGCGATGACGTCACATGTAGCAAGCGTCCTCAGTGTTTGCGGAAGTAAACATGACTCGTAATACCGCAGCGTATATTGCGTTCTTTAAGTTCTTCTCCAACAGGAGCAGGCACATTACGAACGAAATCTTTTTAAGAAGATCAAAAAGAAAGAGAGCCAGATTTCTTGCAATGGCGTTTTGTGGGGCAGTAATAGCAACGTCCGTACAGAGCTCTCACTGAGCTCTCTATTGACTGCTCTCTGTGTTATCTTCCGCCATGGTTGTTAGTTTTCCCCACCTCCGCTTAGTAGGACGCAGATTAGTAACGTTTAGTAACATTTGTCAAGTATCAATGACGTGTAGGTCGGATGAATGCGACCTGGCCGTACAGACAGAGGTCGCATTTGAAAAGATCAGATACGTATCGGATTCAGGACCACATATCCAAGTGGCCTGGGTCGCATTTGAAAAAATCCAATATGTGTCGTTCAGACTGTCATAAAAAGATCAGATACAGGTCACATATGGACAAAAAAATCGGAATTGGGTCACTTCAGGCTGCAGTGTGAACGTAGCCAAAGTGTTGAACTGATGTTACTCTGAAAATCCAGATTATCCAAAAAAAAAAGGACGAAGAAAATGTTATGAAGAGTATTTTGTGGATTAACTGCCCAGCCCCACCGCCACCACCGTGCTTTACCCTGGGGTGGTGTGTTCAGGCTAATCTTTTTTGTTTTTTTACTATTATTGGTGGATGACGTGAGCATTTTTTTAATTTTATCACAGAAGGTTGAGATGTTTATTCTCCTCTTTAGAAAGGCAGCATTATGCTACGTTCACACTGGCAGAAGCAGCGAGTTTACATGCAAAGTCAATGGTTGACGCGCGTCAAGGCGCAGCAAAATGTCCCGCATCGCGTCTGAGCAGCTGAAGCAGCGCGTCGGGAGCGTTTAAGCATCTGACGCGCCGCAAACGCGCTGCTGCTCGAGATGGAAAAATTTTACTTTTGCTGCTCGACGCGCCGCGTCAACCAATCAGGGAGAGAGACACATTGCTGATGACACAGAGCGCTGTGATCACTCCTCTGAAACGCATAAATTAACCTAAAATGCAGAAATCTGCCGGCAGAATATGTTCGCTTTTATTATCCTGCTGCCTGCAGTTTAGATTATTTAGATGGAAAAACACCTTCCAGCCGCCGCGGTGAACCGCGAGGAGGCGACCCAGCCAGAGGCTAATGTTGAAGGGATTCCTACTGTCGGCGCACCGCTGGTATGTGAGCGGCTCCGACAGAAATAATATTAGAAGGCAGGATGATAATCTGAATGAACTGACTGCAATGATGAAGTTTTCAGGTGGATTTTCTCACTTAAAAACATATTAAAACTACTTTATTCCCACTGATCACAGCAAATATAGCTGCAAGGCAGAGAAAGGATAGAGTAGCTCCGCCCAACGCGCCAGAGCAGCGAAGCTGCTTCAGCCGCGCGTCAGAACTAAACTGGTACAAGCAGCAAAAATGAAGCAGCAGACGCGATTTTGCTGCTCTTGCTGCGTCCGGTGTGAACGTAGCATTAATATTAACTCACCTGCTGCAAATGAATGATCTAGGATCCTATTGGAGGAAGTTGGTTCTGTAGATGCTCCGTACTGGGAAACTTGTCGGGAAAACTGGAGCTTCTTAACTCCGATAATATTTTTTATTTGCTTTATTTCTCCATTTAATTGTTCAGCATTTGGTATCGGATTTTTGATTCAGCGCTTTATTCTAATTTAGTTTTTGCTTCCTGATGACAGCCTCAGAAATGGGAGCAGGTCTGTTGTAGCGGCGCTGGAGGAAGCGCCTGTCTCTACTCGCTGTTTAACAAAGTTTATTTGGTTTTATCTGGATATTGGTGGCGTGGTTTTTCCCTCTCAGAGCCGATGCTTAATAGCCAATCAGAGGAGATTCTCTGACCTGCGGTTCTTACAGTTTGCTGCTTCGCTCTCAGCTGAAGCTAAAGGAGGGCTCGGTTCTGACTTTGATGGCTTTTATTTTTTTATTTTTGGGATTTAAAAGCATTTGCTTAAATTGAGAATGGGTGCTTTAACAGAATAAATGCACCAATTTACAAAGACGAGATTAGGGGTAACTGTAGAGGTAGGTTTTTGTTTAAGCTGTGTATCCAAATAGCATTGTGGGTAAAAAATAAATGACAACATTTAGAAACCCCGTTCCAAAAGGATAAAATCAGATACCGTCAGTTTAAGTGTGTAAATGTAAACCCTGCTTTTTTCTTTTTTTCCCCCCACCCATGTCATTGTAGCTCCGCCTCCTTCTGTTTGTCTAACACAAGCCTTCTGCACAAGCCTGTCACTACCTGATCCATCCCTGAAGCACAATCCGTACCATCAGCTCATTTGTGCATGTGCAACCAGTTATACATCGCCATATATATAATGCAATTATGGTCCTAAAAGTACTTATTTCTATCCTTAGAGGAAAATTCCGGTTTTTAACACTTTTAGCCCCTTTTCTGTAGTGTCCAGGATGAAATCGAATGATCGACACCAAAATTTTGACGATTGGTCCTATCTCGGCTATTTGGCTCATGCAGAATCCCCCCCTGGCTGCTTCAGAATGGCTTCCATAGAGCATGTCAGATAATGTCCTTAAAACAACCTTAAACGTTCTTTTTTTAAAATATGCTACTCACCGGGTCGTCAGCGCTGTTCAATGACGTTCAAAAACAAGTTTCGTAAAGAAAAAACGTTCCTGTAGTGTTTTATTTAGCATTTTGTAAATCCCATTGAGTTCTGTTGGAATAGTCAATATTCCCCTGCCACCGGAAACGGAAATGGGGCCTGTTTACGCTTAGTTGTAGTCTTTTCGCAAGGCCCAAGTGTTTCTGCTTCACTCTGTGTACTCCGACGTCGAGGTGCTAACGTCTCTGTTAAACACTTTAAAAAACTCTGAAAATGGAATACGAAAGGTGGATTCTTGAGGAGGACATATTGGACTTTGAGTTTGACGGTAGAGGATACCGTTTTGAACCGGAATATACTGAGGAGGAGTATATAGAGACATTGTCGCCAACTAGTGGTCTGGAGTGTGCAACGCTTCAGATTCGAACGGGAAGCGGAAGTTTATAAGCGGTTGTGATGTATCGGAAAAAATAGTTCTGGGATTTACAAAATGCTAAATAAAACAAGACAGGAACGGTTTTTCTTCACGAAACTTTTTTTGGAACGTCATTGAACAGCGCTGACGACCCGGTGAGTAGCATATTTTAAAAAAAGAATGTTTAAGGTTGTTTTAAGGACATTATCGGACATGCACTATGGAAGCCATTCTGAAGCAGCCAGGGGGGGGTTCTGCATGAGCCAAATAGCAGAAACAGGACCAATCGTCAAAATTTTGGTGTCGATCATTCGATTTCATCCTGGACACTACAGAAAAGGGGCTAAAAGTGTTAAAAACTGGAATTTTCCTTTAAGTCAGTAAAGAATGCTGTTACGAATCTTTAAAAAAATAGTCTTTTCTGAGACAATTTAAAGATTTTTACATTTTATCACTTAAACTGCTTCTCTGACGTCGTCATCGAACACGCTCAGAGCAGTCTGGCAAAATATGAATAAACTAGGGCAGAAACGATCGAATTAAACAATTATTAAAATATTTGTCAACTAATTTAGTAATCGAATAATCGTTAAATGGAGTATAGAGACTTTAAAACATGCCTTTAGCTGACAGAGCAACCCGCTAAGAGCAGTAATTATGTCGAAATTGTAACAAAAAAAAAAAATAATAATAAATATATATATATAACATCTAAAACAGCTTTCTGATGTATCAGGAAAAAAAAAAAAAAAGAAAGAAAAAAATTGGTCCCACACACTAATTTAAATCCATTAATTCTCCCCGTTTGTCTGACAGGTTCACAACTACAGCGGCCCCCTCCGGGTCCGCATCTCGCTTGTGACAAAGAACCCGCCGTACAAGCCCCACCCCCACGAGCTGGTCGGGAAAGACTGCAAACATGGCTACTATGAGGCCGACCTGCAGGAGAGACGCATTCACAGGTGAGTGTTTGTGGGTCGGAGATTAAATCACCAAGCTTTTTTATGTGCCGCTTTCAAAGCGAAAACCAAAGCAAAAGACAAGAAAAACCGGCTTCTTTTGACTCACAGAATATACCTGCAGATAAAGAACAAGAAATACAGTCGCTTATAAATCAGTGCGACTGAAATTAGTTGCAGATCCTGCAGGAAAAAGAGGCGATTTATCCAAATCCTTCTTTATCTGTAGAGGTTTCATCTACCGCCTCGCTGAAACTGCTGGATGGTGATAAGTAAATCATTAACTGGACCCGTTCTGACCTGTTGAACTTCCTCCCAATGCTCAGATTTATTTATCTCTTTTAAAGGGACGTTTTTCAGGAAATATTCTGGCCAAAGCAGGAGGCGGCCCTCTTTCACGTGTTCAAAACAATCAAAAAACTAAAGCTGAGTCATGATTAACAGTTGACTGTTTGATGCCTTCTGTTGCATAACTGAACTGGTCCTACTAGTGAGAGGGAGCTTTGTTTGTCTGGTCTAAAACCAGACTGAAGAAATGTCCTGGCTGTCAACATTGTGACGTGGTGTTAGTAAACCTGCAGGGTACATTAGTCATTTGTTTTTGATTTAGATTAAGTTGAAAGTATGCTGGATTAAAAGAAGTCAAGCCTTTAGCTTTAAGGGGAATTTTAATTAGGTCTACCTGGAAATGAAACATACGGAAGAGGATTAGGGCCACTGCAAAAATGTAATTAAAAAAATTTAATGTTTTATTTCAATATGATATAGGAAAAAGTCAGAATTCTGACTTTTTTCTCAGAATTCTGACTTTCTTTCCTCAGAATTCTGACTTTAATCTTACAAATCTGACTTTAGTCCCGCAATCCGGACTTTAATCTCAAAATTCTGACCATGAAGGAAGAGATCGTAGTACGGAAGAGGATTAGGGCCACTGAAAAAAATTGAAAGTTAACTTATTTTTGAATTTTATTTCAGTATAATAAGGGGGAAAAAATTAGAATTCTGAGATTTAAGTCAGAATTCTGACTTTTTAAAAATTAAAAATTCTTCTCTATAAAATCTTAAGAAATTATTTTCCATTAGTATGGAACAAAATACGGTTAAATATTTAAAATGTTTTCCTTCGGTATTGTTATTTATAGAAGACTTTATTCTCAGATTTCTGACTTTAATCTCAGAATTCTGATTTTATTTTCAGAATTCTGACTTTATTCTTACAAATCTGACTTTAGTCCCGCAATCCGGACTTTAATCTCAAAATTCTGACCGTGAAGGAAGAGATTGTAGTATGGAAGAGGATTAGGGCCACTGAAAAAAATTTAAAGTTCACTGATTTTTGAATTTTATTTCAGTATAATGAGGGAAAAAAATTCAGAATTCTGACTTTTTAAAAATTTAAAATTCTTCCCTATCTTAAAAGACGTAATTTTCCATTAGTAGGGAACAAAATACAGTTAATATTTAAAATGTTTTCCTTCTGTATTGTTATTTCTAAAACAAAAAACTTCTAAATAAACATATTCTTCATGTATTGTTAGTAAAGATTGAAAAACCAGTTTAATTCTACCAAGACGTTTGCTTCTAGGAAATGACACGGGGAGCTCCGGAAAGATAGGGAAGTTTACAGGGATATATTTTATGAAAAGATCTTTTTAGTTGCTGGTTAACTTAACTTTTTTATAAACGTGAAGAAGAATTAATGCTCTTCTTGGTAATCAGCATTCAAAGCCTCCCTGTAATGGTTTCCTCTGGTGGGTTTTGACCTCATCCTGATAAACTCCAAGTCTGTGAAGGTTGAAAGGTCTCATTGCCCTTAGATCCCATTCCAGTCCAACTCCTTTAATATAATTTCCAGTTAGACTGTGCAAAAAAAAGAAAAAAAAAACACAAGTGTGGTGTTCATCTAAGACTTGATCTGCTAAAGAGTTCATTTGAGTTTATCTGACATGTACATTTACATACATTTAAAGCTTTTATTATGTGCAGGTGAGACCAGTTTTGCATGAAAATTAATCCTAATCAGTTTTAATAGTGTCGCCTTCCGGGAACCAAACCTGTCATGTTTGCTTGTTCAGTTTTCAGAACCTGGGCATCCAGTGTGTGAAGAAGAAGGATGTAAATGAGGCCATCACTTGTAGACTGCAGACCAACAACAATCCATTCAAAAGTAAGTGATCTTTTTAGAAATGTTAGAAAGATTAGTACTTTTTCTATTTATTTCTGTTGAAAGTAAATCTCATTAGGTTTGTAACTTTACTTAACAGGAAGTCTAGTCTGACTGCTGTACTGAGCCATTACCCTCCACACCCTTTCCTTTCTCTGTTTTGATTGCAGTTCCTGAGCCCAAGGTGTGGGAGGAAGAGTTTGATCTGAATTCTGTGCGGCTTTGCTTCCAGGCCTCCTTCTCCCTGCCCACCGGGGAGCGATTTTCTCTGGAGCCTGTGGTCTCGCAGCCCATCTTTGACAATAGTGAGTTGGAAAAAGTGTGCCGCTTTTGGCAGATCAAAGCATAAAAAAAGATTTATGGGTAGGATGAAGGAGCTGTTACTCTTGAATTTACATGTAAATGTTGCTTCTGTCCAGAATTGTTCAAATGTTTGGGATTAGGTCCAGTTTTAACTGTGCTACGCCCATAAAAATATTAAATAGCTTATAGTGAACATATCCTGCAGAAGTAAAACTTTTTCTTTGTTAATTTGCTTTACAACCTACAACTATTTATTTTATAAAATGTTTATTCTATTGCCATCGGCTGGCTAACTTATATGGTTAAAAAATAGTAGGGATGCACGGTATAATCGGCCCCCTATCGGTATCGGCCTTAAAACTGAATATCGGACATCGGCCACCCCACCGATATTTAACCTGATATTTGATCAGCTTCTGAGTTTCTAAAGTCTAAAAAACAAAAACAAAATACTACTTGTTCTTCTTCCTCAAAAACTTCTTTTTTACAGACTTAAAAACTTCTAAAGACGAGGGAAAAAATATTGATACATTAAAATATCCCAATATCTTCATATGCTGATATATTGCCATTTAAAAACACCATATAAATCTCTTTTACTAATGAAATATTGCTATATGTCATCGTTATGCTACGAAATCCCCCGAAAATTCAAGAAATTTGGCCATATTTTTATATGTTGATATATTGATGCGGTATCGATCTATTTTACTGACAAAACCTCACAAGAATTTACAAAATATCACAAGAGTTTGTAACAGAATGATGTAATTTCACGAGATTTTGAAAGTAAAATAGATCGATACCGCATTTTTAAAAATCTATTTGATATCAGCATATGAAAATATATTTGAGTATATTATTTTTCAAAGTGTCAGAAATGGATGACAAAACTGCTATTTTCAATGACTACTTATTTTTGTCCAGCTTTAACATCGGTATCGGTTATCGGCTACATGAGTTTTAAAATATCGGCATATCGGATATCGGACAAAATCCCAATATCGTGCATCACTAAAAAATAGTTTAAACCATTAGCTAATGCTACTTGGCTTACATTGACGATGCTTACGTCTAGAATCCAAGATCAACTAAACTGTAGGAGTGTGGAAGATGGTCTGTGGTTGATTTGCAGGTTAAAAGTTGTTTATTACCTTTAGCTCTGTCACACCTTGACGATTTAGTCCAGCGTATGCCTGACGTACGGAAAATATGGCAAAAACGCTGGCGTACGTTGGATAAGTTATGGCTCGTTTTTTATAAGCATACGCAAGTACGTATGCCAGCGTATGCCATACGTGGGGCATAAGTTTCAGGTAAGTTATCTGATCGGTGACATACGTTAAGTGTAAGTCGTACTCATAAGTTGCGCCGTCTAGCTTATCCAATAAGCTTGTGAATAACGTGTGTAACATCAAGAACTTGACTCCATGGCATATCAACGTATCTGACGTGTTCCGGGCGAGCGCTGAACGCGTTTCTAACTTCCAGCTACTGTATAATGGCGTATTGGCAGCGTTTTAGTATAAAGGTAGGGCCCCATAATTTCCGCGATCACTGAATCGCAGATGGAATCGCAGAATTGGCAAATTAACGCGGAATCTAGTGTAAACGCGGAATTTTTACATTTGAAATGAAATTCTGTTTTTTGTGTGGGAGAAGAACGTACGTCTGGGGGAAATGCACACCTTGAGAGCTGTAGTGTTATGGACCGCCGATAGGAGGCGGGAAATGATGCGTAAAGCCGGGCTTACACCATGCGTTTTTTTTTCCCCCTATTCAGGCCGACTTTCCAGTCGTGCAAGAATTTTTCAATCGGGCCGACTTTAAGCCAACTTTCCGCCCCTCGTCAGCAGGTAACGATGGCCGATCAGCCTCTTACGACCACCTCCCTATCAGGAATCGTGAGGTCGGAAGAAAATCAAAGATGTTTGATATTCAGTCGACCATCGTCGACAAATAGCTCAGTGTGCAAACAAGGATTCTTCTTCTTCCTCTGAGATGAAAACACAGAAACATGGCGGCGGTGCGAGTGAAATGGAGTTCTTTCTGTAAAATTGACAGACAGTCGTAGCTACGTTTGCTCAGTCGCTTTGTCCAAATATGTCGCCGCCTTTTCTTTTTAGGGCTTTCAGCACAAAATTGCACAAATTGCCAAAGCAGTGCGTTTCACTCCAGTGAGCTTCCATTTTCCTCTTCTACTCGTTTGGCTTCCAGATAGACGAGTCCAAGTAGCGTCATCTCACTGCAAAGCCGAGTCCGATGTGGTTTCCAGATGTACAGAGTGAGCTGGTAGCTTCAGAGCATCGTGCTGATCATGCAGTGTGAGCTGTGAAGTCACACTGTACGCCGAAACCCTTTGCTTTCATCGTACATTGTCAGCTGTAGCTGGTAGGGGTGTAAATAATAATCGTTTTGTATCGATGCATCGATCCAAAAGCCGACGATCCGATGCATCGACACGTCCGCAAGATAATCGATTCATGTTTTTTTTTCCTCCGGTCTATTTTTATCCATTTGCTCCTGGGCGTAATTCTCCCTCCCGTGCTGCGGTGGCGCTAAACCTATTTTGCCCTCCTACCTCGCTCCCTGGTTATACTCTTACAGCAGTGTGTTGCAGCAAGCTTGACACAGACAGTTTTAAATTATGCTCAGTATTGAAGCGTGGTCTGAGCTACACACTGTGGGTCTAGATACGGCCGAGGCGATGAGGAAGTGGGGACGAGGTTAGTCCGACGACGGAGGGACATGAGGGCCAAAAAGAGCGGAGATCCAGCTGGAAAAAGGGTCACAGCGTTCTCGCGCACCTCGCTCTTCTAGCGGGTCAAACTTCACGAGTTGTTTTCCGCAATTTCGGTCATAAAAACAAAACAAGCCGGCCTCCTGTCTGCTGCACTGTTTGCGGTCAGCTACAATCTGGGAGAGGAGCAGCGGAGCGTCTCTCAAGGGGGCGGTGACGTCGTCACTTCTTCTTTTTTTTTTTTTATGGCGGTTGGCAAACAACTTATAGGTGCATTATCGCCACCTTCCAGAATGGAGTATGGACCAGACAAACTATTATATTCTCCCTAAAATACCCGTTCTTCTTAGAAAATTAAAAATACTACCAAAAACTACATCCCCAGATGACCTTTGAAACAATTCCCTTATATCTAGTTTATTTTTATTCCTGTCTAACTCTCTAAGCAACATCTCTCTTTCCTGAGTATATTTATTACATTCTAAAAAAATATGTTGGACAGTTTCTCTGGAGCCGAGGTATTGCATTGAACTCATTACACTGATATTGTGCAGTATTTTTGCAGTATTTTTTGATGCAACTTTTCTACTTCTGTTATTTGCTGTTGTTTCTAAAGAAAATGCATAACAATATTACAGCTTTCATTGATTTATTTCAAACTTGAAACTTTGTTTAGCCTGTAAGGTGTAAAAACAAAAACAAACCAATTAATCGATTAATCGAATCGAATCGTGGTGTATTCTTGAGTATCGAAAATAATCGAATCGTTGGGTCAGGAAATCGATACTGAATCGAATCGCCATGATGGATGTGATTTACACCCCTAGTAGCTGGGTGCAACAATAAAAAAAAAAAATTGCACCGTGTATGCCCGGCTTAAATGGTCGTATTAACCAAACTCAGCTTGGTTAACTGATCCAAACTTGGTCCGAAATCGACACGGAACGAATTCAGAGGGCTAGTGGAAAAAGGGGCAATATTTGGCTCCCCTTTAATCTAAGTACCGTAAATTCCGGACTATAAGCCGCTACTTTTTTCCCGCTGTTTGAACACTGCGGTCTATAACACAGTGCGGCTAGTGCATGTTTTTTTTTTCATGGCGCGAAAAACAGACCAATAAAATTAAAGAATATTCACAGAGGCCAGTGGGTTCTCAATGCCTGGAGCCGTGTGAAAACATCCAGCATCACCGGCGGGTTTCGGAAGGCTGGGCTGCTGCGGCATGAAGAGGACCGCGAGTGCTCAAGTGAGAGCGACAAGGAAGAAGAGGAAGAAGAAGAAAGTGATTAATGACTTTTCCTGGTCGGCTGCAATGTTCTGTGCGTTGTTCAATCAAAAGTACCGGTATATGCAGCGTTATTTGTGTGTTACCGACACATACATATATTTAAATTACAGGTAGTTTGAAGAAAAAAAAAAAAGCATTCATAATATGTACCGTATTTGTTTGTTTTATCATACGGATTAAATCAAACGTTAAAAAAATGCTCATGTGTAATATCTTTATTTGTAAATATCTCATACAACGTGGGAAACCTGCGGCTTAAAATCCAGTGCTGCTTATAGAAGCACAAAATCGATTTCCTTTCTAAAATTAGAGGGTGCGGCTTGTAATCAGGTGCGCTCTATAGTCCGGAATTTACGGTAATTAATGAGCACTCCATGCAGGAAGGCTAAAAAAGTGTTAGAAATGGATACATGAGCGCAATGTTGGTGTATAGGTTGAGCACTTGACTCATGTATGGAAGCCTTAGACCTCAATGCAGCTTTTTTAAGAGAAAAATGACTGACAGAACTGTTACTCATTTACTAAAGACAAACCTTCACGTGTAAGACCAGTTAAGACTTTGTTGGATTTATTTACTATTTTAGCACAGAAAACTCAATTTGTTTTGTCATGGCTTTATCTATTGGGAGCATCTGTCAGAGATAAACCGTTAACCTCGGTCTGTCGAGGGAATTTATGGCAAACCTTTGCAATGTTCTTCCTTTATCAGATTCAGGTTAAACTTGCTACATGCTGCTTTTTCTTGCTCTATTAAATGCATCATGTGCTGACAGGACAGAACGGGCCACAGAGGCCTCGCCGAGCAGGACGGTTTGGTTTCGTTGAATACAGATGAGCCGCTTGCAGGATAAATGTACCGATGGTGATCTCTATAGACTGAAAATACGGTACAAGATCGTCAAAATGCAACAGAAGAGCTGAAGGGACTGGCCAGTTGATAAACGTGTAGCCGTCTGCAGCCTCAGATACTCTTTGTTCCTCTTCTTATGCTAACTTTTCTCATCAACCCCAAGGTACTTACAAGAATTGATCTTGAGATGAGCCACATCCCTTTTTTTTAACCCTATATTTCCATACATGGAACTCTGATCATTTTCTACTCTTAAGCGGTCACTTAAAATGTTCATATTCTTTTTGCTAAAATGTATTTTTCTTTGTGTCTTCCAGGAGCCCCGAACACGGCCGAGTTAAAGATCTGCAGGGTGAACCGAAACTCTGGGAGCTGCAAAGGGGGGGACGAGATCTTCCTTCTCTGTGACAAAGTGCAAAAAGGTGCCTTTGCTGTCCAGATCACTACACTGGTGCACAGTTTTTTCGCTTGCACTTTCATATTGAATAGTCTATGAATAGAAGTCAGAAGTGACTAAGTCGGTGTGGCTTGTGATGCATCTCCTATTGTGAGGGTGATGTTGTTATCTTCCTTACAGGCAGAATAATTATGAAACGCATATTGTGGTCCGAAAAACTATTCACCGTCTTCGCAGATTTCTTCTGTTAATGTTTTCCCATATTAACGTCTGTTCATAATATACTTGACTAGCACCTTTCTGCCAACATGAAGTAGGCTAAAGGAGACCAGTTTTACATGAGAATTAGACACAAATACTGAAAGATGGAACCGATTTCTTGTACTAATGGTCGTAGCTATTTCACCTGACATTTTCCAGCTTAATGCTGCCAAATTAGACCAAAGAAAAGTTAAATTTTTACATTTAATTTAATTCAGTTTTATTTATATAGCGCCAATTCACAACACGTCATCCCAAGGCACATGCAGATTGATTCAAAGTTTACTATCTAAGGAAAACCAGTTGATTGCATCGACTCATTGACTCAAATGCAATCCCTCACACTAAGCATGCTTGTAGCGACAGTGGGGAGGAAAAACTCTAATGATTCCTGTTTTAAAACAAATGGTATCAGATTGGTGCGCAGGTACGGATACTAGCGTTTCCAGCAGTATCAGAGATATTATCGTAATCGGAACAGCTCTATAAATAAGCAGCGGTTTCTTTGGTGTTGACTGCAAATTAAAAACACATCGGAGTCATTTCACAGACGGCAAAGAACCCAACAACCTACAGCAACACGCCTCTGTCATGTTAGCTTACCGGCTGACCTTTGGTTAGCATTAGCAAACATTTAACTTATCTCTCCTGAAGGAATGCGGAAATTTACTTCTGAGCTCCTTTTGCTTCTTCAGGTTGACATCAGTGCTTAAAAGCTTGACTGATGTTGCCTAGTTTTCTTTTTTTGGTTCACTAAATCAGAGAAATGTAGGTAAAATAACATGATCTGCCAAAGAAATGCATACGTTTGCTCCTGAAATAAAATAATTGGATTTTACTCCCCCTTAAATAAGATAAATGAGTTGTTCATCCATCCATGCTCCTCATTTTGGGCCCGTCTCCAGCAGTCCAAGTTATAAAAAATGAAAGTCTTTTCAAATTGTGTTTTAAAGATCATTTGCTTTAAGCCAGATGGAAATGTTGCTGCTAACGTCCGGCAGATAGAAAAGAAATATATGGAAGTAAATCTGTGTCGCTGGGATTTGAATTAAAAACGCCACTGAAATTTAAATGTTGTATGTTTGTACTGTTTCAGTGTTAAAATATATTCAGAACACATTTTTTAACTTAAAAAAATTCATTGTTATTATTTCTACACAGTTGAAATTTCATTTGTCATTTTCTCTTCAAGCTAAAAATTCACATTACTATTTCAAAGTGATTACATTTTCAGTTTAATTTTTCAGTGTTAAAAAAATCTGCATATAAAAAAATTCAACCTTTCAAAATTCAAAGTCAATATTTTCAGCCTCCTGAGATTCAACTGGCTCTATTTCACCGTCCTAAATTCAGCGTCTAAATTCAGTGTAAAAAGGGAAGAGTTACTTCAGGTCACAGACATTAGTTATATTTGTTATTTTCTCTTCAAGTAAAAAATTCACATTACTATTTCAAAGTTAATATATTTTCAGTACCAGTTTTTTCAGAGTTAAAAAAACCCTGTTATGTTTACTTAGTCACGTGACGTGGCGCTTGTGGCGCTCATACGGAAGGAAAACCAGCATGACGGAGCCGGTCATGCAAGCTAACGCTAACTCAACTACAAAGAAATGAAAGTAATAAACTCACCGTTGAGTTAGCTTGCTTGGAAGGAAAACCAGCATGACGGAGCCGGTCATGCAAGCTAACGCTAAATCAACTACAAAAAAATGAAAGTAATAAACTCACCGTTGAGTTAACGTTAGCTTGCATGACCGGCTCCGTCATGCTGGTTTTCCTTCCAAGCAAGCTAACGCTAACTCAACTGCAGAAAAATGAAAGTAATAAACTCACCGTTGAGTTAGCGTTAGCTTGCTTGGAAGGAAAACCAGCATGACGGAGCCGGTCATGCAAGCTAACGCTAAATCAACTACAAAAAAAGGAAAGTAATAAACTCACCGTTGAGTTAACGTTAGCTTGCATGACCGGCTCCGTCATGCTGGTTTTCCTTCCAAGCAAGCTAACGCTAACTCAACGGTGAGTTTATTACTTTCATTTTTCTGTAGTTGAGTTAGCGTTAGCTTGTATGACCGGCTTCGTCATGCTGGTTTTCCTTCCGTATGAGCGCCACATGCATCACGTCACGTGACTAAGTAAACGTAACGGGGTTTTTTTAACTCTGAAAAAACTGGTACTGAAAATATATTAACTTTGAAATAGTAATGTGAATTTTTTACTTGAAGAGAAAATAACAAATAAAATTTCAACTGTGTAGAAATAATGACAATTAATTTTTTTTTAGGTCAAAAATGTGTTCTGAAAATATTTTAACACTGAAACAGTAAGTACAAACATACATTTAAATTTCAGTGGCATTTTTAATTCAAATCCCAGCGACACAGATTTACTTCCATAGAAATACGTCTTTCCGCCCTCAGAAGACAAGCGAATTCCCTTTGTAAAACTCAATCTAAATAAAATAAATTAATATAAAGATTTGAAATTTTAGGGTAAAAAAAGATAAAATAAAATAAAGCAAAATATCAGTTACTTTTAAAACCCTATTGCATTTTATTTATTTTCCATTTTCCATTAATAAAACATGTTCTTTTTACTTGCAACAATAATGGGACAAATTTTACTCCATAAATCTCGCTTGGTGGTAAAAAATCTCCCGTTAGAGCACTCTTCTGACGCTTCTGACATCCTACCCAGGATGACCCGGATGTGGCCTACAAGTTCCGAGCTTGATATGATTTAGATAAAGAGTCAGATAACGGTTCTTACTCACTGTGACTGAAACAATAAAGTCACATGGCGGAACATCAAGTGTTAAGCGGAGGACCTGAAACAAACTTTCTCTGTAATGCATTGAAGGTTTTGACTGGCTGACCTGTTACCAGTCAAAAGAAATGTTCCAGATCGACTTTCTATCGTCCAAAATAACTTCATGCGGCATCGAGCTGCCGTTAGAGGAAAGAAAACAACAAACAAACCACTAGTTTCAGGTGAAATCATGCTGCATCTGCAGAGTTTTGTTTTTTCCTGTTGCCATGGGTGAAAAACAAAGCAAAGCAGCGACGCCGACTCTGCAGGATTTTTAGTTGCTGTCGTCATCATGAATCCCCTACATTGGTTTAAATTTTGCAGAAATGTTCCATTTTTTTTCAACTACAGAGGTCTACATGTTACAATGTGGTAGATTCACAGAGCCTGGAGCATCATGAGGAATATGCTCCGGGCTATTATGGAATAATGTAATTCATAGAACTATCTGAAAAAGGGAAATAAAAAAAAATAAAAAATTGAGCTTTGAAAAGAATGGAAAAAAATCTAAAGTTGCTCTCAAAAACGTACCTTTTTTTTCCCAAAATATCTTTATTGAAATTTTAACAGTTAAGACAAACCGCTTGAACATTTAACAAAGAATGTCAGTTATAATAGTAGTTTGGTTCAAGTTACAATGAAATACACAACACAGAACAAAAACAACAAAATGTCTCCCACATTCTTAGTTCCAATGTAACCCATCGCATAGTCTACACCTCATCCGTATACTGAAATAATTACTTCAGCAGTGCATGTCCTTTAACAGAATTTTCTTTGGGAACCGCAGTGAGCAGAATCTTCAGTCATTTGCGCCGTCTTCCAAGAAGTTCAGATGTTGGACATACTTAATAAAGGGATTCCATATGGATTCAAACTGATTCTGTTTACCCTTTAATACATATGTAATCTTTTCCAGAGGGAGGGTAGATGCCATCTGTTGCAACCACAGTTTTATAGTCGGTCTATGGGACTTCCCCCAGAAAAACGTACCTTTTTGTTTAATTTTTTCAGTTTAATTTCTTTTTTTTCTTCAAGTTTTCATTTATAGAATCTTCCTTGCTTGCAACAATAATGGAACAAAGTTCACCCCATAAATGTATGCTAACTCAACATTTTATGAACAAAAAAAATCCCATTTATCCAATTTTTGTTGGTTATAAAAAACACCAATTTAAAAATAAAGCTAAAATATTCTTTGTTTGTGATAAACTCTACATTTAAAGTAGTGTGATTACTTTTCTGTGGCGATGTAATGTAGTGGATTCTTTTATGCAGTTTTTTTATTCCTGGTTGCTCTTCTGCAGAGGACATCGAGGTTCGCTTCTTCCAGGACTCGTGGGAGGGGAAGGGCACCTTCTCTCAGGCCGACGTCCACCGGCAGGTGGCCATCGTGTTCCGCACTCCTCCCTATCGCGACACTAACCTCAGCGAGCCCATCAAGGTGAAGATGCAGCTCAGACGGCCCTCGGACCGGGAGGTCAGCGAGCCCATGGACTTCCATTACCTACCTGCCGACCCAGGTAATAGACCGCCTCATTTATTCCAAACAAAGATGATGTGAAACGTATAAAAAGTCTTAACTGCGTCTTATTCCAACCAGATGAATACAGGCTGAGTGAGAAGAGGAAGCGGACGGGCGACATGTTCCAGAGCCTGAAGCTGGGATCCATGTTATCTACCGGTACGTCACCGGGAACGCCTCCCGTTTTTATTTCTGACGGTGTTTACATCCACTCTCCATGGAAGAGGATTAGGGCCACTGAAAAAAAAAAGTAAACTGATTTTTAAATTTTATTTCAGTTTAACATGGGAAAAAAGTCAGAATTCTGAGATTAAAGTCAGAATTCTGACTTTTTTCCTCAGAATTCTGACTTTTTTCCTCAGAATTCTGAAATTAAAGTTAGAATTCTGACTGAATTCTGACAATAAAAGAATTCAGAATTCTGAGAAAAAAGTCAGAATTCTGAGAAAAAAGTCAGAATTCTGAGAAAAAAGTCAGAATTCTGAGAATAAAGTCAGAATTCTGAGAATAAAGTCAGAATTCTGAGAATAAAGTCAGAATTCTGACTTTTTCCACATACTATACTGAAATAAAATAAAAAAAATCAGTTAACTTTTTTTTTTTTTTTCCAGTGGCCCTAATCCTCTTCCGTAACTCTCCACTGACAGCATGTCTCTTTAAATTTTAGTGCCTGTTTCACAAGAGAGGCGGCAGATCAACCAGGCGCGGAGAACAGTCCCCGCTAAGCTGCCCTTAATGAACACACAAGCAGGTGGGTTTTATTCTTAAGTCCTTTAGAAAATTAGCCGTTTGGTCCGCAGCTTGTCCCGCTAGAAGCTAATTAGCATTTTCATTCTGAATGTTTTTCTTATTTTTTCAAAACAATACCAAACATTGAACCAATCAGTCGTTCTTTGGTGTAAATCTAATAGCTTTTTGTTTTTCTAGTAGCTGAGGTGCCCGCCAGCAGCAGTGGGATGAAAACCCAGACACCCTTCTCGTACGGCCAACCGGGCCACCTGTTTTTACCCAAGGCGGAGGCGTCTTCATCCGTCCCTTCAGCGACAAGCCAAACATGGAAGATGATGGACAGTTTGAAGCTGGGCCCTCAGCCCAAACCAAACCCGGCCCCCACCTTCACCATGAGCTCAGCGTCGGGCTCCTCCTCCTCTACCACCACCACCACCTCCTCCACAGCCAACCAGGACTACTCTACGGTTAACCTGTCAGACCTGCACGAGTTCTTCCCCAACATCTCCTCTACCATGGCCCAGGAGTCCGCGGCTCCTCAGGGGGCCCCCTCACAAACCGGGGGCTCCTTCCCCCTGCAGGAGCAGCAGTTTAGAGTGGAGGCCCCACTGGCAGACGACGACATCCCGGAGTTCCCCAGCTTCTCCGACGCCCAGGTCCCCGGCACCCTGGACAGCCTAAACATGGATGATTTTGAGGACCTTCTGAACCCGGCGCCCGCTACGTCCATGCTATCCTCCTCCCACCACGGGGGCCTCTCCGGCTCCGCCCAGAGCAGCGCTGCATCCCAGAACCCCTCCGACTCCGTCAGCAACCCAGGAAGCACCTACATGAATTACCCCAACAGCATCGCTAACCTGCTCCGGAGCGAGGACATGATCGTCTTGGCGTCCAACAACAACCAGCAGCCCACGGTGCTGGACGACTTGGACGTCCTGATGTCTGCCGATGAAGAGCGCCTCATTTCCATTTTTAACAGCGGGAGCCAACCCGGCTTCGTGTCAGGACACCCGACCTAAAGTTTTTCTCTCTTTACAAACCGTTTTTATATCCCAACAGGAAGAGGATGGACTGGAACGAAGAGACAGAGGTAGCAGAAGGTCTCGCTGTGGACAAACATAGAAATACTGTCACCGAATTAAAAACCCCCCATAGAACTGTATTTAGCTTTTGAAAAAAAACGGCATAAGCCTGTATGGGGTTGTCCCAATATCCTTCTCTAATCCTGGTTTAAACAAAATAATACCATGGCATCAATACCGCTTCAATCAAAATTAAGTTCAAATTGGAGATTTGTTTTCCTTTGAATGACCTTAAAATGCGCAGCAACAAGTGGGGGAAGGGACACTCCAGGACTTTCCACCTTTCGGAACTTCGAACCGTGGACGCCAATTGAAGGCGGTAGAGCTTGAAGGTTGTTCTGAACATGTTTATAATGTTTTTAAACCATTCATTGATCAGATCTGCCTTTTTGCTTTGAAGTAAAGAAACGGGCAGATAATTTGACGGATAGAAATCCATCAACGCTTCTATCCAGCGACGAAACGATGACCTGGGCGGATTTCATTATAAGTATTGATTATGTTTGGTGATAATCCAGATTTATGTGCCTAATTTGAACGGAAAGTGGCAGGAAACCAAATGAAGGGCTACATGTAAATAACTCTGTATGCTAACTAAACCGAGGATTTACTCCTCTGCTCATCTGACAGCTGTTTTTGTTTTGTTTTTTTTGTACATGAACACAGACTGTGGTAAAACTCACGTTTCAGACTGTAGCGACACGTTTAGTTCAATGTATAATTCAGTTCTTGTACATATATATTATCAGATGTATCCGATGAATGACTAACTCTGTCTAGATTCCAAAAAGGTTTTTTCTTTTGCAAATAAAAACCACAAACATGTACAGGTGCTGGTCATAAAATTAGAATATCATGAAAAAGTAGATTGATTTCAGTAATTCCATTTAAAAAGTGAAACTTGTATATTATATTCATACATTACATACAAACTCATATATTTCAGATGTTTATTTTGTTTAATTTTGATGATTACAAATGACAACAAATGAAAATCTCAAATTCATCATATCAGAAAATTAGAATATTACTGAAGACCAATAAAAACAAAGGATTTATAGAAATGTTGGCCAACTGAAAAGTATGAACATGAAAAGTATGAGCATGTACAGCACTCAGTATTTAGTTGGGCCTCCTTTGGCCTGTATTACTGCAGCAATGCGGCGTGGCATGGAGTCGATCAGTCTGTGGCACTGCTCAGGTGTTATGATAGCCCAGGTTGCTCTAATAGTGGCTTTTAGCTCTTCTGAATTGTTGGGTCTGGTGTATTGCATCTTCTTCTTCACAATACCCCATAGATTTTCTATGGGGTTAAGGTCAGGAGAGTTTGCTGGCCAATTAAGAACAGGGATACCATGGTCCTTCAACCAGGTACTGGTAGCTTTGGCACTGTGTGCAGGTGCCAAGTCCTGTTGGAAAATGAAATCTGCATCTCCAAAAAGTTGGTCAGCTGCAGGAAGCATGAAGTGCTCTAAAACTTCCTGGTATGTGGCTGCGTTGACCCTGGACCTCAGAAAACACAATGGACCAACACCAGCAGATGACATGGCACCCCAAACCATCACTGACTGTGGAAACTTTACACTGGACTTCAAGCAACGTGGATGAAGTGCCTCTCTTCTTTTCCTCCAGACTCTGGGACCTTGATTTCCAAAGGAAATGCAAAATTTACTTTCATCAGAGAACATGACTTTGGACCACTCACCAGCAGTCCAGTCCTGTTTCTCTTTAGCCCAGGCAAGACGCTTCTGACGCTGTCTGTGGTTCAAGAGTGGCTTGACACAAGGAATGCGACAGCAGAAACCCATGTCTTTCATACGTCTGTGTGTGGTGGTTCTTGAAGCACTCACTCCAGCTGCAGTCCACTCTTTGTGAATCTCCCCCACATTTTTGAATGGGGTTTGTTTCACAATCCTCTCCAGGGTGCGGTTATCTCTCTTGCTTGTACACTTTTTTCGACCACATCTTTTCCTTCCCTTCGCCTCTCTATTAATGTGCTTGGACACTGAGCTCTGTGAACAGCCAGCCTCTTTAGCGATGACCTTTTGTGTCTTGCCCTCCTTGTGCAAGGTGTCGATGGTCGTCTTTTGGACAACTGTCAAGTCAGCAGTCTTCCCCATGATTGTGTAGCCTATAGAACTAGACTGAAAGACCATTTAAAGGCTTTTGCAGGTGGTTTGAGTTAATTAGCTGATTAGAGTGTGGCACCAGGGGCCATCAATTTTGAACCTTTTCACAATATTCTAATTTTCTGATATGATGAATTTGAGATTTTCATTTGTTGTCATTTGTAATCATCAAAATTAAACAAAATAAACATCTGAAATATATGAGTTTGTATGTAATGTATGAATATAATATACAAGTTTCACTTTTTAAATGGAATTACTGAAATCAATCTACTTTTTCATGATATTCTAATTTTATGACCAGCACCTGTATAGAGGAAAAAAACTGTTTTCAAATGCGTGTTTTTATTTGTAAACACTGAACTCTTAAATGTTGGATTTTAAGCTCTCTAAGTTGGTGAAAGTAAACTGAAATTGTGTATTTAAATCCAACCTGAAACCAGACAAAGAAGTCAGAAAATATGCATTAAATGTTTGTTTTAACAGAAAAGAAAAATGATCTGAGATTATATCCCATCAAACGGGTCCAGAAAAGGCCTTTTCTCCTTTATGTGACTTCCAGGTTGGTGACTTTGTTGATGATGTGGGAGCGCCTGGGAACGCACTCCAAGTCAAACTTGCTCTCATAGATGGTGGGGCAGAGCTTCCAGCGGTTGTTCCTGTAGATTCCCAGGTAGGTGTAAACATCTGGCTTATAGGAGAGCTGACATTTGACCCCTGAGGCCCGGATGAAGGAGTCCAGCCCAACAACCTCCCCTTCATCTGTGAAGTCCTGGTTATAGACGCATATCACATGCCTGGGATCACCGTTGGGATCATAGGGACTCACTTTAGCGCTGCGGATTCTGCCATCTAAGGTCGCTCTGGCCACGCACTCCCACGCGTGATCCACTTTGAAGCCGGTGTCCAGGTACATGAGCCACTTCCCGGACAACACCCTGTGGTTGAGGGCCAGCTCCTTCACGGTCTGGAAGGTGACCGGCCGGGAACTCGCCAGCAGCTTCTCCCAGCTCTCCTGGAGGCCCGTCACGTCCTCCGGGTCAGGGGTGTGGTTGGGACCCAGTATGGAGATCCAGCCCACCGGACCCAGGCCGCTCTGCTCGTTACCGAAGCGGTGCACCTGTGATGGTCTGTTGCTCTCCAGCCAGCCGTCAAACTCGGATCTGGGAGTCCTTCTGGCGTCGAACACGATCCAGGGGTCCATGTCCGCTGCCAAGGCCTCGGCGGCGTAGCTGTCTGAGGGGAAGAGGGGCTCTGGCTCGGCTTCCTCCTCCATGGTGCTGCCGGTGAACCAATCCTGCTGGAGAGCAGACAGCTGTTGGTTTTAATTACACCAGGAGCTAAAGCTAACTAGCATCCAGCCTTCCAAACAGAGAGCAGACAGCCGTTGGCTTTAATTACACCAGGAGCTAATGCTAACTAGCATCCAGCCTTCCAAACAGAGAGCAGACAGCCGTTGGCTTTAATTACACCAGAAGCTAATACTTCCTAGCATCCAGCCTTCCAAACAGAGAACAGACAGCTGTTGGTTTTAATTACACCAGGAGCTAATGCTAACTAGGATCCAGCAACGGAAAGCAGACAGCTGTTGGTTTTAATTACACCAGGAGCTAATGCTAACTAGCATCCAGCCTTCCAAATGGAGAGCAGACAGCCGTTGGCTTTAATTACACTAGAAGCTAATGCTAACTTGCATCCAGCCTTCCTAATAAAGAGCAACCAGCAATTGGCTTTAATCACACCAGGAGCTAATGCTAGCTAGCATCCAGCAACGGAAAGCAGACAGCTGCTGGCTTTAATCACACCAGGAGCTAATGCTAACTTGCATCCAGCCTTCCTAATAAAGAGCAACCAGCAATTGGCTTTAATCACACCAGGAGCTAATGCTAGCTAGCATCCAGCAACGGAAAGCAGACAGCTGCTGGCTTTAATCACACCAGGAGCTAATGCTAGCTAGCATCCAGCAACGGAAAGCAGACAGCTGCTGGCTTTAATCACACCAGGAGCTAATGCTAACTAGCATCCAGCCTTCCAAACGGAAAACAGACAGCCGTTGGCTTTAATCACACCAGGAGCTAATGCTAACTAGCATCCAGCCTTCCTAATGAAGAGCAACCAGCCTTTGGCTTTAATCACACCAGGAGCTAATGCTAACTAGCATCCAGCCTTCCTAATGCAGAGTAGACAGCTGTTGGTTTTTAATCACACCAGGAGCTAATGCTAGCTAACATCCAGCCTTCTAAACGTAAGGCAGACAGCTGTTGGCTTTAATTACACCCAGGAGCTACTGCTAACTAGCATCCAGCCTCCAACAACTGGGAGCAGACAGCTGTTGGCTCTAATTACACCAGGAGCTAACTCTAACTAGTATCCAGGCTTCCAAACGGAGAGCAGACATCTGTTGGTTTTAATCACAGCAGGAGCTAATGCTAACTAGCATCCAGCCTTCCAAACGGGGAGCAGACAGCTGTTGGCTTTATTCACACCAGGGGCTAATGCTAACTAGCATCCAGCCTTCTAAACAGGGAGCAGACAGCTGTTGGCTTTATTCACACCAGGGGCTAATGCTAACTAGCATCCAGCCTTCCAAACGGGGAGCGGAAAGCTTTTAGCTTTAATCACACCAGGAGCTAATGCTAACTAGCATCCAGCCTTGCAAACGGAGAGCAGACAGCTGTTGGCTTTAATCACAGCAGGAGCCAATGCTAACTAGCAACCAGCCTTCCTAACGAAGAGCAACCAGCCACTGTCTTTAATCACAGCAGGAGCATGAACGGCTGTGGTTAAAAGTGAAACAAAGTTTACCTCCGCCTTCCTGCTGCAGCTAGCACACGGAGTTAGCCACTTTCACAACTTTTTAACAGTTTTAAAGCCCCAGGCTTCAACGAACGGTAAGAGTTGAACACATCAGGCGTTACTAAATGCACAAACAGAGTGTAGACCAACCAAGCTATGAGACATCGATCTTAAATCATGTGCTGATGCTACCTGTTGTAGCTGCAGTTGTTAGCCAGCGGCTCCTCCACTCAGGCGCTGCTGGTGAAGATGGCCTCTGATTTGGAGTCGTTTATTGCTACAAAGTCATAAATCAAGATCTAAAGTAGTTAGACTAGTCAAACCTGGCCTCAATTATTCTTAAGTGCCTCACTTTTTTCACCCTTATTTTATAAATTTTGTTGTTGTTTTTTGGCAGGAGGTGGAGGTATGATATAAATTGTACTTTTAATAAACCCTCCCAATCTGTTAATGATAGGCTCTGTGTGTGCACCCTCATGCTCTATCTCTCCTAAAAAGAGATCCCTGGGGACAAACTCTTTAAATAACACTTCATAACTTTTGTGTATTAAATAACCAGGAGACATGACAACAGATTCTGATAGAAACTGTAATGTTACCCAGATCAGAGAAACTGTTTTGGGTTCCAGAAGGCAGCTGCTCACCTCACAGGAAGTGGCCCCAATTAACAGTTAAAAAGGCATTTACAGGTGCTGGTCATAAAATTAGAATATCATGAAAAAGTAGCTTGATTTCAGTAATTCCATTTAAAAAGTGAAACTTGTATATTATATTCATACATTACATACAAACTCATATATTTCAGATGTTTATTTTGTTTAATTTTGATGATTACAAATGACAACAAATGAAAATCTCAAATTCATCATATCAGAAAATTAGAATATTACTGAAGACCAATAAAAACAAAGGATTTATAGAAATGTTGGCCAACTGAAAAGTATGAACATGAAAAGTATGAGCATGTACAGCACTCAGTATTTAGTTGGGCCTCCTTTGGCCTGTATTACTGCAGCAATGCGGCGTGGCATGGAGTCGATCAGTCTGCTGCACTGCTCAGGTGTTATGATAGCCCAGGTTGCTCTAATAGTGGCTTTTAGCTCTTCTGAATTGTTGGGTCTGGTGTATTGCATCTTCTTCTTCACAATACCCCATAGATTTTCTATAGGGTTAAGGTCAGGAGAGTTTGCTGGCCAATTAAGAACAGGGATACCATGGTCCTTCAACCAGGTACTGGTAGCTTTGGCACTGTGTGCAGGTGCCAAGTCCTGTTGGAAAATGAAATCTGCATCTCCAAAAAGTTGGTCAGCTGCAGGAAGCATGAAGTGCTCTAAAACTTCCTGGTATGTGGCTGCGTTGACCCTGGACCTCAGAAAACACAATGGACCAACACCAGCAGATGACATGGCACCCCAAACCATCACTGACTGTGGAAACTTTACACTGGACTTCAAGCAACGTGGATGAAGTGCCTCTCTTCTTTTCCTCCAGACTCTGGGACCTTGATTTCCAAAGGAAATGCAAAATTTACTTTCATCAGAGAACATGACTTTGGACCACTCACCAGCAGTCCAGTCCTGTTTCTCTTTAGCCCAGGCAAGACGCTTCTGACGCTGTCTGTGGTTCAAGAGTGGCTTGACACAAGGAATGCGACAGCAGAAACCCATGTCTTTCATACGTCTGTGTGTGGTGGTTCTTGAAGCACTCACTCCAGCTGCAGTCCACTCTTTGTGAATCTCCCCCACATTTTTGAAGGGGTTTTGTTTCACAATCCTCTCCAGGGTGCGGTTATCTCTCTTGCTTGTACACTTTTTTCGACCACATCTTTTCCTTCCCTTCGCCTCTCTATTAATGTGCTTGGACACTGAGCTCTGTGAACAGCCAGCCTCTTTAGCGATGACCTTTTGTGTCTTGCCCTCCTTGTGCAAGGTGTCGATGGTCGTCTTTTGGACAACTGTCAAGTCAGCAGTCTTCCCCATGATTGTGTAGCCTATAGAACTAGACTGAAAGACCATTTAAAGGCTTTTGCAGGTGGTTTGAGTTAATTAGCTGATTAGAGTGTGGCACCAGGGGCCATCAATTTTGAACCTTTTCACAATATTCTAATTTTCTGATATGATGAATTTGAGATTTTCATTTGTTGTCATTTGTAATCATCAAAATTAAACAAAATAAACTTCTGAAATATATGAGTTTGTATGTAATGTATGAATATAATATACAAGTTTCACTTTTTAAATGGAATTACTGAAATCAATCTACTTTTTCATGATATTCTAATTTTATGACCAGCACCTGTACATCTTCAGTCTGCCACATCTTATTTTACACCATACACGTTTGCAGATGATTAGACATCCATGGCTGCTGCTTTATCAAAATATTACACTTCATTCGCTCATTCCACTTCCAAATCTTTGTCACGTACAGAATGAAGATTACTTACGGAAGAGGATTAGGGCCACTGAAAAAAAAAAAAAAGTAAACTGATTTTTACATTTTATTTCAGTTTAACATGGGAAAAAAGTCAGAATTCTGAGTTTAATCTCGGAATTCTGACTGAATTCTGACAATAAAAAAAAGTCAGAATTCTGAGAAAAAAAGACAGAATTCTGAGATTAAAGTCAGAATTCTGAGATTAAAGTCAGAATTCTGAGATTAAAGTCAGAATTCTGAGAAAAAAGAATTCTGAGAAAAAAGTCAGAATTCTGAGAAAAAAGTCAGAATTCTGAGATTTAAGTCAGAATTCTGAGAAAAAAGTCAGAATTCTGAGATTAAAGTCAGAATTCTGAGATTAAAGTCAGAATTCTGAGAAAAAAGTCAGAATTCTGAGAAAAAAGTCAGAATTCTGAGAAAAAAGTCAGAATTCTGAGATTAAAGTCAGAATTCTGAGATTAAAGTCAGAATTCTGAGAAAAAAGTCAGAATTCTGAGATTAAAGTCAGAATTCTGAGATTAAAGTCAGAATTCTGAGAAAAAAGTCAGAATTCTGAGATTAAAGTCAGAATTCTGAGAAAAAAGTCAGAATTCTGAGAAAAAAGTCAGAATTCTGAGAAAAAAGTCAGAATTCTGAGAAAAAAGTCAGAATTCTGAGATTAAAGTCAGAATTCTGACTTTTTTCCCATACTATACTGAAAAAAAAAAAAAAAAATCAGTTAACTTTTTTTTTTTTTTTTCCAGTGGCCCTAATCCTCTTCCGTAATTATTACTGTATATCCAGACAGAGAAACTGTCTTAATAAGTTAAACTAATGTGGAAAACATTAGTTCTGACAAGTTGCAGGCAGCCAATACCAAGGTGTGATAAACTCACACATCATCAATGATAATTATCCTAAAAAACTTACGACATAGTGGTGGCAGCATCATGCTGTGGGGCCATATAAGACCAAGCAGCTGCACCCTTCTGCCTATAGACATTATTAGCATATCCAGCTTATTAAAGAAAACCCTACAATAAAATGTATAACATTTAATTTCCCTTTGGATTAATAATTTGTTTTTGTTTTTTTTGTTTATTTATTTGTTCCAACTGACAGACAAGAATGTTTAGAACAACTTCATTTCTGTTGCTAAGAACATTTTAAATTTTTGCTTTTTTAAATAGAGATTTCAGAGTGTTTTTACACACCTGAATTGTAGAGCCCTTCTTGTATTCTAGTCGATGAATCTCCCCATTTTCTGGGGAATTTTTATACACAAGGCCAAACCAAGAAGCTGTACATTCAATACAAACAGAATCAGCTCGCAGCATATAGATGTTAATAATAAATAAATTAAGAATATATGAATATGTGTGTGAATTTTTTCTTTTTTTTTGTAATATGTAAAAAAGGAAAACAAGCTGTTTGTGTGCAGGATGTGTGGGATCTGCACAGATGTTATCTTCCCTTTTCCTCACTCTAGATCTGTACAAGTCTTATCTGCTGACCTAATTATGTTTTACATTCTTTCTGTATCTCTGCTTCTGTCTCCTTGAACCCCAGTCGGCCTCGGCAGATGGCCGCTCACACTGAGCCTGGTTCTGCTGGAGGTTTCTTCCTGTTAAAAGGGAGTTTTTTCTCTCCACTGTCGCTACAAGCATGCTTAGTGTGAGGGATTGCTGTAGAGTCAATGAGTCAATGCAATCAACTGGTTTTCCTTAGATAGAAAACTGAATCCATTTGACTATATGATCTGTTTAACTGTATGCAATCCCTCACACTAAGCATGCTTGTAGCGACAGTGGAGAGGAAAAACTCCCTTTTAACAGGAAGAAACCTCCAGCAGAACCAGGCTCAGTGTGAGCGGCCATCTGCTGAGGCCGACTGGGGTTCAAGGAGACAGAAGCAGAGACACAAAAAGTAGCTATAAAAGGCGGCCCCGTCCAGGAAACACACAGTCAGGCAGACGAGCACCGAGCCAGCTCCCATGTTAGAGGATGAAGAGAACACATTCAGCCAGTCACGGTCAGAGAAACAGGACTACACTGGAAAACAGGCCGATCTCCAGCAAAGGTGTTGATGGAAGAAGCACAGCTGAAATTTCTCTCCAGGATGGAGTCACAGCCAAACAGGAACAGAGGAGGCGAAGCTACTAGCTAAAAAAGCAGAGAGAGCAGAACGTTAGATTGAACTAACAGATTCTGCAATCACAGAGCTGGCCTTCCTGATCAGCTGATCCAGCCGCTTCCTCTCATTACGGATAAGCCACTGCTCAAACAGACAGCTCCATAGAACAGACGGCTCCATAGAAGCTGTCAAACATGAATACTTCTGACACCTCTGAATAGATCTAGCTACAAAACGAGTCGATGAAGAGCAAACTATGAAAAATGATGAGATAATTGAGATAACGTATGTGGGGAAATTCACAATACATTTTCACAGTTTTTAATATATGTATTTTATTTTATATTTGTCTAAAGTAGTCAAAATGCAGAAAATTTTTTTGAATAAATAAAGTTTTTTTTTGTTGAATTTGTCTGAGAACCATCCAATTTTTAATCTGATCGGTGTATTTTGTGATTTCTTCTATCCCATGAATTTACTTGAGTCAGAACAAGTGTTGGTCTAATGGTTAGAGCAGGGCGCTGTGCTCTGAGGAGGTTGTAAGGACCGGGTTCGATCCCCACAGCCTGAACTCTGGGTCCCTGAGCAAGACCCTTAACCTCACACTGCTCCCTGGGCGCCGCACAGTGGCAGCCCACTGCTAACAAAGTGGATGGGTTAAATGCAGAGAGGTAATTTCTCCAATGTGAGAAAAGAGTTCAGGTAATGAGGAAATAAGACTCTCCTGCTATATTTAAAATTTAATGCAAAATGGCTTCTCCTTGATCTCTGTCATCTGCTTTGGTTTGTGACAACCCAGAACCAGCAAAGCCAGGGGACACTGCTTAGTTTAGCTAGATAATTTGACATCAATTATTATTATTATTATTATTGTTATTATCATCATTGTTAAAGCTGAAGACATATTCCATGATTGGTAAAAGGCGGTGAAATAGCCCTTTTCTCAGATCTGATTCAAACACCAACTTCAGCTGCTGACGCTGCCCTGGTGTTACTCTAATAAGTGTCCCCCCTTCAATCATCAAAGCTACGTCCTACTCCTTAACATTTTAAAACCTTTTAAAATTATACCTATTTCTACAGAAGAGGATTAGGACCATTGAAAAAAAATAGTTAACTGATTTTTAAATTTTATTTCAGTTTAATATGGGAAAAAAGTCAGAATTCTGACTTTTTTTTCTCAGAATTCTGTTTTTTTTCCTTCTTAGAATTCTGACTTTAATCTCAGAATTTTGGATCTTAATGTAGATGGGCACCATGAATGAAGAGATGTGGGAGCACTCAGCTTCACTGACAAAGATGTGAGTTGTTTGAGAGGAACAGGAACACATTGTTGGAAAATGATGGAATTAGGCAACTTTTTACGTGGCCGAGGGGTCCCCTCATTAATGGAGGAGCAGAAGGTCATTAAAACAAGAGAGCTAGTCTCTAAACAGACATGGCTATGGCTTGATGCTAACATGTTTGTTATCTGTCAGAATTCTCAGAAAAAAGTCAGAATTCTGAGAAAAAAGTCAGAATTCTGCGAAAAAAAGTCAGAATTCTGACTTTTTTCACATGTTAAATTCAAATAAAATTAAAAAATCAGTTGACTTCCCCCGCCCCGTATATTTCGATGCAAAAAATATAAATAAAATAAACACCGGTTTTGTAACTTTTTTAACATTTACAATAAAAAACTACAAAAAAAAAAAAAACTCAGAAACTAAGTTTCTTTTAAAGTAATTGTAAAAAATATAATTCATCATAATGAAAGATGTAATTATAAAGTGAGATGTGATTTTTTCTGCGGAACAGAGTGAGTTTGTTTGAGGCTCTGAGATCCAGCGGAACCAAACTGACACGGACCCGCTAACGGCAGCGTGCTAACAGGTTAGCCGGGACAGCAAGAGGAGGACTGTTTATGGAATAGGGTTAAAATCCTGAGGGTTTTTTTGTATTTTATTTTACTTTAACCACAAATTTATTTAAGTATGCCAAGCAAAAAGAAGAAATATAACGCCAGATTCCCTCCGGTAAGTTAAAATATTTATTTCTACCGGCGTCAACACTAGCTAACTTTAGCTAACTGTTGTATGAGAGGCTAGCTACTTTAGCTTAACTTGAGTTCCTTTTGTTGCTCAAAGAGCGAAAATAGCCAAATATTTTAGGAAGACTGTTTTCTTGAATGTTCAAAATTCCATTTAGATAAACCCTAATGTCGTCTGAGTTCAATAATTTACTTATTTTTATGTTTTTGTCTCAAGTTAGCTACCCGAAGTCGTTGTTTTTAGCATTCACAGCTAACTTGGATGTATTTTAGAAGAATTCGTGCTTCTTTTGTGTGTGCATAACTGTCAATGCTATATGCTACATCCTGCATTTACTACATTTAATCTGTAGTTAATAATCTGCATAGTTTTTTATGTTCTCATCCTGGATGCTGATGCAGAAACAATGTTTGAAAGTTGGAATTTGCTGATAGTTTCCACAGAAATCACATCAGATCTGTTCTTTTTCAGGCGAGGATCAAGAAGATCATGCAGACAGATGAAGAAATAGGCAAAGTGGCTGCAGCAGTCCCTGTTATTATCTGTATCCTTCTGGTTCAATTGTTTATCTATGCAAGATAGATTATAATTAGTTGTAATTGAACTTTATTGATCTCACTTTGGAGAGTGGCAGTCTGTGGGAGTGGGTTTCAAACTCACAACCCCAGGACTTCAAGCTCTATGCCCTAACCACTAGGTCACCGCTTCCCCTGTCTCATGTTTTAGTTATGTGTCATTGTTTAGAAAGAACTAACAATCAAACAGAGTTTATTTAATGCAGAACTCAAACCTTAGAGAACAAAGCATTTTCTGATCTGCATTATTTCACCTAATGTCTTAAGTTTAAGTAGAGTTATCATTCTGAGGCACTTTGACCTGCAGCAAATGTAATTTCCTTAAATGAACCCTCAGCGAGAGCTCTGGAGCTCTTTCTGGAGTCATTGCTTACGAAGGCCTGCCACGTCACCCAGTCCAGGAACGCAAAGACGATGACGACATCGCATCTGTGAGTTTCTGGATTTCTCTGTTTCGGTTCAACTGCTTCAGCTGCAGACTAACTGCATGTTTTTACGGTTTCTTCCCAGATTTGATATACAAAGGGCAAAATGCTTTTTGTTTCATATGCGTATTTCTTCCTTGCTATTTGTTTTTTATACAGTTTCAGTTTAAAATCCTGGTGCTGGCCTTCAGGGCCTTTCAGGCTCCCTCCTACATTAGAGACTTATTGTGTCCTTATAGCGCCTCTCGGAGGCTGAGGTCTCAGGACCTGAACCTGCTCACAGTCCCTCGTAGTCATCACAGGATCATGGGACATCGCTCCTTTCAGGCGGTCGCACCGGTGTTCTGTCAGCTCAGCATACCGTGTCAGGCCAGCATACCCAATCACGCTGTTTTAGCTGATTTTGTCAGTTTTTTGTCATTGTTTTGTACATAAAACAACAAAAACGTCCATCACTAGGTCCACTACACACATTAACTTTAAAATAAAAACATTGCAAGTCCGTTTGACGGGGATCTTATTAAAATATGATCAGGATTTTTTCACAGAGAATTAAATATTCATAGGGAGAAGATTCTACAACTCAGTTGACAGGATGTGGGATTTATTTATTTTTTTAAATAATATGAGCGACATGTGGATCATTTTATTTTTATTTATTTATCTTTACAGCACATAAAGAACTACTGGAATTATTTTCAGATTACACATAAATGGATGAATTGATTCTGAGGGGGAAAATTAATGACTTTAGGGTTAGGATTCACTTAGTGACAAACTGAAGCCATTCTATGGGACTGATAACAGCTAATAACGATCATGCGTATTATAAGGGTGTGCTGGCCTGACGCGGTATGCTGAGCTGACAGAACACCGGCACTGTGGAATGATCTTCCACTTTCCTTCTTGTTACTTGAATCCGCTATTTGTTTGTTTGTTTAAAAAAGCATTTTAAGTTACTAGATTAAGTGTTGATTTATGACCATGTCTTTTGTGACTGTAAATTTATTTTATTTTTTTTAATATATACTTTATGTTTATTGAATGTGTTTCATTTAACAATCACATACAGAACACAGAACGGAATAACTGTCGACAAGAAGAATTACTTACATTCTGACAAAGATGAACAGATACAGGATGAAAACAGCAAACAGATCTACATTTCAATCTTGGGATTTTTGAGCAGCTTTTGAAGTGACAGTACAAGTGACCTGATCAGTTATTGTTTTCTAGAAATCTAGTCCATTTGCTAAAGATCCGATTGCAGTCTCAGCATAAATGTTAACTTTTCCATTTTGTGGGTTTCATCCACCAGTTCCAGCCAGTTCTTTGTCGTTGGTGGTTCAGGTTGAAGCCATTTCCGAGTGATGAGTTTCTTGGCTGTAGCACTGAAGATTTTTAGTAAATATTTGTCACTCATATTCAAACAGCTCCGAGCAACGAAAACATGGTAGCTTGTTGGAGTTTAAGATCCAAGATTGTTTCAACCTTCTCCAAAACATCTTTCCAATAAGACTTCATCTTTATGCAGGATCAGAAAATATGAGAGTCATTTGCTTCTTTGTCCCCGCATCCTCTCCAGCATTTAGAAGCATTCGGGTTTCCATGAAACTGCTGCTTCGGTGATATTTCGACTGTAAATGTATTTTTATTTGTTTTGTAATTTTGTGAAGCACTTTGTGAACTTGAAGTCTGTGAAAGGTGCTATGTAAATAAACATTACTGAATTACTTATTTATACCTTTCAGGAGCGTTCAACTAAAGTTTAGTTTGCTCACAGTTCATGTTATGTTTTGATAAGTCAGTTTAATTGTTTATCTTTTTTTTTTTTTTTTTTTTTGCAGAAAGCAATGTATCGAGCTGGAGCAACAGTTTGACTTTTTAAAA
Source organism: Cyprinodon tularosa (assembly GCF_016077235.1). NCBI lineage: Eukaryota > Metazoa > Chordata > Actinopteri > Cyprinodontiformes > Cyprinodontidae > Cyprinodon > Cyprinodon tularosa. Next base: position 2,816,485 of record NW_024039452.1, on the reverse strand, counting down.
GACCTGGTGGCAACGGTCCCGGACATGCAAGGCGAGGGGGAGGAGAACCACAATGAGGGGGCAGGAGAAAAGGTCCCACGCAGGTAGTTCAGACACATGCGAATGAGAGCGCAGCATGAATCAGGGCTGGAGGGAGAAATTCATCATTATCAGCAGGACAAACTGTTCAGATTTGGAAATAAAAGATTGTTTTGTTCTACAAAGTTTCCATATTTGGGAACATTTCAGATAAAACTAATCTAGATTTAATTAAATGAAAATGGTGAAACAAAAATAACTAAAATGTCTTCTGTCTGCTTAGTTACAATCTGGCAAAGTCAACTTCAGATTGTTACATTTATGTAGTCAAACGTTGCAGATACAAGGTGTTTGATTCAAGGGAAATGCAGCTAAACATCTGGAATGTTTGGACCCACACAGATTAACGCAGGGGGAGAAAAAATGGGTAGAAGAAGAGCTCTGGTTAAAGGAAATGAAACTGAACCTTTTTCTTAGACAACGTTAAATACGATCCACTGCATGGAACAGCAGTGACACATGGTCATGGCAGCATCATGCTGTGGGAATGTTTTCCTTCAGGTTTAAATCAATAAATCTGTGAGTAATTATTCATTCAATAACTGTGAGTTTTGAATGAAAAAAGTTGGTTTATTTTTGCCATCGTTCACTTCAATACAAGCAAATATGTCTGATCTAAAAATTTCTTCCAGGAGTCATAAGCTGCTGTTTTGCTTCTGATATTGATTTTAAATAAATCTTTACTCGTTTACAGGAGAGTTAAACAAACAGAGCTCATTCTGACCCTTCTTTGTCCCCTTTTTTTTCCCTTGATGAGGATTTGGCGCGTCTCTTTGTATTCATGAGGATGTAGCATTAGCAACTTTAGCACTTAGACGTTGTTTCCTGGTCTCTTCAATAAAAGGTGAAAAGTTACACGAGCAGCAGCGTTTACAGAGCGCCTGCAGGTGGAAAAAAGACGAGAGCGGTGCTAGCAAGGCAGGCTAATGTTAGCGCCCTTCGTACTTGTTACAGGAACACGGGAGATCGCTCCTTTCAGGCGGTCGCACCGGTGTTCTGTCAGCTCAGCATACCGTGTCAGGCCAGCATACCCAATCGTGCTGTTTTAGCTGATTTAGTCAGGTTTTTCTCGTTGTTTTGTACATAAAACATAAAAAAAGTCCATTACTAGGTCCACTACACACATTAACTTTAAAATAAAAACATTGCAAGTCCGTTTGATGGGGATCTTATTAAAGAATGATCAGGATTTTTTCACAGAGAATTAAATATTTATAGGTAGAAGATTCTACAACTCAGTTGACAGGATGTGAGATTTATTTTTTTAGCTTAATGTGGGCTAATGTTTGCGCCCTTCCAGGATTGACGTCGATACAGAAAAAGAAACAGCATCCCACTCTGTGGAGAGCATGCTGCTGTGTGAGCGAGCCCACAGAAAAAAAACTTTAATTTATTTAAAGCCCCACACCAAGAAAACATGGAAAAAGTCTGATTTCTGGGTGATGGTTCCTGTTCCTGTTGTTCAGGCGTTTCTCATAGATACATGTCTTATCACCAAGGTGCTCTGACAGCTGTGGAGCTTCTAGGAAATTATTTCTGGGGTTGCTAAGTGATTTCCAGAGGTGGCCACATTAGCACGGTGCCTAACCAGCGGTGGTTCCAGAAAATGTTCAGGGACCAACGTGCCCTACCATGAAAACTGATAGGTGCCAAAAGCATCTTGTGTCTATACTGATCAAAATAAACCAACAGGAAAAAGAACGCATAGAACATCCATATTTTTCAAATAGATTACTTAAGACAGAGCAGAATCTTGGGGTGATAAAGCTATGTGCATATTTATACATTTAAGGTTCTACATAATATATACATTAAATGGAAGAAGCCATGATCTTTTTCTTTAAAGTCGTAGGGAAATCATATTTCAGTGTCAAATCATTCTGGCTTAAACATTTATATAAATGTTCTCTTTATCAGACCAGAAAATTTAGAAAATTTCTACTTAAAGAAAAGAAAACCTGTCTTAAAATCTAGTTAGTTCTATGTCACCCCTTGCTCACACTGGCTCCGGTGCGGTTACCGAGCCGACGGAGACCGCAACTCCCGCACACCCCCTCTCACACCGCCCTTTTGACTACGGTGCGGTGCGGCTCTGCGGCTCCGGCAACAGGTCCGGAGATTTAACTCGCGAGAACAGAAGTTCACTTGAGTTCACGTAACTTCACGCGATAACACGGCCCAAATAAGGATATTTGCGAGAGCTTGTTGCGGAGGGCTCCGGCACGCCGCAAGGATAGCGCCGGAGTGTCTCGGTAACCACAGCCGGACAGCTCAGCAGCCGGTGAGAGAGGTTTACGTCTTTTTAATGACTTGGAATCACTGCGGCGCCGCACCCACCGCACCGCAACGGTAAGACCGGAGTCGGTGTGAGCCTGGGGTCAGCCTGAACAGCTAAATATGGCTAATCATATATCAACGGTCATCTGACAACCACATTTTTTCGGTCATATCATCTTGATTCATATGTCGCAGCTAAAATGAGTTTAATTAAGTATCGTTTCCTTTCCCATTGAGTTGCGTCCCAGTGTTCACGGGGATGGACGTCTGTGTCTTCTGCAGGCGTAGAGCTAACAGAACTGGCAGCGTTGCGAGGCAAGGGCTCAAACATGTACGGCTGGAAGCCTTCTACACCAAACCAAGCTTCTGCCGCCCTGGCGTCCTCTTCCACAACATCTTCGTCCCGCTTTCCTCCTCTAAATAAAAAATGGACGACAGAGGAGACTCATCCACGACCTCCGACACTAAACTCTCCTCCTCTTGCATGTTTCCTCTGTCCATAGCGTTCCTTGACAGTGTCGTTTCTAAGTCACCAATTTAGTGCTACTTGGTCCCAATGGAATTTCCCATTGGGAACCTGCTAGCACTAAGATGCTAACTGGTTAGCAAGATGCTTCAGACAAACCGGCCACAACCAAACTTCTCGCGAACCTTCTGCCACAACAATCCCGCCTCCTTGATAAACGACCAATCACATTCACTTTATTCACTGGTGTAAAGTCGTGCACCACTCGGGAAAATTCGGAAATGCAACAGTTGGAACAGCTGCTTCCCTACGACTTTAATTACATAGAAGAATTTTAGGTGACTGCAGAGACAAACTCTTCCCTATAAACCCTAAAACCTATTTCAGAAAAGAGCAGACATTCTGCATTAGTCCTCTATATTGTTATAACTTGATGTTTTGCTTCCTTTTCTATTCAGTTTTTGGTTAATATGTTAGCGTTAAAATGTCCAAGTAGGAAATTCTACATGTTGCCACCATCAGGCTTAGAGGAGTACTGCTGCTTCCAGGGGTATTGAATTGCATCCCAGGGGCCAACAACAAATCACCTGGATGGGAGCATGGCCACCCCGTGGCCACCCCTCTATCTCCACCCCTGTCTGACCGAGTTTTAAAATACATCCGATGTAGTCATTTTTGCTTCTGCTTCAGTCACAAGCTTCAGTCTTAATTCAGTTTATATAGTTAAATGATTAACTTCTGTTTGGTCGGCTCCATAAATCTCAGCTGCTGTATTTTTATTTTTTGTAAGTCCTTAATAAAAGCAGAGATTCTGCAGAAAATTTGAGTGTTTTTGATTTCCTACAAAAACGAAAATATCTGTTTGGAAATAGTTTTAGGAAAAAGCAGCTGCTTTTCCGTTTATTTTTAAAAAAAATGACATTGATTTATTAATTTTATTTTTTAGGGGCCGAAAGCCAGGATCCGGTCGCAAGAACGGGGGAGCTGGCTCCAAAGGGAAGGACAAGAAGTTGTCAGGAACCGAGTCGGAGCAAGAGGTGGGAGAGGATATTCCCCCCTTGGAGGCTTTGAAAGTTTCGTATGCGTGCATTCGAATGGTTAAAAACCTCGCTTGTGTTTGTGAAAACAGGAGGACTCCGAAGACAGCGAGACAGACGGGGACGAGGACGACGGCTCTCAGTCAAGCACAAACCAGCAGGCCACGTCCATGTTCCACAGGTGAGGACACCGAAGCTCCCAGATTAGCCGCTAACTCAGAGATCAGTGGAAAAGATGGCGACAGTATCAAACAGCCCATTAGAACTTCATTATCCATCATTTGGATTCTCTTACTTTTGTGAATTAATTAATTAAATTAGCCTTGAAGTACAAATAATGTCTTGTTTCCATGGCTACTAAAAGCCCCCTATTAGTGCTACTATTTCAGACTGAGGGTCAGTGTTTCCAAAAGTTTGGAAAGTGACATTATTATCTTAAACCACTAGGGGGTGCTGCTGTATCGATATGGAAACCATTTGTTTACATGTGAGGATCCTCTTTTGAACAGGAAGGGAGAAAATGAGAGTTGTTCTCTGATCATCTCCTCATACATCGTCTAAAAGTATTCCTAGCTCTTTAGATTTGTCATTTTTAGCTGTTTTTACCTGAAATCTTAACACAGTTAATCAGGAGGTTTCATAACCGTTTAAAACAATATTTAAGTCAGAAGGTAAAATAAAGTTTAAATACCGTATTTTCACGACCATAAGGCGCACCGTACTAAAAGGCGCACTCTCAGTTATGTGTCCCATTTCTGTATTTAACACACACATAAGGCGCACCGGACTATAGGGCGCGTTTTTTATATACAGGTACATGTCCTCTACTACCTTTAAATACCTCTACTGCGTATTTAAAAATACAGCGGGGTCAAAACTGAGTATGACTGTGCTTTATTCATGTATTTATTACAAAGTATTAATCAAACCTGGCAGCTGGCCGTGAGACAGACACATCGCAGATGACACAGCGCTGTGATCACTCCTAAATTAACTTAAAATCCTGAAACCTGCCGACGGAATATGTTCGCTTTTATCACCGGTATCCTGGTGCCTGCAGTTTAAATTATTTAGATGAAAAACACCTGCCAGCCGCCAAGGTGAACCCGGAGGCTGCCCAGCCTAGAGGCTGCTGTTGAAGGGATTTCTGCTGTCGGTGCACCGCTGGTATGTGGGGGTCTGAGCGGCTCCGACAGAAATAGATAATCTGGATGAACTGACTGCAATTATTAAGTTTTCAGGTGGACTTTCTCACTTAAAAAACATATTAAAACTACTTTATTCCCACTGATCACAGCAAATATAGCTGCAAGATTTAGATTATTTAGATGAAAAAACACCTGCCAGCCACCGCGCTGAAGAGGAGGAGACCCGCCCAGAGGCTGCTGTTGATTTAAGTTTTCAAGTAGAAAAATAGAACGGGAGCAAAACTGAGTATGTTTGTGCTTTATTCATGTATTTATTACAAAGTATTAATCAAACCCATCAAAGTCATCATCCTCTGTTTCTGAATTAAACAGCTGCGCTAAATCAGACATGACAGTTTCCCCTTCTTCGCTGTCAGAGTCACTTTCCGTGCAGCGCGGCTCCTCAGAAATGATGCCGGCTTTTGCAAAAGCTCGAACAACAGAGCCAGCAGACACGTTAGTCCAAGCATCAACAATCCATCCGCAAACGGTGGCGTAACTTGCCCGGCGCTGCCTTCCACTTATCCTGAAACTGTGGTCTCCGTCTGTCATCCATCGCTCCCACGCCGCTCGCAGCCTTACTTTGAAAGGCCGTTTCACACCGATGTCGAGCGGTTGAAGTTCCTTTGTCAGACCTCCCGGGATAACGGCAACACAGCGTTCATTTGTTTCACCATGTTTTTCTCATCAGCTGTGAGATGGGCACGCACGGAGTCACAGATTAACTGCGATGGTGATGCGTGGAAAAAAACACCTGTTCTCCTCACATACACCTGCCTCAGCCACGCTTTCATCATCTCATCCATCCAGCCTTTTTCATTTAATATCATATGTCATCAGAGCGCTGTGTCTGTCTCGCTGTCAGCTCCCAGATCAGCTTCTCTGATTGGTTGATGCGGCGCGTCCAGCAGCAAAACTTAAATTTTTCCATCTCGAGCAGCAGCAGCGCGTTGGCGGTGCGTCAGATGCTTAAACGCTTCCCGACGTGCTGCACCTGCTGCTGCAGGACCTTTTGCTGCACCTATATGCGCGTCAACCATTGACTTTGCATGTAAACTCGCTGCTTCTGCTGCACCTGCTGGGTCCGGTTCACACCGATGTCCAGCGGTTGAACAGCGAGCACAGCGTTAATTTGTTTCCCCATGTTTTTCACATCAGCTGTGAGATGGGCACGCATGGAGTTACAGATTAATGGTGATGGTGATGAGTGGAAAAAAAAACACCTGGTCTCCTTACATTCAGCCACTCTTTCATCATCTCCTCAATGAGGTGGTCTCAAAAGTCGCAGTTTCAACACACATAGGGCGCACCGCACCATAGGGCGCACCGCACATTTTGAGGGAAAAAAAAGACGTTTAAGTGCGCCTTATAGTCGTGAAAATACGGTACTTTTATAATCTAAAACTCTGAAGTGGAGTTGAGACGGACGCTGCGAGTTGCATCTTTAGTCATCCGTACTGTGAAAAAGAAGGAATGATCTATGGATCATTATCTAGACTAAAACTAATATGTTCACAGTGATTTAAGGAATTTAGCAGTAATCATTAAAAAAATTTAAATAATTTTCGTCGTGATCACAGAGTCTGGGAGCGGCCATTTTTGCCCAAATATCCTGCCATCTTCCAGCAGTGACATCACGGTGCAGTAAGCCTAGCGCCATTCTCCCCGCTTTACAAGCAAAATCAATGGGAACTACTAGACACATCTGCAGTCAACAATTATTGAAGATTTCCAGAGGACTTCACCATTAAAATTCACCAGAGCTATAGTGAATCTAACAATGCCCACGTGCATGGCAGTTGGATTTTGCTAAAAGTAAAAAAAAAGAAAGTTATTTCACCTTTCCGATTCCTGATCCTCCACAGACGGGTTCGTCGTTGGTTTGCCAACTTAAAGAGGGCGGTTTTGCCATCAGAAAAAACCCGTAATATGTAGCCAACATTTGGAAGAAGAATGTTTTCAAGATGACTTGGATAATAGCGCGTTGTGACAAAAACCAGATACAGCACTGGGACTTGATCAACAGCCGATACCGCACCGTGACGTCACAAACCAGTAGGTGGCAGTAGTGTTCTTTGACAAACATGGATGCCTCCAGTAAAGCACATTCAAATTAAAGTACTCTTAATTAAAAACTTATCATTTATTAAACAGTATGTTACAATTTCTTATTTAAAGAACTTTCAGAAGTTTGAATTCTGAATACGACCGGACTTCTCCTTTAAACAGAAACTGTTCAGCACATAGAAATTATCATGATTTTTTTTCCTTTATTGCTGTGATGCTTTTCATAAAAGACGGATGAAGGTAAATGATCATGGAGGAAAACTCTTTTGGATCTTTTCCAGCTGCTCTCCATCTTGCTCGTCTGAGCTGCAGCTTTTCAGCACAGCCAACATCGCAGCGTCTGAAGTACAGAGACGCTAACATCCATATTTTTAGCTGATATTTGCACTTTTTTTTTCTTGCATCGGCCAAAATGCGCATGCGTTCCCCGATTCATTGGTGGATTCAGCAACCGCCTGTAAAACTGCAGTTGCTCTGGACAACCGTTATAACGTCAGTGTAACGAGTCGGAGAAGCAGAAGTATTGACGTGTTTAATGATCGCTGATGCAAAACCAAACAGAAGTTCTTCTGATGGACTAATTATCTGCTCTCCCTAGCTGTGCTAACAGGTTAGCCTCTTTTAGCTTGGCCAGTTAGCCCAAACTCAACTACACGACTTCTAACTTCTTATTAAGAAGAATCGTCCACTTTCTACAAGTAGAATCGCTGCTGTTGTCTTTGTCTAAAATCAACACATCATATGATCTGTTTTTTCTCTCCTGCCCTCAGATTTTTATAAAAGAGAAGTATTTAAACTGTTTATCAGATGGTATGGCTCTGTCTTCCACTGCAGGAGCCTCCTGCAAGACCGCCACTGCAAAAATGATCTCAAAATGAGTAAAAATGTCTTAAATTAAGGGTATTTACTCTTAATTTGAGCAGGTCAATAAGATGATTTGCCAATGGAATTAGAATTTTTACTCTTAAAATAAGGTGTCTAGATAAAATGCCCTTGAAATAAGACAATGCAATTGTTTTTTCTTATTTTAAGTGTAAATTGTCTTGTTCCATTGGCAAAGGGTCTCACTTAAATCCTTAATTCAAGAAAAAAATGCACTTATTTTAAGAAGAAAATACTTATTTAGATTTCATTTTTTTGCAGGGCGAGAATTATTAGTTTCTACTATGGTTGCAACTAACGATTATTTTGCAAATCGATTAATCTGTCGATTATTTTTTAGAATTAATAATCAGATAGTATACGAAATTAAATCAGGTGAAACTACAACTTTTCCACTTGAGCAGTTCTTGATGGAGCTTATTGATGGAAGAAAACATTTTTTATCATAAATTTAAAAAAAATCTCCTCTTAGTCAGTTGCTCTGTCAGCTAAAGGGACATTTTAGAGAAATTATTTTATTTACAGTCTTTGTTGATGTTAATATTCCTTTCCTACCCCTGGATCAAAGCATTAACAAATATTCTGATTAGGTGATGACATCATTAAGCGACTGTTAGGACCGTTTACATCGACTTTTCTTACTTTATGAGATTTAGCATTTAGGTTGATGTAGATCACTGGGCCCAGATCAGTGGAACCGCCGTAGAACATTCCAGTTCCTCTGATTTTGTTTAATCCAAACACATCCAAGGACACAATTTGTTTTTGTATGGAGTGAAATTTGTTCCATTGTTGTTGCAAGCTAAGAGAACTTTTTGTAAATGAAAATTTGTTAAAAAGAAAAAAGAAATCCATAAAAGAAGCTGAAAAAAAAAAAAAAAAAGTTTCATGCTTGAGTCATTGTGCTGTTTTCTCAGAGTTTAAAAAAATGTATAAACTTATTAATTAATTTTCTAAAAAGCTTGTATATATATGTGTATATAAATACCTTTTTTAGACATTTTTTCTGTTCAGAATGTCTTTTTTTTTTTTTTTTTTTTTTAGATTAAGTTTTAGAACTTACAATTTCTTTTAATTAGCTTTTTTCAGGTCACATTCTCTTAACTCCTGGGGGCGGGCATTCCTCTGGAATGAAGAAGCGTTTCTATTGGTCTGCATGGATGTCAGTGATGGATGTCAGTGACAACACTGTTATTGATCAATGTGTGGGAAGAACAAGCGTTTATATTGTGTTTGAAGTGAAGAGCAGGTTGTCTGTGAAACACAATTTGAAAAAACAATGAGTTTGTAAAAACCAATCTGAAAAACAAAAAAAAATATATAAGAAAATTAAATAAAATCTGAGAAAGCAGCATAGTTACTCACAAAACTTGTTAATTAAGACATCTTTCAAATTTTTATTTCTGTTTTTATTTCCTCCAATATCCATATAACCTTTTCTTTGATGACAACAATAATGGAGCGGATTTGTCTCCATACTTTTGTTTCATTCTGTAACGGCCGCTTAACCTCTGTGTTTGCCCCCCCCCCCAGCTCAAACCCCCCCTCCCAGTTGGTGCACATGGGCAACATGGTGCCGGCAGCCATCTTGCCTCCAGCACAGGCCCCGAGCACCGTGGCCTTCGCTCCTCATCCTTCCATGGTGAGCATCGCGCCGCCCCCCCCAGCGCCCGTGCCGCACAAAAACGAGGACGACGACGACGAAGACTACGACTCTTAGCTGCCCCGGACTTCCTCTCTTTATTTCTCCCTCACACAGACGCGTCTTTCAGCATTATTTTCCCATTCTTAAGTTGACTCTTTGGCGGCTGCTCCAGCAGTGAAGAGAACTCCTCTTCATCACAGCCAACCGGCAGAAAAGCTGTAAGAAACAAAACTTGTTGTATATTAGGTGTTTTAATTTTTTTAAAAAGCTTTTATTTTAATGTAGAGATGGGGGCTGTTTTTTAGCATAGTCTTTGTTATTTAGTTTTTATTTTTTTTGTGACCAGTAAAGATGGCCGAGCTTTAAGCCGCAGCACACAGGGCAGGTGTGTTTGTTTCGCCTCAAAACTTTTTTTTTTTTTTCCTGTTTTCTTTTATTTTTTGTACACTTTCTTTAAATATATATATATTTCTCTATATTGGATATTATAAAAAACAAACCTGGGTCCTCCGGCTTGTAGTTTGGCTGGAAAGAAGTGGAAGCTCAGCCCTCACTGCAGCTTAAATGTTCAGATTGAGGGGAATTAGGTGAGATGAGTTCAAGGCAGAAGTTTATGGGGGATTTTTTAAATTTTTTTTTACCCTCTATTCACAAACCATGGATTATTTCCTTTTTTTCAAATTTAGTCGCCACTTTTAATTGAGTTTTTATCAATAAAGCTGCACATCTACAGGTTTATGATTACTGTTTTAATTTAAAAAAGCTGCCACTGGTTAGCATTTATATCATTGTTTTCCTTTTTCCAGTCATTATTTTCTCCTCGCTTGCCTGTACATATCCAGCTGTTTATTTTCTTTTGTTTTAAAGTCGGTTTTCCTTTTATTTTGGAAACTTAGCACGGTGTCAAACTTTGCTCCTCTATCTTTAACATCGGTTCTCCTTCTTTTAGATTCTTTTTAAATGAACCCAGAGACGGGAATCCCATTTATGCACCGAGCTCTTCATTAAGTGGTTGCAAACAGATTACTCTGTATTGTAAACTTTTAATGTTTGTTTTATTTTGTATGGGTGAAATAAAAGTTCACATTTCAATTTAAATGAACGGAAAAGAAAAGACGACTCTTGTTTCTTTCTTCGTAGCTGAATCCAAACTGTTTGATGGCTGCTCACCATTTGAATTAATGTCCAAGTTTCTAAACAGGAACTTTAAAGTCGTAGCGAAAAGGTTGCATTTCTGAATTCTCTCAAGTGGTGCACGACTTTACACGAGTGAAAAAAGTGAATGTGATCGGTCGTTTATCAAGGGGGCGGGATTGTTGTGGTGGAAGGTTTGCAAGCAAGTTTGGTTGTGGCCGGTGTCTCAGAAGCATCTTGCTAACCAGTTAGCATCTTAGTGCTAGTAGGTTCCCAATGGGTAATTCCATTGGGACCAAGTAGCACTAAATTGGTGACTTAGAAACGACACTGTCAAGGAACGCTATGGACAGCGGAAACATGCAAGAGGAGGATAGTTTAGTGTCGGAGGTCGTGGATGAGTCTCCTCCGTCATCCATTTTTTATTTAGAGGAGGAAAGCGGGACGAAGATGTTGTGGAAGAGGACGCCAGGGCGGCAGAAGCTTGGTTTGGTGTAGAAGGCTTCCAGCCGTACATGTTTGAGCCCTTGCCTCGCAACGCTGCCAGTTCTGTTAGCTCTACGCCTGCCTAAGACACACACGTCCATCCCCGTGAACACTGGGACGCAACTCAATGGGAAAGGAAAGGATTCTGATTTCAACCGTTGCGTATTTTAGCTGCGACATATGAATCAAGATGCTATGACCGAAAAAATGTGAATGACAGATGACCGTTGATATTTGATTGGACGAATTTAGGTGTTCGGGCTGACGTAGAACTAACTGGCCTGCAGAAAATAACGAAGGAAAAAAAAAAAACCCCAACAGATTTGAAGACAGGATTTTTTTAAAAATAGAAAATTTCTAAATTTGATAAATCTGATAAAGAGAACATTTATATACATGTTTAAGCCAGCATGATTTAACATTTAAATATGATTTCCCTACGACTTTAAATTCTTTTGTCTGCTGGATCCTTTATAGTTTTAGGATCACTATTTTCTTCAGAGATCTGAAAAGTGTGGCATTCAGCTTCCTAGTCATAACACTGTGTAGCGACGCTGCTCTGTCAGTAGGGCTGCAACTAAAGATCATTTTGCTAATAAATAAGTTTTCTGATTTATTAATCAGATAGAATTTGGTTCCTTGAAGCAGATTTTATTCAGAATTGAAAGCAGGATCTGGATTCTGGATAAGAGCACACTGATGGCGTTTCATCCTAAAAGCAAAATGTTTATTTACTTTTTACAATTTTAGTATAATTACCTCTCTTTTAGGTGTCTGCTCCCTCAGCTTATGACATGTTTTATAGTCATCATACACCAGTTTATGATTAGACTTAGACAGACTTTATTGATCCCTTGGGAAGACTACCTTCGGAAATTAAGGTTACCAGGAGCTTACAGGGCAAAAAAGTACTATTCGATTAAAAAAATCCTATGACAATTAATTAAAATAATAGATAATCAGGATTAGTGCGGTTAAACGTTTTCAGTCCATTCCGTCCATCATGTAACTAAGATGTCGGCCATAATTCTTGGTTTCTAGCTATGGGAGTATTGGCCTAGGGGCAGGGGCGGATTAAGAAATTTTGGCCCCCTGGGCCTGACATGGTCTTGGCCCCTCAACCCCCGGCACGTGCGGGCGCACACACACGCTATGCAAGAAATACTGTATACTGTGAACAGACATGCACACTGCCCTTTACAGAAGAGTGCACATACTGCACACAAATTATTAGGTATACCACACAGACACTGACAAGCACAGGTTTCACACAGACACAGGGGGAGGGGATAAATGGCCTAAAAATAAACATTTTGGAAAATGATTATGCCCACTTCAGTGATGGTGCATTGGGTCATTTGAGAGATATTATGTATTGGAAGTTGGTAGCTATCATGAAATAAACCCCCCACCCCACCCAAAAAACTAAATCGGACATGATTTTTGCCCCCTTTTCCTCCCTTCTATCATTAAAAATAAAATAATATCTTAGGAAAACACTTTGGCATAACGGCAGCTGTGCAGCAAATTGAGGCTCAAAGTCTGTATCTATTTGTGGTTAAGCTTGAGGAGAAGGAGAAAGGTAAAATGATAACATGCATCGGAGAGCACCACAAAGAAAGGTGTAGGCCAGTTCATGGTACAAGGGCTGCATGCAGGTCAAGATAGCCCATTTCCAAGAATGCTATAGTGGCTGGACAGGCACTGGACATGTCCTGAACTTAGTGTCAGACGTGGGTGCCGAATACTTGGATGAAGTGAAGCAGCTGACAGATCTCATGCTGCCCCATCTGAAGACTGTCCTGGCCAGGCAGAGGAAGGATGAGGAGACCTTCCCAATGGACCCTGTCAGTGAACAGGCTAGTAACATTGATGACACCCCTGTGCACAACATTGGGATGGAGAGACAATGTGGCAAGGTGGACTACAAACTGAAGAAGTTGGGAACTGAAAAACTGAATTACTGTAGTTCTGCCACAGTGCTTTGGTAGATTCTGCACGGCAACTCCAACGCGTGTTGGATAAAGCTTTAAGTGTGAGATCTATGTTGGAATTGCCAAATACCCTGTCCCATCGGTGTGTGGATGCAGTTGTGAAGTTGTAAATAGACTGAATCAAGTCAAAATACTTAGAGACTTCATTTCCACATCTGTCAATGCTGTTGACTCCCACCAAATTCAAAGAGTGAGCTGCACATGGAATATAGTGTATTAATGGGTTGCTTTTCTTTAAGTGAGCCTGCAACCCATTATACCTCCCTGACATGTTGCTGGCATTATCATAAGCCTGCCCCCTGCAATTTGACAGCTCTAACCCTAGATTTTCCAACAGAGACATGACACAGTTAGCCAAACCCTTGGGGCCTCTGGCCTTCTGTGGCTTGCGGCCGCGGGGCCAAGTTGGCCTGGCCCTTTGGGGCCTCTGGCCTTCTGTGGGTCGTGGCCGCGGGGCCAAGTTGGCCTGGCCCCTTGGGGCCTCTGACCGTCTATGGATCGTGGCCGCGGAGCCAAGTTGACCTGGCCCCCTGGGGCCTCTGACCCTCTATGGATCGTGGCCGCGGGGCCAAGTTGGCCTGGCCCCTTGGGGCCTCTGACCGTCTATGGATCGTGGCCGCGGGGCCAAGTTGGCCTGGCCCCTTGGGGCCTCTGACCGTCTATGGATCATGGCCGCGGGGCCATGTTGGCCTGACCCCTTGGGGCCTCTTACCCTCTATGGATCATGGCCGCGGGGCCAAGTTGGCCTGACCCCTTAGGACCTCAGGCCCTCTGTGGATCGTGGCCGCGGGGCCAAGTTGGCCTGGCCCCTTGGGGCCTAAGATTATTATTTTTGCAAAAGTAGTTTTGCTTGGGTCGCGGCCGCGGGGCCAAGTTGGCCTGGCCCCTTGGGGCCTCTGGCCCCCTGGGCCTGGGCCCGGTAGGCCCGGTCATTAATCCACCTATGCCTAGGGGGTTAGAGCAGGGCGCTGTGCTCTGAGAAGGTTGCAAGTACCCGGTTCAATCGAGACAGCCGGCACACTGGGTCCGTGAGCAACACCCTTAACCTCACACTGCTCCCTGGGCGCCGCACAATGGCAGCCCACTGCTCCCCAAGGGGATGGGTTAAATGCAAAAGTGATTTTCTCCAATGTGAGATCAATAAAGTTCAGTCATTATTATTAATCTTCCAGCTGCTGGGAGGAAGGATCTGTGATAACGCCCCCTGGTGCATTTAAGGTGCAGCAGTCTGTCACTGAAGGAGCTCTCCAGTTCTGCACCAGTTTCATTCATGGGGTGGGAGACTTTATCCAACAGATGTTCATTTAGTTCGGATCCTTTTGTTTCCCACCTCCTGCACTGAGTCCATAGGGCATCCAATCACAGAGCTGGCCTTCCTGATCAGCTGATCCAGCCGCTTTCTCTCGTTACGGATAAGCCACTGCTCCAACAGACAGCTCCATAGAAGATGAGTCATAGAAGGTCTTTAGGAGCGCCCCCTGCACTCCAAAAGACCTCAGTTTCCTCAGCAGGAACAATCTGCTCTGACCTTTCTTATGCAGAGCCTCATTGTTTTGAGTCCAGTTTATTATTCAGATGAACACCTAGGTACGTATAAGAGTTGTCTAAGTCTGCATAGTTATTGTTTGCTATAACTAAGGAAAGCATGTAGATGTTGAATAGGAGGGACCCCAGAATAGAGCCTTGAGGAACCGATTTTTATGGTCTCTGATTTAAAGTTCCTTACTGACATATTAGACCAGGGGTCCACAGCCTTGGATTTTAGGATCACTTAATTCAATTCAGTTTATTTCTAAAGTGCCAATTCACAACATATCATCTCAAGGAACTTTCCAGTTCACCAGATCATCCAGTCAAATTGATTCAAATGTTTCTATCGAAGGAAAACCAATTTAAGCATCGACTCTTGAATGCAATCCCTCACACTAAGCATGCTTGTAGCGACAGTGGAGATGAAAAACTCTCTTTTAACTTCATATACTAACGATGTACTTTTAATCATTTTATGTGTTTAATTCTTTTGTTTTGACAAAACACTGCCCCGGGTGGGAAATTCGGTCTGAAACCACTGCTCCCACTGCCCGCAGCATGATGCTGCCACCGCCGTATGTCACTTGGTTTTAATTCAATGAATTCAGTTTATCTCTTACTTGACAAACATCCAATAGAATTAAATGAGCAGGATCCAAGGGAAACATCTTCCAACAGACTGGGAATATTTTAGTGTTGATCTGAGTCTTTTCCATTAAAATTAATAAAATGTCCAAAGGTTATATTATTAAAGGGGTTCCTGTTAAAAGGGAATTTTTCTCTCCACTGTCGCTACAAGCATGCTTAGTGTGGGGATTGCCTTCTAGTCAATGAGTCGATGCAATCAACTGGTTTTCCTTAGATAGAAAACTTTGAATCAATTTGACTGCATGATCTGTTTAAGCTGTAAAGTGCCTTGAGATGACATGTGTTGGGAATTGGTTCTATATAAATTAACTGAATTGAATTAAATTAAATAGAGTCTGTTGTATAGATCAAGGTTTTTCCCTCCAGTTGATTAGAAATGAGCAGCGGTGTCCATATTTTGGCCTGTCGGTTTTTTTCCCACCCTCCGGAGGAGGTCCTGTGGCATCTTTTGGCACACTGCCTCCATCTGCTTCCTCCTTCATTTTTGCAGTTTCACAACCATCACATCATTTGTAACCTCAACTCCTTTTTTTATGCGCCTCCTTTTGATGTGCCTCCCCTTTGAATTTTGCAACACGGACAAGTTCCCTTGGATGCAGCTCATGCTGTCGTGCTGCTTGTGACTCACGCAACCTGTAATACAACAGCCAGCGTTTATCTGCAGCCTCCTCTCCTGGTATTTGAATCAGATAAGTACAAGACAGCACAGGTTGGAGGAGAAGCTGGGGCTATTGTCGTCACCTCTGGAACCGTGGGTGGAGTGTCTTCAGCCCATTTCCTCTTCCTACGGCCATATTTATTTTGTTAACACATGCTTTTTTACCAACCAACCAAAGAGGCGACTTGGATTTGGTGCCACAAAAACAACTGCATCCTTCCTGCACAAGAGTTGACTCAGCGGACTGGGAGGAGGGTGGAGCTTCTGTGTGTGTGTGTGTGATTGTTGGGGGGGAAGCAGAGGAGGGTGGGATCAGTGTTTGGGTGGTTGACTTTAGGATCGCCGTTCAAACAAAGAGGAGCAGCAGGGTAAGGGGGAGGGAAGGGAAGGCGAGCCAAAACGAAGGAAGCACACTGTTTCCACACAGCAGCCAACAGGGGCCAAAGGTGGCCCCTCTGATTCCCATCCGCTCCCATCAAGCTACTGTCTTTTAGGTTGTCTGCAGTTTTCTTTTTTAATAACAAGAGGAAACGTTAAAAGAAGGGATTCTCCAGTGTTTTTCTGGAATGAAATGTTCATTGTGTTCTGCTCTTCATTGCAGACAGTAATGTGACACAGATGAGGCCTTCAGGTGCTCACATGGCCCTCTGTGGAGCTTTATGTCCCCATTAGGCTGGGTTTTATAGTCCGATTGTTCGCAGGTTTCAGTAAAATGCTGTAAAAAAAATAAAAAGTTGAATCAGAAACAAACTTGGTCACATTTAGTTTTGTTTGAACTCCTGGAGTTTAAAGTTTTTTATTACGATTTTATGGGACAGGTTAGTATTTCTTATTTTGGGTCTTTAGGACGGTCAAACCTTCACATCGGTCTCAAAGTGATCACATTTGGCCTCTCTCTCTTTTTGTTTTTAAAGTATTAGATTAAAATAATCTTTGACATTCTTTCCTGCAAAAAAGTTCAATTCAATTCAGTTTATTTCTATAGCACCAATTTACAACACATGTCATCTCAAGTCACTCTACAGTTCAACCAGATCATACAGTCAAATTGATTCAAAGTTTTCTATCTCGACTCATTGACTCAAATACAATCCCTCACACTAAGCATGCTTGTAGCGACAGTGGAGAGGAAAAACTCCCTTTTAACAGGAAGAAACCTCCAGCAGAACCAGGCTCAGTGTGAGCGGCCATCTGCCTAGGCCCACTGGGGTTCAAGGAGACAGAAGGAAATATACAAAAAGCAGCTGTAAAAGGCGGCCCCATCCAAAAAAGTAAAAAAAAACAATCCATTGGACTTTGTTTCCAAGTGTGAAGACGTTTTGCTTCCCATCCAGGAAGCTTTTTTAATTCAAAATGTCAGAAATAGTGTTGAGTTTGAGGCTTTTTGCAGTAGCCCAACATAAATGTTAACACTATGTTAAAAAAGAAAATCCAACCTTAAACAGAGGGGGTGGACTCAGATATCAGCTTCCAAAAACCTACAATGCAGGTTTCCTTCCCGTTATCATCGCAACCCCAACCGCTTTACAGGGGAACAGAAGACCTCAACTGTTCAGCCAGGCCAACAATTCCCTTTAACGATGCCCCTTTCAGAGACATTGACGGGTATGGGGCATTGCAGGCAAACAAAGAACCCAAACGACCCCCATTACTAAGGGGTGGACCCGTTTGTCGGTTTTAATTTGCATGATTTCTAAGCCACATTACTGCTTTGTTGGGCTACTGTATAAAGCCTCGAACTCAACGTTGTTTCTGAATTGATAATTGGAAAAAAAAAGCTTCCTGGATGGAAAGCAAAACGTCTTCAGACTTTGAAAACAAAGTCCAGTGGATTATTTATTTATTTTTTTTACTTTTTTGGAACGAATATGACCTGGATGAATGAGAATCTTCAGCAGCATATTTTCTGCAAAATCACCATCACCCCACAGCATGATGCTGCCATAACCTTCCTCACTGTATGCCACTCTGGTAGGGAAATGCATATAAGAGGTCGACCTTCCCTTTTCCTCCTGGTTCCAGGTGTTGCCTCTTGTGTCATCCTTTAAAACATCCTCTTTCTCTTGTCCTCTGTTCCCTAAAGACCCAATTTGTAGAGTACATGCTTTAGTTTTGACTCTCCAACGTTAGCTATGGATCTCTGCAGCTCCTCCAGAGTCACTATAGGTCTCCTGATTTGTTAATGTTTAAAATGTTATTCAAAACAATCTGGCCCTGTTTGAAACTACAACTGCTGGAGTAGAAATAAATAAATATTCTTCATCTTAAGATAAACTTATTGAAATTCTAAAGGTTCAAATAAATTTTTTCTTTGTGGTATAATATCTTCTTTTCTTGTAAAAAGTTGATTTACTCTGTCTCTGGTTATTTTAGGTCATGGGTTTATGCAAATGAGGCAAACTGCAGGAACCAGAAGTGATGCTGCACATTTCAAAATAAGAGTCATCATTAGGCGACCATAAAAGGTTTTTTTTGGTTGTTTAAATTAAAATTATTTGGTTTCCTTCCTTTTATAGAGCAGTCCCCCAGATAAACCAAAGAATTAGTTACATAATATGTCAAATATTCTTTAGATTTCATATTTGGACAAGAAAGTTAAGGAGTCATTATTTTTAGTGGGGAAAAAAAACAGGACAATGGTTCAATATTTGAAATATTAAGTGAACCAAAAATCCATTTGTAGCTCTAAAAAAACCATGATATCTAGATATGCATAAAAGCTAAAAGTGCAACAACTTAATTCCCCCCCCCCCCCCCCCCCCCCCATTATTGCTTAAATAAAACGAAGAAAAAAATGGTCCAAGGGAGCCATCATTTTCTTAATTTATTGCAGATTTCAGCATGGCGCCATAACGGAGCAGGACCAGTTTTAAAGGGGGCCGTGGCCCCTGTCTGGAACCGCCCATGGAATCAGTAGGCCTATTGTGTCAAAATAGGAGACCAATTTTTTGCTTGGAAAAAGTTTTCTTCTCTTAGATATATAGAAGCATAAAGTGAATAAGTATCAGATTAGAGACCATAGTAGTACAATACATGACAGGAGGAATTATGCATCCAGAACTTTATAGATCTATTTTATATTGTCACCTTTATTAAAGAAATAAACATACATCTAATAATTATCAGTCATTATTTTTATTATTTGTATTTATATGATGTCCATTTAACATAATAAATGATCTCAAACCTGTTACTGCATAGACTTTTACCGTTTTTCTTTCCTTAAGATCTGGAACAATAAGATTAAATCAAAAACATTTGAAAAGAAAAATAATTTAATTCTACAGGTAAAGTTACATTCAATTCTATTTAAATTCCAATCGATTTTAAATTGGTTATAACGGCTCTCTTTAATTTTTATATATTTAATTTATTGTTATTTGTATCTTAGTCGTCCTTACAATACGTCTCTCATTAGTAAGAAACTTTTTTTAAATTGTTCTTTTATTTGGAGCTGGTTTCCGACGAGAATTTGCCACTCACAAGATGGCGGACGCGCACGGGCTTTTACCGTGGCTGGCTTTTGCCAACTGTTGCGCTCGAGCCTTTTATTTTTTGAAACCGGAAATGGTTGTATTTACTCGGTCGCCATTGGCCGCGGCTTGTCAGCTGACCGTGTTTCCTGTCAGGAGAGGAAAAGTTCTGAAACCCCACCCTCAGCAGCGGTTGTAAGCAGCGACGTTGGAGTGGTCCGAGGAGCTGACCGAGGAAGAGGAGCGGAGCTGCGACTCCCCACGGAGCAGGACCGCCGCTTGCTACCGCCTCTATGAAACCGACCGCCGAAGTTCTGTTTGCCCGGCGCTCAACTCTCCACAGGGACTAAAAGTTAACGGCTGTTTTGTTTTTTTCTTGAAGTTTTCCTCTCTCTCTCAGGCGGTTAAAGTCGAGCAGGTTTGGAGAGCTCTTCCTGTTCCCAGAGCTCCTTCATAACACAGCCAGCATGGATGTTGCGGCGCACGGGAATGCGGGATTTCCTGTGTGGCCACCGCAGTGTTGCGTTCAGGCGCACTTTCTGGATCCTCGGGCTTAAATAATGAAGAGCGGTCAGAGCTTGAAGGTTGTCGTAAAAACAGTGGTTGGCTGAAGTGAATGCTCCTTTTCCTGCTATTCTTCTCCTCCTCTGCGCTTCCTGCTGCTGGTGGCCCCTGCTCCTAATGGCTAAAAATACAGAAAAAACTCAACATGGACGTCCGAGTGTGTGAGAAACTGTGATTTCTGAGTCTTATGAAGCAGCTTTAGTCCTAAAGTTTAGAGTCTTCAGAGTTGGAAGCTGTAACAGGTGGTGATGGATGGAGGGAGGGGGGGTAGGAGCAGATCAGCCATGATGACTTGATTCCAGAAGCTGATAATGTAGTCAGACCATGTGCAGGGAAACCACACACCTCATCAATGTTACAGAGACTGCTGCCTCTGAGATTCCATACAGGTCTGAGGAAGCCAGAGATGAGAAGATTTGAGTTTGTGAGGCGATTGGTTTCCTTTTGTCCCTGAATCTACGGCCCGGCGGTTGGGCTGACCTCTGACCTCATCTCCTTGGTCCCTGATGAGACAACAGGAAAGGGAGCAAGGTGTGATAAAGTACTCTTTACTCTCAGGCCCCCGGAGCGTCCGGTCGGGTCATCTAGCGGAGGCTCCATGGAGCCGCTGAAGAACATATTCGGTCGGAGCTCGCTGTCCAACTGGAAGAATCTGGAGCAGTCCAAAAAAGGGAACTTCATCAACCCCGTTTGGACGGCCTTGTTCGACTACGAGGCCTCCTGTAAGGATGAGCTCACCTTGCGTAAAGGTGACCTGGTGGAGGTCCTCTCGCAGGACTCCGAGATATCTGGGGATGAGGGCTGGTGGGCCGGGAAGGTCAACAACAAGGTGGGCATCTTCCCGTCCAACTATGGCTCCTTCGCCAGCGGATACGCCAAGCTGCCAGGAAGCAGCGTGGTGGAGGAGCTGAACCGCGCCGTGGTGGGCAACGTCGATCCGGAGGAGGTGGATTTCCGAGAGCTGAGCCTGGAGGAGGTCATCGGGGTCGGGGGCTTCGGGAAAGTGTACCGCGGGACGTGGCGGGGCGAGCTGGTGGCGGTGAAGGCGGCCCGCCAAGACCCGGACGAGGACATCAGCGTGACGGCGCAGAACGTCAGGCAGGAGGCGCATCTGTTCGCCATGCTCACCCACCAGAACATCATCGCCCTGAAGGGCGTCTGCCTGCAGGAGCCCAACCTGTGTCTCATCATGGAGTACGCCTCGGGCGGACCGCTGAGCCGGGCGCTGGCCGGCCGCCGCATCCCGCCTCACGTCCTGGTCAACTGGGCCGTGCAGATCGCCAGAGGGATGGTGTACCTGCACAACGAGGCCATCGTCCCCGTCATCCACCGGGATCTCAAGTCCAACAACAGTAAGTCCTTCATATCTATCAGCTGTAGCTGCCCTTCCCCCACCTGTTTCTGTGGATCCTTTACCATCATGTCTAACCTTAACCTTAACCTCCTCATGGCTGCAGCTTCATGAACAGGAAGAGAACTCAGACAGGTAGATGTGTCTCCCTGACCAAGTAAAAATAAAAAATCCTAAGATGGGAGTTTCAGGTAGAAAGGTTCTAGGCTTCAGCGACATCCTGCAGGTTTCTCTGCTCCTGAAGGACTGAATGAAGAGCAGGACCCCTCAGCTCGTCCAGTTCTCTGCCTGACAAAAAAAAAAAAAAAGTCTCATTCCTTTGATTTTGTTTGTTGAAACAGGGAAGCATCTAAACTCTGCAGGAGGCTGGAGTTGAACACCGCTCCTCTGTGGGGGGGGGGGGGGGGGGGGGGGGGGGATCAGCTGTTATATACAGGCTTTTTTTCATAATTGCGGTCTAATTTGATGACAGATCAGCGGTTTGCTAACCCTAATTTATGGACATCCAGTCACATGACCTACATACTGACAGACGTAGGCCTTGGTGGAAGAGACCGCAGGCTTCAAATAAGCTGTTATGGAGCAGAGAAATGCCTTGCTCCAGAGCAAAGGTCAGGACTTGGATAACCTGGTATCAGCACCTTTCAGGACTCATCTGTTGGACTTTGACGCTTTAGGAGGAGGCGGCTCCTTGGAGTGACGTTTGTTACATTACTGTTGCAAAAAAATACATCTTTTGTCAATGAAAATGAAAGTTTTCATAGAAATAAGATTTTGACAGTAACTTTGCTATTTTTTTTTAGTTTTTCACAGATTGTATATTTTCTAATTTAGTTTTTTCGTCATTTTCGATTTTTCCAATTTCTGTTTTTCAAACTGAATTACAGAGTTTTCCATTTAAATTTAATTATCTTCCCTTCAAATTGAATACAAACTCTCGCTCTTGACCAATTAGTTTGGCTGACATCCAGTCAACCAATAGAAATGCGTCTTTGCCTCAGAATGTGATCTGGAAAACGCATTTTATAAAAAAAAGAAATTGAGATAAAAAAGAAGTAATTATAAAATCAAGATAAAAAAAATTGAGATATAAAAAGTAATTTTTTGTGAGTTAAATTTAGTAAAATAAAACATTACAAAAAACGGTGAAAACGGCAAAATTACACTCTAACCTTTTTTTTTTTTTTTTTTTATAAACATTTTATATACAATATCTATAGGCAATATGCATGCGCAAGATGTCAGATTTGAGTTTATCCCTTTCGTTTTGCACGAAACATAGACTGTAAACTACCTTTAACGGGCGTGTGTCCCTTTAGTCACGTAAAAAAAAACAACAATTGAAGGTAATATCGCCATACGCTTAAAAAAAAAACACCAAAAAATAATTATTTTTTTTTTTGTACATGACTAAAGGAATAAACGCCCATTGAGGTAGGGTATTTTCATCCAAAAATAAAAGGATAAACGGGTATGCTGATCTGATAGAACACCGGATTACTGCCAAATATCTATTTACACACCATCTTCTCTGCTTGCAGCAATAATGGAACAAAATTCCCCTATATTCCAGTATTTAAATGCACCGGAATATTTCAGATTGTCCGTCTTCATCCTTTTCTCTGCATGCGTCCATCCATCAGTTATAAAAGCCAGACTTGCAATGCAAAAAGCAGAAGGAGCCATGTTCAGATGCTGTTTTTTTTATTTGTATTCGTTGGGGGGGGGGGATTTAGGCCTGTGCGAACCGCTCTCCCCGTGTGCGGCGAGATCGTATCACTCTCTTGTTTTTTTTGTGATTCCTCTGTAAAGCTTTGTCCCTCCGGCCTGCCTCTACATGTCTCCATGCAGCCGTAGCTCTGTTGTCACAGAGCTACATCCTGTTGGGTTGGAGGAAGGACAGTAGAGATAGAGAAAAGAGGAGGAGGGGGGGGTGAATTCAGAAAGACAATGCGTCTTTTTTCCCAGACCGGTTTGTCCAACAGGTGCAGGAGCATGGAAGGGGATCGTTAAAGGAAACGGGACGGCGTCCGGTTCAACCATAGGGTTTGTAGTCCAGTCTGTAAATGTAGTGTCACTTCCTCAGAATATGGAGGCGACTTCTTCTTTCTGGAGGTGACATTTTTTTTTTTTTTTTTTCTTACCAGAAATCGGTGACGCTTTTTTAAAAGTTTTTTTATTTTCATATCTACATGGAACATGGCAGCAGCGCTGCAGGAAGAGAAAAGACGGAATCCTCTCCTGCTTTTCTTTTCTTTCCTCTGACGGCTCGATGGGGTCAACCGTAGCTTTGCACGTTAAGGAAACGATGAGCTCAGCATAAAAAAGATAACTGGGGGAAGGAGGGGTAATTGAGCTCATCTGTCACACTGATGGATTTTTGGTGCAATGTCGTTTTCCTCCCAGCGCCTCATAAACAACGGTCGCTGTAAAAGCTAATGACCGGCAGAAGATGCTGATTAAACAGGTGCCTGAGTGAGAGTTGGGTGGAAGCCAGAGGCCATAACTGGAATTCCAGAGAGCGGAGGATCCAGTCTGGATGTGTGCAGAGCCGCGAGGCTTCTTTTCGTTTTTCTCTACATTTTTCTTTTAGTTGCCATTGCTGTGCACTGCCGATCAGATGGCATAATATCTGTAAATATTATCTCATACCTACAAGCTGAACTTATTCTGCCTTCTTGATGCGCATTCGGCTGTATTAAAACAGCAGATCCTGTTTTTATGGAGCAGAAACATATAGAGCTGTTTGAAAACTACACTTTTAAAACTGGATCTTAAAACTTGCTTATTGAGTTATTTCTTGTTTTTCTGTCAAACAGGGAGGTTTTCATTGTGGTGCATACTCTTGATTGGAAAAATTTGATTTTTCAGTTTCAAATCCACTATTTACACGTTGGGATTTTATTACAGATTTATATTTCTGTTAAAGGTATACTATGCAACCGGTGTTGATTTTCCAGTGAGGCTCCCCCCAGAGGGCGAAAGTAAAAGTGCACTGTTGTAAATATGCTCAGCTGTTCTCCTGGCACGGTTGTTTGGAGCTTAGCAGACAGGCAAACGCAACGAATCACCATGTCTACTGCGGTAGAGAGCCCTTTTCCTCTTTCTTGCCTGCTCCGACATGGGCTTTCGCTGTTTTCTCGCTGGTTCCGCCATGATAACTGCACAAATATCGCCACTGCGCTAACAACGAGCATGCCTTTCACTGGGGGCGTGTAGCAGTTCTCGCCGTAAAGCAAGACCGACTCGAGCCTGTGGGTGCGGGCCGAGGGCTCCTGCAATTGCAAGTACGGTATTTCCCCTCCAGACCACCAGGGCGGCCGAGAAAACCTTTGTTCGACCTGAAATGACTCATTTAATCATCCAAAACGTTATGGAACGCATTAATTAACTGAAAAATTTTGCATAGTATGCATTTAAATCAACTTTATCTTAATGTGCTTTATGGTTTTTTTTAAAGTAAAGAACTGGATCTGGTGTTGCTGTGAAGCAGCTGGCTGCAGAGGGGTGGTAATTCTGCTAATAAACCTGCTTTACAGTCAGAGCTGCAGCAGCTAGTGTCTGATCTTTAGCTGGAAGAAAGCACAGGGTGACAGTGGGGCGGAGGGGGACCTCCATTGGAACCAAGAACACAGTAACCTAGGGAGAAATAATTGAGAGTAAACTCATAAAAATGGCAAAGAAAACAGAGGTCAAAGGTCACGTATGGTAACCGTAACCATGCAACTGATTTTTGACGGAAGTTCTTTTTATCTCCTTTCATTTTAATCAGAGCTACATTAGTTTCAATGATTATATTTGGACCTCAAAAAAATCAACGCAGTCATATAAAGAAGTGCTGAAATCAAAAGCCTATTTTTAGGCCTCCAGATTATCTGTTACTTATATCTTTTTTTTTGCAGTTCATCAGGTTCATCCGCAGTCCTCGACCTGAGCTTCTTTTTTATTTATTTATTTTTTCTACACATAGACCTAAAACCAGCTTATATGCAACAACACGCAGCATCAAACTTTGCAGAAGCTTTAGTTAGAAGCGTCGGGGAATAGCGCCAAATTAAGCACTCTCTGGGTCGACGCTTACAGGCTTCTTTCTCAGGAAGAAGCCACAGATAGATCTTGGATCAACATGGCATTTTTGGCCACCAGTAGATAAACATCAGATGCATCTCTTTACCAGAGTGTTTTTATTTTTTTTTGGTGTTGTGTGCAAAAAAATAAGCATCCCTTGTGTTTGGTGTTTGCTGCATGCATGTGGGGAACTACCTAAAACATTTCAGATTCCTCCAATAGCTGCTCTTCATTCGATGGATAATGATCTTTAAGCTGTTTTTATGCTGGTTTAAATCCAACACTATAGGTATAAACCCACTAAATTTAATCAGACTATCAAAAGTAGCTGCTAAGGGAAACTGGAGAGAAGGAAGGTGATGAGGAAGGGTTTTTATTCCTGTTCGATTAATACTAGGAGCTTGATATTGTCTTTGACTCACTGATTCAGCTTTTGAGCTGATTTATATTTCCTTTTGAGGTGTTTTATGAAAAAATAGTAAGAAAAATACAGAAAATGTTTCGTCCAACCTTTCTTCAGTCATTAGACTGATCTGCGAGTAAAACCTTGAAAGCTCGCGAGATCAGGATGGTTTCACGAGGCTAGCAACTTGCTACAATACTACAGAAAAATTAAAGCAATAAACTCACCGATGCGTTAGCGTTAGCTTGCTTGACCGCCTCCATGATGCTGGTTTCCCTTCAGTTTGAGCGCCAAAAACGTCCCGTCACGTGACTGAGAAACCGTAACGGGATTGGCTGGGTGTTGGACGCCACAATCCATTGCTAATGTCTGTGACCTGAAGTAACCCTTCCCTTTTTACACTGAATTTAGACGCCGAATTTAAGACAGTGAAATAGAGCCAGTTGAATCTCAGTTGCTGAAAATATTGAGTTTGAATTTTGAAAGGTTGAATTTTTTGCTTTTTTTTTTTTAACTCTGAAAAGTCAAACTGAAAAAAAAAAACGGGTATTGAAATGTATTAACTGTGAAATAGTAATGTGAATTTTTAACTTGCTTGAAGTGAAAATGACAAATAAAATCTCAACTATATAGATATGGTGACAATGAAGTTTTTTAAGGTTGAAAAAATATATTTTCTGAATATATTTTAAAACACAGTAAGTACAAACATACAACATTAATATTTCAGTGACATTTTTAATTTAAATCCCAGTGGCACAGATTTACTTCCATAGAAAGGTGATAAATGGATGCCACTGAACACTCAAAAAGTAGATTTTGTGGGGAAAAATGTATCTAATTTACTTGAAAATGTGATTGTTAAAATTTATTTACCATCCAGCCTTATGTTGAGTTAGAAACACTCGTGAAAATAGTTGGAGATGACTATTGTCTTCCTGGTCTTAAAGTCAGAGAAGAGATGATTGTGACATTTAAAGCTAGCTTTAGCATCTTTTTATTTAACGATTATTTTACTCATTTGTTGATTATTTTTACGATGAATTGATCGATAATCAGATAGAAAAAGGTTCCTTAAAGGAAATTTGAAACTAAAACTGTTCCGCTTGAGGAATTCTGGGTAGAGCATATTAGCGGACACATTTTTTTATAAGAATCTTAAATTCAAAATATTTGTCTTTAATTTTTTACAATTTTGGTATAATTACTGCTCTAAGTGGGTCGCTCTGTCAGCTAAAGGCCGATTTCAGAGTCCCTATACTCCAGTCAACGATTAATCGATTACTAAATTAGTTGACGATTGTTTCAATAATCGATTAATCACGATTAATGTTTCAGTCGTACTTTTTATTAACAGTTAGTGCGGTTAGCGTGGCTAGCCTTCTAGTTTGTATTTCAGAAAATGAAACAAACCGTAAAGTCTGAGATTTTTGAAACTTCTACTCTGTTCACCCTTCCTGTTATCAACAGATAATGTTGCTCTCTCTTGCTGAAGGTTTCCATATGTAGAAAAAACAGTTTCCTTTACAATGTGAAAGAAGGCATGTCCTCTGATTTCTTTCAAATGATAGAACTTGCTTACTGAGTTATTTCTTGTTTTTCTGTCAAACAGGGTGGTTGTTATTGTGGTGCATACTCTTGAATGGAAAAATGGGATTTTTTTCTTTCAGTTTCTGACCCACTGGTTACACCTTTGGCATTAGCTGTCTAATTTAATCTCGGATAGACTGACAGAACGTAAAATAGACATTTTATTAGAGATTTATATTCCGGTTATTAAGTCAACTTTATCTTCATGGTCACAGACAAGTGGATAATATGCCTTATGAGTTGTTTTAAGCAAAGAACATTTCTAATAATCCAAATGTTTAACTGCTGAATGTTCAGTAGTGGGCATGTTAAATCGTACTAGTTCAAAAGATACCAACTCAGATAAAATATCAGCCTCATATCCTCTGTTATGTTTGTCTCTGCCTATGATGCCATACATGAAGGACAGGCCTACAGCCTTAAATGTTGGGTGGTCCTTTAATGGGAATTGACAAATGCAGTGAAACAGTGACCTCATACCCTGATTCAAATTTAAGTTTAATTTTAAGTTTCATCACATACTGATGGACTTTGACCTTAGCTTATTACAGACAGAAATGCAAAGACTAAATGGTAATGTTCTGATTAGATAATGGTCAGAAATTGGTCTGATTTTAGCTAAAAACAATCTAGTTAATTGAGATTGGTTAGTTGTTACACAAGCAATCAAAATATGGCAGATTTTTGCTGATATCGTGCTGGAAATTACTCAATGTCATTATTGAATCGGAAGTGGAAAAAAAAAAGTTGTTGGGACATCCCTAGTTTCAAAATGATGGTGAAATATGTTCAGAGAAAAATGATTTCTAAACCAGCCTGGCAAAAGGTTAGTTCATCACCTTCCAGGCTGATTGACGGAGGTGTTGGTTTCTCATCTGTTTTTGAACTTCTTCAGGTCAAAGCATTATTTGTTGCTCTTTAAGAGGTCTGAAGCCTACTTCGTGTTGTCAGACAGGTACTTTTCATAGAGCTATGCATTTCTACAGGTCTGTTAGTAAAGGTGAAAGAATCTGGTTAATTCTTTTTGTTAAGAAACCTAGTAATATTTTCTCATTTAGCTTGGTATGTTCAGACGGCTCCCCCATTTATGAAAATACATTTCTGTTTAACTTGTTTTAATTAATCTAAATCCATTTTTTTTTTAAACGTTAGAATGTCAAAGACAGAACTCTTTAAAACTAAAACCACGACTCAGTGGGATTCTAATCCTCTATCAGGCTAGTTGCTATTAGCGGTACTGTGATGATATGCAAACTGTCTGAAATGCAGCCAATCACAGCGTCCATTAGCTTCTAAAGTACAATAAAATCCACGTTGGGTTTTGTCTTTAGGGTTGCTGAAAACCGTCTTAATTTCTAATCTAAAATTTGAGGCGTTAAAAAGAGTTTAAGAGGATTTTTCTGACTGCAGGTTTGCAAGGGTATGACGGAGTATTAGGGCCACGCTAGAGATTATTATTTTTTTTTTTCGAGAATAAAGTCATAATGGTATGAGCATAAAGTTGCAACATTACGAGAATCAAGTCGGAACGTTACCAGAGTCAAGTCGCAACGTTACGAGAATCAAGTCGCAACATTACGAGAATCGAGTCGCAAAATTACAAGAATAAAGTCATAATGGTATGAGCATAAAGTCGCAACATTATGAGAATCAAGTCGCAACATTACGAGAATAAAGTCATAATGGTATGAGCATAAAGTCGCAACATTACGAGAATCGAGTCGCAACATTACGAAAATCGAGTCGCAACATTACGAAAATCGAGTCGCAACATTACGAGAATCGAGTCGCAACATTACGAGAATCGAGTCGCAACATTACGAGAATCGAGTCGCAACATTATGAGAATCGAGTCGCAACATTACAAGAATAAAGTCATAATGGTATGAGCATAAAGTTGCAACATTACGAGAATCGAGTCGCAACATTACGAGAATCGAGTCCCAACATTACGAGAATCGAGTCCCAACATTACGAGAATCGAGTCCCAACATTATGAGAATCGAGTCGCAACATTACAAGAATAAAGTCATAATGGTATGAGCATAAAGTTGCAACATTACGAGAATCAAGTCGCAACATTACAAGAATCAAGTCGGAACATTACGAGAATAAAGTCGTAATAATACTCCGTCGTAGCGAGGGCAAATTGGATACACTGTTGCATTATTTATTTTATTTAAAATGGGTTCTGCGTTCAGCTAATTGTAATTCTACGCTCGTTGAGGAGCCACATTCAACTCTCTTCTAAAAAATTTTTTTTAGATTGAAAAGTTTTTAATTTCAAGGGGACGTATTTTTCCATACTTTTTTTTTTTTTATCAGAAAACCACTAAGTTAGCTTAGCTTGTTAGCTCCTGCCAAAAACTTAAATTGTCTTTTGTTGCATTTTTTTTTGGGGGGGGTTTTAACATCCAACTCTTCTGTATATCAAGATGTTACTGCAGATAAATGAACAGGAAGATGGTAGAATCTGACTAAAGAATGAGAGATGATTGGGTGTTTATTAACGTTTTAAAAATAGGATTTGTTATTTTTTCATCCTGCATTAGAAAAGGAAGTTCAGCCTTTCTGGAAGTCTGATTCAAGCATCATCAGTTCCTTTGACCCAACCAGGGGAACATCAGACACTCCAGCAGGATGACTCCATTATGTTAGAAAGGAGCTATTTAAAAAACTCTACATAATGCTACGAAGTTGAAGGAGGTTAGTGTATGTCTACGAGATGATGCATCGATCTACGCCTGTTTTAACCCGATCAGTCATGGCTTACTGGTAGGATGTTAAAATCAGGTCAGCAATTGTAGTAATGCAGAAAGATAGACAACACTGCATGCATTAAATGCTTTAAACTGTTTTCATACTGCACGCCGTCGTCATTAATACCAGTTAGCAGGGAAATCTGGGATAGTTTTCTTTTAAATGCAGCATTCAGATGGGCTGTAGGTCTCTATGGTATTGGCTGGCTGGCATGAATGCAGGGAACAGAACATAACGTGCTGCTTTACAATTCACACAATGCTTTAGTAATGACAGATTGAGTCAACATATTGTGCAGGTCTATGCTTTACCCCTAACTAATGCCTAAAAAAGGGAACACATGGTTATTATGACTCTGGCTTGAAATGTGTTTTTGATGCATATCTCTGCTTCAGTGGAATTAAAATGTCTTAAAGCTTTAATTTTAGCATATGCATTCAGTCTGCGGTGGTTGATTCTGTCTCATGTAGGTCCTTGAAGGTGTGGGAGAATTCTCTAGTCGGAGTCGCTGCATGTTCCTGTGGTGGAAGTAGAATGCCTAAGAGAAGGACTTCCTTTAGTTGTGCAATTTCTCTTTAACGGGAAGTTAAATCCTTCTGTTCTTCGCTGTACTTGATGCGTCAGAACTTCAGCTCTAGCTCCAGTCGCTACCTCGCACCTCGGCCAGAGTTGGACCTTCTTTGTGAGGTTGCAAGGAAACTATCCTGACGAAGGTTAAATTTCAACAGAATCTCCGGGGCTTGTTAATAAGTGACTGCTCACTGACAGACTTTCACCTGGTCCGGAGAATCATTTATAACCCCCCTTGTTGAAGTGGCTAACCAGACACAGACCTCCTCTTTGTCTGTGCTATTCTCAGTGGGGGTCGAGCTTTGAAGATGCTGCCTCTGATCTGTGTCTTCAATGCTCTAAGACTCTAGTGGTAAACATCGATTGATCCTTGACCAGGATATCAATGAAGGAAACATGCTACTATTGTTGGAGAATGATTAGCATTGGGGACATTGTTTATTGTTACTAAATTTATTTAGTTTTTTATTTCTCAATCAACATTTGCAAGACAGAAAGTGGGTAAAACACACTAAATCAATAAAAAACTGAAGATGACATAAATTATTTCCTGCATTAATGTTTTACCTACTGCATAAATTAATCATATGTTATCACGTAACGCTTAAAGACAGCAGAGACACACATTGGATTAAGCCATGTATGAATTCAATGTGCAACAGTTTTAAAGACTTTTGGTACTTTGAAAGGTTAAGGGGCTGGCTAGCCTGGCCAGTTTGGAGTTCTGATTTTACCAAAAATAAAAATTGCGATTATTTTTAACCAACCAAGTTGCGATTTTATTTCGATTTTCCTTTGTCTTAATCTCAAACTTGCAGATGTTTCACCCAGGCTTTAAATTTTTGAAAGCTTGCTTAGCCAGAGTCCATTGTTGCAGGACTTTACTGTAACCTTAAGGGCTGTGTTTACTCCGGCGGCAGTGTGTCGCACTTAGATTGTCACAGGTATGACGCAGATATTTTTTATTTATGCCCAATTTTGAAGCGCGGTCTGCGCTATATTATCCCACGCCACAATGCAAAAGGGACAGTCACGAACTAGCTAGGAATGTGGGTGTCCGCGTGTCGGTTTGACGAGCTTATTCGCCGTCTTCAGGCTTCAGGTGCAAACCAACAGACCATTGCTCAGAGCTACAAACTAGTGTCATGTACGGTGTCTGGGATAGTGTCCGAGGTGTGCCAGGCATTGTGGACGGCGCTACAGCCAGAGTTTCTGCAATTAGGTACCAAACAGGAAATGTGCATAGTATAGAGTGGATGTAGAATTGACCAATCAGAGGCCCCCTTCTCTCCACCCTGTGACGCTATCTGCGGTACTTTCTGCGGTCACCTACAGTTTTTGGGGAGGTTTCACCAGAGTGTCTGCAGACGACCTGGTTTCTGAGCATAAACCAGGCTTTAGCATGAAAAATACTTACTTCTACCTGCGTGCATGGACCTGCATGCTAGCCGCAAATCTATCTACCTTTCTCTGTGGCGACAAACCCTCTTCAAGTTAGGGATGCACGATATAATCGGCCCCCTATCGGTATCGGCCTGTATCGGCCTTAAAACTGAAGATCGGACATCGGCCACCCCACCGATATTTAACCCGATATTTGATCAGCTTCTGAGTTTCTAAAGTCTAAATGAAAAAAAAAAAATACTACTACTTCTTCCTCAAAAACCTCTTTTTTACAGACTTAAAAACTTCTAAAGACGAGGGAAAAAATATTGATACATTAAAATATCACAATATCTTCATATGCTGATATATTGCCATTTAAAAACACCATATCAATCTCTTTTACTAATGAAATATTGCTATATGTCATCGTTATGCTATGAAATCCCCCGAAAATCCACGAAATTTTGCCATATTTTTATATGTTGATATATTGACGCGGTATCGATCTATTTTACTGACAAAATCTCACAAGAATTTGTAAAATATCACGAGAGTTTGTAACAGAACGATGAAATTTCACGAATTTCACCGCGTTTTTAAAAATCAATTTGATATCAGCATATGAAAATATATTTGAGTATATTATTTTTCAAAGTGTCAGAAACGGATAACAAAACTGCTATTTTCAATGACTACTTATTTTTGTCCAGCTTTAACATCGGTATCGGTATCGGTTATCGGCTACATGAGTTTTAAAATATCGGCATATCGGATATCGGCCAAAATCCCAATATCGTGCATCCCTACTTCAAGTGTTTTACTACCACCTTAACCCCTGGAGTGTGAAATTAATCTTGTTAAATAGAGTGTTATCAAAATTGAATGGCTCTGCGATTTGAACATACTGTTTAGTTAAATTGTGATTATATTGCAAATGCAATTAATTGCCCTGCCCTACTGGCCAGCCAGACTACGACAATACTTTACTGTAACCGTCAACGGTCAGGATTGTAGCTGCAACAGAGCAATGTATAAATATTACCCTTTATTATGTCCTTAAAGAACTGTTTATATCGTGAAACTTTAAACAACTGGCTGCTGGAAGAGCTTTTCTCCTTATAAGAAGATATTTTGGTATCACATGTCTAGTTTGGTTGGTTCTGAACTGTTTCCACCGACTCTCAGTCATGCAAAGTGAAAGCGGACTCTACCAGCTACTTTCCAGTATAATATGCCGAGTACTTGATGTAAGTCAGTCTTGCTGGCCAGGCTATGGGGGTTTTCAGCAGCGCTTTTTACTCGCTGAAGGAAGTACACTTGCTTTTAAGTTGTCGCCAAAGTCTCCAATGACAGAAAAATTAAGTAGATTTGTAGCTTTTAGCTGTTTTTAAAACAAAGTCGCTAGCAACATGTATAGCAACAAAGTCTGAGTAGGTAATGGTGCTCTTGAGTTCTGTAGCTATATTACTGCCATCTAAGTGGTTGGAGTGAGAATATTGGTGTCTAAGCACTTGTCAAATGTTACAAGCCTAAACTTTAAAATGTTTTATGGTTGCAAACATTGGGAATATTGCAAATGCAATTAACCGTCCAGCTTATTACCAATAAAAAATATTTTTAAAGGAAAAGTCCGGTCAGCAATGAATGATCAATGGATCATTTTCTATACCTAAAACTAATACGTTTGCTGTGATTTAATGAATTTAATGTTAATCAGTAAAAAAAAAAAAATAATTTCATCAAGATAACAGAGTCTGGGAGCGGCCATTTTTGCCCAAATATAGTAACCCCTCCCTCCTGCCGTCTTCCGGCAGTGACGTCACGGTGCGGTAAGCCTAGCGCCATTCTCCCCGCTTTACAAGCAAAATCAATGGGAACTACTAGACACATCTGCAATCAACAACAATTGAAGATTTCCAGAGGACTTCACCATTGAAATTTACCAGAGCTATAGTGAAACTGACAATGCCCACGTGCATGGCAATTGGATGTTGGAATACATCGGGTAAAATTTTATTGGATTGCCCACTGAAAAAGGGAGGACTTTCCATCGAACTTCTGGCCAGAGGAAAAAACACGTAATATGAAGCCAACATTTGGAAGAAGAATGTTTTCAAGATGACTTAGATAATTGTGTGCGTTGTGACAAACACCAGATACAGCACTCGGACTTGATCAACAGCCGATTCCGCACCGTGACGTCACAAACCAGTAGGTGGCAGTAGTGTTCTTTGACAAACATCGATGCCTCCAGTAAAGCACATTCAAATGAAAATTACTCTTAATTAAAAAAAAAACATTTATTTAATGAACAGTATATAATATTTTTATATTTAAAGTACTTTCAGAAGTTTGAATTCTGAATATGACCGGACTTTTCCGTTTAAGACCAATTAAGCTGTAAATTGAGTCTGGAAAAGCTCTGCCTGTTTAGACTTCTGCGCTGTTTTTTTTTTTTCTGTAAAACATTGTTGATGTTGTAGCTGTTGGGTGTACTTCCTGTTCTATTGGCTTTGCATTGAGACGCACAGTAAGAAAACTGTCATATTTGAAAGCTTCGTGTACTTGGTATTCGGTTGCTAAGTAGATTGGTGTTTCTGTTTTTCCTGTTTAAATGTAGTGCAAAAACATGCTATAAATGCAAAGATGTTTTTGTTGCATCTCTTATTTATTGATACTTTCCGGGTCTAAAGGTTGAGGTGTTTTAATGAAGTTCTCTAACTTTTGCTGTTTAAACATTCTGACTGTGTCGAAAGGTGTTGTTTTGAATGCTGTGTTTCAGTAAGTCTTATTAATAAAAGAACAAGCTGCTTCTGTTGATGCATTTTAGATTCCAATAAGGTAAAGAAAGTTTTATTTTTATTTTTTTGCTTTTTCCCCCCATAGTTGTGTCATTTTTCCAGCGGCCCTCGCTGAACCTTATAGCTTCTTGCAAACTACTGGTTTCCTACAACATTCCCTCAGCAGTGACCTAAAGCGGCTCTACTTCCTTGTTCTAAACTCTGTCCTGAAGAACTGGCCTCCATCCAATCAATGTGTGCAGAAATGGCTTGAGGCCGAGAGATTGGCTGGATTCATTAGCCAGAGAAAACAAAGCTTGCTTGTCAGAACCGCCCGCGCTAAACGTCGGACAAAATTGAGTGATGAATTTAGACCGAACATAAATTGGGAAACTGAGCAGCAAACAAGCAGCTAAACCAAGCGAGATTTACAGGAAACAGTTTTCCTTCCTCCTCCTTTTTAGAACCAGACAGATTCTTTAGAATATGAAGAGCATTTCGATCCATTCATAGTTTTATTAGCTCATGTTGAGCCCCTCAGTGAAACTCCTGCAGGCAGATTTAACCCCCGGCACTCAGAGGACAACCTGATGAAGCTAAGACGAAACTCCTAGTTTCGCTGTGAGCTGACGTCTCCTGAGCCGTGATTATGTCCCTTAGCTCCACTTACCCTTCCTTCCCTCTCCCTCCCTCGCTCGCTCCCTGCCTGGTCAGGGGTTGCCAGACTTTCTGTCAGCCTTAGGGCCTCGTCCCTCACGGGACAAAGCTCCCGTTCTTCCTGGGGAAAGCCCCCACCCCGCCTGAATTCTGCTCTCGCCTACGTAGGCAGGACAAGAAGGTAGGGAGAGGTCACGCAGCGGGAGCCGCCTTGGACGTTTGGAGATGTTTTGGTGAAAGTTCACGGACAGAAACATCCCTTCACGGCACACTTTAGTAGATACAGCCAGGGAGTGCTGGGTTGGACCCCTTTTGCCCTCAGAAGTCTTTGTCATAGATTAAACAAGGTGTCAAAAAACATCTTAATATTTTAGGTCTCATTGGAAACCAGACGAGGTGCTGAGTGTTCCAGCAGCACATATAGCTGGAGCTCTAATTCCAGATGCAGCTCTCTCCTTAGTGGAATGGTAATTAAAGGGGGTGTGGAGTGAAAAGGCAGAGCGCTGATGTTTCTATCTGAAGGGTTACTGCCCCTGTTATTGCATCTTCAGCACCAGCTAGGTTCTGCAGCCTGTCCTTGAGACGGTTCTCTGTCTGCTGAACTTGTTCTAGATGCTTTAGAAGTGAGGGCGAATCCTGTATTGCGTAAACAGCCACTATAGCAAGCTAGCATTAGCTTACGTCCTCAGGGTCGTTCCATGCAGTGACGCCGCCGCATGGCCTCTGGTTCTTATCCAGAGGTAGCCGTCTCTGGCTCTCCTGGTTCACTCAGCCCGTCAGGAAGTGGAAGCTAACTGAGGTCAATAAAAGTTTGGAGAAAATAGAATAAAATAAGTGAATATAGCACTTTATTATTATATAGCACTTTATTTATTATTTGATAATGCTGGAGGGTTTTGTGCCTTATTATTGTTAAAGGAATAGTACACCCAAAACATGATTAGCCTTCATTTTCTACTCACCCCCATGCTGAACAACACTCTGGAGTACTTTTTTGATATCTCAAATGCATCTGGAGATCTGGGAGGCTTCTTTCTGTCTGCTGACATTCAAATAATGGAGGTCTATGGTGCCCGAGGCAGAAAGGTCCATAAAAGTCCACAAAAAACGTGTCAATATTCCTCCATACTGCTCGTCCAATGTATTCCAAATGTCCTGAGTGGGTAGCATCCTTAATTGACTCGAAAAGAAGTCATTTAGAATGTTTTTAGAGCATAAACAGTAGTGTATAGGATTTCCTAAAAGCGCGTTCACGAGTCTACGGAAACCGCGGCAGACCAAACCAGACAAAAGTGCGCATTCAGCTCAGCAAAGAACTCATGCTCTTCCTCAACACTGAAGTCCTCAGACATTTTTCTTTCGTAGTTTCTTTCTTTGCACAGGTAAACAGCACATTTCTTCTTCTACGCTTGCATTATTGGCAGAGCAGATGCTGAATGCGCACCTTCGTCTGGTTTGGTCTGCCGCGGTTTCCGTAGACTCGTGAACGTGCATAAATAGTAAAATACCAGCATGGAAAAATTTAGAGAAAACAGATTCTGCTTTGATGTGTAGAAAGATAAAACAGATTCACGGTACGTTTCGCAATAAATCCTCATGCACCCAAACGTCAGGGCGGCTGGATCGGCCAAATATGTGGCAGTTAGGGAGTTGACTCTCATCCTAAAGCAAAAAACAAATCTTCCTCTCGCTCTGCAGCGCGCTGCAAAAGCAATATTCCAGCTTGTTCCCGATCCTAAGCGCCCCGCCAAAATTACACAAGAGTTTCTGAAGAGAAACCAGAAACTGTGACCTGGCGAAGTATGTGGCCTGACCTGAAACGGAATAACTTTGTTGTTGTTTTGTTAAAGACAGGAGGAGGAATGGTCAACCCCGTTCAGCAAAGCGCAGCTACAAAACAAGTAGGTTTAAAAATAGCAGGACTGGAAATTTTAAAGTCCCAAAGATTAGGTTGTTCTTGCTGAATATGCCGAGTCATCGTGCATCATGTAAACAAACTTTTAATACGTTTCTTTTTGCTGGTATTTAAGGCAGAAATCACATTCTTGTTTTCTGATAGGTTCTTATCCCACTAATTATTCTATCTGTGGTTCTGCTTTATCATTAGGTCTAACCAGCAAGACTCTGAGATCTCTGACTCAGGGATTTTTTTTTTTCGTGGAAGCAACCACCGCTCTCTTGTATCTGGGCCATCTTTTTTTTCTTTTTTTTTTGTTGCATGAGTCTCGTCTACAACTGATGCTCCCCTTGTTTCTGTGCAGCAAACAGTACCAAACAGAGGCCCGTTGCCGTGGAGATGGAGTCACGGTGTTTTTTGCGGCGACATTGTTGGTTTCCCCCCCTCTCAATCGAGACGATGCTCTGTCTGGACAAGACCTGATATGCTGATGATACTCGCTTTTGAAGGAGTGCTCTGTTTCTGTCTGTGTTTACCTCCCTGGTTGATGCAGTCCTTCCCAAACGGAAGGAATGCGGGAGATAACGGACGATGCAGGTGGAATCTCCTCTAAAGCACTCAGCAAACTAAAGTTGGTGTTTTTATTCTTTCTGCAAATACACTAGAAAGTAAGACTAGACCTTGAAACCCAATAATTTAGGACTGAAATAACTTTTCAAACGTCTGCGTGCAGATTTGAGGATGCCAGTGGCATTTCATTTTATTTGGGTCAACGGCTGATTTGGACACGGCGTGTTGCCACATGCCGCCCAGTAAGCAGCTGACTAATGCGGCAGCCACCGTCGGTGTGATGGCTGCAGTGAGGGGGGGGGGGGGGGGGGGGTTACATGCGAACAAGGGCTGAACTGTGAATGCACTCTTCCTCCCTCTCTCTCTCTTTCGGCTCAGGAAGTGAAGGGAGAATGCGTCGTGTATGTGTGCTGAGATTGCTGAAATGTTTTCGCGTGCTTGCCTGTTGGTTGCATATGCGGGCATTGCAGAAGCATGCGGGCCGGTTTGAAGCGCAGGTTGGCCACACGCTTCCTGTGATTAGGGGTCGCTTTCAGATGCATCAATGGGTCCTAAGGTTTCTTTTAACCAAGCATTCTCCTCTTTTACTTTGTGTGACTAGACTTGGGTAAACGGCTCCAATCAGTGGCTGACAGGCGGTGTGATGCTCCAGCTGTCGGGGATTGGGTCCGCACGTCTTATTCTTTATGCTGGTGTGCATTCATGTTTACCCCAGCTGCATCCTTCCCTCTCAGATCCCACCAGTATGCAGCCGCCTGCTTTAGTCGACATGTTTGGTCTGTCGCCAAAAGAGATCCCTTTAAGTAGTGAAGAAGGAACTCTGCAGTTACTCTCCCAAACGTTTCCAAACCTTTTGGGATTTAAAAATGGTCTGAAGGTC
The DNA here is from genome assembly GCF_016077235.1 of Cyprinodon tularosa. Taxonomy (NCBI): domain Eukaryota; kingdom Metazoa; phylum Chordata; class Actinopteri; order Cyprinodontiformes; family Cyprinodontidae; genus Cyprinodon; species Cyprinodon tularosa. Next base: position 2,777,447 of record NW_024039452.1, on the reverse strand, counting down.
TGGTGTCCTGCAGCTTTTAGGTGCGTCTCGGCTCCAGCTCACCTTAAAGACGGCAGATTTAAAGTATTTCCTTTGAGCTCCATGCTCAAAGGAAATACTTGTCATTAGAGCCAAATTTGTCAACCAGAAATTTCTTTAGGGTCACAAACCAGATATTCATTTTTGAAAACCAAAAAAAAAAACAATTATGAAATTTAATAAAACTATAATTTTTTTTTTTTTGGAAAAAGTTAACAGTTGTAGAGTAAAACCTTGAGTGGTTGTGAAAAATTCCCTTTTTGAAAAAAACACAAAAAAACAAACAGATTTTCTGTCTCATCCCCATTTCATAGCCCAGACTAAGAACCAATAAACATCTTTTAGAAGTTACAAATGTTGTTGCCAAACACTTATTTACAAACTTTCTATATGAAAACATGTTTAAAATGAATGAAAAAGGAGATTTACAATCAGTTCCCACGCTTAGGTAGAGTAAAATGTGTGACAATATGAGCTGACAGGTCATCATTTAAAAGTTTACATCAGCTCATTTGTTTTTCTTTTTTACAGGTGCAGGTAATGTTTATTTTATAATCTATTAATCTATCCATTATTTTTTTGATTCGCTGATGAGAGTTACTTTAGGTAAATTTACATTTGTAAATAACCAAATGCCTGAACTTAAGAAAAAAGCTTTTATTGCACTTTTTTTTTTTTTATATTAGGGCTAAAACAATTTATCGGGATTAATCGATTCTTGAAATAATCTAATTTAATAATTTATTAATCTTTAACTGGAATATAGAGACTCCAAACGTGCCTTTAACTGACGGACCTAAACCCTCTAAAAGCAGCAATTATATCAAAAATGTCAAAATATCAATAGTTTGCATTTAAGAAAAAAAAAAAACCAAACAACTTTTTCTTCTTTCTTCTATCCAGGATTCCTCAAGTGAAAAAGCTTTACAGGTGCTGGTCATAAAATTAGAATATCATGAAAAAGTAGATTGATTTCAGTAATTCCATTTAAAAAGTGAAACTTGTATATTATATTCATACATTACATACAAACTCATATATTTCAGATGTTTATTTTGTTTAATTTTGATGATTACAAATGACAACAAATGAAAATCTCAAATTCATCATATCAGAAAATTAGAATATTACTGAAGACCAATAAAAACAAAGGATTTATAGAAATGTTGGCCAACTGAAAAGTATGAACATGAAAAGTATGAGCATGTACAGCACTCAGTATTTAGTTGGGCCTCCTTTGGCCTGTATTACTGCAGCAATGCGGCGTGGCATGGAGTCGATCAGTCTGTGGCACTGCTCAGGTGTTATGATAGCCCAGGTTGCTCTAATAGTGGCTTTTAGCTCTTCTGAATTGTTGGGTCTGGTGTATTGCATCTTCTTCTTCACAATACCCCATAGATTTTCTATGGGGTTAAGGTCAGGAGAGTTTGCTGGCCAATTAAGAACAGGGATACCATGGTCCTTCAACCAGGTACTGGTAGCTTTGGCACTGTGTGCAGGCGCCAAGTCCTGTTGGAAAATGAAATCTGCATCTCCAAAAAGTTGGTCAGCTGCAGGAAGCATGAAGTGCTCTAAAACTTCCTGGTATGTGGCTGCGTTGACCCTGGACCTCAGAAAACACAATGGACCAACACCAGCAGATGACATGGCACCCCAAACCATCACTGACTGTGGAAACTTTACACTGGACTTCAAGCAACGTGGATGAAGTGCCTCTCTTCTTTTCCTCCAGACTCTGGGACCTTGATTTCCAAAGGAAATGCAAAATTTACTTTCATCAGAGAACATGACTTTGGACCACTCACCAGCAGTCCAGTCCTGTTTCTCTTTAGCCCAGGCAAGACGCTTCTGACGCTGTCTGTGGTTCAAGAGTGGCTTGACACAAGGAATGCGACAGCAGAAACCCATGTCTTTCATACGTCTGTGTGTGGTGGTTCTTGAAGCACTCACTCCAGCTGCAGTCCACTCTTTGTGAATCTCCCCCACATTTTTGAAGGGGTTTTGTTTCACAATCCTCTCCAGGGTGCGGTTATCTCTCTTGCTTGTACACTTTTTTCGACCACATCTTTTCCTTCCCTTCGCCTCTCTATTAATGTGCTTGGACACTGAGCTCTGTGAACAGCCAGCCTCTTTAGCGATGACCTTTTGTGTCTTGCCCTCCTTGTGCAAGGTGTCGATGGTCGTCTTTTGGACAACTGTCAAGTCAGCAGTCTTCCCCATGATTGTGTAGCCTATAGAACTAGACTGAAAGACCATTTAAAGGCTTTTGCAGGTGGTTTGAGTTAATTAGCTGATTAGAGTGTGGCACCAGGGGCCATCAATTTTGAACCTTTTCACAATATTCTAATTTTCTGATATGATGAATTTGAGATTTTCATTTGTTGTCATTTGTAATCATCAAAATTAAACAAAATAAACATCTGAAATATGAGTTTGTATGTAATGTATGAATATAATATACAAGTTTCACTTTTTAAATGGAATTACTGAAATCAATCTACTTTTTCATGATATTCTAATTTTATGACCAGCACCTGTATTTTCAACCTTGTTGGATTCTGTAAAAAATCTTATTTTAGGAACTTTTACCATCCAATTAGTAACATATTAATGGAAGAAATAATCAACGGAGCAATTAATTAGCAAAATAATCGCCAGTTGCAGACTTGCTATATTTATAGTTTTATAAAGACAGTTTTTTGTAGAGTTTTGTCTTAATCACAGATTTTGGTCGGTCATTCTTTCAGCAAATAAAGTTTTTCAGACTCCTTGTATCATTACTCTACGTTCCAGTTCAATACCAAATTATCAGTTTTTTTTCCCTGTCGCGTTTAGCATTATGTCAACAAAATTTGAATATGAGTTCCATGCTCTGCCCAACACTTTGGAGGCTTGTCAGGATGAAAAATCTCCCTTGATCATCCAATACTGCTTTATTATCTATTTAAGATTTATTTTTATTACAGAAATAGGGTAAGTAATGCCAAACCCAACGGTGACAGGGGAAGAGAAAGGAAAAAAAAAAAAAAAAAACATGCAATCAGCTGCTGTATCTTTAGAAGACAAAAAATGTCTTGTGCTCACTGTGGGCTAACCTGAGGGAAAACCTGTGGGACCACCTGCAAACAGACATGCGTGGGGGCGCCACCGCCAGCCCCACTCCAGCAATGGTTGTGTGAAATTCTGGTGCAACTAAAGCTACTTGGTCACTGAATAGATGTGTTCTTGTTGATCATCATGTCAAAAAGATCTTTGAAAGCATCGTTTTAAAGGAAAATTTTTTTGATGAACTCATAAAATTTACTAATATTAGATTTTAATTTATCAGTAAACAAAGTCTTAGCCTACTGCCTCTTCTGCCACTTTCAAATTGCACCTGTGGACATCGCGGCTCCAAGTACGTCATGCAGACGTGGCCAAATAAAAAAAAACACGGTCTAGGCAGCATTATGGCGTTTAAAGCTGGTCGTTTGATAGAGATGAGTTTCTTTTTGTCCCTTTTTAAAGGTTTTGCTTCTTCCAGTTGGACAATCATTATGTCACATGAGGAAATACTCTAATATTTACTCAACTAATCAAGTAATCTGATAACTGTCAGCCTTTCTCCAGAGTTGAGAAAGGGGGATGAATCTGTGGGTCTTTAATGGATGTGGAATACGACCTGTCCCTCCTCACTGCAGCACTGCGTCGATTAATAAAGATTTTTAACTGAGCTCTTTGGCTATTTGAAGGTACATTTTACCTCCTCGTATTCTATGGTAGAAGAAATATACAGGTCAAGCAACTCTTCATTCCTTTTAGGTCTCTGTTGTTAAAGCTGGACCTAATTTTGTTGATTGTGCATGAAAATGATTAAAAACTATGTCTGGTCCTGATTGAACATTTTTTTTCTTAACCAAATTTCTGTTCTCCTGTCGGTAAATGATGAGTCCGGACACACATCCATGGTGTGTGCTTCAAAAAAAAAAAAAAAAAAAAAGCATGTAGCATGTAGGGTTGGGGTATAGTTCCTCAATGTTCCTCTTTTTACATTCGGCCCTACTCCACCACTCCTGATGTAATCAGAGGCACGGTGACTGACCTCCAGTCATGGCTGCCAATGAAACAGTCAGTGTTTTATGAGATGGCACGCAATTACAGAAAGGTGGAGTCCGATTGCACAGCTTTTTGAAGCCTTGTTTTTTTTTGAAGCCTTGCAAAATGCAAACAAAACATTAAAATATATAGTTTTTCCACTTTAATGTGAGAAAAAAGTTTTAATGGGAGGAAAAGGTACCTTTGCCTGAGATTTTGCGTTTTTTTTTTCCTTCTAGCCAGTAGCACTGTTGGTGCTGCTCTGATTTACATGTAGCGGCTGGCTAGCTCAAGTGGTAAGTCACCCGTCCTGTAAAAGGGGGGATGAGATCTCAGTGTGGGACCCTTCATTCTAATTCCTACTTTGGGGAGTAGTGGCCTAGTGGTTAGGGCTTTGCGCTTGGAATCCTGAGGTTCTCAGTTTGAGCCCCACTCCCACAGACTGCCACTCTAGCTTAAAGGAATAGTACACCCAAAACATGATTAGCCTTCATTTTCTACTCACCCCCATGCTGAACAACACTCTGGAGTACTTTTTTGATATCTCAAATGCATCTGGAGATCTGGGAGGCTTCTTGCTGTCTGCTGACATTCAAATAATGGAGGTCTATGGCGCCCGAGGCAGAAAGGTCCATAAAAGTCCACAAAAAACGTGTCAATATTCCTCCATACTGCTCGTCCAATGTATTCCAAGTGTCCTGAGTGGGTAGCATCCAGAATTTACTCGAAACGAAGTCATTTAGAATGTTTTTATAGCATAAACAGTAGTGTATAGGATTTCCTGAAAGGGCGTTCACGACGCTACGGAAACCGCGGCAGACCAACCCAGATGAAAGTGCGCATTCAGCGTCTGCTCTGCCGATAATGCAAGCGTAGAAGAAGAAATGTGCAGTTTACCTGTGCAAAGAAAGAAACAATGAAAGAAAAATGTCTGAGGACTTCAGTGTTGAGGAAGAGCATGAGTTCTTTGCCGAGCTGTAGTGATAGACTGTGCTCCCGTCTATCACTACTCTAAACAACTGAACCCGTGGTTCTGAAGGATAAGGGATAAATAATAAAAAAATTTAAATTTTTATTTATTCTGACTAGGGCTGTGGTAAATAATCGTTTTGGGGATATATCGTGATATCCGGCTGCCCAATATAATATCGATCTTTCACTTCTTAGTATCGATTTTCAACAAAAAAAAATGGTTACATAAAACATTGATGGGAAAATGGGCTACCTCTGCACCACCACTCTGGCAGAAAGCGCTGTGGAGCCCTTTAACTGTGCGTGCAGCACCAAATCTGTATTTGAGGCAGTCACAGTGGAAGGAAACCCTAAACAACATGGATAATAATACCTAATCAATATTTTCTGATAAAATATACAGCACTTGCTGTTTTAGCTCATCATTTGATTTTGATAGCTGGGGAAAAAATGGCAATATATAGTGATACTGCAATATCGTGATAATATCGTATCGTGACCCAAGTATCGCAACATGTATCGTATCGCAACACTCATGCCAATACTCACCTCTAATTCTGTCTAAGGATAATTGTGGAAGGATGCTACCATGCTTGCATGAAGATTAAGTTAATATGAAACCATTAACCTCATGCAAAATGGCTTTAAGAAGATGTCTGTATTTAGCAGAATTGGGGAAATGAATTTCCTTTGAAAGAGATTATAAAAGATCCCCATCCCCCCCCCCCCCCTCCTCAAAGCATCAACAAACACAGCAGACAACACAACTTCTTGTGATGCATTCCTTTGTGACGTCGAAGTCCCAGCCTCTGGGCAGAGAACTGCAGGGAAAAAGATCAACTAGTATTAATGTGCAAAAAAAAAAAAGGTTTGGACAAAATTGATTATTTTAAGTCTTAAGGGGGGAGTGAGGAAGCAGGGGATGGCGGCAAGTGGGGAAAGTTTGAAAGTGACTCTGTAGCTGGAGTCTTACTTCCCTATAATGAGTCAGATTTTTCTTCGCTGCTTCTCCTCTGTGAGTCTGAGAGTGAGCGGTGCCCTGAGCGATGACCAGTCTGTCAGCAAAGAGGAAGAAGAACACCGCCGCGTCTCGCTGTGAGACATGTGACCCAGAGTCGCTGTGAAGCAGCAGCCGCCCTCCTCAGACTCTATATCCAATATCAGAGTTGCCCTACGTTGGAGTCTCTTCTTACTAGTCGGATGTCACATCATGCCCTGAGTTTTCCATCAGCCGTTCACATGCTATTTATTTAAACTGATGCTTTTATTTAATTTTGCTACACAGATAAAAGCCCAGACATGGAATGAACTTCTGCTGCCTTTAGTTGTTTTTTTTTTTTTGTTTTCAGGTCACATAATTTTTTTCCTCTGCTGTTCTTTACAGTGGGATTGATTTAAAAGAATTAATACAAATCTGAAAATACTTTATTATTAAGTAAATGAGCTATAAGTCAGTTTTCATGGGTTCATACAAAAAATACTGCAGAATGGTATGATAGTAGAATAAAGTGGAGTGAAGAAAAGTGATCCCTCTGTCCTCCAGCAACCTAACTTTATAGCAGCATAACTATAAATTCACCTCTGCATTTTACCCATCCTCTTGGGGAGCAGTTCAGGGTTAAGGGTCTTCCTCAGGGACCCAGAGCGCAGGCTGTTGGGATCGAACCGGGTACTTGCATTCTTCTCAGAGCACAGCACACTGCTCTAACCACTAAGCCTACACTCCCCCATAGCTCGCCCTGAGTCAGTCTAACTATAAATTGTATTAAAAACAAAGGTTGTAAGCCTGGTCTGAAAACAACACAGGGTTTCTCTCTCAAGGACAGAATGTAGTTGTTGGATTATAATACAAATGCAGTTAATTGTCCAACCCTTCCTAAGGGGAAAACATGGATACTTACTTGAGACCTGCAAAACAATGACCCGGTCCTACCTCAGCTATTAAGTGCCAGTTTGCAAGAAGTTGTGTGACAAAAGAAGCAGGTCAGTGATGCCGGCATCCCTAGAACTCCAGACGTAAACCCTCTTATAATCTTTTTTTTTTGCATAGTCGTTCACTCCACTAACAAGGAAGGTAAGAAGAAAGCAGCAAACTACTGTTAACAAAGGCCTTTGGCAGAGCGGTCTGCAGGAACCAAAGCAATGACATAAAACATGGATAAAATGTGGATGACCATTCAGACTGCTGATGCTTAAAAAATACTGGCTATCGGATTAACTACCAGATGTGAAAGGGGCTAAAATGATGTAAAATATGGTGATTTGGCTGCTCAGACAGCCATAAGAATTAGATATATTTTCCTGTAAAAAGGGGAGTTTTCCTCTCCACTGTCTCTATAAGCATGCTTGGTGTGAAGGATTGCCTTCGCGTCAATGATTCGATGCAATGAGCTGGTTTTCCTTAAAAAACTTTGAATCAATTTGACTGTATGATCTGGTTGAACTGTAAAGTGCCTTGAGATGACGTGTTGTGAATTGGCGCTATAGAAATAAACTGAATTGAATTGAATTGAATGTCTCATATGGGCAAGAAGATACGATTGGGGTTGCATTAGCCTGCTGTGTGAAAGCAGCCTTAGCTTAGCCGTTAGCTTGCAGGTAAAATGTTGTTGTAGGAATTTGTTAAAATTAGTAGCAATGGAGATAAAGTAATCCAAAGAATATTTCCATAAATTCATCCAAGCATAAGCAAAATGTCTTAGTAACTCAAAACGTGTTCATACTAGGGATGGAACGGTTCACAAAATCCACGGTTCGGTTTCGGTTCACGGTTTCGTGGTCACGGTTTTCGGTTCGGTATATGTTGATTGTTAGGCTGACATGTTGGTCATGTTGCTGTTAGAATAAACAAAATGTGTTGCACAATGCTTGCACACTGTTGCACTTTTATCCACAACTTTCTTTCCGCCGTCATCGTAGGTCACTCTAAATGCAAAGTGGTCCCATACAGCAGACCTATAAAGTGCTGCTGGCGCGTCTTCCAACTCCTGTTCTTTCCCACTCGCTATTCCGACACAATTCTCCACAAAAACAGATGTTTTTCTGCTACACCCAGCTAAGCTGCTTCGCTTCTTCTTCTTGTTTACTACTGGTGGTTGGCTTTGGTCGCAGTACCGCCACCTTCTGCTCTGGAGTGCAAACGCTTCGCCTATGAGAAAAAGGAGCAGCGCATGAACCGAACGCAACACGCGCGAACCGAGACAGTCTAACTGAACGGTTCGGACGGTTTTCATAAACCGTTCCATCCCGAATTCATACCCTTGCACATTTCCACATAGGTTGACTTCATTAAGTAATCGGCAATCATCAGGTAGCCTCTGAAGGCAAGGGGGTTGCATTAAGAGAAGAGGGGCTTGATACTTTTTCCACACCAAACTTTTTATTTTTATATGTGAAATATATATATATAATAAACTACCTTCTAATTGTATAACACTTTATGTTGGTCTGCCTCAGACATTTCCAAATAAAATATATATTTGTGGTTCAAATGTGTGACAAAATGTGGAAAAGTTCAAGGTATATGTGAAGATCAATATGAATAATATCGATACCCCCGATACCAGAAGATTGGGCTCTAGAGTCGATTCTGAAACCCAAATACTGATACTTTCGATGTTACAGTCATTTCAGCTCAGTGATATTTACAATAAAATTGCCTAAATGCAGGTGTTTTTGTAGGGAATATGTTCTTTTGTGCCTGTTAGTGCATACGCTCAGCATGCTGGCACCGCCCAGTCCCTCAGACGTCCACATGGAGGCAAGAATGATGTTTGTGGGAAAACAGTGAGAATTTGATGCAACACAACAACTTTGTAAAAAGACCTCGGGTCAAACCAAACGGTCAGGTGCTGCTGCTGTTGACAGAGCAACACAGAAGTCTTTGGGGGAGACATAAAGGTGTTGAGTGGTAAAAAACACAGAGCTTCAAACTACCTTAAGCAATGTGGCTGTTGGAGTTGTTCCTGATAAAATTGGTAATAAAACATGTTAGAAAAAAGTTAATTAGATTATGAAGATAAGTGATTTTGATATCACCGCCACAGTAAACTTAAAATTAAATGGTTAAAAATTAGAGGTTTATGAAATGCAACAATTAAAGGGGTCATAGAATAAATCCTTAGGGTATTTGGTGCTGGTCCTTAAGGTCTCTGAATAGGGTGTGTAACATTGGTTGGCCTGAAAATGGCATATTTGCTGTTCTATGAGTCCTAATGCGAGCCTGGCTAAAAGCCCTAGAATAAAACGACAGGTTTTCTTCGTTTCATGGTTTGCCCATAAATATTTAGATGAGCTGTGCGCTGATTGGTTGGTTTACAACGAGCAATGCTGCTGAGCAAAGACGCATCATAGCAACAAGCACTCACTCACTGAAACATCAAATTGTTGATATGGTAGGGGGACCAGACGTCCTACTTTTTCCTGGACATGGCCTACTTTTCATTTCTAAAAAAATGTCCGTGGGAATTTCAAAATCGTCCGGGATTTTGGTCGACTACAGTGCAGCAGAACTGAGCCATCAGCTCCGGGAACCTTGCATGGAGCCAGCAGCGGACGGAGCGACCGCATGCCCAGTAAGGCAGGCAGGCAGGCGGGGGGAACCATACCGTCACCGGTTCGGGTTCGGACCAGCCCCGGAGCTCATGGCTCAGTTCGAATGCCCGGTCCAGTCCAGTCAGCGGCCCAGCAGACCATCAAATCTGGTCACCATAGATATGTTTGTGTTGCTATCAACAGCTTAGCGACTGAATCATACTCCCAGCTTGCAGTTCTGATGGCCTTACGGTCGGAACAGCCGAAGTTTAGCAAATCCTGCTTTGAACTGTCCAAGATTTTGAAAGCTGTCTTCAGTAAAATGCTTCCAACAAATGAACAGCTGAGCATCAAACTTTGCAGGAATCTTTTGATAGACAAAAATAATCCATGCCTGTCGAGTCTTAGGATCCTTTGGAAAACTGTAAAATTTTCCCCTTCCTCCATGCAGCCTGGAACACTGCATTTACCCCCTTGGTTTTGGCTCATTTTCAATAGAGAAACTGCCTGCGTTGTAATTCTTGTAGAAGTAAACCCAACTGTATGCTAAACAGCTGATCTAGTGTCTTCCATCTACTTCTATTCATGTTCTTGGGTCAGTGAACCAGTGGGCTGGTCTGTATGTCAATTTTGGGGTGTGACAAAAGTACAGGCCAGGAACCAAATAAAGCAAAAACATCCCCGAATTGACATTAATTCGGGGCTTCCTTTGAAATCGTTGTTCATCTATAACAATGTAAACTTGGTTTTGCGTTCTTATGACCCCTTAAAGATAGAACTGTTTAGTTAACTTATATTGGTACTCGAATGTCTCGTCTGGGTCTCTGAGCAAGACCCTTAACCCTCGTTTGCTCCCTGGACACCCCATGATGGCAGCCCACTGCTCCCCAAGGGGATGGGTTAAATGCAAACGTAAATTTCTCAAATGTGAGATCAATAAAGTTCAGTTATTATTGGAAACTGTTAAATTTTTTCCACATTTATCAGAAACATTATATAACTGTTTATACATTATACAACTGTGTTGCAAATACAACACAGTTTGCACAAAGAATGGGGTCAGTTTTACTGATAGTTGCCCTTATTTGACTAATTATCAGATTGAAAAGGAATTTGGTGCCATGGAATGCTACTTTAACAAGAAGCTGTATATTAACATTCTTAAACTTAAAAATCTGTGCATCGACGTCCAATTTGCTGCTTATGTGACGTTAAAATAGAGAACTGGATCTTCTTAGTTATGAGTATAATTATTGAATCATAATTATGAGATTGTTTTCAATGTTTGATCTGCTAATCAGAATCATCTGAGGTCAGATGATTGTCTTCAGGCTGTTGCTGATTGTTTTTCATTAAAGTGCTTGTGACATCATTTTCTCATTACAAATTCAAATATATGTATGTGAAAATAACAACAGTGCTGTTCAAATTAATATCACATTGCAGAAATGAGCAGTTGGAGAGAAATCTGGAAAAAATCCCCCTTAAAAAATGTATTGAGTTTTTTAATTTTGCAATTTTTGTTGAGCTCTTTTATGAAGTGGGAAGGAAATCTCAGCAGGTAAACTGACTGCTTCTACGGTGGCTGACGACACAGACTGCAGAGAAGAATTGGACCTTACTGCAATATATTTTGGTTACTATTGGATAGATGATGCACAGACAGACACAGGAGACCTCAAAAAAACATTGGAGGTTACTATATAATTATATAAATGTACTCTTTATTAGATATTTTCCAAAAAAGTTAGAAAATTTCCATAAAAAACAAAATCCTGTACTAAAATCTGTGTTTTTTCTTCGTTATCTTGAACACCTATATTTGGCCAATCATATATCAACGGTCATCTGTCAATCAATTTTTTTTCGGTCATAGCATCTTGATTCATATACGCTACTATACGCAACGGTTGAAATCAGAAATCAGAATCCTTTCCCATTGAGTTGCGTCCCAGTGTTCACGGGGATGGACGTCTGTGTCATCAGCAGGCGTAGAGCTAACAGAACTGGCAGCGTTGCGAGGCAAGGGCTCAAATATGTACGGCTGGAAGCCTTCTACACCAAACCAAGCTTCTGCCGCCCTGGTGTCCTCTTCCACAACATCTTCGTCCCGCTTTCCTCCTCTAAATAAAAAATGGACGACAGAGGAGACTCATCCACGACCTCCGACACTAAACTCTCCTCCTCTTGCATGTTTCCTCTGTCCATAGCGTTCCTTGACAGTGTCGTTCCTAAGTCACCAATTTAGTACTACTTGGTCCCAATGGAATTTCCCATTGGGAACATACTAGCACTAAGTTGCTAACAGGTTAGCGTGATGCTTCCGACAAACCGGCCACAATCAGACTTCCTTGCAAACCTTCCGCCACAACAATCCTGCCCCCTTGATAAGCAACCAATCACAAAGTCAGGCACCGCTCGGAAGAATTCAGAAATGCAACCGTTGGAACATCCGCTTCCCTACGACTTTAAACATTTGGTTTGACTCAACATGTCAAACACTTTTTCCTCCTCCTTGCACCTTCTTCTACTGAGCCTATGTTTAAAGTGAATTTCTCCAATGTGAAATCAATGAAGTCTATCTTATCTTATTCAGTTCAATTCTGTTTATTTATATAGAGCCAATTCATAAAAACATGTCATCTCAAGGCACTTTACAGAGACTATTCAACTACCGGTAGATCATACAGTCGGATTGGTTCAAAGTTTTCTATCTAAGGAAAACCAGTTGATTACATCGACTCATTGACTAGAAAGGCAATCCATTACAACAAGCATGCTTGTAGCGACAGTGGAGAGGAAAAACTCCTTTTTAACAGGAAGAAACCTCCAGCAGAACCAGGCTAAGCGTGAGCGGCCATCTGCTGAGGCCGACTGAGGTTTTATCTTAGCCAACACGCAATCAAGGACATATTCTGGACTTGGCCATCAGCAAATGTCTAAATATTTCCTATGTTTCTGATGTTGCCTTATCAAACCATTTCTCTATTTACTTTGAAACCATCTTTACAACTGATGTGATCACCAAAATAAATGTTATAAGAAAGTGTGTCATTTCTTATAATGTCATTGTTTATCATAACTTTAATGGACAGCACAATTAATAACTTTACCAGGGCTTATCCTTCTCCTTCCACTTTACCCTGTAACTCAGTAGTTAAGCTGGTTGATAGTTTCCATTCTAAAGTTGCAGACATCAGTTATTCCATTGCTCAAGTTAAAGTAAAAGAGAAGATGAAATCTGCATGGAGAAGTGATCGAGCAGTGAGAAAAGAAAAAAAGGAGTGCTGAAAAGGCGAACGAAGGTCGAGAAAAAAATGGATTCCAGGTTCACTGTGAAATCTACAGTATAAAGAGAAATGTCAGATATAATTTACAGCTAAAAGATGCAAGAGAATATGTTTTTCTGAGGTTTTAAACAAAAGCATCAACAATGCTGGCGCCTCATTCGCTGCAGTCAACAGGTTAACAAACACACCTATGTACAAAAAAAAAAGGCCTGCAATGACTTTGCGAATCCCTTTACTAGCTACGTTTACATGGACACAACTAATCGGATTGAAGGCCTGATCAGATCAAAAATGTTTCATGTAAACATGTCAGACTGAAGATTCTAATCCGATTCGGTCCGATCGGAAATAAATTTAATTCCGAAAGAGAGAGGTGGTTTTTGCCGATCGCCATTCCGATTGGCGTCCATGTAAACACCCATTCGGATCTTAAGAGTAAAATAATCTTCACTGCGCATGTGTGCGACGTAGAGAGAGGTGGTTTTTGCCGATCGCCATTCCGATTGGCGTCCATGTAAACACCCATTCGGATCTTAAGAGTAAAATAATCTTCACTGCGCATGTGTGCGACGTCAGCGTGACGTTTTTCCGCCTTGTCAACAACAGGAAACCACCGGTCGCTCTCGCTCTCGCTGTGAACAACATGGCGGGAGGAGTCTAGGAACGCCGACTTATACACTCAGTTTAATTAAAAGCTGCAGGAAGCAGGAATTTATCCTCCTCCTCTTCCTCTTTTCTCTCTCCACAGCCCACTCGCTCTCCCACGCCGGTTCAATCGCTCATTCTCTACATTTTCTCTCGGACATTTCGCTGCCAAGCGCTTTTTTCCTCCTCTCTCCGTTTTTCTTTCCGCTCGCTCCGAGCGCATCGTTTGTCAGGCCTCCCAAAAACCAGACGCAGACAGAACTGCCAAGTTTGGCAGGAAGTTCTGCGCATGCTTAAAAGATTTAATCTGATCCAACGCTTGGTACATGTATACACACGTCATGATCGGATCATTTCATTTAGTGTCCATGTAAACGGAGATTTTGAATTTCCGATCAACTAGAATAAACTGCAAACTGCAAAAGATTAGAAGAAATAAATGAGCCGGTTCTGAGGTCCTTATTCTACGTTCACACCACAAGCAGCAGAAGCAGCTGGTTTACATGCAAAGTCGATGGTTGACGCGCATCTCGGCGCCGCAAAAGGTCCTGCTGTGCGTTATGAACGCAGCATTACACTGACTCCCTGTAGCTCAGATAATAAACTTTAAAATGCACCATTAGTCTTTAAATCGCTGAATAGATCAGCAGCTCAATCCATAACAGATCTAATGTCAGCGAACCACTCGGGTCTTCTAGTTCCAGCCTACTCCGTCCCCCCAGAACTAGAAGCAAACATGGAGAGCAGCATTTAGTTCTTATGCTCCACTGATCTGGAAAAAAACATCCAGGAGACTGAAAAAGTGCTGAAAGCCTGAATTCTTTGAAGTTCAACTGTTAACCGAGGTATTATTAGTTTAAGTTTGTGGTCTGTGAGGGATTTGCACAAACCAGCCAGAAAACCACTGAAATTTTTCAAAAAAAAGTCTTAATTTATTCCAAAAGTTTTCAAAAAATGATAAACTGGGCCCAAAAACAGAAGTCAACAAAACAGAATTCAATTCAGGCTTTAACATAAAGAACTCGAGCACAAACTGACCTCGAGGGAAACTTAAATAGCGGCTGATCAGACCACTGTTGACACACAAGGGGGGTAACTGACTAACAAACTAATAAACAAATAAACTTAATTAAACAGATAAATACTGGCCAGACACTAAATACCTTTTAAATTTAACTAATTAACAAAATTACCCAAACTAAGAATATTTAAACAAACGATAAACTAATTTCTCTTCCCATTACAAATGGTTTGATCCGCTGATTAGCCTGCAACCACCAATTGAGGAAAACTGTTTTGTTTTACTACCTGCTTTTATCATGTTTGCTTTTCTTTTCATTTTATTTTTCTTGTATTTTAATTTTTAATCCATGTAAAGAAATTTGAATTGCCCTTGTACTGAATTGTGGTACAGAAATAAACTTGCCTTAATTTAGTTTTTAGGTGTTTGAACGATCTTGCCACGCCTACTTACCTGTGGGAGTAAAAAGCAGAGTGGGCGGGGCCTTCTCTAAAACTCCTCCCCTCATTAGACGCTCCTTCAGTTTCTGCGTTCTTCAAATCCCAACATCAGTTTGACCTTGTTTGCTTTATCAGTTCTTTTTGTGTTTAATCTTTAAGCTCTTATTTCACTTTGTATGTTTTTTCCTTGCAATCCATTCTTTTTAAAATTATCTGCAGCGCTTTTTTTTTATTATGTTGTCTTTTCTAAAGTCTTTTTGTCTTGTTTTTTTTTATTTCAGAAAGATATTTGTGTTTATAAATACCTTTACTATATGCAGTCATAGGTTTACGGCTGAAAATAACGGGCTACTTCTGTAATGGCTTGACTTTTATGGTCATTGTAAAGCATAACACAAACTGTGGCGATTAAATCCAAAATCTGACTTCCCCATCCTTAGCTTTATTGCAGAAACCATCAAATTTAACTGAAGGAGTAACAAATTTATGGGTGGTTTATCTTTACGATTCAGCTGCCACCCAAATAATCTTGTTTTTTTTGTTGTTGTTTTTTTAATGCCTTGTTGTATAATCACTATGAGCAATTCACAAGCGCTTCCCAACCAGATAAAGCTACATTTCTTCGTACGTATTTGTTGATTTCCTTTCTTCTGTAAAGCAGACTCTCATATCTATGGCTGCTTTAATAGGCCGTAATAAATAGACAGCAGCCACCTGAAGTCTGTGGGTTGTTTTTTTTTTATATCAGGGCTTCCTCTTTGTGTGGGTAGCGTGCTACCAAGCACCCGCTGCATTTCATTAGAGGCTAATGAAGGGTTGCTTTGGTTGACCCTGGAGGATTCCGGTGGAAAGATGAATATGTTTATAACATTTACTCTAGGAAGGTGAAGTGAGTCAGGAGCTGCAGAGATGTCTGTTTGTGTTTTTTTTGTTATAATGGCCTGATATATTCAAAAAAAAAAAAAAAAAAAAGGGAAGTGAGAAAGAAACTGAGAATGTTTGAATCTCTACACAAACTCAGTCAGGCTTGATTTCTATCTTGATTTAAAGTAAAACGTTTTATCCAAACCAGAGTGCATGATGAATTCCTCCTCACTTGACAAAAATGTCTAACGAGCGCTTTTCTTTCTCCCCCCCCCCCCCCCCTTTTGTCTGCAGTTCTGCTGGCTGAGCCCATAGAGAACGAGTGCATGGAGGGGTTGACGCTGAAGATCACCGATTTCGGGCTGGCGAGGGAGTGGCACAAGACCACAAAGATGAGCACGGCCGGCACCTACGCCTGGATGGCCCCGGAGGTCATCAAGTCCTCCACCTTCTCCAAGGGCAGCGACGTTTGGAGGTGAGTCAGCTTAGAAGGACCCCCATTTTAAAGGCATGGTGTCTAAGCAAAAAAAAAAAGGCTTTGAAATTGAACATTTAAACCGAAAGCGCTTCCTGGATGGGAAGCGAAACGTCTTCAAACGTTGGAATAAAAGTCCAGTGGTTTGTTTTTTTTTGGCTATGATCTGGATGACTGAGAATCTTCACCAGCATCATGGAGGGGAGGTTCAGATTCTACCTAAGGGGGGAGAGATTGCTGTTTTCTGGTTCACCGAAACCTTAAAAAGGCTGATATGTATGGAGTGAATTTTGTGCCATTATTATTGCACAACAAATGCTTTCTAAATGGAAATTGAAAAAAATCCAGAAATGAAAGATTGTAAAACTTCTTTATTAAAAAAAGGTTCTAAGAGTTTTCAGATTTTCAGAACTTTCAAATGGTCTTTTTTATTAATTTTTATTATTTTAAAAATCTATATATTTAACTTGTCTTTTTCAGTTTGAGTTTTGCAAATTGCATTTTACAGATCACATTCTCTTCACTTTTGGGGGCGGGCTTTCCTCTGGAGGGAGGAGTGAAGATGCATTTGTTTTGGTCTGCATGGAAGCTAGCAACAACATTTTCACTGGTAAAGAGCTTAAAATAAGAAATGGGAAAATGTAAAATGCAGCTTAAAAGAAATGCATTTAGTAAAACTCTATCTGAAGTAAGAGAAATTAAGAGATAGAATTTCTTTATTTGCTTTGGTAAAATCTTTTGGAAAAATTAAAGTTTTTAAAAATACCATTTAAAATTAAAATTGAAATACAATTGAAAACATATAGTATTGTTTACTCCTAAAACCTTTTTTTAATTGAAAAGCTATTTTACAGTTTCATTTCTTGATGTCATTTTTTTCAGCTTTTCATTTAGAAAATATCATCTTCGTTTTAACAAAAAAGGAACAAACTTCACTCCATAGGCTCGCCATTTCCTATTTGGGTCGATGTTGAATTTTTATGTTATTTTGCAACGTAAAAAAAACAAAACAATTTACCTTGAATATTTTTATTTTACGAACAAATAACAACTACTAGCTAACACGATAAAGTCAGTAAACTTGCCCGATTACAACACATTTATTGAAACCTCGATCCATCACTGAACCGGTTGTCTGTGTTGGAAAATTCAGATTTCTCTTATTTCTTATATTGATTTATGCCATTTACTCGCTATAAAAGTTTTTTACCCAGTTTGTTTCACCTGCAAGGTCTCTAAATGTCTTAGTAAGGGGGTTTGTAAGCAAGGCATACTTATTTCCATAACAAGCCAGCTTCTTTCCTCAAGGTTTATTCATAACATCTTACTGTTTAACCAAAGTGTCTGTAATTTGTTTTGATTCTGACTACTTTCCTGTATTCTAAGTAAGGGCGAATGAATGCTGCCCAGATCAGAACAGGGCTGATTACCATTCAATGATAAACCGTTCTCTCTTTGCAAAGTTAAATTAAAGTGCAGACTGAGCGAAATCCATCGATCTCTGTTTATTTAACTGGAGTGAATAGTTAAATACTTTTTTCCCGGGACAGTTGGCTTTCTAACTATAGTCCCTTTTTACTGCAGCCACATGTAACATCAGCCTAAAATAGCATCACCTAAATGCATCTTATTCGCATTTTCTTTTTTTTTTTAATTACATTTTTTTAAGTTTGTTTAAATCTGCTTCACTTTCGGATGGATATTCGGCTAATGTCAGGATTGCCAGTGGCATTTTGATGTTGAAGGAAGTGGGTGTGGTAAAAATCAGAAGAAGGCAGGGTTCCTGCGGGTCCTTAAAAAGTCTTAAAAGGCATTGAATTCTTCAAAATAAAACTAATTGGTATTAAAATGTCTTAATTCAGTCTTTCGTAGGTCTTAATTTTTAAAACATCATAAGTAGGATTATTTTTATTACGATTTATTTTTGTAATCTAAATAAAATGTTAAAATTGACAATTTTTTATATATTTTTTTTCATAAAAAAAAAATAACGCCTCGCCATTATTGGTTCCGTCCCGATAGAGGAACCAATAAAAGCGTTGTTGAGGATGTTTGGGAGATGCACCATTAACTTTTTGTCTGGAAAATATGAGCAAGTGTAAATGTAACCAAAATTGTCTCCAGCCAAGAGTTTTCTCCATGGCTAAAACCAGGGAACATACATGAGGCTCAGTGGATTTATGCAAGAAGTCATTCAAGCTCAGAACGATGGGAATTAAGGCAGTGGAGTCGCATGCGAAGCACGAAACACAAAGCGTCACAATGTAGTTACGGAGAAACAGCCGGTATTTCTCGGTTTTGTTCCACCCTTGTCTCTGCAACGCCTCCACTTATCACCAAATCAAACATACTAAGAAAACCATACAAAGAAAAATAGCTGCAAAAAAGACTTAGCACTGGTTATGTTGTGGCTTTAAAACCCGATTTGTTTTGTTCCCTGCCAAAACAAAGTTTGTGAATTCAGTTAAATAATTGTTAAAATATTAGGGATGCACGATATTGGGATTTTGGCCGATATCCGATATGCTGATATTTCAAAACTCATGTAGCCGATAACCAATATCGATACCGATGTTAAAGCTGGACAAAAATACGTAGTTATTGAAAATAGCAGTTTTGTTATCTATTTCTGACACTTTGAAAAATAATATACTCAAATATATTTTCATATGCTGATGTCAAATTGATTTTTAAAAACGCGGTATCGATCTATTTTACTTTCAAAATCTCATGAAATTTCATCGTTCTGTTACAAATTCTCGTGATATTTTGCAAATTCTTGTGAGATTTTGTTAGTAAAATAGATCGATACCGCGTCAATATATCAGCATATAAAAATATGGCAAAATTTTGTGAATTTTCGGGGGATTTCGTAGCATAACGATGACATATAGCAATATTTCATTAGTAAAAGAGATTGATATGGTGTTTTTAAATAGCAATATATCAGCATATGAAGATATTGGGATATTTTAATGTATCAATATTTTTTCCCTCGTCTTTAGAAGTTTTTAAGTCTGTAAAAAAGAAGTTTTTGAGGAAGAAGAAGAAGTAGTGTTTTTTATATTTTTTTTTAGACTTTAGAAACTCAGAAGCTGATCAAATATCGGGTTAAATATCGGTGGGGTGGCCGATGTCCGATATTCAGTTTTAAGGCCGATACCGATAGGGGGCCGATTATATCGTGCATCCCTATGTTTAACCAAAGTGTCTGTAATTTGTTTTGATTCTGACTACTTTCCTTTATTCTAAGTAAGGGGGAATGAATGCTGCCCAGATCAGAACAGGGCTGATTCCCATGCAATGAGGGCCGTATGATAAACTGTTCTCTTTGCACAGCTAAAATAAAGTTCAGACTGAGTTAAATCCATCGATCTCCGTTTATTTAACTGGAGTGAACAGTTAAATACTTTTTTCCCAGGACAGTTGGCTTTCTAACTATAGTCCCTTTTTTACTGCAGCCACACGTAACGTCAGCCTATAATGACGTCACGTAAATCCATCTTATTCACATTTTCTTCTTTTTTATGACAATTTTTTACGTTTGTTTAAAATCTGCTTCACTTTCGGATGGAAACTCGGCTAATGTCAGGATTGCCAGTGGCATTTTGATGTTGAAGGAAGTGGGTGTGGTAAAAATCAGAAGAAGGCAGGGTTCCTGCGGTTCCTTAAAAAGTCTTAAAAGGCATTGAATTCTTCAAAATAAAACTAAAAAAATTTCTTAAATCAGTCTTTCGTAGGTCTTACTTTTTAAAACATCATAAATAGGATTATTTTTATTATGATTTATTTTTGTAATTTAAATAAAACGTTAAAATTGACAATTTTTTATTTATTTTTCTATTAAAAAAAATAACGGCTCGGCATTATTGGTTCCGTCCCGATAGCGGAACCAGTAAAAGCGTTGTTGCGGCCGGGACATTTGGGAGATGCTCCATTTACTTTTTGTCTGGAAAATATGAGCAAGTGTAAATGTAACGAAAATTGTCTCCAGCCAAGAGTTTTCTCCATGGCTAAAACCAGGGAATGTACATGAGGCTCAGTGGATTTAGTGCAAGAAGTCATTCAAGCTCAGAACGATGGGAATTAAGGCAGTGGAGTCGCATGCGAAGCGCAAAACACAAAGCATCAAAATGGAGTTACTGAGAAACAGCCGGTATTTCTCAGTTTAGTTCCACCCTTGTCTCTGCAACGCCTCCACTTATCACCAAATCAAACAAACTAAGAAAACCATACAAAGAAAAATAGCTGCAAAAAAGACTTAGCACTGGTTATGTTGTGGCTTTAAAAATGATTTGTTTTGTTCCCTGCTAAAACAAAGTTTGTGAATTCAGTTAAATAATTGTTCAAATATATCTGTCATTTGTGTGTTTTTAGCTTTCTTCCTGTTTGGGAAGCTTTGAAACATTAGTTCAGTGGTTTATGTTAAAATTAACCTTTGGGTTAAGTTGTCGCAAGCAGGTTTTTTTTGTTTCTTGTGAATTTGGTCTTAAATTTTTATTTCAAGTGGCATTAAAAAGTCTTGAATTTAACTTGCCTTATTCTGTAGGAACCATGAAAAGGATAGAGCATATTTTTATATAAAAAATCTGCATGTTTGAAAGTTGAACAGTTCATCTCTGGGTAAATTTGGTGACACATTTCCACACAGTCAGGCCTGCTTTTAGTGTTTGGTATCAAGTTTCAATATCTAACTTATTCTCTCTCTGTTTCGATCCCTTTCTCTCTAATTCTCCTTATTTATGATGATCCAAAAACATTGAAATCCAAAACATTTGAGCTGCTTGAAAAATGTCTGCAAGTTCCAGTAACAATCACCTGCTTCCAAATACGACATGAAATAATCCTGATAACTCAGGAAGTGTTTAACACGGTGACAGTGGGCGACACAAGGTGCCGCCTGTAAGACTCTAACCAGTTCCACAGCAGAAACAAACGGATCGGGGATTAGGGAAATTACCGTCAGCGATAGTTTTAATTTCACTAATCCACATTGATGGGAAAGCTATGAACTTTCCTGCTCGAAAAATCCTGCTGCTCCCTGGGAAAAGCCTCAAGACCTGTATGGTCTGGTTTAAATATCGCAACTGATCTCATAATTATAGATGTTAAGTCAAATTGATCCGTTTTTTTTTTTATTTGAGTCTGAGTTTAGCTCTGGTTTGTTAAATAAATATGACTTGGTCCCACCCAGAATCTATTAATAACAGCTGAAGATGATCAGAATAGAAAATTAAAATCAACAAAAAAGATAATGACCTCCAATTAAAACTCTGCTTTACTGCTCTGCAGGTTTGTCCTCAAAACGATGAATGATGTTTGCATGATGCAGATGATACTTTAAGTGGTAGCAGGAGCTAAATGCAGCAGCGCAAAGGCCTTGAATTAGATGCTACCCCAGATGTAGGGACCCTGAACACACAGCTGGGAGCTTCTAAACCGTGCAGTACCGTTACGGTGTCCTCCTGCATTTCAAACGCCTCATAGTCAGGATAAAGCTGATCTACTTCTGAGGAATTTGGCTCTTTCTTAGTTGAGACATTCTTAATCGGACTTTTCTTTGTTTAAGGATCTTTTAAAAATGTTTGTGCAGATGCGGGAGTCTGTTTGTAGCAATTAAAAACGGCTTATTTCATGGTGTGAAAATAGCATTTGGCCCCTTCCTGATTTCTTGTTTGTCTGCATGTTTGTCACACGGACATGTTTCAGAAAATTAAGCCTATTAAAATTAGGCAAAAAAAACACAATAAGTTTTTAAATAAAGGTTTTTATTTTCAAGGAAGAGGAAAAAATCCGAAAATATGTCCCTGTGTGAAAAACGTATTGTTCCCTAAACCTAATTACTGGTTTTGTTCGTTTTTAGCAGCAACAGCTTCAATCAGGAGTTTACCATAACTTGCAATGTGTCTTTTCCAGCGCGGGAGGGATTTTGGCCCACTCATCTTTGGAGGATTGTTCAAATTCAGCTACACTGGAGAATTTTCCAGCACTGGCAACAAATTGAAGGTCATGTCACGGCATTGCTCACTGTGGCTGCTTCTCAATAGGAGAACTTGTGCGTTGTCATTTGCTGTAGACCAAGAACAGACAAAGTCCCCGGATGTTGTTCTCGCACCTCCCTATTTACCCAGCATGCATCAGAGCAGACTGGTCCATTCTTGAGATTGACTGCTGTCCCAGCATGCACTGCGGCAGCAGCAGCTTTAATTGAGTATTGCATTAAAAGTTCTCTTTTCTGTTGCCCGTTGTTCAATAAAGTTCCGTTTTAAGATCATTTGAGGTGAGAACATTATACTTTTAAGCATCAGTATATGGCCTATTTACTGATTTAATACGTAATAAAAAAAAAAAAATTCAGAAGTTGAGAGGACCGTGGCAACCAGCGGACCTCATGCCCCCTTTCCTGTCTGCCCACTGTACAAAAGAACCAGGCACTAGTGCTGCAAAAACCTAAAAAAACTCCCAACATCAAAGTTTTATGTTTACTTTTCATCTTTTTCTTTATTTTATTGTTGTGAAATGATTAACTGAGACAAGCACACAGAGAAATAAAAAAAAACAGGCTGCAAAGTTGTTGTTTTGTTTTTTTTTAACTCCACCCTATTTGGTACAGAAGAGGATTAGGGGCACTGAAAAATAAAAAAAAAGTTAACTGATTTTTAAATTTTATTTCAGTTTAGTATGGGGAAAAAGTCAGAATTCTGACTTTTTTCTCAGAATTCTGACTTTTTTCTCAGAATTTTGACTTTAATCTCAATTCTGACTTTTTTCTCAGAATTCTGACTTTAATCTCAGAATTCTGACTTTTTTCTCAGAATTCTGACTTTAATCTCAATTCTGACTTTTTATCTCAGAATTCTGACTTTAATCTCAGAATTCTGACTTTAATCTCAGAATTCTGACTTTAATCTCAGAATTCTGACTTTAATCTCAGAATTCTGACTTTTTTCTCAGAATTCCGACTTTAATCTCAGAATTCTGACTTTTTATCTCAGAATTCTGACTTTTTTCTCAGAATTCTGACTTTAATCTCAGAATTCTGACTTTTTTCTCAGAATTCTGACTTTTTTCTCAGAATTCTGACTTTAATCTCAGAATTCTGACTTTAATCTCACAATTCCGACTTTTTTCAGAATTCTGACTTTAATCTCAGAATTCTGACTTTAATCTCAGAATTCTGACTTTAATCTCAGAATTCTGACTTTTTTCTCAGAATTCTGACTTTAATCTCAGAATTCTGACTTTTTATCTCAGAATTTTGCCTTTTTTCTCAGCATTCCGACTTTAATCTCAGAATTCTGACTTTTTTCTTAGAATTCTGACTTTTTTCTTAGAATTCTGACTTTTTTCTTAGAATTCTGACTTTAATCTCAGAATTCTGACTTTTTATCTCAGCATTCTGACTTTTTTCTCAGAATTCTGACAGCTAACAAACATGTTAGCATCAAGCCATAGCCAAGTCTGTTTTAGAGACTAGCTCTCTTGTTTTAATGACCTTCTGCTCCTCTATTAATGAGGGGATCGCTCTGGCACGTAAAAAGTTGCCTAATTCCGTCATTTTCCACCAATGTGTCACTGGCCCTCTCAAACAACTCAAGAAAAAAGTCAGAATTCTGACTTTTTTCCCATACTTAATTGAAATAAAATTTTAAAATCAGTAAACTTTTTTTTTTCCAGTGGCCCTAATCCTCTTCCGTAATTTGGGGATCATAAAGTGAAAGGGGATGAATACATACATAAAACATGCATTTAATGTTTTTTAACCATGAGCTGGACAAAATGTGAAAATTTTTCAAATGTGGTTCTTTTAAGTTGTTTTTTAGTTTCTTTACCGAAGTTGTCTGCTTTCCAATCATCTGTGAAGCTTAAACTAGCTGGGCTCAGTGGTTTACGAAAAAAAAAATAGCAATTGTAATTGGAGAGTTTTTGATAAAGAGGAGGAGAGACAGTGTGATGGATTGCAGCAAGGCCGCCGTGACCATGTGACGGCGCCTCTTCAAAGAGCGGCTCTGTGCTTTGTTGTGAGACATGTGTACTGCACACTGTCCCATTGTCTCCAGTATAGACAGAGAAGGAGGCCTCACACCAGACCTGACCGCGGCCCTTTATCTGGGAGTAACCGTCTGTGTGTGTGTGTGTTAACAGGAATCCCTTGATTATGGTTTTAGGGTTTATCGTAATGACTGTGAGATCTCTCAAAGTGGAGTTCTGATGGCCTTTAAGTGCCGTTTTAGAACTGAAATGTGGACAAACATAAACAGAAAGTTTTAACCTTGTCAACCTTAAGGAAGATTAGTATTTTTTGTTAAACAATGACTCATTCTCAGATCGATTGGTGGAGATTAAAGTAGCAGATTTCATGAGCTTCGCTTTAGCGGTAAAACCGGTAGGAGGGGGAACTTTTATCCTCCCTGTTTCCACAAAATATTTACAAAAATTTAAGGAGGTTCAGAAATAAGCTGGAACCCTAATTAGTAAAAGTTTACAGTATTCTTTCTTTAATTGACCCAGATAGTCTCTGTGTTTCTTCTAGTTTCTGACAGTAACAGCTAGAGTACAGGGCGAGCTCATTTTCTCAGCATTCAGAGCAAAGCAGACAGCCTTCCTCTGAAAAATGAAGGGTCATCTTTGTTCTGCTATTCTCTCTCATCCGTCCTCTTCTGCTCGTCCCCGAATTTGCCGAGCGGAACCGGCGGGGCCGCCTCTGGGGGGGGGGGGGTTAGTCGACGAGGCAGAGTGTTTCTGCACAGTCACAGTGTGTGGAAGTTGTAATTAAAGAACTAAATAAGAAACAGAAAGGCGGCGGCCTGCTCGCTCCTCTCAGCGAGGCTCCAGGCCCGGGCTAATTGACGGTGTGGGTGATCCAAGTCCTACGCCACACTTCATCTTCTCAAGAGTCTGAAGCTTTTGAGTTTAGTTCCATAAAAATGTTTGTCTTTGTGTTGAGAGAGCATGACTTGTCCGTGCTTCGTAAGCATGTGGTTCATCTAGCATGATCGACCATTGCCTCACTTTTTATGACAGTTGCACAAGAGCAAGCCCAGTGACTGTGGTGTTATCAGATGGTGTACTTAGAAGTGAAATAGACACTGTCAGACGCTGCATCTTAATAGGCAGTTAGAAGGATTGGTTGAATGGTTACCTGGCCTGTATTTAGGGGCTTTGACTGACCTTAACCTCTGCTTCGGGTCACGTCTCCCCCACTTCCAGTTGACTCTTCATCTCAATTTGGGTCAACTGGCCATAAAAGCTTTGACAATAGGCAGTCCTTTTAATGGCTAGATGCTTTTTTTCTTGTAGGATCTTGTATTTTTTACCTTTGACAATCACCAGTGGACTGGCTTTGGGGTTTCCAAAGTGTTCTACTTTGTCCTTCAACTCCTACAGTAGTAGCCTTTCAAAATTTACCCACTTTCCTTGAAGGGCCCTTGGCTGGTTCCCTAAAATTCCTTCTAACCATCAACCTTTGTACTAAAATATTCTTTCTGTCATGATTTGTGGACATTAAGATCTAAAGAGAAGGGTTAAATCCTTGTCAGGCCCTTTATTTCAGTGAAAGGGTGGAGTCAGAGTAAAAAAATATGCACCCCAGGATAAGGAGGGGGTCACTCCAGTTGCTTTAAGTTTGAGGGTATTCGGCTGGTAGTTGCAGGGAAGTGGGCTGCTGTTTGGGTGGTGTTAGACTAGGAAGGGCCATTTTGAATGGCTGCTACTGTAGACAGTGATAACAAATTGACTTAATATTAGTTATTAACATGGCCCTCTACAAAAAGTTAACGCCCAAACCTAGAGATATGGGCATCAGCACCTCCAACTGCAACTGGTTAGCAGACTTACTGACCACCAGACCCCCTACGTGTTCAGTTATGTTTCAGATTCGCACGCCTCTGTGCTCTAAAACCCCCTTTTTTTTCCCTGGCTTGTGCTGCCTGGATACTCGTATCCCAGTAGTAACTGCGTCATCCAGCAATAAGCCAAAAAGAAGAGGAACAAAATGAAGAAAAAACTAATATTGTCTGTGTCTGGATATCCCAAACTATAGGACCCATGTTTGTGATTGGGTTGCTTTGGAAATGGATCTCTTTAAAAAGCTGGAACTCCTCAATCTGCTTTCAGGAAACACAGTTTTTTTTTTTAATACAAAGCCTTTTTGTCACAGTTTTAATTCTGAATATCAGGGCTAGTGCTAGCATTGTGCAGCTGAGAAAATAATTCACTGGACCTGCCAACCGGTGACGATAGTATCCTGTATTAGAAGGCTATCAGAAGTGGTGTACCACAGGGTTGTGTGCTAAGCCCCATCCTCTGCTGGGCTTTCATTTATTATTACGCACTTTTAAATACCCCTGACAGTATATATTTTTTTGTACTTTATATATTTATTCCTTTAATAACCAATATTCTTCTTCCTTCTTCCAGCATTTTATTATCATTACACTGTCATTACAGTTGGCTGCCATTGTGTGGTGCCCGGGGAGTAATTCAATTTATTTCTATAGCGCCAATTCACAACACGTCATCTCAAGGCACTTTACAGTTAAACCAGATCATCCAGTCAAATTGATTCAAAGTTTTCTATCTAAGGAAAACCAGTTGATTGAATCGACTCATTGACTCCCTCACACCAAACATGCTAACATTGACAGTGGAGAGGAAAAACTCCCTTTTAACAGGAAGAACCCTCCATTAGAACCAGGCTCAGTGTGAGCGGCCATCTGCTGAGGCCGACTGGGGTTCAAGGAGACAGAGGCAGACAGAAAAAGAAGCATAGATACAAAAGGCAACTCTCAACCAGCTCCACAGGCGGCCCCGTCCAGGAAACACACAGCCAGGCATAGCAGCTCAAAGCCCGCTCTGCAGTGTGGGGGTTAAGGGTCTTCCTCAGGGACCCAGAGTGGCAGTCTGTGGCCGTGGGGCCTCAGTATTCCAAGAACAATGCCCTAACCGCTAGATTGCCACTCCCCAAAGCAGGCATTAGCGTGAAGGGTCTTGCCTAAGGACTGGCAGCTAATTCCCCCCAGCTGGGATTCAAACCCAGGCTTCTAGCCGCCTAATATGCGGTTTTGGACATCTACTAAATATTGATTTACTTTCTTTGCAGGAAAGGTCAAGCTCAGTCAGATGAAATAGAATTTTTCTGTTGATTCTTCTACAGATTTAGGTCTCTGCTTTGACTGGGTCATTGCAACACATCGATATCTTTGGATCTGAAAGTTGCGGTGATTTATAGATCCTTCCCTTGTCCAAAAAACATGAGTGAAATGGCTTTTGAAATTTTATCAAATTTCAAAAAGTCCCAATTTGATGATTAATTTACTTTGAAGCAGAAACTGGTCCTAAATTCAGGAAATGGAGAAGATATTGAAGATAATGCTACGTTAAAATTAATCAATAAAAACATCTTTAAATCAAAATATATATTTTTTCATGTCTCTGTGCTTTTCTCTGTCGGCCGTTTCCTCTGAAGGAGCGATCTGTGTGCGCAGAACACTCAGCCCATCAGTTTTTTCATCTCATCTTCCACCAGTTTCTCTTTGAACAAAGGAGCCCATAGCTGTTGAAGAAGGAGTCGTATTACATCCTCCAGTCTCCTCCTACTCGTGTACGCCACGGACTACAACTTCCTGTTTTAGCCGTAGTATCTGATGGGTCACAGTCTTTCCTGTTGCACTGGAATTGTTGTGAAGTGGGATTTTCCAAGGACTTGTTTTACTTTTTCTCTGCAGCTGCATGTAGCTGTGGTGTTTTTGTTTTAAAAGGTGTTTGATGGATGGATCCAATTACAGCATGATAGTTGGCTATAAATAGGATTTTTTTCATGGCCAAGGTGTAAAATCAAATGCTTTGATTAGAAGTTTAATATAGATTAGATTAGATTCAACTTTATTGTCATTACACAGGTACAGGTACAAGGCAATGAAATGCAGTTTAGGTCCAACCAGAAGTGCAATAGCAGCAAGTCCAGGATAAATAATGGTTCTATAAGTACAGGACATGGGTTTCTACTGATATAAAGTAATATATTATATATTTTCAGTTAACTCTTTAGCCTAAAGCTTTTCTTCTTCTGATTTTGTATGCTGCTTTACCTTCCGTAACCTTCCTTGTAGGCCCCTTTCACACCTTGCCTGACGTCCCAGAATCCTCTAAAACGCTAGCCTGATCTCGCGAGCTTTCATGGTTTCACTCGCAGATAAGTCTGGAGACTCTCCCTTAAAGAAAATAGCCGTTCACCAAACGAACGTCCAATCAGCGTTGGCTTTGAGGCGGGTTGAGGTGTGACGCAATGAAAAGCGCGACAGTTCAGTCTAAAGAACATGGCAGTTTCAGCCGATGAAACTAGCGTTACCGTGGCTATCGAGCAAGTTTTATCGGAACTACAGAGTATTTCTTCACTAAAAGAAGAGCAAAACACTGCTCTGGAGGCTTTTCTCAGAGGAAAAGATGTTTTTGCTCTTCTCCCGACTGGTTTCGGCAAGAGTAGCCTGGCTTGTGGTTGTGTTTTCGTCGTCGCTCTGTTAGTACGTCATATGCTTCGTTGATCCGATTGGTTTATTTGGCCCGTCTATCACCAACATAGGCCAATCAGCTAACCAGTATTTTCGCCCCTTCCCAAAATTACTTCAACGGAAGGTTTCCAGATGGATATGCGGAGCCAGGTTGCTAAAACGCCCTACGCTGAACTTTCTATTAATTTTTTCAATTTTAAACGTATACATCATGTATTCATAATGAGTCCAGAGCGTATGTCCAACTACAGTCTAAATTGTGGGGACAAACTTGTCCTGAGGGGGGCAGCAGTGTGCCCGGAGGCGCCTGCTCTGCATAAAAAGAATGAATATTATTGAATGAAAATGTTAATATGTTTGAATGGAGAAACATGCACTGACTTTGGCTGATGCTTATAAAGAAAATTTTTTTGGCAGTTATCTGCCAAAAATATCAAATCTACCTCTAGTCTGAAGGATCTTTTCTCCTGATATTTTCCTGTTTTTTTTACTCCTACCTCCTTCCCGTCACATATTACCGTCTCTCTATACTCCGCTGAGGAACAGCATGGGCAAAGCATGATGCTTCCTCCACCGTGTTTCACTGTGCAGGTGGTTTATTGAATGAAGGGAATTAGTTTGTAAGGTAAAGACTGTGAAAACACTGTAGCTAGGTGCTGGTCACATCAAGTTTGATTTACCATCAGCACTCCATCGGAATTTAAATAAAATTAGATGCAGTAGGTTTTTGAATGCTCTCACCCTGCAGATGTTTTTACCTAACAGGGAGGCATCTGTATAGACCCAGGATTTTTCATTCTGGGGTGACGGTTAGACGACGAAAGGCTCTGACTTTTTAACCCAGCAAAAAGAAAACACAACAGAAATGTCGATAAATCTGTTTTGAAGGGAAAATCAGAAGCGCTGTACAGCTGCTGTGGGTTTTCAGGGTTTGTTCTTTCTCCAGCTTTGTTCTGAGCTCCCTGTGATTTTTATTTTTTCTCTCTTTTTCATTTCCAGCTACGGCGTCCTGCTGTGGGAGCTGCTAACAGGAGAGGCCCCCTACAAGGGGATTGATGGCCTGGCCGTTGCGTACGGAGTGGCTGTCAACAAGCTCACCCTGCCCATCCCTTCCACATGCCCCGAACCCTTCGCTCAGCTCATGGCAGGTAGGATTTTGAAAATAGATTTCACCCCCCGTCCGTTTTTGTGACGCTTCACTAGCTTGAAATCGATTCATCATCGTAGCCATCATATGATTTTTTTTTCTTTCATTTCCACAAAGCTGCACGGAAATAGAGGGAAAAAAAAAAGATTCATCTGTGCAGTTATTAAGGAGGGGAGGAAGTGTGTTGTTCTGCTTGTGCAATATGTTTGTATTCTTTTATTCATGCACCATAAAACAGACTTTTTCCCCAGTTTGCTCATTTATCTTTATTTGCCAAAATAAATAAATAAATAGAAATAAAGTCTGCCCCTCCGGTGGCTCCTCGATGATTATTTAATCAATGCATTGGTTTCTAATCTGCTTATTATGCCCAAAGATTTGCAGCAAATTACCCCAAATTCCCCCGTAGCAGCTTAATTGTCCAGAACTAGTTCAATAAGAGATCGGCTTATCCGTGGAATCGGCCGCCATAAACGCCTGAAACGTCAGCTGTTGCAGGATAACCACTAAACATCCTCCTGAGTGAGTCATTACGTCTGAATTAGGCCTTAAAGTCGGATCTGGCTGCTTTTGAGTCGAATTATTAGCGACTTCCTTGTTTCAGGATGGAAAGAAGTGAAACCGTTCTGGGAACCACTGAATCTGTCAGATTCTTTTTACTGTTTTAAGGAAGCAGCTTCACAAACACAGAAACTGTAAAGAAATACGTTGTGGATCCCTGTGTGTGTGTGTGACAGAATGCTGGGACCAGGATCCTCACCGAAGACCCGACTTCGGCTCCATCCTGACGCAGCTGACGGCTCTGGAGCAGCAGGTGAAGGAGGAGATGCCTCAGGATTCTTTCCACTCGCTGCAGGATGACTGGAAGCTGGAGATCCAGGACATGTTTGATGAGCTGCGGGCCAAAGAGAAGGTAGGAGGCCTGTGACCTTCGGTTAGCGTGCCGCCCTTCTATCACCTTAGAGGTAAACATTCTGGCTTCCAGCTGATCAGTGACAGTCAGACCCAAATATTTCACCCGTTTCCTGTAAATCAGGGGTGGAAATCACGCAGCTTCCTCTCTAAAGTATCTGGAGTTTCTGCTACATTTTTGGAAAGAATAGGTGGGTGATATTTATAAAGCAAAGATTCATACAGCCCGTCTCCTCTCCTACCTGTTGCTGCAAATTGCCCTCCAGCTGACTGAGAGAAAGCTGCTACATTTATTACAAGATAATGAGAGTTTTTGGAAATCTATCCAGGGGAAAACAACCGACTACAGGGTTTCCGCGGGACATTAGAAATCAGTCATTCAATTATTTTTTTAATTAAGGCCTTAATTGGCATTAAAATTAATTAAACGTGATTATA
Source organism: Cyprinodon tularosa (assembly GCF_016077235.1). NCBI lineage: Eukaryota > Metazoa > Chordata > Actinopteri > Cyprinodontiformes > Cyprinodontidae > Cyprinodon > Cyprinodon tularosa. The sequence goes on along the minus strand of NW_024039452.1, from coordinate 2,746,109 downwards.
GCATTTAAAAGCTTTATAAAAAAATAAATAAATAAAAAAAAACAACAATACAGATTTCATAAGCTAGAGAATGGGAAAATTCAACAAAAATGGCTGGAAAAAGGAATTTGAGACATGGCTGCAGCCTGTCAACAGTAAAGATGATGAAGGATTTTGCTGTGTTTTTTTATATGTGTGTATTAGGGGTGGAACGGTTCACAAAATCCACGGTTCGGTTCACGGTTTCGTGGTCACGGTTTTCGGTTCGATTCGGTATATGTTGATTGTTACACCGAAATCCCATAAAAATTTATGAAATTAATGAAAAAAATTCAAAAAAATTAATCAATTGTAATTATTTTTAATGATCCGGTGAAACCATGGATCATTTCCGGATGCTTTGCTGCTTTGAATTTAATCATCATGCCCTCTACGATCTCCAAGGAGAGTCTTCCAACTCCTGTTCTTTCCCACTCGCCATACCCACACAATTCTCCACAACAACTGATTTTTCCTGCTACACCCGGCTACGCTGCTTCGCTTCTTCTTCTTCTTGTTTACTACTGGTGGTTGGCTTTGGTCGCAGTACCGCCACCTTCTGCTCTGGAGTGTAAACGCTTGCCTATGAGAAAAAGGAGCCTGTACTATCAACAACAACACTGCATTATAAAGAATTCTAGAAGGTAAAGAGGTATTATTGTAATATAAAAAAAATATATATATATATATAACTATATCAACTCTAATTTTTAGATACATAAGCCGGACAATATTTTTGGCCAATATTTGCTTTTTTGTTTTTAATGTATAGAAATCAGACGTTTAGTGCATTTAGCAGCCATGACTTGAGATTACATAAGACACATGCATTACCTTTCCCTCTATTTAAAATCCATTTTTGGTTTGATTGATTTGTTAATAAAAGTTTACTTTAGTTTTAAGTGATATTTTGATCATTGTGTCATTTCCATGTAAATAGAAGAAAAATCCTCCTAAATAGACCTAAAGATCGACAGCCCATATCAGGGATAAGTTAGACTGATGTCACAACAATCACTGTTGGCCCCAAAAAACCTGTATGGACATAACAGTTGCTATGATATGTACCTGCAGAAGTTCATGTCATACATCTCATGCTTTTCTTATATCATGCAGCCCTTTTCTGAAGCCAGTTAAGTTTGAATATGTTCTACAGAAATGCAGAAATGCAGTGTTTTTGATGATATTGAATGGGACTTATAAAGGTTGAGTCGGCTGTAAAACGAGCAGGTTTTCTGTTCACCTCCTATGTGGTTTAATGAAGCAGAGCATCCTTCCTCTGAAGACGTATTTCAATAGATGAGACCATCAGAAACAGCAGGTTAAAAAGTGTAAATATTAAACAATCAGAGAAAGTGACAAAAATCTACAAGCTAACTCTTGAAAACCACAATAACTGGATGAAAGGAAAGAAAAGCAGCTATATTTTAGTTGAGATATATATATATATATATATATATATATATATATATATATATATATATATATATATATATATATATATATATATATATATATATATATATATATACAGGGCTCCATGTTAACCATCGCCCGATCTCTCGGGGCAAGTAGTTTTTATTGTCGGAGAGTACAAATTTCATTGCATTTGCCTGCCGGACAAGTGCAATGATTGCAAAGAAAACAATTTATCACTCAAAATTACTTTCAAATCACCGATATTCGATGAAAACGACCCACAAGCGTTGCCGGCGCCAGTTTTATACACATTCTCGTGTGATTTGATAAAGCCGGGTGATTTTCCGCCAGATGGCGTGATTTTTGTCCACCTAGCGGTAATTTTGATGTAGTTACCAAAACGACAAACGAGCTAGAAAGCGCTATTATATGTCAGTCTTCTGTACAGTGATGCAGGTCATACAATAAAAAATGCTCATTAAATTTTTTTCTCTTAGACATTGGAGAGGTGCATTTAAATGTTATAGAGCTAAACATGTTAGATTGGTGACCTGTTATGTTATTATTATTGTTTTGTTGCTGCATTTATTTTGTCAGGGAAAACTAATCCTGAGTCAGTTAAAAGTCAGGGAATTCTGAAATTATGTAAAACTGTGGAAACCCTGTATAAAATAACTATGTATAATGATTCTCTAGAAAAGTCACATTATATTAATAGTATTATCTTGTATAAACATACCGTGACTCTAAAATAAAAGTTATTCATTTCTTGTGATTTATCTTAAGTTTTTAACCTGTCAAGTTTTTTTTTTTTTTTGATTTTTAGCAATTTATATTTATATTTTTCCAAGCACACAACAGTTTAAAGCAAAGTTTAGTTTGAAAAGAATGTGCAGGAAGGATTGAAAAGCATGTTAACACGGTAATGTAGGCTGGAGTTCATTATCTGACGCATGCATATACACACCAGGAACCTGGAAACTTAAAAAATACTGAATTACAAAAAACATTTAAAAAAACAAACATGTTTCATTGATATATATAAAAAAAATGAATATTAGGAACTATATTTATCAAACATTATACTGGGCAAGTAAAAAATTGTTTCTGGGCAAATGAAATGTAAAAGTCACTTGCCCAAAGGGCAAGTAGTAAAACGTCAACCCCTGATATATATATGTATATATAGATGGATATAATTTTTCATGCTGCTGTGTCGATTCTTTGCACCTCTGGTGAAATAGCCAGACTTTGTTAGATCCGGGATGAAAGCATAAAATAAAACCTAAAGTCATCACCTTTTGTGTAACTGCTATTAAACAGGTCTGCCTTGAACGTCTACAGCAGGACGGAGAGTTTTTCTGCTCCTCAAACTGGTGTTTTAAATGCGAATGTCGTGAGCTGAAAGCAAAGCTTGGGTTCAGGCCGGTAATGCTGGGAAAGGGCTTTACGAAGAACAGGAGTAACCTCTGGATGTATTAGAGGCTCTAACTCTGTTGTTTATTGTGAGCGCAGGTTGTTTTTCAGGCTGTTCCTTAGAAAGCAGTCCAACTGGAGAGCTGCAAGGGTTTGAAAGCTTTATTCTGTTTTTTTTTTCTAGACTAGAGAAGTTCTGCCATCTATTTAGTTCATTTGATTTTAACTGATCCTTTGATTCTTGGAAATGAAACGTGTATAAGTCAGACGGTCAAGAAACAAAGAACTCGTCCTTATTTAATCCTTACTTGAGTGTTTATTTTTCTAAGAACTTTTTACTTTTACTCCCTACATTTAAACACTAATATCTATACTGTTTATTTCATACTCTCCCCATTCTCTATACTTTTATTAATATGTGACATAACAGCATCAACAAAACAGAGATAAAACTAAGAGTACAAAGATGATCTGTGGGAAGAGCTTGTTTATAGAAAAACAATAAAAGACATGAGGACAGGGGGCTTGGAAACACTGCAGATTGATTCAACCAGAGCAGCCTAGATCAAAGCAGTCATGTGTCCGATTGTCTGATCGTCTTTGACAAAGTCCAGATAAAAATCTAAAGAGATAATTAGACTATTATGGCATATGAAGATATCTCTACTTTTAAGGCTAGGGTTAAAGTTTTCTTCTTTAACAAAGCTTATAGTTAGAGTGGCTCAGCTTATCCTGAGCTATCTCTATAGTTATGCTACTTTAGGCTTAGACTGCCGGAGGACATGGGGACCGTATTCCTCATTCTGCTTCATTCTATCTCTATTCTCCTCGTATGCAGTATTTGTTAGTTCCATCTTTAACTTTATGCTCTCTCTATTACCTGTTCTATCATAAAAAGTATTTATGGATTAGTGTTTTTTTTAAATTTTTTTAATGTCTGCTTCTGTCTTCCTGAACCCCAGTTGGCCTTGGCAGATGGTTGCTGGTACTGAGCCTGGTTCTGTTGAAGGTTTCTTCCTGTTAAAAGGGAGCTTTTCCTCTCTACTGTCGCTACACATATGCTCAGCGTGAGGGATTGCGTGAGTCGATGCATTTGGCTGGTTTTTTCTTAGATTGAAAATTTTCTGTATGATCTGGTTTTATTATATCTGTAAAGTGCCTTTAGATGGTGTGCTGTGAAATGGCACTATTTTAATAAACTGAATTGAAAAGAAGAATGTTCCGCAGAAAGAATCTAAGTCTGTGTCGCCATTTTTTTCTGTCCTCCATCAGGAGCTGCGTTGCCGTGAAGAGGAGCTGAAGCGAGCGGCTCTAGAGCAGAAGTCCCATGAAGAGTTCCTGCGGCAGCGGGAGCAGCAGCTGGCCCAGTGGGAGCAGGACGTCTTCGAACGCGAGCTCAGCCTCCTCATCCTCCACCTGAACCAGAACCAGGAGAAACCCAATGTCAAGAAGAGGAAGGGCACCTTCAAGAAGCACAAACTCAAGAGCAAGAACGGCGAGAAGATCAGCATGCCGCAAGGTTGGTTGGTTTCTGGAAAATCACAAAAACAAAGTTTTAACCTTTGATATAATTTGCAAATGAAATATTCTTTTTTTCATTTGCTCCCGTTAGTTTGACACCGCAGATGAACACTTATACTTTTACTCTTCAGCCCATGTGTCCCCCTGCTGTTGGCCACAGCCAGCAGCAGTTCCCATCCAGCGTTTCAATGCAGATCGGAGTGTATTTTGGGCTGAGCATGCATGCGTAAATGCGCTGTCTGTCTGTGCCTGTCAGTGTGTTTGTGGTCAGGCCTTTCCCAGCAACAGCAGCAGCAGCAGGGCGGTGATGTGGTGGTGGTGATGAGGGGGGGTTGATGAGAGGGGAGAGTGAGCCAACCACGCCTCGACGCTTCCTGTCCATAGATATACTGGCCTCTCCTTCACTCCGTTGCTTCCAGTCAAAACCTTGGACTCTTTTCTTTTTAAATACCTTTCTTTCCCCTGCAGTCTGTGTTTTTAACTTTCCGTCTTCAACCCTTTTATTTTCTCTTTTCGTTGCCTTTCCACAGTTGTTATTATGAATTCATTCTGCTTGCGTTGTTCCTGCATTTTGCAACATAAAGAAACATCAACAATTTTCTGGTTCTTATTGAAAATGATCCTTATATGCAAATTTATACCAGAATTGCCATAAACACCGTTTTCTATGTTCTTAGAGACAAAAAAGTTAGAAAGTTTGAAGTGAGAATAAATTTGAGATATATATATGGGGCCAAAATGGTAGCTTTAATATTTGCAAATGTGTGTGGAGAGTTGTGTGTCTGTATCTCGATTTGTGTGTGTGCAGTGGGATTTGAAAATGTGTAAATAAATCTGTAAATGTGTGAGGAGATTTGTGTGTCTGTACAACAATCTGCAAATGTGTAAAACTACTTGTGTGTAATCCGTTTTGCAAATGTGTAAAAAATCCACAAATCTGTATTCAGATCTGCAAATGTGTACTGAGATTTGCAAATGTGTAAAAAATCCACAAATCTGTATTCAGATCTGCAAATGTGTACTGAGATTTGCAAATGTGTAAAAAATCCACAAATCTGTATTCAGATCTGCAAATGTGTACTGAGATTTGCAAATGTGTAAAAAATCCACAAATCTGTATTCAGATCTGCAAATGTGTACTGAGATTTGCAAATGTGTAAAAAATCCACAAATCTGTATTCAGATCTGCAAATGTGTACTGAGATTTGCAAATGTGTAAAAAATCCACAAATCTGTATTCAGATCCACAAATGTGTACTGAGATTTGCAAATGTGTAAAAAATCCACAAATCTGTATTCAGATCTGCAAATGTGTACTGAGACTTGCAAATGTGTAGATCAATCTGTAAGCACACACAGAGACACTTGTGTCTGAAGTATTTTCGCTTCAAGACCCAGAAATACAGACAAATCATTGGTTACAAGTCAAGCGTTTTTCGGTTGGCTCTCTTTACACACGTGATTTTTGCTACTCTTCTGCCGCGTGAGATGCACAAATGCGTAGAAGGATTTGTATGTGTATTTTTGCGATTTGTAACCCCTTGCGCAGGCTCGCAGGCTCACATGCTGCCCTGACCGCAGGCTCGCAGGCTCACAGACAGCCTCTACCTTTTTTTTTCCTCCGCTGCGGGAGTTGACGTGACAAGGATGATATTGATACCATTCAGTAAGGAAAATTTTTTATCTATTATTAAACAAAAGGTTACGGAAAGATGGCAGAAGCTGTGGGAAGAGCATAGAACTGGAAGTTGGCTTTATAGTATTCAAAGGAAAATTGGTGAAATGAGGAGAACGGAAAGGAATAAAAAAGAGGTTATATCTAGATTAAGTTTCGGAAACACGGGGTTAAATGGAAACTTATTTAGAATGGGAACAGGAGGTTGTGGTTTTTGTTATCAAGGGGAGACGGTGGAGCATGTTTTGTTGTTTTGTTATAAATATTCTATGGAGAGAAGGGTTACAAGAAAATAAATTACAGTTAAATATACAAGATATTTTGGGGGAAAAAATCTACTTATGATTATTTTTGTAATTTGATAAACAATCTTGAAAAAACGAAATTGGTAGAAAGGATATAAGTTTATTTATGTAAATATTGTTAATATTTATTTTTATTTTTCAGTGGGAAAATACATAGCATCCCGATCCACACTTCACTGAAGTAGATGGTGGTAATGCACTTCATAAAGTTGCTTGCCAGCTGCCATAAAACAGAAGCAGAAGAAGAAGAAGAAACAGTTTTACTAATGCAAACTATAGAAAAAATTAAAGAAATATACTTACAGAAAGCTGACGGGATTCCATTGCTCTCAACTTAGCAGGTACAACCCCTAGGACCCCAGTAACGTCACGTACTGTACAATACCGCCAACTGGTGGTATGTGGCTGTATGTGAAGCAAGTTGTGCTGAACTGTCGCAGCAGAGAGAGAGCTGTGAGCCTGCGGTCAGGGCAGCATGTGAGCCTGCGCAAGGGGTTACAAATCGCGAAAATACACATACAAATCCTTCTACGCATTTGTGCATCTCACACGGCAGAAGAGTAGCAAAAATCACGTGTGTAAAGAGAGCCAACTGAAAAACCGCTTGACTTGTAACCAATGATTTGTCTGTATTTCTGGGTCTTGAAGCGAAAATACTTCAGACACAAGTGTCTCTGTGTGTGCTTACAGATTGATCTACACATTTGCAAGTCTCAGTACACATTTGCAGATCTGAATACAGATTTGTGGATTTTTTACACATTTGCAAATCTCAGTACACATTTGCAGATCTGAATACAGATTTGTGGATTTTTTACACATTTGCAAAACGGATTACACACAAGTAGTTTTACACATTTGCAGATTGTTGTACAGACACACAAATCTCCTCACACATTTACAGATTTATTTACACATTTTCAAATCCCACTGCACACACACAAATCGAGATACAGACACACAACTCTCCACACACATTTGCAAATATTAAAGCTACCATTTTGGCCCCATATATATAGACCAATATTTTTATCTTCTTTACTGATTGATCTGTGCATTCAGCACCCTTAAAGTCATGAAAAATACTGCAAAACAGGTCAAAAAATAACCTAAAAATCTTTAGTCCTGTTTCTCTCCTAAATGCAGCCATGGGCTCAGCTTTTACTATGACTAACTGGATGTCAGTCATATAATTGTTGCTCCTAAAATAGAAAGTAGATATCATGCACTTTAAAAAAAGAGAATAGAGCTTTTTTCTCCTTGAAGTTTCCTACTTACCTGCTCAAATAAAGCGAAATAGACTTATAATTCAACTTTTTGCAGTGATGCTGCTCCTCCCATTTGATACAATTTTTTTCTTTGATTACATTTTTTCTTTTGTTCCATTTATGTTAAAGTAGTAGGGAAGTCATATTTAAATTTCAAATCATTCTGGCTTAAACATGCATACAAATGTACTCTTTATTAGATGAAATTGTCCCAAAAGTTAGAAAATTTCCACAAAATCTGTGTGGGGGTTTTTCTCGTTATTTTATGCAGGCCAGTTAGTTATACGTCAGCCTGAACACCTAAATTCGGCCAATGAATCAAGATGCTATGATCGAAAAAATTAGATTGACCTTAATCATTCATGGCCATCAGTCATTCACATTTTTTCGGACATAGCATCTTGATTCATATGTCGCACCTAATATACGCAACGGTTGAAATGAGAATCCTTTCCTTTCCCATTGAGTTCCGTCCCAGTGTTCATGGGGATGGACGTCTGTGTCTTCGGCAGGCGTAGAGCTAACAGAACTGGCAGCGTTGCGAGGCAAGGGCTCAAACATGTACGGCTGGAAGCCTTCTACACCAAACCAAGCTTCTGCCGCCCTGGCGTCCTCTTCCACAACATCTTCGTCCCCGCTTTCCTCCTCTAAATAAAAAATGGATGATGGAGGAGACTCATCCACGACCTCCGACACTAAACTCTCCTCCTCTTGCATGTTTCCTCTGTCCATAGCGTTCCTTGACAGTGTCGTTGCTAACTGCTACTTGGTCCCAATGGAATTTCCCATTGGGAACCTACTAGCACTAAGTTGCTAACTGGTTAGCAAGATGCTTCTGACAAACTGGCCGCAATCAACATTCCTTGCAAACCTTCCGACGCAACAATCCCGCCCCCTTGATAATCGACCAATCATATTCACTTTATTCATTCGTGTAAAGTCAGGCACCACTCGGGAAAATTCGGAACTGCAACCGTAGGAACAGCCGCTTCCCTACGACTTTAAGACTGTTGTAACATTTATTATCCTTTTACCCTTTTATCATGTAAATGGAGAAAGAGAAAGCATTAACAGCCTAGAGAGAGGGACCAGCAGCACATATCAGATCGGTTAGACTCATGTCAAAATAATCAGCATCGGGATTGGTCGATCTTTAAAAATAAATGTAGAACTTAATAGAATAAACAAAAAGCATGCTATCTTGTTAGTTATCAACACATTATACAACAGAAACCAGATTTGAAGTACCAGGCTGCCTTAAACCCAGCCTGAGGTCCGGTCTTTAAAACCTGCTGTTCTGCTACTTTTAGAAGCATCTCTTTCCCAAATAAAGCCATAAACGAGGCAGCACAGAGGGATGAGGTGGAATTCAGTATCTTGCCAAACAGATATTGAAAAGCATGATCAAGACGGAGTTAGTTTGGCTCTGAAAACATCAGTGGAGCACATCAGATAAGGTTAGGATTCAAAGAAATCTAGTGTTTAAACAAAAAGGTTTGCAGATTAGGAGTTTAATAGACACAGATGAATAAATATCTACATTTATTGGGAAGCACCACACTGGGTACTGTAGTTTTTTTTTATCATGACAACAAAACAGCAGGGCACTTATTGATTAACGAGAGAGGAAATATATGAGAAACACAAGTTCTTATGTTTGGCAAAGAGAAAGAGGGAAAATAATAATAATTCATATTTAAAGGTGCAAAAAATATTTTAATATACATGGAAAGACTTTTCTTTTCTATCTCAATGTGGAACAACAACAATTGCAGAAATATACAAAAAATAGTTGTTTTTGGTATCATATCATGCCCAATTATTAATGTTTCTGGATACATTTGATACTTGCTAGCTAGCTAGATAGCCAGCTAGCTAGATCCGTGTTGAGTACTGCTGCTAGCGTAGCATCCCTAAAATGACATTGTAAAGAAGATTCTGGAAGGCTAATGTTTGTCTAATTTTAATGTTGGGTATTCCGTAAAACGAAGCTTTACTTCTTTCTATACATGAAGAACTGAGGTTTTGTCAACTTGCTGTGACAGTGTAATGACTATAAAGTTGGATTTTGCTTGGCAAAATAATTTCTACCCCATTTGTTTTCCTTCATGCATTATTGTGTGATTTTTAACCAAACATTGGTTTTAAAGGCAGAACTGCACCATCTGTAAGCTAGGCCCGTTGTTATAAATAACGGGAGCTACATTAGCCACAAGACATTGATAAGAAATGTTTGCATGAAAGATCATCATCATCGGTTAAATGCAGGACAGATGACTGTTGGTGAGGTCATGGGCGTAGGTCTGCATAGGGACCATAGGGACATGTCCCTACCAAAATTTTGGACCGACCTATTTGTCCCTACCAATAATTCGATATGAACAACAACATATTTATATAACATGTTTATAATTTACAATTCAGCGTGGTGGATCACACACAGCCATTGTGTGTGATCACAGCCAATTCTTTTTCTCTCGCAGCTCAGTAGTTGCTGCTGCCGCTCCGTCTGAGTGCTGCCTGGTCTTTCCTGTCCTTTAAATCAGTAACTGTGCTGTCTAACTCCACTCTCATTGGTTGTTCTGCCTCAAGTCCCGCCTTATGTCTTCCTGATTGGCTGTTTTCTAGTCCGTATGCGTGTGTCCGTGCTTGGAGCACGAAATAAGAATTTTATTCACGCCGATTCTTAGACACAGCTGACTGAAAAAGAAAATGTAAAGGTTTCCCTTTTAACAATTCTTAATTTCAATTACTGTTTTCATTTTATGACCCTTTGAGGCAGTTCAGCTATAAATAGCAGGTGTTATTTCTTTTATAGAGTGTAACAACACGAGATGGTGCATTAACATCTGATATTTTTTGTTTAAAAAGCATAATTACGTTTTAACTTATTTTAAATATTTTTACATTACAGACAAGATGGTGTTATATTTTATTTTAATAATTGTTAAAAGTTAATTTAGTTCATTCCAACATAATGAACTAAATTCTTAATTTTGTGTTTTGTAGATGATGCCACTAAATGTAAATACAGTAAATATATTTGCAGTCCGTTGAAGGTGTTATTTTGCATTGTTCCATGATACAGAGAGAGCATTTAAAAAATAAGAGTATGTTTCACCTGTTTACCTTTGCACAATTATATATCTTCAAAAGAAAATACAGGATAAATCCACATATAACGGCCATATTTAGACTATATTTGGTTAAATTGGCACATATTTACCTACTGTCTTAGTCACTGGTAAGTTGAAATTCAAACCTTTTCAAAGTGGAAAAAAGTCCTAATTCCACATTAATCAGAGCCAGTGACGCTTCAAACATTGATAAACAGCATCTAGTGTGTGTAGTGCTTATGAGATTAGTATAAATTTAGCAAGAAATGCTGCTTTTCTCTTTAAACAAAATGCACCCTGATGCTCACGTCAAGCATAAAAAGCATGCATGCATATTTTTGCATAGGTAAAACGACATTAATGAAACTTAGGACCAATAGTGTCCCTACCAAAGTGGAAATCAAACCTACGCCCTTGGGTGAGGTTGCATTAGTGGCTCTATGCTTTTTCTGAGTGGGTCCATTTAGAGGATAAGATGAAATTAAATAAACTGATACTGTAGGAATTTTCCTTATATTGAATATTAAGTTGAGGCCAGTCATACGTCCAGCATTTAGCAACTACAGCCACTTGTTTTTCTAAGTTTTAAGCCGTTTGACACGTTTAGAAGCAGTGCTGGATTATTACAGGGAATTCCCAGCAGGATGAAGATCTCTGTCAGCGTTCAGACTGTGGCTTCAATTGTTTAACAAACTGTTTTCTTTTTTTCTTTTTTTCAGATTTCATCCATAAAATTACAGTGCAGGCGTCCCCAGGCCTGGAAAAGAGGCGTAACTCTCCAGATTTGGGTTCAGGCTCCTCGCCTTCATTCGGCCCACGGTTTCGTGCAATTCAACGTGAGTGGAGATATTTTTAACCCCCCCCTCTAACAGACACATAGACAATATACACACACAGGAAGGAGTGGAGGCCTTTGCTGAGTTACGAAGGTGTCGGCGCATTCAGCTGCTGTTGCAACATCTCTGTTTCTGAACTTCATCTCCTTTTCATGTTATCTTAAACACACTTCTTTTGTCTTCCCCCGTTTCCCTGTGGGCCCCCTGTCCTCTTTTCCTCTCTTTCCTCCCTCCCTGCTCTGTCTCTCACACACACCCTTTTCCCTTCTCTATAGTCCGCTCCAGTCCAAATATTATCTGACTTCCTCTGAGCTGCTCTTTTTTTTTTTTTTTTTTTTTGCAACCACCAACTGCAGACCTCTGCTCCCTCCGTCTGCAGTGACTACAATGCAGCAGAAGGGGGAGCCATTCAGCCATGCTTCCTAAGCAGATTCAGTTTTATATGCATGCTGCAGCCACTGTGCAGTTTACTGAATTAGAAATAAGCTGGAGGGGGGGTGATTCATTCCTCTATTGGAAGGGATTAAGAAGGGTTGCAGGCACCTTAGAGACTTACAGCAGTGGTTCTACTGGGGCTCCGGGACACACGTCCTTCAATTTTACTGAAGGGATTTTCCAGCATGTCTGACAATCTCTCCATACTAAAGGGAAAATATTAATAACAGGTAATAAAAGGGATTTCACTAAACAGCTGCTGAAGAGACAATTAAAAAGCACCAGTTGTTGTAAGAAATAATCAGCCAAAGTGTTTTTTTTTTTTTTTTGGGATCTAACTGATCTGCCAGCTCCATTTAATCCTAAATTAGTGGTTTGACTTTTTTTGATTTCCAAATGACTCTCTTTAGTAGAAGTTACTAAACCAAGAACGGAGCTGCCATTAAAAAAAAAAAATGTAATAGCTTAACGTGTTTGTACGGAAGAGGATTAGGGCCACTAAAAAAAAAAAAAAAAAAGTGAACTGATTTTTTTATTTTATTTCAGTTTAATATGGCAAAAAAGTCAGAATTCTGAGATTAAAGTCAGAATTCTGAGAAAAAAGTCAGAATTCTGAGAAAAAAGTCAGAATTCTGAGAAAAAAGTCAGAATTCTGAGATTAAAGTCAGAATTGAGAAAAAAGTCAGAATTCTGAGAAAAAAGTCAAATTCTGAGATTAAAGTCAGAATTCTGAGATTAAAGTCAGAATTCTGAGATTAAAGTCAAAATTCTGAGAAAAAAATCAGAATTCTGAGATTAAAGTCAGAATTCTGAGATTAAAGTCAGAATTGAGAAAAAAGTCAGAATTTTTAGATTAAAGTCAGAATTTTGAGATTAAAGTCAGAATTTTGAGATTAAAGTCAGAATTCTGAGATTAAAGTCAGAATTGAGAAAAAAGTCAGAATTCTGAGAAAAAAGTCAGAATTTTGAGATTAAAGTCAGAATTCTGAGAAAAAAGTTTTCCCATGTTCAACTGAAATAAAAATAAAAATCAGTTAACTTTTTTTTTTTTTCAGTGGCCCTAATCCTCTTCCGTATGTTTGCCCTGTTAGAAGCCCTCTCTGGTTATTTATGTGGAAAAACACAACGAGCACCAGTGTTACATTATTGGACAAATAAGATAACAAGAAATTCAAACAGTACCTTATTCTTTTATGTGTCCTAATGGGCATTTCTATTTGCAGCTTCCAGGTTAGGTGATTGTGTTGGAAGCTAGCAGATATTTCCTCTGGCATTTAATATTTGCACGTTTGCAGAACAAGATGAAGTCTGTTTTTTTATTTTTTTTAGTCGTTATATTGCTATTTTCATTTCAATTTTGCTCCATCGCCTCCCTCTAGCTTATGGTAAGTGATTGCAAACAAAACAATCAGCTAAGATATTCTGATTTTTATTAATGAAAGTGCAAAAATAAGACAGAAAACAAACCTCTAATCAAGTAAATATGGTCTGAATAATACTATTTCCAAGCTGGATGATGATGATGATGATGATGAGAAATACGTTAAAATATAACAGGAGGAAATAAAAGAATGGGAGACGTTTGGAAACCAGCAGTCTGATCATTATGAAATTGCAACACACAGACATCATTTCCTAAATGATGTGTTGCCGCATGCGGCGATATAAGTAGCACTATTGAACCGTTTCTTTACCGGTACTGAAACTAAATTAACTTTAGAGTCAAAATAATTAGATTCGCCACAATTATTGTTATTTTTTTCTGCCCAATATTTGAAATCCATAGCAGTCTGCTTGTTTTTTAAAATCATGCACGGTCGCTACCTGAGTAAAGGTGGCATTAAACAGCACGCTGACGTCGAGCTTATTTTTAATCAGCTCCGACGCTGCAGCAGACAACCTGAGGTTGAGTTGTTGGCTGCTAATGGCGCGGAGCTAATCATGTTACGCATTACAGCTGAGTTTGGATCAAACTGTGGCAGCTGCTCGCTGTATTCAGTGTAGAAGCATAACTGGCCTTATCCCCTCATAGTTGAATGAAGCATCAGCTCATGTTTTGGGGGATGTTTTCTTTCTCTAATTGAAAATCGATTGCTTTAGCACGGTTAGTATGGAGTTAATTTAGTTCCATTATTACTGCAAACAAAAGAAAGAGGGGGAAAAAATACAGCAATTCAATTAAATTTAGCTAAATTTAGCAAGTTAGTGTCAACTGAGAGCTCTTTATCGCCACCTATAGGGAAACTCTGAACTCCAAAACGAATAATTTTCTCAGCGGTGTTTTTCCGGAGTCCTATTGGTTCCCTTTCCTCAAACATTGCACGCTTTAACCCGGTCTGTGGTTCTGTTATTTTGTAATCTTTATCCACTGACCAGTTTAAGGTTAAGTGGAACCATCAGAAAACCGTCACTGATTTCCTCCTGCTTCATTCTGTCTCCAGTCAGTCCCAGCGACAGCAGCAGGACGTTTGGGCTCACCCCGGTCCGACCTTTAGAGACCCCCTCTATCAAGCAGTCCAATGGAGACCTGAGGTTGAACCCACACTGGAGGCCCCAGAGCCCAAAGAGTCCAAAAAGCCCGAAAGTTCTGCGGCTGAGTCCTCAGGAAAGCAGGTACAAGAGAACTTTAAACCATTAGCAAAGGATTAGCTAGTTTATTTGACATAAAAATAATATATATAACAGACAAAACAGAAAACAAAAAAAGAGTGAAAATTTCTGCTTCCAGTTTGTCGATGAGGGCCAAGCTGCTGGGGTCAGACAGCAACGAGAACGGAGACTCCATGGATGACTTTGAGGAGTACCGCCCCCCCACACCGACCCCAGCCTCCTCTCAGAACGGTACCCCTCCCTCTTCCACTCTTAGCTGCCATTAACATTCACAAGAGTCTGGAAGTGTGAATTAGAAACCGAAGCTGGATGAATAATAAATATGTTGAACTCTTTTTCTTAAAACTTTCTCTTTCTGCAGGCTCCTCATCCAAGGACAGCCTGCGGCTTCCTCCCTCTCAGGGAGACTCCGGCAGCGAGGAGGGGGGCTACTCTCCGGCCGGCTCCCCCATGCCTGAGAGGGGTTCTCTTGGCAGCATGATCAAGAACACACACCGGGCGTTGCTAGGTTGCGGCTCCCTCTTGGCCTCCGTGGCACTCGGCCGAGGCTTGGATGTCCCCCCTCGGGTGCCGCCTCGAACTAACCCCCCATCCTCCGAGGAGCGCGCCTCCTTTGAACTTGAGATCTCCCACCCTAGACCTCTAATAACAGACCCCCCTGTGGTGGACGACCTGATTACCTTCTCCACCTCTGAGCCGCTCCCTAGACCCCTGTTGGATTTAGCCCTGCAGTACCAAGAGCTGAAGCCGCTGCCCCTGGCGCCGCCTCCTCCAAATCCCAGAGAGAGGTCCGGACCTCGAACGCCGCAGACGCACCACAGCCCGACGAGTCCCGGGACCCCGATGCAGCAGGACGGAGCCGTTCCAGCAGACTGGACCGCTAGTTCTGGTTCCAGCAACGGAGAGCTGAGCAGCGATGGATGGGAGCACAGACCCGACAGGAGGAGGAGGTCCAGCTACGGCCTGCATGCTTCTCAGTTAGGTCAGTGTGTTTCCTTCCCTTTTCAGTTGGAGGCTCTATGCCTGAACAAGAGATTGCATCAGATTGCAGGATGTTTTTCTTTAAAGTTTCATCTCTTCCCCAGATTGGGTTTTAAATATTTTTTTTTGTAATTGAGCTTCACAATTCATCTGCGGTCCCTGACTGAACTCTGAAATCTGAATCCGGCTTTAACCTTGAATTATGCACCTTCCCAGCATAACAATGTTCCCGAACACCACTCTCATTGTCTTCCTCTTCAGATAGACTTTTTTTTTTTCCTTTTTCATTTAACTGCAGGAGCTTTTTCATTTGCATCAAAGCTTCTCCGCAGCCATTTGCATATCTCAGGTAGCAGCTGGCCCTCGCCGTACTTCACTGCTAATACTTGCTAAGCAGAGCAATCGACCTTTTTTATTTTTCGTGCTGTTTTCACTCTTCCAAGATTGACTTTCCTTTCGTTGAATATAGTTGAGGACGAGTGCAGCACATTGGACAGAATTGAGGCAAATTCAGTGCTGCTGATTTGTTCGGTCTGTCTGCAGGATGGGCGGCCCGAATCGGGCTGGAGTAAAATCTTCACATCACACATTTCATTTTTTTAGACCCACTTTTGCCGCTCACCTCACTGTATGATTCTTTTTTTTTTTTTTTTTAGCAACACAGTTTTTTATAATACAATTCATTTTATTTATATGGCTCCAATTCACAACACATCATCTCATTGCACTTCATAGAAGCACACTTGGGTTTCAAGGAGACAGAAGAGACAGAAAAAATGAATATAGAAGTACGGATCCATAAATAGAAGTCCATGAGAGAAACGGGACTAAAGGGTAAAAACGGGCCCAACTCCACCCTCTGTAGTTAAAATTGTTTCGAGCTGATGTTTCGATCCAGGGTGGTGGCTAGGGGTGTAAATCACACCCATCATGGCGATTCGATTCAGTATCGATTTCCTGACCCAACGATTCGATTATTTTCGATACTCAAGAATACACCACGATACGATTCAATTTGATTAATTTGTTCTTTTTTTTCTTTTTTCCAACTTAAAGGCTAGACAATGTTTCAAATTTGAAATAAATCAATGAAAGCTGTAATATTGTTATGCATTTTTTTTTTTAGAAACAACAGCAAATAACAGAAGTAGAAAAGTTGCATCAAAAAATACTACAAAAATACTGCACATGATCAGTGCAATGAGTGCAATGCAATACCTCGGCTCCAGACTACCCCGCCCAAATTGTAGCTGACCGCAGACAGTGCATCAGACAGAGGCCGGCTTGTTTTGTTTTTATGACCGAAATTGCGGAAAACAACTCGTGAAGTTTGACCCGCTAGAAGAGCGAGGTGCACGAGAACGCTGGGACCCTTTTTCCACCTGGATCTCCGCTCTTTTTGGCCCTCATGTCCCTCCGTCGTCGGACTAAACTCACCCCCACTTCCTCGCCGCCTCGGCCGTATCTAGACCCACAGTGTGTAGCACAGACCACGCTTCAATATTGAGCATAAATAAAAAATGTCTGTGTCAAGCTCACTGCAACACACTGCTGTAAGAGTATAACCAGGAAGCGAGGTAGGAGGGCAAAATAGGTTTAGCGCCACCGCAGCACGGGAGGAGAATTACGCCCAGGAGCAAATGGATGAAAATAGACCAGAGGGAAAAAAAAACATAAATCGATACTATTGTGGACGAATCGATGCATCGGATCGTCGGCTGTTGGATCGATGCATTGATACAAAACGATTATTATTTACACCCCTAGTGGTGGCACAGCCACCCAGAGTCCAGAGGAATCTACTGAAGCTGTGTTTCCATTAACTACTTTAAATTTCACAAATTGTAATTTAGGAAAACTATTTTTTTAAATGGAAACTCCCATTTTTCTAAATGTCAACGATTACATTTCCAAAAGCTCCTATGGCAACTTCTTTTTTTTCCTGCATTGTACAAGTCACCTAATCTGCAACGGGACTTTACTGCCTTGTAAAGAAATGGAGAAGACCACAAGTAGTTGGAGGATAATGGCCTGTTTGGATTCATACGGAGACTGAGGCCGTTTCTTAATTCAAGGGAACACGGAGTACGGACTCGCATCCTCTCCAAGTATGTTCTTGAGAAGAACACAGGAAAGTGTGGACTCGGGGAGAACGGGAGCACGCACCATAAATATGGGTCAATTGGAGCAGAGGCGTACTCGTGACGTCACCATACCACTCTAGATAATAATAAATTCTTACTTTTTTCATTTAGTGGGGGAATAATAGTTAACACAGTCAGATAAACATAAATAAAATTAATATTTTCCCAAATAAAACCAAAAAATTACCATGAGGGCCAGCGGTACTTTACACATGGCTATGCAGAGAGAGGCTGCTGCCGACGGGCTAACATTGCGGTTAGCCTCGGAGGTTTGCTGGTTGCCGCGGTCCTCTCAACATCTGAACTTTTTTTTTAAATTACGCACCAAATCAGTAAATGGGCCATATAGTGACGCTTAAAAGTATAATCTCGCCTCAAATTATCTAAAAAAATACTTTTATTGAACAACGGCAACGTAAAAAATAACTTTTAACTATACTCTGAGCTCTGTTAGCGGTCCATTGGTAGCTGCTGCGGTGCATGCTGGGATAGCTGTCAATCTGGAGAATGGACAACTCTGCTCTGATGCATGCTGGGTAAAGAGGGAGGGGCGAGAACAACATCTGTTTTTTTGTTTTGTTTTTTTTGTTCCCAGCCGTTTCTTGTGAATTGGAACTGCACTAGGACTGAGGCTGATGACGTTTCACGAGTACACGAGCAAATTAGAACGCACAAGTACGCATATTGAGAAACATCGCGTGTATTTTTGCGATGATGACTTGTGGATGAAATGTGGATATATCTTTTGTGTTTACTTTTTATGCTGCCATGTTGTTTTCAAGAGATATGTTGTTAACAACTGTATTTATGTGCAGTTTAATTGCAATTATTATTTAATGGAATTGCAAAAATTTGTGTTTTTTTGAAACTGTCAGAATAGCGAAAGTTTTACACACATCTGTTATAGAAGCTCAACTTTTGATGAGCAAAAGAAAATATAAAGTTAGGGGTTGAACTGCCAGATTACATGATAAATATGAGCCTGGTTCTGCTGGCGATTTCTTCTTGTTAAAAGGGAGTTTTTCCTCTCCACTGTTGCTGGAAGCATGCTTTTTTTTTTTTTTTTTTTTTTTTTTTGATTTTCATTTCTTTTTTATGGAAAAATGTTAGTTATATTACAGTTATTTAAATGCCCAGAGGGAGAAACAAACAAGAACAGTTTGGAGACAGCAGAAACAAACACTAAGGAAGGCAACTGCAACTTAACCAAGAAAGAAACGGGGAAAGTGGTCGGGTAAAACGAGATGCCCGCTGTGGGATTGGCGTTAAGAGGGAGAATAAATACTGCAGATGTCGTTAACACGAGAAAAACAGAAGGACGAACAGAGGAGAAGCATTGTCGTTCTCCTCTTCTCTTCTATTTCTGTCCTTCGTGGTACTTTAGCAGCATCTGGACCGAAACTTGTGGCAAACATCTGCAATCAACCAGAGGTTTTTAAACGCATAAAAGAGCAGATGAGCAAGCAGTGGGTGAGTTTCTTCAGCTGTGTGACCAGTGTGAGAAAGTGCTTCATGTTCACAAACACACAAATGACGACATTTAAAAAACAGCAAACCAGGGATTTTTTTTTTTTTTCCTCCATACTTAAAATTCACAATTTTACTACTTAAATACATGTTTCTGTAAGTATACAACATCTCAGAGTAATATTTAGTAGCTTAAGTGGCTCACATAGTATAAACATTCAACAGGCATATTAAACCTTGGCTGGTGGTGTTAAAATTCACATCCTGGCTCTACAGCTAAGCAGGTAAGAAACTATTATTGTAGTTTGCTACAAGCATGCTTAGTGTGAGGGATTGCCTTCGAGTCAATGAGTCGACTCAATAAACTGGTTTTCCTTAGATAGAAAACTTAAATCAATTTGACTTTATGATCTGGTGAACTGTAAAGGGCCTTGAGATGACATGTGTTGTGAATTGGCGCTATAGAAATAAACTGAATTGAATTGAATATAGAATGAAGCCGAATGATGAAATGCTGTCCCTATGTCCTCCAGCAGCTTAAGCCTATAGCAGCATAACTAAAGAGATTAAGTCATGATTCCTTAATCTGGAAGAACAGGAAACTGCTGTCCCCTCATTAAACAATAGCAGCATATTTTTATTCATCAAGGAGAATAAGAACATTATACAGAGCCATACCTCTGAAACTGCATGAACTATGTTCATAACTTTTAAATATGATGGAAAATAAGTGACTTTTATTTTAACTCAACAGCTAGATTTGTATTCAGCTTTGCTGAGTAGAATTATTTGAAATAATTCGTTTTTTGTGAGAATTTGGACAGAAAAGACTGAAATACTCCCCAAATAAGTAGTTTTCCACTCTGTGGTTTCTTATCATCATCATATTTGTGGACTAACACAAATATGTCCTTGTTTCCTCACTGATTTATGCCATCCCTGCCTGTCCTATCAGTTTAGCATGGCGGTCAAGTCTTTGTAGGTTAGCAGTTGTGCCAGGATGGATAAGAGCTCTTGTCAGAGGTTGGGAATATTGTTTCATAACCAAACCCTGCTTTAAACCTCTCGGCTGTTTTCTCCCTGACACATCTGGCTTTCACCGCTCGCTTTGTTCTCCTAATGTTCTGTAACAAACCTCTGAGGCTGAATGTGTAATAAGACTCAATTAGTTTTTTTTTTTTCCAGTGGATTTATTTTCCATGAGTCGATGCAATCAGCTGGTTTAGAAAACGTTGAACAACTCTGACTGTATGATCTAGTTGAATTGTCTCTGTGATGTGCATTGGGACGACGTGTGTTTTGACTTGGCGCTATTTAAAAAAACTGGACTAAATTGAAATTGCATTATTTTTGACTCCATAGAATAAATGAGGCTAAAGAGGATGATTGCAGAATTTTATTTTTAATGAAAACAAACGTAAAATTAGCTTCTAAGGCATTTTTTCCACCATATTATTTAATTTCTGCCTTAAAGCTGCAGTAGAGTCAGCTTTATGAGACGGTAAAGATTAAAGGAGAAGTCCGGTCAGCAAGGAATAATCAATTGATCATTATTTATACCTAAAACTAGAACTTTGTGAGGACTTAATGAATTTAGCTTTAATAAGTAACTCGCGATCACTGAGTTCGGGGTCGGCCATTTTTGCCCATATATAGTAACGCCTCCCTTCTGCCATTTATTTCTATATTTATTTCTATAGCACCAATATCATCAATGTCAACTTAAGACATGTCATAGACAGAAATCAATCAAAGAGTCCTGGTATATTGTAGCCTCGTGAGACCATCCTGATCTCGCGAGCTTTCACTTGCAGATCAGTCTGGAGACTCTCCGTTAAAGAAAATTTGGAGCCGTTCACCAAACGAACGTCCAATCAGCGTTGGCTTTGAGGCGGGTTGAGTTGTGACGCAACGAGAAGCGCGACAGTTCAATCTAAAGCACAAGGCGGCTTCAGCCGATGAAACTAGCGTTAGCGTGTCAATCGAGCAAGTTTTATCGGAATTACAGAGTATTTCTTCACTGAAAGAAGAGCAAAACACTGCTCTGGAGGCTTTTCTCAGAGGAAAAGATGTTTTTTCTCTTCTCCCGACTGGTTTCGGCAAGAGTAGCCTGGCTTGTGTTTGTGTTTTCGTCGTCGCTCTGTTAGTACGTCATATGCTTCGTTGATCTGATTGGTTTATTTGGCCCGTCTATCACCAACATAGGCCAATCAGCTAACCAGTATTTTCGCCCCTTCCCAAAATTACTTCAACGGAAGGTTTCCAGATGGATATGCGGAGCAAATCCATCTGGCGGAGTCAGGTTAGGTATATTGGTACAGATTTCAACATTTCTGAAACTATTTGTTTAACTTTAAAGGAGCAAAGGAGTAAAGGCTGTTAAAGTTTCATGATTTGTAAATTCAACGTCACTCAGTCCATGCTTATTGCCAATTATAAAGTAAAGGAGCAGGCAATGCAATTAAAGGAAAAGTCTGGTCAGCAAAGATAAAAAACGAAATAATTAAATCTAATAAAACTTATAATTTTCGTCACTGAGTCTTGGAGTGGCAATTTTTGCACAAATATAGTACCACCTCCCTCCTGCCATCTTCCGGCAATGACGTCACGGTGCGGTAAGCCTAGCGCCATTCTCCCCGCTTTACAAGCAAAATCAATGGGAACTACTAGACACATCTGCAGTCAACAATTATTGAAGATTTCCAGAGGACTTCAACATTGAAA
The DNA here is from genome assembly GCF_016077235.1 of Cyprinodon tularosa. Taxonomy (NCBI): domain Eukaryota; kingdom Metazoa; phylum Chordata; class Actinopteri; order Cyprinodontiformes; family Cyprinodontidae; genus Cyprinodon; species Cyprinodon tularosa. The sequence continues at coordinate 2,724,174 of NW_024039452.1, read as the reverse complement.
TTCAGCCGAGCTATAGTGAAACTGACTATGCCCATGTGCATGGCAGCTGGATGTTGGAATACATCGGGTAAAAGTTATTTTACCTTTCCGATTCCTGATCCTCCACGGATCGTCGTTGGATTGCCAACTCTAAGAGGGAGGATTTACCATCGAACTTATGGCCAGAGAGAAAAAACGTCGTTAATCCGTTGCTCTCTTCACATAGTGCACTGTTTGTCACCATTATGGATAATAGCGCGTTGTGACAAACACCAGATACAGCACTCGGACTTGATCAACAGCCGATACCGCACCGTGACGTCACAAACCGGTAGGTCCAGGGTTCCCGCGGGTCCTTCAAAAGTCTTAAAAGGCATTGAATTCTTCAAAATAAAACTAAGGCCTTAATTGGTATTAAAATGTCTTAAATCAGATCAAATCAAATCTTTCGTAGGTCTTAATTTTTAAAACATCATAAATAGGATTATTTTTATTTTTATTTATTTTTGTAATCTAAATAAAACGGTAAAATTGACAATTTTTTTTTATTATTTAAAAAATAACGGCTCGGCATTATTGGTTCCGTCTCGATAGCGGAACCAATAAAAGCGTTGTTGCGAGACATTTGGGAGATGCACCATTAACTTTTTGTCTGGAAAATATGAGCAAGTGTAAATGTAACGAAAATTGTCTCCAGCCAAGAGTTTTCTCCATGGCTAAAACCAGGGAACATACATGAGGCTCAGTGGATTTTATGCAAGAAGCGATTCAAGCTCGGAACGATGGGAATTAAGGCAGTGGAGTCGCATGCGAAGCGCGAAACACAAAGCGTCAAAATGGAGTTACCGAGAAACAGCCGGTATTTCTCAGTTTAGTTCCACCCTTGTCTCTGCAACGCCTCCACTTATCACCAAATCAAACATACTAGGAAAACCATACAAAGAAAAATAGCTGCAAAAAAGACTTAGCACTGGTTATGATGTGGCTTTAAAACTGATTTGTTTTGTTCCCCGCTAAAACAAAGTTTGTGAATTCAGTTAAATAATTGTTAAAATATATCTGTCATTTGTGTGTTTTTAGCTTTCTTCCTGTATGGGAAGCTTTTCAAAATTTGAAACATTAGTGCAGTGGTTTATGTTAAAATAAACCTTTGGATTAAGTTGTCGCAAGCAGGTTTTTCTTGTGTTTCTTGAGAATCTGGTCTTAAATTTTTATTTCAAGTTGCATTAAAAAGTCTTAAAAAGTCTTGAATTTAACTTGCCTTATGCTGTAGGAACCCTGGTAGGTGGCAGTAGGGTTCTTTGACAAACATGGATGCCTCCAGTAAAGCACATTCAAATGAAATTACTCTTAATTAAAAACACTTAACATTTATTGAAGTATGGAATAATTTCATACTTGAAATACTTTCAGAAGTTTGTATTCTGAATGTGACCGAACTTTTCCCTTAACCTTGCATCTGCTTGAAATGTTTCCCAAACTTAATATGAGACAAGACAATGATTAAGAAAGTGTGTTTCTTCATCATTGTGTTTAAACACCCTGATTTGTTTGTTGACTGGAGTGATGCTGGCGACAGACTGCCATGAGGTTTCCTGGCAGCTTGAATTTAAGACCTGAATTAATTAATTTATTTATTTAGAGGATTTTTCTCACTTTCTGATTTTTTATTTTTTTCCTTCCAAATATTCTGCTGCTCTTGTTTGGCGTCTGATTGCTCACTCTCGTCATCTGAAAAGCTCAGCAGCCTTTGAGGGTAACTGTTGATGTAAATAATACCATTTGGCAGACGCGTCACATTTGGAAACGGCAAATGTTCACTCAGGGTGATTTATTCTGAGTTTAATGTTCTTGTCAGCGCCAATTTATGCCTTGTCTGCTGCTCTTGCAGCTCTGTCAACTAGTTAAACAGCACTATGTTACACTTAATTGAGACTAATTACATCAACATTCTTCACTTGTAATTGCTGCGTTTCTTCTTCTTTTTTTTTTTTTCTGCAGTAGCGTCTTGCTTCGGCTTTTTTCTGATCGGATAAATGCTTTCTGAAAGTTTTGCTTTCTGCAGAATTTCAGGCAAAGTCTGAATTGAGATGAAAGGAGGGACTGATTTAAGCGCTCAGATCAGGAATGTCAAACTAACGGCTGCAGCTGTACAAATGAAACTTTAGATTTCATCATCTCTTTTACAAAGAGTGTCTTATTATAACTTTACCTCCATTTATTTTTTAGTTTTAGGCGCTTTGTACAAATAGTCTTTACCTCTACTTCATGACATGAGGCCTTTTTCTCTCTTGTAGGCCAGATAAAATGCAGTAAAGGGCTGTTTTTGGCCCGCAGGCCTTAAATTTGACACAGGAAATGATTAGATCCTGTTAAAGAAGAACTTTGATTATTTCAACAAATCAGCTGAAGAAAAATTAAACCGTTTTGCAAAATAAAAATTTTGAATAAATAAGAGGTGGACCAAAATATCAGCTGGCTGATATTTTTAGGCGATATCAGCATTTTCCCCCCTTCCGATCGGTATCAGCAGTTCCTGTAATTTTGTATTCATGGCAATAAATATTATGTTTAACTTGAGACTTTTTAACATTTTTATCATGCCAGTGGATTAACAGAAAGTCTTGAGTTCTTCAAAAAATCCGCCCCCCAAAAGAATGAAGAGCACATATAAATATAAATAATCAGTTGACCTTAAAAAAATCTATATTGATCCATTTCTAGTAATAAAAGGCTTGTGTCTCTAAATTGGGCAAAACAGCTCAGTCCGGTCTGAAGCTTCACGTCTGGACTGCTTTCCAACCCCCTATGGATGAAAAGCCTCCACAGCATGATACTGCCACAGCCATGCTTAGCAGCAGTATAAAGAAGGGGGATGGTGGAATTTTTAATTTAATTTTTTGGAAGCATACATAGCCTAATTAACATAGTCTATTAACTTAAAGCAATATGCTTTAAGTTAATGTTACGTGTCAGGTACGCCGGTCATTGACCTTGACCGAGGCACCTTACAGTAAAACTGCAGATTTTTTAGCCCTTTTTTACTCCATATTTATGGAGTTAAAGAAGGTAGAGATGCACTGATGTGTAAATCTGGGCCAATAACTGAAATTTGCTGATATCCTACATATATTTTTCTACCGAATCAATTCTCTGCTCCAGTTAAATACTAGCAGTCCTTACAGGGGTTGACGTTAAGGATTTTTACCACTTGCCCAAAGGGCAAGTGACTTTCACATTTCATTTGCCCAGAAACAATTTTTACTTGCCCAGTATAATGTTTGATAAATATAGTTCCTAATATTCATATTTTTTATATATATATATCAATGAAACATGTTTGTTTTTTAAATGTTTTTTTGTAATTCAGTATTTTTTAAGTTTCCAGGTTCCTGGTGTGTATATGCATACGTCAGATAATGAACTCAAGCCTACATTACCGTGTTAACATGCTTTTCAATCCTTCCTGCACATTCTTTTCAAACTAAACTTTGCTTTAAACTGTTGTGTGCTTGGAAAAATATAAATTGTAATGTTAAAAATCTCAAAAAAACCTGACAGGTTAAAAACTTAAGATAAATCACAAGACAGAAGTCAATGTCACAAATGAACAACTTTTATTTTAGAGTCACGGTGTGTTTATACAAGATGATACTATTAATGTAATGTGACTTTTCTAGAGAATCATTATACATAGTTATTTTATACAGGGTTTCCACAGTTTTACATCATTTCAGAATTCCCTGACTTTTAACTGACTCAGGATTAGTTTCCCCTGACAAAATAAATGCAGCAACAAGACAATAATAATTACGGAGCCCCTAAAGGGACATGGAGGGAGAAAATTAACTTTTGCGAGATCCTGCAAAAAATAAACTTTTGCGAGATCCTGCAAAAGTATTGCGGGATCTCGCAAAAGTATTGCGGGTTCTCGCAAAAGTATTGCGGGATCCCGCAAAAGTATTGCGAGATCTCACAAAAAATTTCTTTTTGTGAGATCTCGCAAAACTATTGCAGGATGTCGCAAAGTATTGTGAGATCTCGCAAAAAATAAACTTTTGCGAGATCCCACAAAACTATTGCAGGATGTCGCAAAAGTATTGCGAGATCTCGCAAAACTATTGCGGGATCTCGCAAAAGTTTATTATTTTTTCCCCTCCATGTCCCTTTAGGGGCTCCGTAAATAATAACATAACAGGTCACCAATTTAACATGTTTAGCTCTATAACATTTAAATGCACCTCTCCAATGTCTAAGAGAAAAAAAATTTAATGAAAATTTTTTAATGTATGACCTGCATCACTGTACAGAAGACTGCCATATGATAGCGCTTTCTAGCTTGTTTGTCGTTTTGGTAACTACATCAAAATTACCGCTAGGTGGACAAAAATCACGCCATCTGGCGGAAAATCACGTGTCTTTTTCAAATCACGCGAAAATGTGTAAAAAACAACAAAAATGGCGCCGGCGGCAAATGCAATGAAATTTGTACTCTCCCAACAATAGAGATCGGGCGATGGTAAACGTCGAGCCCTGCCTTAGCTATATCACAGTCCGGTGGTCTCCATGGTGTTTGTTCATTAGTTGCTTGCAGACAAATTATTAATGTTGCTTTAGAGCATCAGATCATGTGTTTCTGCTCCGTAATGTAAGGTTGAAGGGTAACACTGGTTTATTTTTGTCTCTCAGTTTTAGATCTGCCGCTTTGCCAGGACACTCTGGATTATGAGGACAAGACTTCTGTGCCGTACGCCCTCCATCCCAACCCGGCGCTCTGGAGCCCCAAAACTCGCCGCCTGGAGGTCAGCGTCATTCCGAGGCCACGCCCATCCCCTATCCGGCCTCGCATCGACCCGTGGAGCTTCATCTCTGCTGGCGGCGGCATCTCAGGCGGCGGCCGTAGCCCGCTCCGGTCGGACGGCCACCCCCTGGGCTACAAGCCGTCCCCCACCAACCCCTTCACCAGCTGCGACCCTTTCCCCTCCCCGGACTGCGACCCCTTCACCCTCAAGGCGGACCCTTCCTGCAGCTCCGACGGCTCCTCCCCCTTCGACCCTTTCTCCGCTCCCTTTCCGACCTCCCGCTCGGCGCCCTGCTCCGCCAACGGCTCCCCGACGCTGCCGTCGTTCCGCATCGCGCCCATCAGCCCGGCGGACCCGGCCTTCATGGACCTGCGCTGGGCGGCCTGCGGCAGGCCTCTGGATATGACCAAAGAGAGGGCGCTCCCCAGCAGAACTCTGGGGCTGAAGCCCTTCAAGTCTCCGACGCAGCTCAGAGACGATCGGTTCTGAACGCAGACGTGGATTTTCTGAAATGCAGCCGATCAGTCCAGGAACATTTTCACTACTGTTTATTTCTCCAGAATGAAAAGTCTGGAAAGGGAGGGAGCGGCGGGCATGGAGGGGCTTATTTATATACCAGCCTGGTGCTTTGAGAAGCAGAACACCAGTGGAAAGGTGGTACAATACATTGTGGGATATCAGCCTGTGAACCAATCGCTGGTGCCAATTTCATCTTTCCTGTGTGTCCCTTTTAAAGGAGCAGAATACAGATCAGCAGCCTCATCTTGAGCTTCTGTCAGCGCTGCTCCTATCACCCGCTTTCATCTCCAGGAGGCTTTGAAGCGTTGTGACAATGAAGAGGTGGATCCGGCCATTTTTCTCCTTTTTTACAGCTTTATTCGCCTCTAACGGCTCCGCAGACTGAAAGCATTCAGGACAATGAAAGAAAATTGGTGTGCCTTTATTTTGTGAAGTCTTTTTTTTTTTTTCTTTTTGTTAATATATCTCTTAAAGGTTCCCTGAACCGTTTATCTGGTTCTCAGATAAAATGCTATGAAAAAATTTGACCTAAATTTCCAGATCATGTACAAAAAAAAAGAAAAAAACACCAAATCATCTGCGTTTGAGTGTGCATCATTGTTTGAAGAAAGCTTCTTTTCTCTCTACTTTTTTTTTTTTTTTCTTTATGGGAGAATCCACTCAGTAGATATTCTCGGCCGCTCGTGAAACTCAAGACAAAACCGCGACCCGAGGGCGAAGTGGAAAGCATTCCAGTCACATTCCTCTGGAATTGCCAGGAATTGGGCCAGAGCCACTGGGCTGGCAGGCGACGCGGCGAGGCACAGGAAGCGGGACGGGGAGCCCTCTGCACCCCTCCTCCTCATGCCAGAGAACACCGCCGAGCATCGCCATGCCGCCGGACAAAAGGTGCTTACAAAAAGCCGTTTTGCGGCCGTGTGAGGTGCCAGGCGGGGATTCACGTGCAGTCAGTGCATCTACAGATGGCGGGGACACAAATAGACTTCATTACACTCGTAAAATCTTTGTGTGGTGTTTGTAAAAACCTTTGAAAGCTTTAATAGAAGGAAATCACTCATTTAAAATCTGCAGTCGTTACATAATTAGAATCTGGAGTTTATAATAAAACAGTTTAAAAGCATTATTACATCTTTCCACTTTCAGCTTTTATTTAAAAACTCCAAGCTGCTCTTTTTCAGAAAGATTTGTCCGTATTCTGAAGTACTTAAATCCAACAAATAGGTCTGAATTTTAATTTTCTTTCCTTAATAAAACCTTTCCACATCAGGATGTTAATGATTCAATTAGTTAAAATCCCGCTGCGTGTCCCCGTTTGGCCCGCTCTGAGGTTTTAACATCCCCCGCTATCCGCAGGTCCCTCTGTCACACGTGCCGCCGCCAGGTTGCCAAGCAACTAGCTGAGACATTTAGGCCAACTTCTGCAGTCAAATTGGTTGATTTTATGTTTTTTTTTATTTTTTGGTAACGTTTGCTCAGAGGCTGGCTGGATGTTTGGCTTCATGCTTTGCATCGGTTTCCCTCGTTTTAATTAGTATTTGATCAAACTCTCTGGAGGACGAAGGAATCCGGTGTCGGATGTTATCCATTGTGATTCCGGTTGATGGGGCCACGTGAAATGTTCACCTTTAGCTAAACTTGCTGCTGACTTCTTATCCTCAGGATTGTGTTTAATATCACACAGATGATTAAAACCAGAACTCCTTATTAATAAGCACCTTATTAGCAATCCGTTATGGATGCAGCTGGAAGAGACTCGCTCATTAAGAGACGTCCTGTTGGAGGAGAATAGGTGTCAAATTATACAGTCTAGATTCTGACGGGGTTCATGCGGTAGGGTGTGAGTATGGAGTGAATTTTGATCCATTATTGTTGCAAGCAAAATCCAATTTTGAAAAAACGAAACCCCCCCCCCCAAAAAATACTTTTTTTGTAAATTGCAATAAAAAAAGAATGCAATTCAGCATTAAACATTTGGAAAACTTTCTGATAAAAAAAAAGATTTTGATAGTAACTTTTTTCAGATTTATTTTTTTTTTTTTCAGAATCTTTTTAAAATCTTTTATTTTTTTTCCATTTATATAATGTATGGAGTGAATTTTGATCCATTATTGTTGCAAGCAAAATCCAATTTTGAAAAAACGATTTCCCCCCCCAAAAAATACTTTTTTTGTAAATTGCAATAAAAAAAGAATGCAATTCAGCATTAAACATTTGGAAAACTTTCTGATAAAAAAAAAGATTTTGATAGTAACTTTTTTCAGATTTATTTTTTTTTTTTTCAGAATCTTTTTAAAATCTTTTATTTTTTTTCCATTTATATAATGTATGGAGTGAATTTTGATCCATTATTGTTGCAAGCAAAATCCAATTTTGAACCCCCCCCCCACCACCACCACCAAAAAAAAAAAAAAATTACAACGAAAAACAATGCAATTCAGCATTAACCATTTGGAAAACTTTCTAATATATAAAAAAAGATTTTGATAGTAACTTTTCTCAGATTTTATTTTTTTCAGAAATTCTTTTTAAAATCTGTATTTTTTTTCCTCTATATATATATAATGTATGGAGTGAATTTTGATCCATTATTGTTGCAAGCAAAATCCAATTTTGAAAAAACTCTTTCCCCCCCCAAAAAAAATACTTTTTTTGCAAATTACAATAAAAAAGAATGCAATTCAGCATTAAACATTTGGAACACTTTCTGATAAAAAAAAAAAAAAAGATTTTGATAGTAACTTTTCTGAGATTTTTTTTTTTTTCAGAAATTCTTTTTAAAATCTTTTATTTTTTTCTATTTATATAATTTTTTCAAATTTTTTTTTTATTTCTTTTTTTCAGATTAAGTTCTACGAATTCCATTCTAATTGCGTTTCACAGACCTCATTCTCTCCAGGCCAACACCAACGCTCGTTAACTTTACTTTAACTTTTTTTTACTTTAACTAAAATAAATAAAAATTTCAAAACAAATCTGTAAAAAAAAAAAAAAAAAAAAAGGCTCATGTTTAAAAAATAAAATCTGAAAATATGAAAATATGTTAAGAATGTATATATTCTTTGTTTTTTAAAGTAAGAAAAAAATGAGAAAATAAAAAAAAACTGAGAAAACTGTAAAATTACTTTCCAAACCTTTTTTTTGATTACGTTTTTCAAAGTTTCATTTGTTGATTTTGATTTTGTGTTTTTCGCAACAATAATGAAAGAAAAGTCACTCCATATATTGTATATCTCCAGTTCCAGATGGAAAAGCTTTTTGGTGTAACTGGGAAAGTTTGTTGATGATAAGACATTGTAGCTCTAACAGTCATCAGGTATTTGGTTAATTTAATTTACCATACAAATTTACCTTACCTTACTCCTTTCCTCCTCACATCGTGTTCACCTTTTGCTACCCACTTCCTGTTTTCTTTTTCCTACTAAGTCCTGACATTTACGGGGACTGAGCTCCGTAACGATGCAGGCGAAGATTGAGAGAGATTGTTTTTCTCTTCACCACTTTCTGCTCTACTCCAAATCATTTACCCTTTACTTCTTCATTGGATACCTTTCAGTTTCAGAGGTTTTAATGGATACAGAGAATTCATCATCGTCTTGTTCCTTCCTTAGTGACTTTCAATTCAGTGTTGGTATCTTTCAGGGCTGCAAAGCTTAAAGTCACAATCATCAATTTAAATAAGTGCAATAAGTCTTAATAAGTTTCCCAAAGGACTGTTTGGATGCATTATTTCATAAAGTTTTCGTTGCCCTGCAAGGACACTTTTCACTGTCCTCCATTGGAGACAGCTGATCCAGATCAGGGGCTGCCATGTTTTTCCATGCACTATTAGTTTTTTAACACTTTTCCCCACTGGGGAACAAACCTTTGAACAAAATGTCAACGATAAAAGGGAGCACTAGTAGATGTCATCATTATTTTGCTTTTAGTTCAAGTTTAAAAGCCCAGACTTTTCCAGATGGACCTTCCTTACATAGTGAAGAAGCATTAAAGTTCCCTGAGTGGTTCTAAATGTCTCATTCAAAAATTATTTTTCATTTTCCCTACAAATTTTTGAGGCTCATTGGCTCCCCCTGGTGGTCCCTGATTAAAAATAAATAAAAAAGAGAAGGCGTCCCGGAAGCTCATCAACATTATGAACATCAATCTCAAGAAAAATTAGATTGATCTCAGTATTGACGTCACAATTTTCTTATTTTTTATTAAATAAGTTGAATTAAATTTTAAAAATAGTAAACATTCTGTCTGAATTAGCTGATAACATAATTGTAAACATAGAGTAGCTCCTAGCAGCAGTGTACAGGCAGCCAGCTCCACTTCATAGCTTAAGATGTCTTTAATTAATTGAACAAAAGAGTAAAATCAAAATAGAACAGAAAGGTCTGCTTTAAAAACTAGTTAAGAGGACCAGTATTTTATAATTTACAATGATCCACCCCTGCAAGGCAGACATGCAGATGACCGGGGATGTGAGTGAACAGTTATTATGTCAGAGCTGCGTTATGATAGTCGTTACCTTTGGGCAGCTGCTGTGTTCAACAGAAGGAAGTGATATAAAAAAAGAAAGTGCTAAAAGTAACAGAGATGATTGAAATGTTTGGGAAATTGCTTCTGTCACCCGTTTTCTGCGTGAAGTATCCTCTTCAAGCTGCCATTCAGCACGTCGTCTGGGCTGTGATTAGAATTTTCCTCCAGAAACTCTGTTAGAAAACATTTCTTGCCGGGTTTCCATTTAATAATTGAGGACCTAAAATATGAGTTGAAATAAAAGGAGTCTCTTGTGCTTCTCACAGATGATTACTTTTCCTACCTGCGTTCAGAGGGGGAATGTGTTTTTCTTTTTTCTGGTAATCACTTCTGCTACGGATTGACCCAGAATGAATAAGCGTTTGCTTTTACACACAGAAACGCTCCCCGTGTTCAGATTTCCCTGAACTTGGGTTTTCTAATTTGCAAGCTGGAAGGAGGAAGGCTCGACACATTTTATTCAGGCCGTCTTTGACAGGGATGTCTGATTCTTGGTTTCGGCTGTCAGATTTAAGAAGCATAGCTGTCAGTCCCCCCCTACCCCCTACCCCAAGCTGACAACTATTGCTTCAGGAAGAAAGTCCTGATGAGTCTCTGCATGTCCAGGTCCATCACCACCGTTACTGTCCTGAGCACAGCTGACAGGTAGTCGGGTCCCTCCGGCCTGATTTGACAAGCGTATTCTAAAGACATTTACAGTAATAACGACATGCAAAATGTATCGCCTGATGGAAAAAGGCCCTGACCCCATTTTGACTTTAGACTGCTTTCAAAATCCCTTCAAATAAACCGCCTTGAATTCTAGTTAAGACACAAATTTAGCTCCTGCTGTTAAATATGATCTATTAATGGGGAAAAAACTTCTTGAAATGAGTGTATTTGCCCTTCTTTTGAGCACATTAGTAAAATTATTTGCCTAATGAATGAGTATATTGGCTGCTAAAATAATATAATTTAACTAAACTTGACTTGAAAAATAAATGGGATTCCCCCCCCTATTTTAAGTGTTAAAATATTCTCCAGGCAGATGATTTTACTTTTTCAAATCAAGTGAAAATCCAATAATTTCAGTAACATAGATTAGAAAATACTTACTTTAAATTGTATATTTAAAGTATAGCATCAATTAAAAATATTCCATTAACACATAGTGGAGACTTTTTGTCAAACTACACCAAAACTGAACAGGTAATTGGGTTTTAACCATGGATAGTTCATGCTTTCTAATCAAAAAAGTTTGCTAGGTGCAGCTAATTAATGATTTTAATCTAATTTTCCCTTCAGAAAATAATGAGCAGGATTAAATCTGCATGAACATGATATGCACCCAATATATTCCCCAATTTATAAAATAACAGGCCTTTTCTTAAGTAGTTTTTTGACCTGCATACACTACTGATGTGTGTTAGCTCAAAAAGACGATTGTTTTATTTTAATTAGCTCACGTCTGCGACGTGTTTTGCTAATTAGATTCAGGATTCCACAAATTTTTAGATTAAGAAAATGGTGATTAACTGGTAACAGTCATCAAGTAAAAACTTATTTTTTTCCAGTTAGCTAGTGTGATTCATTTAGCATTAGCATTCTCAGCTAACTGCTAAAGCTAGTTTTTGCAGTTCAGACCAAATCACCGAGCAAAATATAAACCTTAGTAGTTCTTTTTTAATCAATTTAATGAGTATTATAGTATATTTTTTTTATTTTTGTTATAATATTATAGCATAAAAAGCTTTTGAAATTTTCTTTGTTTTGCTAAACTGGAATTTGTGACTCATTTAGCACTTTGAGCTAGCTCTAGCCGTGTGTTCCCTTATTCCAGTTTCTGAACTGCAGACAAGATTAAATTCAACTCCCTGTCAAAAATAATAATGGGTAAAATAAAATAAATTAGTAAAAAAAAAAAAATTTAATATGATGCATCTGGAGCAACATGGTGGGTAGTAATAGTTGTTGAGCACAGATTATATATAACCTTTTGGTGAAACTAACCAAGGTCTGGAAGAAAAACTTGTTCATCTTTGTAAGAAAATACAATATTCCACTTAAATGTCAGAAAAACTGTGCAAATTTGAGTGAATATATATATATATATATATTTAATTGCTCCAATCATTGCAATGTTTCTCCATTTTTCATTGGCAGTTATTTGGTTCATTTTTTTTTTTCTTTGCTTGTGCTCAATTACATGGATGTTACCAATATGTCGGGCTTTCTGGCTTTTGCTACAAATGCTTCCCAGCTTGCTGTCAAAGCCAGAAACATTATTGTTGGTTTTAGCATTTCTGAAAGTGAAACACCTGCCTGAACCTTTGTTTGGCCCCATTAGGCCGGGACCAAATGATTAAATCTGACCTTTCGCTGACCGTGCAGTGATGGCGGATCCCGGTGGGGGATGTGGACAAAAGCCACGTCTGTGAGAGATGCCGCCAGGTGCAGGAGCTAATGCTCACTCTCTGAAACTGTGAATATTATGTCTAATTCTATCAGCGTGGGCACCCAAGGTCACAATCTGCTGTCCCTTCTCTTCCAATAACAATGAAGACGAAATGAATAGGAGCTGTGAAAGAAAGGCCGATTGGTTTCCAGGAGCACAGCGTTGGCTCCTGCAGAGAACTGGCAGAGCGTCTGGAGAAAATAAACAGATTTCAGCGAGGTTATCAAGTCCAAGGCTCAAATACGCTTCCCTCACTGAACTCAGCAGCATGCGGCAGCCGCTTGCTGGTGATTATTGCTCTGTCTAGTTACTGACACTCTATTACCTTGTCATCTTTCTCTTGCAGAATCGATTCAGTTGGTAAATTTCTGTCTTTTGGAGTATGGAACAGCCTTGCTGCAAATCAATTTGGTTGAATAAACTCTGATCGCCTCCTAAATATGGAGACTCTAAATGATTTATTACTGTTTGCTCCCACAGATAGATGATCTTTTTGGTGTTTCTTTTGTTCCTCTGATAAACAGATCAGATCTAACATATTTTAAGCTTTAAACAGGCTATAAAAAAAGTATTAGCTCCATTTCCCAATCTTAGGTTTTTATCAAATCTGCATTTTAAGGTAAACTTACTTTCCTATTCGACAGAATAACCAGAGTAAATGCGAGATTCAGTATTTAATTTATCATGTGTTATTTGAAAAATAATGCAAGCCAACTGGTCCTTTGTTTTGTTTTACTTGTGTTTGCCCCTTTGTTAAATCAATAGGTAGTCAGGATTAACCAAATAGCTCAGTTTCACAACAATACCTGATGACCGCTGGTGTTCTGTCAGACCAGCATACCCATTGTCAATACCCATCTATCCCTTTAGTTTTTGGAAAAAGAATAACTTTAAAAAGAAAATTTGGAGCCGTTCACCAAACGAACGTCCAATCAGCGTTGGCTTTGAGGCGGGTTGAGGTGTGACACGAGAAGCGCAACAGTTCAGTCTAAAGAACATGGCGCCTTTAGCCGATGAAACTAGTGTTAGCATGGCTATCGAGCAAGTTTTATCGGAATTACAGAGTATTTCTTCACTGAAAGAAGAGCAAAACACTGCTCTGGAGGCTTTTCTCAGAGGAAAAGATGTTTTTGCTCTTCTCCCGACTGGTTTCGCAAAGAGTTTGATCTATCAATTGGCTCCTCTTCGTCGTCGCCCTGTTAGTACGTCATATGCTTCGTTGATCTGATTGGTTTATTTTCCCCGTCTAACGCCAACATAGGCCAATCAGCTAACCAGTATTTTCGCCCCTTCCCAAAATTACTTTGGCGGAGTCAGGTTACAACAGGCATGCATCTCTCTGTCATTCACAAAAAAATAAAAATTTAAGACTTACTTTTTGGTGTTTTTTTGAAGCCTATGGCGATCTTGACTTAAATTGTGTTTTTTTTGTACATGACTAAAGGGATAAACGGCCGTTGAGGTAGTTGTAAGTTTGTTTTTCCATACAAAACTTTCTTGATAAACAAATCTGATGTCTTGCGCATGCGTATTGGCCATCGGTATGCAGATCTGACAGAACACCGGACCTGTTTGACAGAATGAAGTAGGAAATACCAATAAGCAATAAGTCATTCTTTGCATCTAACACTGTTCGTATCGAGTCATTTCGCCTACGCTCAACAGAAAACCACCAGCTTAGAATATTGTTCCGATTTTGGCCCACGAATCCTCCTGGTTCTGAAACTCAAAATCAAAAATCCTCCAATGAAGCTGATTTACAACAATCCTGCGAATACTTGTACACCTTAAAACCAACTTTTTGGGTTTCTTTTCTCACATTAGTTTTTCCCCCTTCTTAAAGCGTTTTCTGGGCAATCTGTGTGTGATATCTCTATACATTTGATATGAGCATTTAAGTGTGAAAAAAAGGCAAACAGAAAAACATACGTACTTCATTCCAGCGCTGCATGCAGTCGCAAACAGTTTGAGACACTTAACTTGATCAATACTCCATAAGGTGTTTAAAATTAAAGAAATGTTTGGCAGCAGTTGCCATGGTGTCCATTAGAGCTGAATTCCCAATGATCCTCGGATGCAGTTTATTAGCCTAAAGGTTTATATACAGAACAGATATTTATAAGTGGCCACCTTCCTAAACACTGGATAAAGACTCTTAGGGTGGCCATTGACGCAGTCTACATTAAGATGATGAATGGTTTTTGGTTTTAGTTTTTCACTGGAGTCTTTTCAAGGTGTGTTCTGGTGCTTCAGGTTGGACAGAAGGGCGGCGCGCCCCACTTCTTCACCTTTAATGTAAAATATGTCCTCTAAAGAGGTCTCCTTGCCTTTTGGGGATTTAAAGTTCAGTGCTTTGTAGACAACTTGGTGAAAAATCATAAAGAGAAAAGTGTTAAACCACTCAGCGGAAGTCCGGGCTGTTTTTTATTTTTATTTTTTTAAACTGCAGAGATGCATCATCATCATCTCTTCTTTGCCTTCTGTTGTAACGGAATCGTTTCCACCTGTGCGATGTGATACGCCCATCGTCACATCACCCCACAGACCGCCTCTGCTCAATGCGAGTTGAAGGTTTCGGAGACCTTCAGGCTTTTGAGAACTCCTCCTTAATGCATTTTTATTTTGGTAAAATCTCGCACTGGGCTGGGCCTGAATCAACTGTTTTTACTGTACTTCCAGAGTATTATTTCTGTATGCAGTATGTGACAAATGTTTTTATTTCTCATGACTATTATAATGGGTTTTAACCTGTGGAGAGGACAAAAAAATCTGAAAAAGAAACGACCAAATAAAATGTAACACTCCTGACTCGTCTGTGACTTTTGTTTTTGAGAACAATAAAAAAAAAAATGAAATGAGAGAATTTTGAGGACACCGCTGGAAGGCTTTTCATGATTTGTCCGTTTTTCAAACATACAAACACTGCAGAGTTGCCGCTGTTTGATTGAACTATTGTCAGTATGGGCTGCGACAATTTTCCAGCACTTAACCACCATGTAGGACACCAATTACAGAGTGCGAAGCCCCCCGCTGGAACGAATGTGTTATTCATCTGATGATATCTCCATAACAATTATCTATCATAGCAATTATTTTGTTTTGAAATATAAAATCTGACATCATGCTAAAAACAAACAAAAAAAATAAGTTTTTTAACAGGAAAAATCTCTCCATGAGTTTGAAGTGTGAGTTTGTGGAACTATTAAAGGTTTGAGAAAATGGGTAATTTTGATTGATGCATCCTAAATGCTGACAGAAAGAAAAACAAAAGCAGTAAAACAAAATAAATCAGCTGAATGTCTCCATCTTTCACCAGGTTTGTTTTTCTATGAATCAGATATAGCTAATGTCGAACACAATGTCTTGCAGCGGTAAAATATTATTTCTCCTTCAGTCTTCAAATAAAAAAATCTGAAAATATTAAGTTTTATTCACATTCTGAAACTAATTTCTTAGACCTGTGATTAGTTGTTTTCTTCTCATTTAAACTTAAATCTCATCCTAATTCGCCTCAATAGAGGCTTTCATTCAGTGTCACATAACTGAAAATCAATATTTTCCAAAATTTTGAATGTATTTTGTTTATGAGATACATATTTTTGTGTTTGCTTTAGTAGATTGAAGGAACAACATTTTTACAAGTGTAAATGTGTCACAAGAATAAATTCTCATTCGATGACTTACAATAACTCACCAAAGGATGAATACAATTATTGTGCCCCGTTGGTTTATTCTTTTGTATTTTACGCTTAAACTAGGTTGGTTTATTCATTTATTATAGCAAGACTGGAGGTTATGGAAGCAAATCTTTACCACGTTTCAAATGAAAAAGATTTTTCAGAAATGCTTTTTCATTTTAAGAATGTGGCTACTTTGTTTGACTCATAAATGAAATCAGTAATCAATAATACTGTTTGCATTTTCAGTGGGACACTGGTTGAATTGCCGCGTCTGACTATCGAGAGATAAGAAACGACAACAACGACCAAACAGTGGCAGAACTACTGAGGGAGGCCGCTACTGCTATAGAGCAAGTGCCTGCTTCTAATGGGCCTGTGGCAACGCCGACTGCTACTGAGTTTCCCGCCGGCACGCTTACAATGTAATGCAATGCAGATGTGCACAGCGCCCCCTACCGAACAAGATGGGTAGCCCAGTCAGCAAGGACCTGAGGAAGAGCGGTCTACTGCACCCGACGCTCAGAATGCTTTTTCATTTTCGAGTTATGGACAGTACTTTGCAGGCAGACCACGAAAACGAAAAAGCAATGTCCGCTGTGTTTTCTCCTTGATTATGGCATAAAATGTGCAAAAAATGCAAATAGGATGATTGATTACTAATTTCATTTATGAGTCAAGTAACGCAGCCACATTCTTAAAATAAAGAAGCATCTCTGAAAATGCTTTTCCATTTTCAAATTTTACATTTCAAATAGAATTTTGGTATGTACAGGTGCTGGTCATAAAATTAGAATATCATGAAAAAGCAGATTGATTTCAGTAATTCCATTTAAAAAGTGAAACTTGTATATTATATTCATACATTACATACAAACTCATATATTTCAGATGTTTATTTTGTTTAATTTTGATGATTACAAATGACAACAAATGAAAATCTCAAATTCATCATATCAGAAAATTAGAATATTGTGAAAAGGTTCAAAATTGATGGCCCCTGGTGCCACACTCTAATCAGCTAATTAACTCAAACCACCTGCAAAAGCCTTTAAATGGTCTTTCAGTCTAGTTCTATAGGCTACACAATCATGGGGAAGACTGCTGACTTGACAGTTGTCCAAAAGACGACCATCGACACCTTGCACAAGGAGGGCAAGACACAAAAGGTCATCGCTAAAGAGGTTGGCTGTTCACAGAGCTCAGTGTCCAAGCACATTAATAGAGAGGCGAAGGGAAGGAAAAGATGTGGTCGAAAAAAGTGTACAAGCAAGAGAGATAACCGCACCCTGGAGAGGATTGTGAAACAAAACCCATTCAAAAATGTGGGGGAGATTCACAAAGAGTGGACTGCAGCTGGAGTGAGTGCTTCAAGAACCACCACACACAGACGTATGAAAGACATGGGTTTCTGCTGTCGTATTCCTTGTGTCAAGCCACTCTTGAACCACAGACAGCGTCAGAAGCGTCTTGCCTGGGCTAAAGAGAAACAGGACTGGACTGCTGGTGAGTGGTCCAAAGTCATGTTCTCTGATGAAAGTAAATTTTGCATTTCCTTTGGAAATCAAGGTCCCAGAGTCTGGAGGAAAAGAAGAGAGGCACTTCATCCACGTTGCTTGAAGTCCAGTGTAAAGTTTCCACAGTCAGTGATGGTTTGGGGTGCCATGTCATCTGCTGGTGTTGGTCCATTGTGTTTTCTGAGGTCCAGGGTCAACGCAGCCACATACCAGGAAGTTTTAGAGCACTTCATGCTTCCTGCAGCTGACCAACTTTTTGGAGATGCAGATTTCATTTTCCAACAGGACTTGGCACCTGCACACAGTGCCAAAGCTACCAGTACCTGGTTGAAGGACCATGGTATCCCTGTTCTTAATTGGCCAGCAAACTCTCCTGACCTTAACCCCATAGAAAATCTATGGGGTATTGTGAAGAAGAAGATGCAATACACCAGACCCAACAATTCAGAAGAGCTAAAAGCCACTATTAGAGCAACCTGGGCTATCATAACACCTGAGCAGTGCCACAGACTGATCGACTCCATGCCACGCCGCATTGCTGCAGTAATACAGGCCAAAGGAGGCCCAACTAAATACTGAGTGCTGTACATGCTCATACTTTTCATGTTCATACTTTTCAGTTGGCCAACATTTCTATAAATCCTTTGTTTTTATTGGTCTTCAGTAATATTCTAATTTTCTGATATGATGAATTTGAGATTTTCATTTGTTGTCATTTGTAATCATCAAAATTAAACAAAATAAATATCTGAAATATATGAGTTTGTATGTAATGTATGAATATAATATACAAGTTTCACTTTTTAAATGGAATTACTGAAATCAATCTACTTTTTCATGATATTCTAATTTTATGACCAGCACCTGTATTTGCTGGGGTACATTTTGAAAAATATATCTCAAATGTCTTTTTCATTTGAATTAAAGCTACAGTGTGTAATAATTACAGGGATATACAGTCAGAAATCTGATATATTATACATAATTATGTTATTTATCATCATCTACGAGCTCAGCCTCTTAACTTTAATATTTGCGTTGCCTTAGAATTCGTTATTTATAATTACATAGGAGCGGGTCTCGCAGCCATGGAGGCAGACATCTTTGCGCTACGGCAGCGCAGAGCCGACAAACTAGCGATTGCGAGATCGCCCATTACGCTCAAAAGTAACTACGGCAAGTTGAGAGAGATGAACTGAGACGGTACTGAACACACAGACTAATGAAATACTATCTGTAAAATTATCTATGTAAACAAACCTCATCACTTGAGAAGGTAGGTGATGCAGACGTCGTGGAAGACATTTTGTCCCGTAACGCTCGCCGTACTGTTGGGGGGGAGATGTTCATGTTGCTGCGGTCTGCAGTCTGGACGTTAGATGTCGCTGAAAATTACACACTGTAGCTTTAAGTAAAAGGATGAGCAGTCTTTTAGAGGAAAATGAAGATGCAAACAGGATTATTGATTACTAATTTTATTTTTGAGTCAAACAATGCAGCCATATTCTTAAAATGAAAAAGCATTTCTGAAAATGCTTTTTCATTTGAAATATGGTAACGATTTGCTTCCATAGTAGGTAGAATATTGTGCATAATGGGTAAATAAGGTATAAAAGCAAATTCCATTGGAGGTTTAAAAAAACAACAAAATGTCCAAGACCAATTATGAAAATGCTATAAAAAAACAAAAAAGTTAATATCAAGAGGTATTACATACAAGCAGTACTTGGGGAAAAAAATAAACAGCAAAGTCTGGATGGATGTGTGAGTGAGTCCTGCCAGCAGATGGCGACAGTGCACAGTAATGTCTAATAATTAAGCCTGGTGCAAAAATTGTTCTCAGTATCAGAAAAGGACTACGATGTTAAATTTTAGGTTTAAGGCTTGCCATAGATTGCTTTATTTTATAAAAACAAAACCATATGGATTTTGATATAGTCATAGTACGTGACTGGGTGACTTTAATGATCATTCGTAGTTAACATATCAAAGTTTACATAAACAGTAAAATACATATGATTAATGGAGAAACTGCTCCTGTTTGGCCTGAACACATGTGGCTCTCTTTCTTGAATAAAAAAAAAAATCCCAGACTGAGCGATCACAATCAGTTCACACTAGAAAAGGACCTCAGCTACAGTTCTGGGTACCCTCAAGGTTTAGTGCTCGGCCCCCTACTTGACTGCATGCTTCTTGATATGGCAGCTAAAACCCTCACTATGACGTCCTGATAGAGTTATACACTATATTCCCAAAAGTTGCATGCTCCCCTACCTCTACTCGGATATGAACTTGAATTAAAAACCCAATCTTAATCCATAGGGTTTAGTCTGATGTTGGTTTACCCTTTGCAACTGTTACAGCATCAACTCTTCTGAGAAGGCTTAAGAGCACGTTCAACATGGGAATGCCATTTTTTGGCCCTGATACCAATTCCTGGCTGTGCAGAAATGGCCGATACTGATAGCATACCGATTTGACGTGTGTGTATGTATATGAAGAACCGCATCCTACTGGGATGTAAAATAATTGCCATCATGGCTGTTGCCTACCTTTGTGAAGCAGGAAAAAGACTAATACGAAGTGAATCCAGTAGAACTTTTTATTGCCTACCTGGAATTGGTGACAATAGTTGAAGAAACTTTTGGCTCTCAAAATGGTATCGGTGCCCTATTTGTTGGTACTCACCGATACCACAATTTTAGTGCTGAACCGGGGCCCCGCCCAATACTGGTAATGGTATCAGTGCAACACTACTTAAAACCTTCTGTCACTCTGTGGTGGCCTCAGCCCTCCTCTACGCTGTCGTCTGCTGGGCCTCTGGCAGCGCAGAGCGGGACAGACAGAGACTGAACAAACTAGTCGGAAAGGCTGCTTCAGTCCTGGGCTGCTTCCATCCATCATGGACAACACCTTCCACCCTCTGCACCAGTCTGTGGAGCAGCTCCTTTAGTGAAAGACTTTTACACCCTGTTTTTAAAAAGGAGCGCTACCGCAGGTCATTCATCCCTCCTGCAACCAGACCAATAACCTGTTTCTATATATTTGACACCCAGAGCAATAACTATATATAAATATCCATCTATATAAAGAGCCATGTAAACACCCTGTGCAATAAGCCTGTATAATGATCCTACTATAAAAAACAAAACAAAATCCTTGTCATATGTGGACGCACTGTATATATTGTATATATCAATGCACCTTTTTCTTCCTGTGACGCATTCTTCTCTTTGACTATTTGAGCTGATGTAAAGAGTACATTTCTCCACTGTGAGATCTATAAAGTCAACCAATCAATCAATCAATCAATCAATCAATCAATCAATCAATCAATCAATCAATCAATCAATCAATCAATCAATCAATCAATCAATCTGTTGGGTTGAGGTCAGGACTCTGTGTAAGCCAGTGCACAACAAGAACTCCCACATTTATTTGTTTGATAAAGCATTCCCGTTTTTCTTCTCTGGAACTAAATGCAACAAAACTTTACTAAACTTCTTTCACGAGGTTCTGGTTGTTGCTTTTCTGCAAATTTATCTAAGTTGCTTATATCATCACAAAGGGGGGGCTAAAGAAAAATCAACATGCCAGGAGGGGTAGAGGATATCAGGTCAGCTGGCACGCACATGAGTCGTCCCTTTTTTCTTTTTCAGAGAGTTGGCTACCCTAAGGTAGGAACAAATTTACTTAACTACCCATGATTACAGAGAAAGTTTCTAAAATTATGAATATTATTGTTATTGGATTTTTTTTATACATGGGAGTGATTGCTGATGAAGATTCTCAGTCATCCAGGTCATAGTCATTCCGTAAAAATTCAAAAAAATATCCACTGGACTTGGTTTCCAAGATTTGAAGACGTTTCGCCACCTCTCCAGGAAGTCCAGTGGATATTTTTATTTTTATTTTTACGGAATAGGGGTGATTGGAACATCTCAAAACATTTCAATTAACTGGATGAGTGAGAGAATGGTTGGGTTGACAGTATAGTGTAGTAATCAGTCAGTTAATTAGATCGACACGGATATCAGCTTGACTCTTTTACAGTTTAACATGTGGTGACGATAAGACTTTAACATTATTAATGTATTATAATTAGTAATACGTTATTAAATTATACAATTTAATCTTATTAAAGGAGCTGAGAACTATTCATTCTTGGTTCAGTAATTCTACATGGGCAGCATTATCACATCTACATCATTGGAGACTTGTTGCTGTAGGTGATGACGGGCTTTAATATGCATGGCTGCTCTAAAACCCCCCACCTCAAATTAGACAAAATTGTTGTCAAACGTTTGTGCTGTTTTGTGCAGCAAAGATTTTCATTGGTGTCGCTACCATTTTAAAGATATAAAGAAATGTTTATAGAGGTCATTAAAGGTCAACAAGCCCCCCCCCCACCTTCTTCGAATGAGGCAAAATGGCTGTCAATTAACTTGGCTCCATTTGTGCTGGTTTGTGCAGCAAAAAATTTCTTTTTGTGCCACTATCTTTTTTTACAGTTTAAAATTATATAATCATAGGTTAGCAACTTATAATTTATATGAAATTAAGAGTTTCAGAATGAACAAATGTTCACTTACCTTTGATGACATCTACAAACAATTATTAATATCATTAAAATGATAGCAGTACAAAAAATTTATATATTAAAATATGCATTTTAAAATGTTTTATATATTTATTTTTAATATTTTTTATTTAAAATTAATTTTAAAATTTTACATTTTTGTATGGCAAAAATTTTCTTTTGTACTGCCATAATTTTAATGATATTAATAATATTTTGTAGAGGTCATCAAAGGTCAGTTAACATCTGTTTTTGCTGCACAAACGTTTAACACCAATTTTGTCTAATTTGAAGAAGATGTGGGGGCTGGTTGACCTTTGATGACCTCTAGAAATATTTCTTTATATCTTTAAAATTGTAGCGACACAAACGAAAATCTTTGCTGCACAAAACAGCACAAACGTTTGACACCAATTTTGTCTAATTTGAGGAAGGTGGGGGGGGCAACTTCACTCAGGTCCCCTAAACTGATGGCGAGATGGAGCGGGGACCCCCTAATTATGTATATTGTATGATATTGTGTTCTATCAAACTGGTCCTATAGTCGCTCTATTACAGATGGAGTAATGTAACTAAAGTAATCCCTCCCTGGGACTATTAAAGTATTTCTGATTCCTGGTTGATGGGACAGGTGTTGTAGATGAAACGGTGTCCAGCTTGAAAGAGCTCCTGTGTGTCGCTGAATGTGTGCATTGATGACTGAAAGACATCTTCTGCCTCCATTTATCTGTTTACTACAGTGTGTTGAATTCATGTTAATGTGGATTTAAAGACATTTTAATTAGTGGAAAAAATTGCAGGTACGGTAATATAAAAAAAGTAATGAACCAAAACTTTTGCGACCCCCATGCAGTACCTCTGTGGACCCTCTAGGGGTCGCGGACCCCCTTGAAGACCTCCGCCTTAAATTATTAAATCTGTACTGCATTTTAGATGATAACAAGGGCCTCTCTGATTTGTTCAACATTAATATAGACCGTTTGACTTTATAGATGTTTACCAATCTGGGGGGATTTAAAGTTAGTAATTACAAAATGATATGTCTCTAAGATACAGGTGCTGGTCATAAAATTAGAATATCATGAAAAAGTAGATTGATTTCAGTAATTCCATTTAAAAAGTGAAACTTGTATATTATATTCATACATTACATACAAACTCATATATTTCAGATGTTTATTTTGTTTAATTTTGATGATTACAAATGACAACAAATGAAAATCTCAAATTCATCATATCAGAAAATTAGAATATTGTGAAAAGGTTCAAAATTGATGGCCCCTGGTGCCACACTCTAATCAGCTAATTAACTCAAACCACCTGCAAAAGCCTTTAAATGGTCTTTCAGTCTAGTTCTATAGGCTACACAATCATGGGGAAGACTGCTGACTTGACAGTTGTCCAAAAGACGACCATCGACACCTTGCACAAGGAGGGCAAGACACAAAAGGTCATCGCTAAAGAGGCTGGCTGTTCACAGAGCTCAGTGTCCAAGCACATTAATAGAGAGGCGAAGGGAAGGAAAAGATGTGGTCGAAAAAAGTGTACAAGCAAGAGAGATAACCGCACCCTGGAGATTGTGAAACAAAACCCATTCAAAAATGTGGGGGAGATTCACAAAGAGTGGACTGCAGCTGGAGTGAGTGCTTCAAGAACCACCACACACAGACGTATGAAAGACATGGGTTTCTGCTGTCGCATTCCTTGTGTCAAGCCACTCTTGAACCACAGACAGCGTCAGAAGCGTCTTGCCTGGGCTAAAGAGAAACAGGACTGGACTGCTGGTGAGTGGTCCAAAGTCATGTTCTCTGATGAAAGTAAATTTTGCATTTCCTTTGGAAATCAAGGTCCCAGAGTCTGGAGGAAAAGAAGAGAGGCACTTCATCCACGTTGCTTGAAGTCCAGTGTAAAGTTTCCACAGTCAGTGATGGTTTGGGGTGCCATGTCATCTGCTGGTGTTGGTCCATTGTGTTTTCTGAGGTCCAGGGTCAACGCAGCCACATACCAGGAAGTTTTAGAGCACTTCATGCTTCCTGCAGCTGACCAACTTTTTGGAGATGCAGATTTCATTTTCCAACAGGACTTGGCACCTGCACACAGTGCCAAAGCTACCAGTACCTGGTTGAAGGACCATGGTATCCCTGTTCTTAATTGGCCAGCAAACTCTCCTGACCTTAACCCCATAGAAAATCTATGGGGTATTGTGAAGAAGAAGATGCAATACACCAGACCCAACAATTCAGAAGAGCTAAAAGCCACTATTAGAGCAACCTGGGCTATCATAACACCTGAGCAGTGCCACAGACTGATCGACTCCATGCCACGCCGCATTGCTGCAGTAATACAGGCCAAAGGAGGCCCAACTAAATACTGAGTGCTGTACATGCTCATACTTTTCATGTTCATACT
The DNA here is from genome assembly GCF_016077235.1 of Cyprinodon tularosa. Classification (NCBI taxonomy): domain Eukaryota; kingdom Metazoa; phylum Chordata; class Actinopteri; order Cyprinodontiformes; family Cyprinodontidae; genus Cyprinodon; species Cyprinodon tularosa. The sequence goes on along the minus strand of NW_024039452.1, from coordinate 2,699,734 downwards.
TTTCAGTTGGCCAACATTTCTATAAATCCTTTGTTTTTATTGGTCTTCAGTAATATTCTAATTTTCTGATATGATGAATTTGAGATTTTCATTTGTTGTCATTTGTAATCATCAAAATTAAACAAAATAAACATCTGAAATATATGAGTTTGTATGTAATGTATGAATATAATATACAAGTTTCACTTTTTAAATGGAATTACTGAAATCAATCTACTTTTTCATGATATTCTAATTTTATGACCAGCACCTGTACTAAAGACCTATATTTAATTTTGTTGACATATACTAGGCACTAAAAAGTAACCTTTTTTTCTCAGCTTTAGGTGCTTTATATGAGTGCAGAGGTTGTGCATCTTGTGAGGAAACTGCTTTAGTCCAAATAAAGTCGTAAAAGCTCACAAACTGTTGACTTCAAATATCACATCACGCTGGTGAGAGGTCAACACCTCAGATACGAACCTGTTTGATGGACACCCAGACGGGGGGACTTCACTACGGCCTGCCCCTTCCTCATTAGAACCATATCACAGCTGGAGAACTCAACGAAAGAGGAAAAGGATGTATCAGTGAAGATGTGAAGAAGGAAACGTCTGCAGAGCCTGACACTCCTTTTTCAAAGGTTTCTGTTTCCATGGACACAGGAGATGAGAAGCACAGCGGTGGGACCCTGCAGTGAACACTTAAAGTTTTCTTTTTCAGTTAAACTAAATTAGATATTTTTTTTCATTTTTTCTAACACACAAGAAATATTGTCTTAGAGCACTTGAGACAAAAAAGGAAGTCAATTTAACCCAGTCATGCAAACAAATCTAACTTACCTACATTTCAGTTTGATTCTAGTTTTTAAACAGTGCAGTCCGTCCAGTTTATTACTCAAGTTTGTGAAGAAGTTTAATCAGAAATCCCTTCCTATTGGATGAGCATGTATGGTAATGACAATGGACGGTTGGTTGCATTCTGCTATTGACTTTGCAACAATCCCTCACACTCAGCATGCTTCCAGCAGCATCAAATGTTAAACGCCAGCAAAACATGATTCAGGCTAGGTGACCATCTGCCAAAGGATTGGAGCAGAAAGGCCATATTCAAAGAAGACAAAATAAAGAGGGATAACAGCAGCAGTGTCTGCTTTAATAGCCTCATCTAACAGAGAAGCTTAAAGAAAAAGTCCGGTCAGGAAGAAATAATTAGTGGATCATTATCTACACCTAAAACTAATACATTTGTGGTGATTTAATGAATTTAGCGCTAATCAGTAAAAGGATAAAAACAATAATTTTCGTTGCGATCACTGAGTCCGGGAACAGCCATTTTTGCCCAAATATCCTGACATCTTCCGGCGGTGACGTCACGGTGCGGTAAGCCTAGCGCCATTCTCCCCGCTTTACAAGCTAAATCAATGGGAACTACTAGACACATCTGTACGGAAGAGGATTAGGGCCACTGACTTTTTTCTCAGAATTCTGACTTTTTTCTCAGAATTCTGACAGCTAACAAACATGTTAGCATCAAGCCATAGCCAAGTCTGTTTTAGAGATTAGCTCTCTTGTTTTAATGACCTTTTGCTCCTCCATTAATGAGGGGATCGCTCTGGCACGTAAAAAGTCGCCTAATTCCGTAATTTTCCACCAATGTGTCACTGGCCACCTCAAACAACTCACATCTTTGTCAGTGAAGCTGAGTGCTCCACATCTCTTCCTTCATGGTGCCCATCTACATTAAGATCCAAAATTCTGAGATTAAAGCCAGAATTCTGAGAAAAAAGTCAGAATTCTGAGATTAAAGTCAGAATTCTGAGAAAAAAGTCAGAATTCTGAGATTAAAGTCAGAATTCTTAGAAAAAAGTCAAAATTCTGAAATTAAAGTCAGAATTCTGAGATTAAAGTCAGACTTCTTAGAAAAAAGTCAGAATTCTGGGATTAAAGTCAGAATTCTTAGAAAGAAGTCAGAATTCTGAGATTAAATTCAGAATTCTGAGATTAAAATCAGATTTCTGAGATTAAAGTCAGACTTCTTAGAAAAAAGTCAGAATTCTGGGATTAAAGTCAGAATTCTGAGATTAAATTCAGAATTCTGAGATTAAAGTCAGAATTCTTAGAAAAAAGTCAGAATTCTGAGATTACATTTTTTTTGGATTGCTTAAGCATGATTTTCAAAACAGGGCCCGTGTTTTCAAAACACTACACACAATTAGCAAAACACTACAGATCCTTTGCATAATTAAACACTCTTGTAAAAACTATACACTTCTGTTTACAGTTTTTTCTGATTGCTTAAGCACATTTTTTGTAACTATTGGCTATTTTTGCAAAACTCTACACACAAATAAGAAAACCTTTCACCCAATTATCAAAACATTGCAGTTCTCTTGCAAAAGCGAACACAGCTAGATTAACTCTTCACACCTTTGTAAAAATTGTGTTTTCATATCAAACATTAAACACAAGCCATCATTTACTAAGCACACAATGTGCCAACTACACACTGATGGTATGAATACAAAACACATCTGGCTTTCTCTTTCTCTGTGTACAGATGTCAATTTGAGGTCATACTTTTGTCATAGTGTCATGTAAACATATAAGTAAAACCAGGAGTAAAACCAGGAGTAACCAGGAGTATAAGTAAAAACATGTAAACATCCAAATTTCAAGTATTGCTGTTTATTCACACTCATCAAAACCCAGACAAAGTCAGAACACAAAATAGTAATTTCACAAAAAACAAAAAAACAATCAGCCTACATCATGTCGTCTTTCTGGGTCCGGCCACAAAATTTCGTCCACATCGCATGCAATATCCTCCAGTCCAAGGCACCGGGGAAAATATCTCCTTTAATGCCGTATCCAGGCCTGACATGATGCCTGGTCAATATCTCCACATGCCTCCTCCATTGTCTGTAAAAGGGCTACCTGTTGATGAGGATGACGGTCGTACACTTTCCAGCGCCAGGCAGAGAAAAACTCCTCAATGGGATTTAAGAATGAAGAGTGTGGAGGCTGGTTGAGTGCCATAAAGAATGGGTGGTCTGTAAACCAGTTGCGGACCAAAGCAGCCCTATGGAAACTAACATTGTCCCATATGATGACATATTGGGTATGCTCTGGTCTCTGAACAGTGAGCATGTCATGTAAGGTGTCCAGGAATGAGATAATGTGTGCAGTGTTGTATGGGCCCATGGTTGCATGATGGTGAACAATGATGGTGGCTTATAGCTGCACACATGGTTATGTTATGTTTTGGTTATGTCCAATAATGTTCCTGTCACGTCTCCTGGTTTTACTGAGGTTAAAACCGGCTTCATCTACAAAAAGTAGCTCATGTCCCATGTCATCTGCTTCTAGTTCCATCACTCTCTGGACAAGACAAAACAAATGCATCACATCAGGCCCATGCACAGCACTACAGTATGCACTTCCAAATTCAGAACCATTGACACTATAGCTTACCTGCACATAGTCATATCACAGTTGCTTTACATGTTCTGTGTTTCTCTCCAAAGGAACTCTGTAAATTTGTTTCATTCTTATTCTGTGGCGTGCAAGTACACGACTTCATGAAGAAATGCTTATTGCCTATTTTGAAAGATGGTGTCATTATCAATTATTATTATTTATAGTGCTTAGGCTGATTGCAAAGTGAACTAATTATCTAAAACAGTTTTCACATGTGAAAGTGTGCCAGACAGTTGGCAAAATAGTGTTAATGATAGCCATACATGTGTATAATTTTACTAGGAGTGTGTTGGAAATTTGGTAATAGAGTGTTGTGCAGTGAATTGTGCCTACAGTTTTGCAAAATGTGTGTTACAAAATTGCAAACTGAGTGCAATGCAGTGTTTGTGCTTTTAGTTTCGCAAACTCAGTGAGTGGTTTTGCTATACGTTTTAGAAATTGTGCTACAACAATAACGATTAGCGCTTAAGCATTCAGAAAAAACTGTAAAAACCACACTTTGTTACCATATGAAACACACACGTTTCACATTACTATACTCTGTTTGCACGAGTTACACTCTGCTGTGATAAACCTAAAACACTTTTAGCACCTCTACTTCCCTATGATTAGAGTTGGCTACCATCAACAAAGTACAAATATAATGTAAATTCACCAAACACTACACAAGACCAATGTTGCAGGCTGAAGAAACTCATTTATTTCTCAACACGCCCAAAATGTGACATGGAGATTCTTAATACTGTAACAAAATGTCACTTTACTATTGTACTGTAATTTTACTGTAAAAAACAAAACAAAAACTAGACATTGTCTTTTCGCCTAGCTGGATCTGGCCAGAGAATTTCATCAACATCGCAGGCAATGTTGTCATTAGCAAGACACCTTGGAAAGAAACGTCTTGAATGACGAATCCATCCTTGAATTGCTGCTACCTCCATCTGGTCACAGGCCTCCTCCATGGCTTGGATGAGGGGTACCTGAGCCTGGAGACGGAGATCATATACCTTCCACCGCCATGCCGAGAAAAACTCTTCTATAGGGTTGAGAAATGGAGAGTATGGTGGAAGATATAGGACGGTGAAATGTGGATGTTGCTGAAACCAGTTCTGAACCAGAGCAGAGCGGTGGAAAGACACATTGTCCCAGACAACAATGTATTGCATATGATCGATTTGATTTGCTGCTGTTATGTTGTGCAATTGATCCAAGAATGTAAGTATGAGTGCTGTGTTGTAAGGGCCCATATGGGCATGGCGGTGGAGGACCCCATTCTGTGTAATGGCTGCACAGAGTGTTAGATAACCCCCACGTTGCCCTGGGACATTGACTATACTGTAGCTCTGTGGCCAATGATGTTTCTTCCCCTCCTTCGTGTTCTCGTCAGGTTGAACCCAGCCTCATCTACGTAGATAAACTCATGCTGGATCTCCTCTCCATCCATTTGTAAAACTCTCTGAAGAACAGTGTCAGGCAAAATTGTGTTCAGTGTAGATATAGTATACATATGACAGTACAGTAAAAGATTATGAGACAGTATGTAAGATCACAATGCTTAGGTGAATACATACCTCTGCATAATCATGCCGCAGTCGTTTCACCCTTTCGGAATTGCGCACGAAAGGCACTCGATAAATTTTCTTCATTTGAATATGTTTTTTATTAGGATGCGTGCCAGTGTTGATGTTGAGACCTGATGGATATTGTTGAAACCGACGTGGTTATTGACAATGTTAGCTTGGAGCTGTTTGAGGGTTATAGCATTGTTGGCCAAAACCATGTTTACTATCTCCCTCTCTTGATGTTCTGTGAACATAGGAGGCCTTCCCCCTCGTCGTTCCTGACCCTCAATCCTATGTAGAAAAAAAAACAGTATACAATAGTACAGTAATTTCACAGGAAAAGGTAACAGAAGTGATGATAGTGCATAGAATACAGTACTGTAAGCAGTTGCTGAAACCGTGCAGATGTTTTTGATATGATGATATTTTTACAATACCTATTTTCCAGTCGAAATGTTCTTATCACACTTGCCACTCTGTATCGGTTTAGATTTGGCTGTACTCGCAGTCCAGCCTCCCTCAGCATCAGGCCGTGGTTGACAACGTGGTCAACCAGTGTTGCGCGGATCTCATTTGTCAGATTCGGTCCTCTTTGAGCACATTCTTGTCTTCCTCTTCCTCTTCCTCTTCCTCTACCTCTACCTCCAGCATGGCCTCCATCTCTTCCTCTTCCGTTGATTCCTCCTCTGTTGATTCCTCTTCCTCCCCTTCCTCCTCTTCCTCCTTGTCCTTCTCCTCCTCCTTGTCGTCCTCCTCCTCCTTGTCCTTCTCTTTCTCCTCCACCTCGTCTTACTATTTCTCTGACTCTTTCCATTGTGCTTGAAGACCGATGAACTCACCTGCTGCTTTTTATAGTGCTTATACATCTGATTGGTGTGTCTACAATTAAGCAAACAAGTGTTTGCACACCTGATGACTGTGTTGAATCAATTGGTTGGAAGGTGTGCTAATTTGACAGTCAGTGCTTTGGTATTGCAAGGAAGTGACTTCATAATAGATTTTTGTGTGTAATGTATGTTAAGTGTGTTTAGTGTTTTGCAAATCACTGTGTGTAAAGTTTTGCAACAAGTGTGAGGTTGACAATGTGCTTATAGTTGTGCAAATAAGAGCTGATGTTTTGCTTCTTGGGTGTAAGGTTTTGCTAATAGTGTACTACTTTTAACTTTAGTGTGTAAGCAATCCAAAAAAACTGTAAAGTCAGAATTCTGAGATTAAATTCAGAATTCTGAGATTTAAGTCAGAATTCTGAGAAAAAAGTCAGAATTCTGAGATTAGAGTCAGAATTCTGAGATTAAAGTCAGAATTCTTAGGAAAAAAGTCAGAATTATGAGATTAAATTCAGAATTCTGAGATTAAAGTCAGAATTCTTTGAAAAAAGTCAGAATTCTGAGATTAAAGTCAGAATTCTGGGATTAAAGTCAGAATTCTTAGGAAAAAAGTCAGAATTCTGAGATTAAAGTCAGAATTCTGAGATTAAAGTCAGAATTTTGAGAAAAAAGTCAGAATTCTGAGATTAGAGTCAGAATTCTTAGAAAAAAGTCAGCATTCTGAGATTAAATTCAGAATTCTGAGATTTAAGTCAGAATTCTGAGAAAAAAGTCAGAATTCTGAGATTAGAGTCAGAATTCTGAGATTAAAGTCAGAATTCTTAGGAAAAAAGTCAGAATTATGAGATTAAATTCAGAATTCTGAGATTAAAGTCAGAATTCTTTGAAAAAAGTCAGAATTCTGAGATTAAAGTCAGAATTCTGGGATTAAAGTCAGAATTCTTAGGAAAAAAGTCAGAATTCTGAGATTAGAGTCAGAATTCTTAGAAAAAAGTCAGCATTCTGAGATTAAAGTCAGAATTCTGAGAAAAAAGTCAGAATTCTGAGATTAAAGTCAGAATTCTTTGAAAAAAGTCAGAATTCTGAGATCAAAGTCAGAATTCTGAGATTAAAGTCAGAATTCTGAGATTAAAGTCAGAATTCTTTGAAAAAAGTCAGAATTCTGAGATTAAAGTCAGAATTCTGAGAAAAAAGTCAGAATTCTTAGGGAAAAAGTCAGAATTCTGAGATTAAAGTCAGAATTCTGAGATTAAAGTCAGAATTCTGAGATTAAAGTCAGAATTTTGAGAAAAAAGTCAGAATTCTGAGATTAGAGTCAGAATTCTTAGAAAAAAGTCAGCATTCTGAGAAAAAAGTCAGAATTCTGAGATTAAATTCAGAATTCTGAGATTAAAGTCAGAATTCTTTGAAAAAAGTCAGAATTCTGAGATTAAAGTCAGAATTCTGGGATTAAAGTCAGAATTCTTAGGAAAAAAGTCAGAATTCTGAGATTAAAGTCAGAATTCTGAGATTAAAGTCAGAATTTTGAGAAAAAAGTCAGAATTCTGAGATTAGAGTCAGAATTCTTAGAAAAAAGTCAGCATTCTGAGATTAAAGTCAGAATTCTGAGAAAAAAGTCAGAATTCTGAGATTAAAGTCAGAATTCTTTGAAAAAAGTCAGAATTCTGAGATCAAAGTCAGAATTCTGAGATTAAAGTCAGAATTCTGAGATTAAAGTCAGAATTCTTTGAAAAAAGTCAGAATTCTGAGATTAAAGTCAGAATTCTGAGAAAAAAGTCAGAATTCTTAGGGAAAAAGTCAGAATTCTGAGATTAAAGTCAGAATTCTGAGATTAAAGTCAGAATTCTGAGATTAAAGTCAGAATTTTGAGAAAAAAGTCAGAATTCTGAGATTAGAGTCAGAATTCTTAGAAAAAAGTCAGCATTCTGAGAAAAAAGTCAGAATTCTGAGATTAAATTCAGAATTCTGAGATTAAAGTCAGAATTCTTTGAAAAAAGTCAGAATTCTGAGATTAAAGTCAGAATTCTGGGATTAAAGTCAGAATTCTTAGGAAAAAAGTCAGAATTCTGAGATTAAAGTCAGAATTCTGAGATTAGAGTCAGAATTCTTAGAAAAAAGTCAGCATTCTGAGATTAAAGTCAGAATTCTGAGAAAAAAGTCAGAATTCTGAGATTAAAGTCAGAATTCTTTGAAAAAAGTCAGAATTCTGAGATCAAAGTCAGAATTCTGAGATCAAAGTCAGAATTCTGAGATTAAAGTCAGAATTCTGAGAAAAAAGTCAGAATTCTGAGATTAAAGTCAGAATTCTGAGATTAAAGTCAGAATTCTGAGAAAAAAGTCAGAATTCTGAGATTAAAGTCAGAATTCTGAGAAAAAAAATCAGAATTCTGAGAAAAAAGTCGGGATTCTGACTTTTTTCCAATACTGAATTGAAATAAAATTTTAAAATCAGTAAACTTTTTTCCCCCCCCTAATCCTCTTCCATCTGCTTCCATCTACATCTGCAATCAACAATTATTGAAATTCACTAGAGCTATAGTGAAACTGACAATGCCCAAGTGCATTGCAGTTGGATGTTGGAATACATCGGGTAAAAGTGAAAATAAATTAGTTATTTCACCTTTCCGATTCCTGATCCTCCACGGACGGGTTGGTCGTTGGATCGCCAACTTGAAGAGGGAGGATTTGCCAGCGAACTTCTGGCCAGAGAAAAAACACGTAATATGTAGGCAACATTTGGAAGAACATAATAGCGCGCTGTGATAGACACCAGATACAGCACTGGGACTTGATCAACAGCCGATACCGCACCATGACGTCACAAACCAGTAGGTGGCAGTAGTGTTCTTTGACAAACATGGATGCCTCCAGTAAAGCAAATTCAAATGATATTACTCTTAATTAAAAACACTTCTCATTTATTGAACAGTATGTAGCAATTTCATATTTAAAATACTTTCAGAATTTTTAATTCTGAATATGACCAGACATTAAACCAATCATTTGGGTAAAATTGTTTAAATACAAAGCAGTATCTGAAAAGAATGTAACATTTTATACAGGGGTTGTAGGATGCATCTGCCAGCTAAGTTTGCTCTCCATCACATGTGTATTTGAAGGGGTGATGCTTGCATCCCTACCATTAAAGCCTTCAGGCTGATGCTGAGGCGACAGAGGGGGCTGAAAAGAAAAAGGCAGCGTTTGGACAGGTGGCAAAGATATGCAAAGTGAAGCAGGAAGGCAGCATCTTAAACAGATAGCTCAGACTGTGCAGATCTGTTGGATTTGACACGTGCAGTGTAAGTACAGAAGCAGTGAAGCTCAGCCTTACTGTATAAATATATCTTACCCTATAAATGTTTCATAAAGCCTCTCACCCAGTGAGCAGTGAAAATATCCCATATGTGGAACAAAAGATTTTCAAGAGAATCTCTTGTAGATACCGGAATTGTGTGCATGGTCATGGCCAAATAAAACTGATTCTGATTTTAGGCTCATTTCTTGCAGTTGTTTTGCAATTTACATTTTACTTATTGAAGCTGATCAAAAATCCTAAGCTTCCTCTCCCTGCTTGTATTTCATATTGTTACTCATCAAAATGGAAGAGATAAAGAAACATGCAATTTAAGAGAGGCAAATTTCAAGAAATGGATAAAAAAAGAAAACAGAAACATTCTTATAGGCTTATGTTGCTGGAGGACAAAGGGACCACTTTTCCTCTCCCACATTCTCCTTCTATTCTTCAACTCTAGTATTAGATAGAGGGACCTCTACCACAATCTACGGAAGAGGATTAGGGCCAGTGGAATTTTTTTTTCAAATTTTATTAAACTTTATTAAGTTTAGTATGGGAAAAAAAGTCAGAATTCTGAGAAAAAAATTAGAATTCCGAGAAGACAAGTCAGAATTCTGAGATTAAAGTCATAATTCTGACTTTTTTTCTCAGAATTCTGACTTTAATGTCAGTCTTTAATGTAAAAATTCTGACTTTAATCTCAGAATTCTGACTTTTTTCTCAGAAATCTGACTTTAATCTCAGAATTCTGACTGAATTCTGACAATTAAAAAAGTCTGAATTCTGAGATTAAAGTCAGAATTCTGAGAAGACAAGTCAGAATTCTGAGATTAAAGTCAGAATTCTGACTTTTTTTCTCAGAATTCTGACTTTTTTCTCAGAATTCTGACTTTAATGTCAGACTTTAATGTCAAAATTCTGAGTTTAACCTCATAATTCTGCCTTTTTTCTCAGAATTCTGACTTTAATGTCAGTCTTTAATGTCAAAATTCTGACTTTAATCTCAGAATTCTGACTTTTTTCTCAGAAATCTGACTTTAATCTCAGAATTCTGACTGAATTCTGACAATTAAAAAAGTCTGAATTCTGAGATTAAAGTCAGAATTCTGAGAAAAAAGTCAGAATTCTGACTTTTTTCCCATGTTAAACTGAAATAAAATTTAAAAATCAGTTGACTTTTTTCTTTACTGGCCCTAATCCTCTTCTGTAATAATCAGTAAGTACAATGTCTCCATAATAACCTTTAAAACCCTTTTATCCTACCACAAACAATGACTTTATTAACAGCCATTTGGGAAATAATGATTGCATGATGAAATAATGAGCCAATTTAATTCAGAGCACACAAAAAAATGAATATAACATCACAATAAAAGAACTTGAAAACAACAAAAAAGTTAAAACAAAACATGTCCTTGAAAAATTTTATAGTCTTCAATATATTCATTTATTTTTATTTTTCCTCCTTTTTGCCTTTTTGACACACCAAACTTTTAGTATTCTTTATTTTTTTTCCCCTTGTATAATGTCCTCATACACCGCTGGCAGTTACTTGTTTCTTGTATAATTGTTATATGAAGCTGAATAAAAAAAATATACAGGGCCGGTTCTAGCCCTTTGGCTGCCCTAGGCGAGATTGAGTTTTGCGCCCACCCAGCACCCCCCCACCCCCCCCACCCTCACTTTTGCCGTGCGAAATACCAGTACTGTTTTCAGCATCTGTTTAGTGCTTCATTGTGTTGTGTTTACAGTTCCACAAAGAGTGCTGTGCGGTGAATTGTGCCTACAGTTGTGCAAAGTGTGTTACAAAATTGCAAATTGAGTGCAAAGCAGTGTTTGTTCTTTTAGTTTTGTGAACTCAGTGAGTGGATTTGTTATAAGTATTAATAGTTTTAGAAATTGTGCTATAAGAATCAAGGTTGTGTTTAAGCATTCAGAAAAAACTGTAACTTAGCATGGAGTGATGGATAGACAAATACCAGAATAGGTTTCAGTACCTTTTCTTTTTTATTATTTTAAATAATTTATTACACACTCAAAGTTAGGACTGTGCAAAAACACTTTTAACACTGTAAGGACACTTAGGTAAAGTATAACTAAAAAACTGAATTGAATCAATGAATGAATTTATTTCAGACAATTAACAAATTTAACACACATTAAACAAATATTAAATAAATCAAGTTCACAGACCAGTGAGATGCATAAAAAAAAAAAAAAATACAATACAGTTCAGTAAAATACAGTTCTGTTTTATGCCTCATTCTTGTAAGTTTAAAATATTCCAATGCTCCTGAATAGCTTTCTGACGCGCAGCGAACGCATCTCACTGGTCTGTGAACGCTGTGCTGTGTAGATGCGCGTTTGATTTTCCACTTAAGGGAAACCTTTGCAAACTCCAAACTCACGTCGGCTATCACGGTTTAGTTCTGTGTGTAAATAACAAGAGACCACAACAAATAAATCAGCCGTACCATGGTCAAAATCTTTGGATTTAATGTTGTTCAAAAAATCCGTACTTTTGTAAATTAATCTGCCAAATAACCACAACTTTTTTCCCACGAGAGGTATTTTAAACGTTTTTATATCATTAATATAAGAACCTAAGCTCCATTGAACATATTTTAATCCGTTTTCCTCATCAATATGCAGTTCAACAGAGCGAGGCGCGCTCCCGCGACTGGGGATGCATATTTCGGCAGGCATGCACTTTTGGGCATAACACCTGTTGACGTCCAATCTCCACTCATGGTCCGACTCGCTGTTGTTCGTCCGCTGCCTTCTCTTCATCTGAAACATCTGGGTCGAACATGTGAGGCTCCAGACACAAATATTCTTCCTCCGATACATCAGAATGGTCTCCTGGTAGGAATCGCTCGGTTGAAGTCGAAATTTTGCTTTCAGATTTCTCGTTTTGGCTATCGCATTTAGTGCAGTAGACCGGCGTGAACGCTCCCGTTCTGACGTCACGACTTCCGGGTTGGAGGGCGCTTGAAAAGTGATCAGAATCTTTTCCGATTTTCTCTTAAATGTGAAAAAATAAATATAAAAACGGTGGTATATTTATTTGTTCATATTTTGCTATTTATATATACGTAAGGTTTAGTCAAACTGACGGACGCTTCATAACCGGTTTAATTCGCTTTTTTTTCTAATTCTATGATTAATGGGAAGTAAGCCTAAGGGCGACGCTAGAGGGCGCCCCCAACACATTTGTCGCCCTAGGCAATTGCCTATCTCGCCTATAGCAATCGCCGGCCCTGAAAATATATATATGAAAATAAAAATCATCAAAGATCGCAAAGATCCTTTGGACGATATGAGCGTTAAGGGTTTAATATATATGCTCGCCGGTGTGCGGCCCTTACTGTATCAGAGACTGTATTTATGGCTATGTGAAGTTTTGTAACCGGCAGCCTTTTGTTCACCGTCGGGGCGGCTGAGCAGCTTGGGTAAAAATAGTGCGTGGGGCTGCCTATCAAGTGCCTTAATGCAGCAGATAAACAAGATGTAAAAGAAGGATTTTATGCCATTGAAGGTGAGACAAAATCTGTATCTCTGTGAAATTTCATATATATATATTGCTTATAAAAAACAGGCTGTTAGATATACAAGTTGGAGAATATATATACCTGGTAGTATAGCTATATATTTACAGTGGGTAAAATAAATTTTGAACACGCTACTATTTTTCTCAGTTAATATATATCTAGAAGCATTAATGACATGACATTTTCACCAATGTCAGTAACATTCATGCAAACCCCACATACCAATAAATTAAACCATAGATCAGTAGCTGTTTATGAATGATGCTTCTTTTTTATGCCTGTTTCTGTCTTCTTGGATCCCCTTCAGCCACAGCAGAAGGCTGTTCACACCGAGCCTGGTCCTGTTGGAGGGAGTCTTTCCTGTCCACTGCTATCGCATGCATGCTCGGTTTGAGGGATTGTTTTACAGTCAGTTCAAATCAGTTCAGCCAATTCAAAACATACTTCATCTGAAGCGACTTCACAATTCAACCAATGATACAGTCAAACTGATTCAAGTTTTCTATCTAAGGAAAACCAGTAATTGCATCGACTCATTGACTTGAAGGCAATCCCTCACACTAAGCATGTTTGTAGCGACAGTGGAGAGGAAAAACTCCCTTTTAATAGGAAGAAACCTCCAGTAGAACCAGGCTCAGTGTGAGCGGCCATCTGCCGAGGCCAACTGGGGTTCAAGGAGACAGAAGAAGACATAGAAAAAGAAGCAGAAATGCAAAAGGCAGCTGTCAACTTGCTCTACAGACGGCCCCGTCCAGAAAACACTCAGCCTGGTAGATGAGCTCTGAGCTAGCTCCATTCTCAGAGGAATGAAGAGAGCACATCCAGCCAGTCACAGTCAGAGAAACAGGACTACACAGGAAAAAAAGGCCACGTTTCAACATCTATAAACAAAGGTGTTGATGGCAGCAGCACAGCTGATATTTCTCTCCAGGATGGAGTCACAGCCAAACAGGAACAGACCAGATGAAGCTACTATGAGAAAAAGCAGAGATTGAACTAACAACTTCTGCAGAGTGAGAGAACAGAGATAGACACGCAGTCACTGACATGCTGCGAATGAAAATTATCTTCACAAGCTCGTCCTGGAGGAATGATCTTGTAAATCAAAGACTGGTTTTCCCTAGATAGGATTTTTTTTTTACCAATCTGGCTGTAGGATATAATTGAATTGTTTCTGTAAAGTGCCTTGAGATGACTTGCTGTGAATTGGTGCTACATAAATTAGCTGAGTTGAATCAAAACATTTTGAAATTGAATTAAATTGAATTGAAGTTTGTATTCATGAAACAAAGAAACAAAACCTCCAAGCGAGATATTTATATGAGCAGCATTTATTCCCACTTATTGAACAAGAGTTAGACTGATAAAAAAAAGTTTTTAACTAGTAAAAAAGTAGAAACATTTACTAATATCTTGATGTAATAATAATATGTGTTTATGGAAAAAACTGATGGATTTTACTTAATCTCAAGAGATATATATATAACTATTATTTATATTATTACTAGCATTTAACATTGTTTAACTGATTGACTCTACTAGTAATTTAATCTTATTAGTTCGTTTTGTCAGTTTATTTAAAACTTTGCTTCTGGAATAAAAAATATTTTCTTTAAAACACATGGAGGACAAACAATACAGATTGCAAAAACATTGCAGTTTGTTTTTTGAAACTAAATGGTGTCTGCTACAAGAACAAACATATTTTTGTCATAAAATTCATTTTAGCAATCTTAAACAGATGTTCCAGTAAACTGACACCATGTTGTCTAGACGGTATAATTTTAGGCAAAATATGCATGAAATTAAGCTGGAAACATTCTGAAAAAACCTAAATCAGATTGAAAATAATTCAAATTATGGATGAAATCGTCTTACAGAGCAAAGAGAAGTGAGACATTTCCAGTTGACGCTATGTGCTTTGTTGCTTTAAGGATAAAATAAACTAATCATCTTCTTTTAAAGCCTTTAATTATGTCATTTCTGCTCAAAAAGGCTAAAACAAAACAAAAACAGCTGCATTATATTACAGTTAATACATAGATTGAACTATTATCAATTACTATACATAGATAACATTTTATCTCACAAAAAATACATTATTAATATATCATTTGTGCAGCAACTCTGTTCCATTAAATGCCTCTTTGTTTCAATTTGCTTTGCTTACAACTCAATTACTCAAAAACTGGAGGCATTTGTTCCTAGACCATCATCAGATGCTTTAATTTTCAGAGCAATTCAGGAATCTAATCTGACTCCTGCTTATCAGGATAAGTTCCCCCCAAAAAGAGGATGTTGACAATGAGACAGAAGATGAACGTCTGTGAATGAATGTCTTTGATGTGAGACAGACCAATCCAGCAGAAAGCTAAATAAATCCTTCAAATAGTAGAAAATAACGTAAATCTCGGATTTCTGCTCCTGACGACGAGGAGGGGATGTTCAGTTCTTTACAAAGCTGCTGAGATGATAAATGTTTGGGGTAATTTTATCTCTCTGCTGGAAATTTCTTTCCACCCCTATTAATTTTCTACTTGAAATTGATTACAGGCAAAAGTCAAACAAAAGAGAAAGTTATAACTATGGCTTGAGCTGAGTGAGAAAAATGAGCATCCTGCAGTAAATCAGGTTTTTCTCCTCGTCATGGAATCAATGTGTTTCAAAGAGGCCTCTGAGCTTTATCAGGAGGATTTTTTTTTGTTGGAAAGTGTTAGGGTTAAAAAAATAAATAAATAACCCCAGTAAATGTATTTATGTGTGATAATCTCTGTGCAAGAGACAGCATGACCGGAGAAACAATGAATTTATACGCAAACCTGCAACTCTATCACACCTGCAGCTGCTTTGATTCAGTCAATTTCCACATTTGATGTTTAATATTAAGCTTGAGTGGTTTATTTTCTGCTTTAATTAGTGATACAGTTTCTACTTAAACCAATTGTATTTAACAGAAAAGTCCTGCAAAATGATTTAGATCGACAGCTTTATGAAAAACAGAAACAACAGCAGCTGCGTAAAACACTGGGAAATGTATTGAAATGTTTTTTGTAGCTGAGAGATACAATAGTTGACCCTAGCAAACAAATAAAATGCTTAATAATGTTAAACAAAATCTATATGACAAGATTTCCATTTGAATATAATTGCTAAAAGTTAAGTTTTAAATTATATTTCAATCTCAAAAACTCACAGAGTAAGAAAAGACAATAAGAAGAATTTTATTGATAGAGTTAATTTAGCTTTTGGCGCTCAGACCTCCGCAGCAAACATTAACGTTGAATTTTTTTTAATATGCATGAACAGAAGTAAAGTAAAGGGATGTTTCCCCCCAGGCCTAAAACTGGTGGTGGAGTGGAGATGATGAAGTATGTTCAGTCCATAGACTGCTGGCTGGCGAGACGGTTTGAGCTTTATGGAGAGATCAGAGGACTGCCTGAGCTCATACTAGTGTTTCTCTCAGGGACCTGGAAGCTGGAAGTCCAGCTTGGATAACACAGGTTGAGAGAACCTGTCCATGATGAGCAAGCATGAAGCGACAGTGGAGAGGAAAAACTCCCAATTAGGAAGAACCTCTGGCAGAACCAGGCTCAACGTAGCGGTCTTCTGCCGGAGCGGTTTAGATGAGACAGGGAATGTAGTAAGAGTCCGATAGGAATGACACTCTGATGAAGCTTTAGCTACGATGGTGGAGAAGGGGATGGGTTGAATCGGGGTCATCTGAATCGAAGTCTAACATAGCACAACCACTGCCTGCGCTTTCGGTGGCAGACTGAGTTAAGGATTTAAAGACCTTTTAAGATTAAGTCTTGATAATGATTGGGCTTTCCTGAAGGTGTGGTTTGAAGATTATTAGTTTGTGCCGGAGGTGGATGAGGGTAAGTAATCAGTTTATTCAGTTATTGTGACGTATGGCGACAGCACTACAATCAAGGATGTAAATTGTCGGTGGGCTTAGGGGGGTTATGACCCTCCGAAAAACTGACCCAGAATGTCGGTTTGCTCTCTCAAGCACTAGTGCGGAAAAACAGAGCTGCCAAAGACTCCTGATTAGGTGTCTAAACGTATTCAGCAAAAATAACCAAAATCTGGATGCTTCTGATTAAAAGTTGTTTTGTGGTTACAATGACCCAGTTGCACAGCCAAATTCACTTGTTGACAGCATTAGTTCCTAGATAAAAAAAAAAGTAGAAGTAGAAGGAGGCAGATATTTTTTCCAATGCGACTTGTATCCAATTTTTTTATGACACCTTTTTTGAACAACACAGATCCGAAATTAGAAATGCAATCCAGGCCACTTTTAACCTGACACCGCCAGATGGATTTGCTCCGCATATCCATCTGGAAACCTTCCGTTGAAGTAATTTTGGGAAGGGGCGAAAATACTGGTTAGCTGATTGGCCTATGTTGGTGATAGACGGGCCAAATAAACCAATCAGATCAACGAAGCGTATGACGTACTTACAGAATTAGGGAGCACTCAAACTCTTGCCGAAACCAGTCGGTAGAAGAGCAAAAAAACATTTTTTCCTCTGAGAAAAGCCTCCAGAGCAGTGTTTTGCTCTTCTTTCAGTGAAGAAATATTCTGTAATTCCGATAAAACTTGCTTGATAGCCACGCTAACGCTAGTTTCATCGGCTAAAGCCGCCATGTTCTTTAGACTGAACTGTCGCGCTTCTCGTTGCGTCACACCTCAACCCACCTCAAAGCCAACGCTGATTGGATGTTCGTTTGGTGAACGGCTCCAAATTTTCTTTAACAGAGAGTCTCCAGACTGATCTGCGAGTGAAACCTTGAAAGCTCACGAGATCAGGATGGTCTCACGAGGCTAGGCCACTTTAGCCTGGGTGCCATTCCGAACTTAGTCCCGCCCACAAAGTTTGAGGTCAGGAAGTTCGGTCTGGCTCTGCTCCATAGTAGCGCGAGTATTATCGCCAACTGTCAGGCGATCCAATCAAATTGTCAGGGCGGGCTTTATACGATGATGGACAGATGACCAACAGTAACGTAATCAACCACGTGACCAATGCGCGCTTGGGTGACAAAAACAATGGCTGCCGCTGGAGAGTTTAGGTGAGTAGATTCTGCTATTAGGTCTGTTCTAGAAGATATCGACAGCAAATTAATTTTAAAAGAGGAACAGAGAAACGCGATCAAGTCTCATCTTCTTATTATAGGCGTGCAACTGCACGCTTTGATTTTTGTGGACAACAACTATGCCTCGCTTAACATACGTCACGCACTCCGTTGCTCTTATTGGTTGTAGGTCTATCCAATTGAGTGCAGAGGCATTTTTTTTCCTGGTCCGTTCGAAACACGCCCCATAATCACAGCTCTATGGAGCAGTATCAGACTCATATTCTGACTAGAATTGAGTCGGACTACGTCAGGCTAAGGCCACTTTGCCATGTGATCCTAAATCCAATGCATACCTGACCTTTTCAAATGCAACCTATGTCTGAACGGCCGAGTTGCATTCATCCAACCTGTATGTCTTTAATACTCAACAAAGATAATTGTTGTTTGATAATGTTTGATAGAGATAATGTTTGTCTTGCTATGCAGAAGCGGAAAGAAAAATAACCATGGCGAACAATAATGTGGAGAGCGGTTTTTCTTTTTGATTTTCTTGAGAAGATTGCATTGGTAATTTACTGGCTTCGATTGGACCAGCTATGTTTACACAGAACACACTCACTACTTATGACATCAGTGTGTTCTCTACTGGGATTGCAGGACACTCAAGTTGTGTTTATGCACGTGTCACACGAGATCACATATAATCGCTATATTTGAAAATGTGAACAGCTGTGCAAAACAATCAGAAATCAGAACCTAATACTAATTTTAGTCCATGAAGCAGATAGCCTCGTGAGACCATCCTGATCTCGCTTTCAAGGTTTCACTCGCAAATCAGTCTGGAGACTCCGTTGAAGAAAATGTGGAGCCGTTCACCAAACGAACGTCCAATCAGCGTTGGCTTTGAGGCGGGTTGAGGTGTGACGCAACGAGAAGCGCGAGAGTTCAGTCTAAAGAACATGCCAGCTTCAGCCGATGAAACTAGCATTAGCTTGGCTATCGAGCAAGTTTTATCGGAATTACAGAGTATTTCTTCACTGAAAGAAGAGCAAAACACTGCTCTGGAGGCTTTTCTCAGAGGAAAAGATGTTTTTGCTCTTCTCCTGACTGGTTTCGGCAACAGTAGCCTGGCTGTTAGTACGTCATATGCTTCGTTGATCTGATTGGTTTATTTGGCCCGTCTATCACCAACATAGGCCAATCAGCTAACCAGTATTTTCGCCCCTTCCCAAAATTACTTCAACCGAAGGTTTCCAGATGGATATGCGGAGCAAATCCATCTGGCGGCGTCAGGTTATGAAGCAGACACCCTGTCTACTTTTCAGGGTAAGCTTAAAACTTCCCTTTTCAGGGTAAGCTTATAGTTAAAGAGGCTCAGGTTATCCTGACCTATATATCTAGTTATGCTACTATAGGCTTAGACTGCAGGAGGACATGGGAACCTTTTCATCATTAAAATGAATTATATCTGTATTCTCCCATTCTGCAGAATGTGTTTGTTCAGTCTATAATTTTATCTTCTCTTTGTTTTTCTCATCTCAATTAGCTTGTTTAGATAGAAAACTTGATTTCATGATTTGATAAAACTGTCTCTGTAAAACAGGTTGTTGCGTTTGTTCTTAATTAGTGCTTTGCAAATAAAACTGAACTGAATTACCCCGACTGTGAGTTAAAAGAAAAATAAGAAAAAACAATGGATATTTGCAAAACACAGCACCATCACTTTGTTTTGCGTATGGATTTTCCTAATACCAGAGTTACCATTAGTTAGAGCCTATATTAACTGAACGTGACTTCTGAATCACCCCAGAGCTGGGTGCCAGCTTTAAAATGGTAATGGTTAAAACACACCAGGACCACCATTCTTCTTACATATACTTTTTACACATGGTGTTTGGGTAGACAGAACCGGGGAGCAGCTCTCATCCCTTAGTTCATTGGAATGGAACAACACATAGCTCAGTGTAGAACAGCTATGGTTCTTTGGGCAGCTGACCAGGGTTTGAAAACTTGACCTGTTTACTTCTTGACTTAAGCTGACAAACTGATGGAAAAAAAACAAACAAGAAAAAACAACACATAAAAAATAACTCTTGTGCTTCAGCTGTTTCTGCAGGGCACTTCTTTGATAGAAAACAAACAAGAGAAATGATTTGATGTGAATCACACCTCGCTGATGTGTTAACCTCCACAAGGAGCCATGTCAGTTTGTTACGTCCCAGTTGAGCAAGGAAACCTGTGACTCACACTTGAAACAAAGAAACACATTATTAACTAAACAGTCTTAATGTTTGTATTTGCACAGCAAATAAAGATGTCGACTATGGAGCGTATTTGTTCCAACTCAACAAAATGGTTTTATAAATGAAAAGAAAATGTATTGAGTTTCATCTGCTGTTTAGACAGATAAATAGATTTATTGCAGTTGCTTAATGCTTTATTAAGAACATCTTAAGACCCTCCTATTAAAAAATGTTCAGTTGCATTAAAAAATGGATTGATGATAGAAGCTAATCCATGTGTTTTAGCATCTCTTAGCAGCAACTCCAACTCCCCGCTCTTCCTCTGGTCCTCCTCATCTTCATCACCTCTTCTGATTTCTACATTCTCGTTAATTTCAACGCGGTTTGGATCAAACAGAAAAACCTTTAATGTTGCTTATTAATGTTTTTGATGGATGTAGCTAGCACTACAGGACCTAGCATAAGTCTTTTACCCAGAGTGTATTAAAGCGTAAACAAAATGATGTTGTCAGAGTGGCTCTGGTTATCCTGAGCTATCTCTATAGTTATGCTGCTATAGGCTTAGACTGCTGGAGGACATTTTTCATCATTCTGCCTCATTCTATCTCTATTGTCCCATTCAGTAGAATTTTTTTGTTTACTCTCTAACACTAGGCTCTTTCTGCTTTTCCTCATCATAGTAGCTTAATCTCTTACTTTGCTACAGGCATGGTGCCCTGCCTGCTTGCAGGTGTCCAAATGTTGAGGTGTGCGCTGAGGTAATGAAGATAAAGCTTTTCATATCCGAAATTTCTTTGTCATATTTCCTCCTCGTTTCTCTAATTAGACTATGTAAGCATACTAGTCTGCTGTCGCTAGCGTGATACCACAATCTAGCTTGCTTGATGTTGCCATGACAATGTAACTTTCATGAACTTGTGTTGATTAGGCCTCACAATAGTTCAATAAAGATCCAAATCCACACATAAAAGTAACCCCCTCTTCTCGCGGCCATGAAAATATTTCTAATGTATTCTTTTTACATTGAAAATAAATATTTCCGATAGTTCCAAGTAATCGTGTATAGCTTTAACACAATGTCATAATTAAATTAAATTCAGTTTATTTATATAGCGCCAATTCAAAACACATGTCATATCAAGGCACTTTACAATCATACAATCAAATTGATTCAAAGTTTTCTCTCTGATGAAAACCAGTTGATTGCATCGACTCATTGACTCAAATGCAATCCCTCACACTAAGCATGCTTGTTGCGACAGTGGAGAGGAAAAACTCCCTTTTAACAGTAAGAAACCTCCAGCAGAACCAGGCTCAGTGTGAGCCGCCATCTGCTGAGGCCGACTGGGGTTCAAGGAGACAGAAGCAGAGATAGAAAATGCCCTCTATGAACAATCTCTGTATTTAAAGTAGGGCTACTGATGTAAATAAACGTCTTAGACAATATTAACAAATTGTTTCATAATATTGTGATATATTCTTAATAAGTATTTTAACATGAGATGCATTCAATTAAGGAATCAGATCTGTGTCTGTTTAGTTTTTTGTTTTTAATCCAAGCTAATATTTTATTTGCTAATTTAATGCAAAATTACAATAACTGATCTTTTCACATTTTAGTTATTCGGTCTATTGGCTTTCTGCCTCTCAGGTTACAGTCTGTTAAAGAAGCTCTGTTACTTTGCTTGCTGAACCTTCTTGGCTTCTTTGTTTTTATTTCCTATCACTGTGTGTATACTAGGTTTATTTCAATGTATTTTTGCATAGTTTCAGTCTCTTTTGAAAATGTTGTCGAGCCCTGCAGAAGACAAATTTCCTTCCCTGCAGTGTCAGACAAATAAAAGTCTAGCCTTCTTCATTTTTCTGGGAGAAACATTGTTTTTTCGTTTTTTTTTTTTTAAGATTTTCTTTCCCCTTCTGCTTTTAGATGCTGTGTTGCTGCAAGGATTTTTAGAGGTACTTTTACAACACCAAGCCCAGAGCAGTAGGATCAGTCCCCACTGACAAACCCTGGATCAAAAAAGAGAAACACTTTAGGGAGGGAGAAAGAGAGTCACTCAGTAACAAACAACGGCAACTGAAAGATTACAGACAGCAAGGACTTTTAAAGGAAGAATATAAGGTTAAGATACATCTAGACTGGGGGAAATTTGAAACAGTGATGGCTCTAACTAATCCTATTTGTTGTACCTAAGAAAAATGAGTTCCCGGTGTGCATTGGACTTTATTGCATCCTGGATATTATATTACAGATTCTGGGTCAAATTATTTGCAATTCCTGCAATAATCTGCAAAAATATAATCCTTGTGAAAACTCCAAACAACTGTGTCCTCTGTGCACCCTTAAGGTTTTCTGTGGCTCTAAGAAGACCAATCCAGCTATTCCAAAGAAAAACAGTCTCTTGACTAATCTTTCTATATTTCAGTCAAACGTGCTGCACATACATAAATGCACAGCATCTAAAAAAAAATACTGTAAAGCTAAAACTGACACCGTCAACACAACAATGTTAATTTAGGAATCCATTTTTGATTTCCATAACATTTTGGAAAAAAGTCGACCCAGTGCAGCTTCTCTAAAGCAGGATTTTTTGCTAATCATGGAGTTAACCCCAAACCAATGCACAAAACCCATGCAAAGGAAAAATACTAAAAGTAGCTAAAGGAACTTCATAATCTTTTTAAGCAGAGAGTGTTTTTGGTAACTTCACTGGTCCCATTTGAACCTGTGATTGTCTCCCCCTAGTGGTCTGGAGGACCTCTGTCATTGAGAGCCTCTTTGCAGCATTCCTTAACTTACACTTGTAGCATTTTAGAATGTACAGTGAACCCTCGCTATAACGCGGTTCACTTTTTACGATCTCGCTGCTTCACGGATTTGCATCATGCATTGTTAAACTTTATTGTCAAACATAATCAATGGTGGCATATCGGTTTATAAGGATGTTTTGGCCCAGAAGAAAAATGAGCGACAACAACTACATAATAACTATGTTCTTCTCTCCAAAAAACACCCCTGCACCGCAGGCTTTAGGAGAAAAAAAAAGTCAGGATGCAGCGGTGAAATACTGTACTGTACACGTCAGTCACTATTTGTCCTACTGTACTTTATATTTTTTTCATAATAATTTTTCATTTTCTCCCGTTCCAATCCGTCACGGCGGGGCGGTGCTGATCCCCGCAATATTAACTCACACAACAAACAACAACAACGTTTATACTGTACTTTTATTTGTTAAACAAATGCTTGGGCCTGTAAAAAGATTTTGTTCCTTGATTTCAATGTTGTATGGAGTATTTCATTGTATAATAACTTTAAAAAAATAAAGGTTTCTGCTTCACGGATTTCACCTATCGCGGGTTCTTTTTGGAACGTAACCCCCGCGATAAACGAGGGTTCACTGTATTTTGTATATCTGTTTCCTATCCTTCATTTTTGTCTTTGCAGTACTTTCCGTATTTGCTGCACATTCATGTATTTGCAGCTTGTTTGAACCACCTGCTCACTGTAACCAGTGTGATAGCCACTGGAAAAGCTTTCTAAGGAACTGGAATAATGCAAAATGTCTCTTTCAGCACTGTAGTCTTTCCCTGGGGGGAGCAAAAGGTGAAGAGGTGCTGAAGAATTGCTGCTACCTGCAGAATTTGTAATTTGGACATGCTTTGTGTGGGATCTACCTTTTGTCCTCGCTCTTTATTTTGTACAGTTTTTTGTTAAATGCTACATTGTGAGGACGTCTGGGCAAAGCAAACAAACACCACTACGAGGTTCTTATTAATGTCTACTGTGGTTTTAGCACAATGAACTTTGTTTAATCATGTCATCTACTTAACAGAAGTCGGGGTGTTTAAGGAGTATAAATGAAGCTGTTAAAATAAATAAAGCTATATAATGGCTCTGAATAAACTTTTATAGCGGAAACTATTACATTTCTATTGCACCCTGGGATAAATACTCTAATTTTCACAAGTTTAGGGCTCCGTTTTTATTCTTGAAGTCTATATTGGTTTGAAGCTCGATAGAAACTGAGCAAAAGTTTCATAATTGTCTTGATAAAAAAAAAAGATTTTGAATAGCTTAGCTCAGATTTTATTTTTTCAAAAATAGTTTTATATTTTATTTCTTATGTTTTAAATATTTTATGCTGTCAAAATAAAATAAGAAAATATCTATTTTTTCAAATTGTATTTTGTCAGTTGCTTTTTTCATATTCTATTTTTTTTGTATTTTATTTTTTCAAATGTTCATTTTTCAAACTGGCTGGGTTTTATGATGGCTTTCTTTTCCAATTTTATTTCAAAGATCACATTCTGTCTAAGGAGCAACAACCGTGTGATTCATAATTCATAAAACTCAATCTGAAAGAAGAATTTAAATAAATGTGAAAATGTTTCTATTTTTGTGAACATGTAAATTATTAAATCTAAAATTAAAGGTTGCGCTGTTCTTTTTACATCCTTGCAGGTTATGAAGCAGATAGATGGATTTTTGTCAGTATCTCTCTTCTGTCTCCTACGGAAGAGGATTAGGGCCACTGGAAAAAAAAAAAAAAAGTAAACTGATTTTTAAATTTTATTTCAGTTTAACATGGGAAAAAAGTCAGAATTCTGAGATTAAAGTCAGAATTCTGACTTTTTTTTCTCAGAATTCTGACTTTAATCTCAGAATTCTGAGAAAAATGTCAGAATTCTGACTTTTTTCTCAGAATTCTGACTTTTTTCTCAGAATTCTGACTTTAATCTCAGAATTCTGACTTTTTTTTCTCAGAATTCTGACTTTTTTCTCAGAATTCTGACTTTTTTCTCAGAATTCTGACTTTTTTCTCAGAATTCTGACTTTAATCTCAGAATTCTGACTTTTTTCTCAGAATTCTGACTTTTTTCCTCAGAATTCTGACTTTTTTTCTCAGAATTCTGACTTTTTTTTATTGTCAGAATTCAGTCAGAATTCTGAGAAAAAAGTCAGAATTCTGACATTAAAGTCAGAATTCTGACTTTTTTCCCATACTATACTGAAATAAAATAAAAAAATCAGTTAACTTTTTTTTTTTTCCAGTGGCCCTAATCCTCTTCCGTAGTCTCCTCTTTCTTTGACCTTTTCTCCCTTTTTCTTTCCACTTTTTCGATACTGTAGTGTCTGCATAACATTAATTATTCCCTACATAAATCATAAAGCTATTTATGTATAAAAATCAAGCAGAGCACTATGGCAAAAGCGCTAATTCTCCACTTGTGAAAGTCATTTCTGTTGGGCTCTTTCTGGTTTTAAAAAAACAATTCCTATCGACACATTGCCAGACAGCACACAGAAAAATAATTAACCAAAAAAACGTAAAGTTTGAAAAAAAAAAAAATGTGAAAACACTTACTCTTCCGAGTTACTCCCAGAATCTTTTGTTGAAGAAGTTTCTAATTTATGTTTGGCATTTCTTTTTTTCTAATTTCCAAATGTGTTCTTTGCTTTCAACAACAATGGGACTAAATTCCCTCCATAGCTGCATGGATGATCTAGTAATGATTCGTACTCATCATCTGCAGACATGTTGGCTCAATTTTGCAACTTCTCCACTTTTGGCCGGATGAGCTAACCGGCCGGCCAATAACCGCCTCATGCCCATAATACCAACGCTCGCCGTTTTCTGTCCTTGGCAGCTCCAGCCAGAAGCACACCCACACTGACTGCCTGGGGAGGATGCTGCCAATAACTTCGGCTGCTTCTGCAAACTGCTGTTTTCCAAACACTCAGCCACCTCTAAACACGAGGAGCAGAGAGGTTGCACCTTGAAACACATCCATGGTTAGATGTAGAAAAAAGAGGTAAATTGATAGATCAGTAGGAAAAAAAGTTAAAAGTGTTCCTACATCCAGGGGTGCATCATCCTGCTCTGTGTGGGACGGGGTGGAACTGCTCTAAACGATAGTCTTGTGCAGAACAGCGGTGCAAAAAGGAACATTTTGCCGTCATGTGTTGCCGAATTCGTCAAAAATGACGAAGCTTCAGCTTCTGCAACATGAAGTAGAGGAAGAGGAGGGAATAGTTGATGATGTGGTGAAAACGGGAAGGCAGGAAGTGTGTGGAAACATTAGGGTCTTAATGTTCTAGGCAGCATCATTATTAAGCCCAAATCATTTCTAGTCAAGGAATACAAAATGGTTGCAACGCTTCATTATTGTGCTGTAATATACGCATATACTGCATATAGTTTGCAGAGGAAAGAGGGTTTGAAATGGACCTAATGTGAATTCATCATCCAGAGCCATAAACTCCGGCTCAGATGTGTTGAACAATGATTGCTTGATACATTTCACCTTAGGAAAGAGGTATGTGTCTGTGATTATATTATAGAAATATCTCTACACTGCAAAAACGATCTAGAGATAAGTAAAAATTTCTTAAATTAAGTGTATTCACCCTTAATTTGAGAAGGTAAAGAAGATAGTTTGCCAATGGAATGAGTAATTTTACTCTTAAAATAAGATAATTAGATAATATGCACTTGAAATAAGACAAGGCAATTGTGTTTTCTTATTTTAAGTGTAAATTGTCTTGTTCCATTGGCAAAATGTCTTTTACCTCCTCAATTCAAGAACAAATGCACTTATTTAAAGAAAAAAAAGGCTTCTCTAGATTTTGATTTTTTGCCGTGTAAAGGCTAGTGCTCCAAACATCCCTTCTTACGGTTTATATTAGAGAAACATTGATTGTAGTTTGGTTTAATTTATGTAATAGATAAAAATTGCTAATATCTGCTGGACAAACAACATATCAACAAACAGTTTGAAGAATCGCATTTGCTGGTAAATTCAGTTTAATAATGATAATCCAAGTTGTTATTTATAATCATTAAATGCGAGACGCCCATTAATAGCAATTCTGTGGTGTAAATAATAATATCTATTCATGGTGGTTGATTTTGATTCACTGCAAAAAATCTAAATCTAGATATGTCATTTTTTCTTAAAATAAGTGCATTTGTTCTTGAATTGAGGAGGTAAAAGAGACATTATGCCAATGGAACAAGATTATTTACACTTAAAATAAGAAAACACAATTGCATTGTCTTATTTCAAGTGCATATTATCTAATTATCTTATTTTAAGAGTAAAATTACTCATTCCATTGGCAAACTATCTCATTTACCTACTCAAATTAAGGGTGAATACACTTAATTTAGGAAATTTTTACTTATTTCTAGATTGTTTTTGCAGTGTTAGAATAGATAGAAGAAAAAATATTAATTATCAATAAAAACTTCTCATCATCAATTAACTGTAAATGAACAAAAACAAACATTTCTACATAATCGATTTAACAATGGATGTTAAAAGGCCTCCGATCCTAGTGCGCAGGCAGTGGATGCGCTGTGTGACTTCATTCAGATGACCCCGTTTTAACCCACCTCCAGCCCCTCCTTCACCATCGTAGCTAAAGCTTCATCAGAGTGTCATTCCTCCAGGACTCTTACTACATTCCGAGTCTCATTTCAACTGGTCCGGCAAAACACCGCCATGAGTCTGGTTCTGCCAGAGATTTCTTCCCAACGGCGAGTTTTTCCTCTCCACTGTCACTTCATGCTTCCTCAAACTGTGTTATCCAAGCTGGACTTCCATCTTCCAGGTCCCTGAGTGAAGCTCTAGTATCAGCTCACGCAGTCCACTGGATCTCCCCATAAAGCTCAGCGTACCATCTTGCTAACAGCAGTCTACAGACTGACCAACTTGATCCATCTTCCCTCCACCACCAGTTTCAGGCCGGGGGGGGGGGGGACATCCCTATTCTTTGCTCCTGTTCATGCATATCTATCAAATTCAGCGCTATGTTTCCTGCCGAGGTCTGAGCGACATAGTAATTGTATCAATAAATTGTCTAGGTGTCAGTTTTTCAGATTGAAATTATTACCAACAGCATCAACAACCAAAATCATTGTTTTTGTTTCATTTTTAATAAATTATTTTGTCGTTTAAGCACTAATATGTTACCATACATAAATATGCTGTTATTCTGTGTAATACCGTGAGGCTATTTTGTTAAACATGAAATGAACGATAACAAACCTCTCCTTTCTTCCTCCAACCTTTTTAATAAAATCCTACGTTAAAGTCTAACTTCCTGATTGCACAGTTTGTTCTTTGTTTGAGGTGTATAGTAAATATCAACATTTTCCTCATTACAATTCTTTACTAATTTCAGAGGATCTGTAGTTTAATGAGTCTTTAACTTTAACCGTTACAGAAACACTTTTAGTTTTCTCAGGCAGACAGAAGAGTAGAGCCTGCATGTCAACAACTTCCATGTTTTTCTGAGTTCTTAATAAAATAATTGAACTTTATTGATCTAACATTGGAGAAATGTACCTCTGTATTTAACCCATCCACTTGGGGAGCAGTGGGGAACAGTGTGGGGTTAAGGGTCTTGCTCAGGGACCCAGAGTAGCAGTCTGTGGAAGTGGGGGTCGAACTCAGAACCTCAGGATTCCAAGATGCCCTAACCACTAGGCGCCACTCCCCTACTTTAAGAACACTACTGTATGTTCTCTTAGGGCTAAAGCATCTTTTCCACAAATTCTAGATCCACTTTTTTTTACCCAAGTGAATTAGAGAAAGCAGGCACCAAAATAAATTGTCTTTAAAGTACCAAAATACTTTGACTTTCACAATTATTATGGGACATTAACTTTAGTACTTTTTAGTGACTTTAACTTTTACCAAAGTAATACTCTATTAAGGTGTTTTTACCTTTATGTTGTTATAAAGTTGAGTATTTCATACATTCATTTTAAGAGAGCTTTCCTTGTATTTGTTAGCAACATATGTATTATTTATAATTTAGATTTTTCAAAACAATTTTGCATTGTGTCTGTTTTGGTATTTTTTAGTCAAACCATTAACAGTCAAACTGTTAAATAAAAACATAAATTTCCCCCCCAATCCAGCACATCCAGGCTACATTTATATCTGTATCATTTTGTATAACTTTCCGATGATTGTGTAAGATTTACAGTCTAGTATTCAAATTTCCCTGCTCCACCTGTAGTCAAATGAACCATAATGAGCTGTTATGGCAGAAGCTCGCTGCTGTTGATGAACTAAAACCAGCTTCTTTCCTCCTGCTGCTGCTGGGTGAAGGTTTTATCTAACGAATGCATTTTCTATTAAAGGAACCGCTGCAGGTTATTTCTAATGGAGATCAGAAACTAAAGCAGCAGGCTTGTGTTTAACAAATCTATGATATGAACGTTCCAACAGAGTTTAAGAAAAACCTGCTTGTGGCTGCAGTGTTTCTCTTTTTATTAACAAATACAACTTTTAACATCGCTCTTCCAGTGGGGTTGACAAGGACAGCAGAATTACGATGTCACCATCTGAGCAGTCCTCAGAGACTAAAATAGAGAGAAAAGGGTTTTTATTTTTAGATTTTCAAGCAATCATTGTGTATTACTGAGAGTGAGTGCAGGTGCCCCCAATGACAAACTCTTTTGGGAGGGAAATGCCTCTATTTTGGCCCGTTTTTAAACCTTTAATGTTTTGAATTCTAGTGCATTTCAACTGAAACCTTGACATACTTCAAACTGGAAAATTGAGCTTCAGGTTTTCATTGGAGTTTCCTGCATTCTGGATATTAAATGACAGCTTTTATGTCGAATTATTTGTAATATCTGCAAAAATCTTCTCCATGTAAAGTCTGTGCATCCTTCAGATTCCCTGTGGAGCTAAGGTCTTGAATCTGTGGAGACCAATCGGTGTGTTACAAAGAAAAATCACGCTCTCTGAACCAATCTTCCTCTATTTGAGGTCGATTAATTTTGGCAATACCATCTAGAAATACGGCCTGCACCATCAGGGAAGGAATAAAAGCTGCTGATGGAAAAAGCAGGTCATCCAGTGTATTCAGGGAGCAAGAAAACCCTTTTTCCATTACTTCAATATTAGTCATTTATTCCCTTGGAAACTGAAGCCTTTTGTTTGAGTTAACCGCGCTGATAAGTGGTTTTCTGTCAGTGTCGATTTTATTTCTGTTGCACTTTTTAAAGCAAGCAAAGCAGGAGATGAGCCATCCAGGCCCGCATATTCATTGAAGGGGGCCCAAGCTGGGGCCCGGGGGCCTATTGCAATGTTAAAATAATACTGTGTGGCCTCCGACTCTATTTAAAGAATAGCACATATTTTACCTTTACAGAAAACAGACAGTTGTTAGGAGGTTATGTTTTTCAGTCATGTTTGTTGGTTTGTAAGCAGGATTACTCGAAAAGTTATACAGTTATTTAAAGGAAAAGTCCAGTCAGAAAGGAATAATCACTTATTATTTATAACTAAAACTAATAAGTTTGCAGCGATTTAATGATTTAATTTTTATTTTTGTAAAATAAATTTGTTTATCAATAACACATTTCTTAAACAGAAATTTCAAGGTACTTTTTTTAGTAAATTATTTTTGCTTTCATTTTAAATATAGTGAGTAGGATGATGACCATCGAGGGATTTTTTTACCCAAAAAAGACAAACATCCATTCATTAAATGTACACTGTTTCTAAACTACAGAAATTTCTTTGCAAATACTTTGTTTTAATATGACAACACAGAATCTATTTATTGCTTAGTAATAAAATGGAAAAAAACTCACTATCACCTTATTTGGATTTTTAATGAGAAAAGAAATAATGGCGCTTCAGTACTTCCAAATTACTAGTTTTGTCTTGTAGAACAAAACATTTTGACAGCAATTGCTTAAAGGTATAATGGAGGATTTTTGACATTTTCAAAAAAAAAAAGAAAATGCACATACACACACCCTGTACCCGCTACCAAGAGAGAACTCCTGTCAAACACCTGTGTGTCATGGTGTTTTTAAGATATCTGACCCACATGCAGGAAACCACTCAGAGAACCAGAGCACAAGTTTAACATGTTTATTGAAATAATCAATAAGGTTGATCCAGGGTAACTCAGAGAGCTGGTGAACCGGAACTGGAAGTGAGAAGGGAAGTTCAGAGGTTAGTTCAGGGTCTGTGGGAACTTTGAACAACGTCTTGCAAAAATCACAGATGAACGGGACTCGTTAGCAGAAAAAGGTTCTCTTCTCAGAATCCAGTCGGTGTGGGTTTATCCAGAGATTGGAGGGCTCGTTGGAGGACGGACAAGTTTTTCTGGTTTGGTTGCTTCCTTGAGGAGCAATGGAGCGGACTGCCACTTAGATTTCCAGGAGAACTTGAACGGGTCGTGTGGAGATTAATCCCCTGCTCAGTGTGAAGCTCAAAACAATACTTCCAGGGGGAGAAGGCCAAAAATCCAGTGTGCAGGATGACTTCCTGCCGAAAAGGCAAAGACAAAAACAATGTTAGAACTCAGAGAGACAAAGACTCAGTTTAACTCAACTAAACTCAGCTTGGTTAGAGTACCCAAAACTGGCAAACACTCTGGCATCGAGGTAGGGGCAGTTCACCACTTAAGAGTCCTCAGTAATGAGCACAACCGGCCGCAGGTGTGTGGGAGGACCAACGAGAACAGGGCGACACCTGGTGGTGGAGGGAGAGAACACAAAAAAAACAAACACAACCCACACACACTTGATTCCTAACATGCACGAGCACATTTCTCCTCGTGCACGCTCTGTTTAAAAGTTGCTGTTTGCATCACTCATACAAGCTTACTTTCCAAAAGAAGATTTGCAATTTTTCCACTATGTCAGACTCACCACCGGTAAGTGACAATGGGGACGAGCAATGTAGGACGGCCTTACGTAAACACAACACCAGAATGATTGACAATTAGGAGGATCACTT
This sequence comes from Cyprinodon tularosa, assembly GCF_016077235.1. Classification (NCBI taxonomy): domain Eukaryota; kingdom Metazoa; phylum Chordata; class Actinopteri; order Cyprinodontiformes; family Cyprinodontidae; genus Cyprinodon; species Cyprinodon tularosa. The sequence continues at coordinate 2,667,938 of NW_024039452.1, read as the reverse complement.
ATTTTGATGATCCACCCGAAAAAAGAATACCTTCACTATACCTTTAACTACAGTCAGAGACAACAGAATCAGTTCACAGCGGCGAGAATGAATATAAAAAACAAGCTGATGGGGTTCTGTTCATTTGATTAGATGTTTGTAAATGCCTGTTTACCAAGTTCATGCATTAATGAACTTGGTAAACTTGGATTACATACTTTAGTGTCTTAGAATGGGAACGGCACAGATGGACCCATCTAAGAAACACAGGACAGTGACCACGATGATCTAACAGAAGATGATTATCTGTGTGTGTTACTTACTTGGATTAACAGTTCAGTCCATCCTCTCCAAGGAAGGCAGGATCCAGCCAATGGACTACCAAACAAGCTGTGGCGCAGAGCCGCCCAGAGTGTCCCTGATGCAGCAACCTAAGTGAGCAGGCAGGAATTCGATCTAAGGACAGCTATCTGGGTAGATCATGATACTTTAGTATGATACTTGCAAATATGAAGTAACCTAGATTTGTTAGGGGGCGTATATAGTATTAGTGAGGTAACAAATGTGTATATATCTATAGATTAAAACGAGTACATTTTAGGCACAATTACACTTACTTTTTGTTAACAGTATGTAGAAGTAGCTGAATATAAAGTTTTCTGTCTGAGGAAGTAGTCCAAACAGAGATCTCTGTGGGCAGAGAGATTTTCAGCCTTTCTGTCTAAATAACTTCCCTCCATTATATGACTGTAGTCAAGCAATCAGATTCTGATCTGCATAATACCAGAATTATCATTTGCAGAAGAAGCTGTTGCTTCACATAGACCTTCCAGAACCCTGAAAGCAACGCCAGGACCATTCAGACTAATTGCAGTTTTTATGTTTGGTTTTTAAGCAAAGAAAGGAATAAAATCTGTGTTTATATTTTGTGTTCTCTTGTGCTGTTTTTGAGATCTTAGCTTTTAGGCCAGCATCATGGAAATGAAGGGTAGAATGGAATACATTTCTATAAAACGTTTTAATCATGCTTACCATGTGAAGAACTTTCCACTATACAGCCACTAGGTGTGGTGTGCTTCTCCGTAGTCCATATTTTACAGAACCACATATTTGCTACAAGACTGACATTTTGTGTTGGTTTACTTTGGTGTATTTGAATTAATTGAGGCATTAAACCCATCTGACCTTTGACTAGACTATTTTATCACATGTTTATGTGTTGATCTAGTCCCTTTATGTATGTTTAGATCCCAGCAGAAATCTAAAGCCCTAACCGTCTTTCATCCAGGAAAAAAAACCCAAAAAACTGTTAGATGCAGTTTAATCTGTATCTCCATTCATCCTGCTTAGTTTCCCAGTGAGGTTTCCCAATTAACTGATGTTGCAATGGATGCCTTTAGTACAGATTTCCTTGAATTAGGTCTATTTGCTGTTGATTTGAGCAGATACAAAATAAACTACAAATAAAAGGAGTGCTTTTGCTCTTAAAATAAGATAATTAGTTGTGATCCTCTTAAAATAAGACAATGAATTTTTATTGATTTTAGATATAAACCATCTTATTCTAATGGCAAATTATCTTTTTGGCTCAAATCAAGAGAGAATAGACTTATTTCAAAATAAACAGACTTACTTATATGTAAATATTTTGCAGTGCTGTGGTAGGGGTGGAATGCTTTTGTTCAGTATTAGTTTAATAGCATTTTTCATTTGGTCTCATCTCTCCAGACATCCTTCAACATGATTTGATGTTTTTTTACAAACTGCAAAAATGATTTTAACAGAAAAAATTAAAATCCAATTATGTAAATTTATCTGGGAAGAAAAGTGTGTTTTTCCTCGCTTTGAGCAGGTAAGTAGGAAACCTTTCTAATGGAAAAAGACGAGTTACAACTCTTACTGCTCTTCTATCCATCCATCCATTTTCTCCCGCTTATTCCTTGCTAAGGTCGTGGTGGGGCTGGTGCCTATCCCCAGCAGTCTACGGGTGAGAGGCGGGGTACACCGGGGACAGATCGCCAGTCTGTTGCAGGACAACACAGAGACACACAAAGATACACAACCATGCACGCACACAATCACACCTAAGGAGAATTTAGAGAAGCCAATTAACCTAACAGTCATGTTTTTGCCCTGTGAGAGGAAGCTGGAGTACCTGGAGAGAAACCATCCATGCACAGGGAGAAGAAGCAGCCACTCCATTGACAAATCATTTTGTTTTCCAGCTCAAATGACAGTATAGGCAAATACGCTTATTATACATGTATACTAGTGTACTATAATAAGTATACTAATACACTTGCATACAATAATAGATTATTTTCTCTCAACAATTACTTATTTTTTAACCACTCCTCCATGTAGGCTAGATTTGTGAAATGGCCGAACAGTTTTTGTTCCCATCTAGGAGAGGAATTTCTATTGCTGTTGAGTTAAGACTCCCACCTGATAGAAGCAGCTGTCTTCAGATGGCCGTGTGTTTGCATGTTTTTTTCCCCCCAGCTTTTATTGTCATTACACTGTCACAAGTACAGAGCAACAGGAGGAACTCTCTGCATTTAACCCGTCCCATCGGCGAGCAGCGGGCTGCCATTGTGCGGCGCCTGGGGAGCAGTGTGAGGTTACAGCTGCAGTCTGTAACATTGAGAAGAGAGCAGACTTCGACTGAAAATTTGAAGAAAAACAGGTTTCACGCCACTCCCCCACCCTCTCTGCTTCACTCATGCCCCACCTCCAAGCTCCACCCCTCTCACGGCATCTGCGCGGCTACCGCGTGCGACCAGAAGCGTCCAAGCAGCGTATGTGGCATTGAGTGTGAACCGGTAAGAGCGATAACACTCACCTCCAAGCAGCTAGATATAAGATGCTGGTTATACCGAAGTTACAAAGCGGCAGGTTCAGCGGTGAGAGGGAGGGGGCGGGATTCAGCGTGTGTGAGCTGTGATTGACACTCCATCAGACGCTCCTCTGGCTGTGATTGGTTGTTTTGTCTCGTCCCGAATTATTCTTTCCAGATTGAAATACAGGCAGTAGGCGGGACCAATTGAAGCAGTTTTTTTCACAGGTTACATATCACATGTACTGCTGTCGTGGCATAGGGACAGTTTTAGCCAATATGACAAAAAAGTGATTTTTTAAAAAGAACTTACAGACTTCAGCTTTAATGGTGTTTGCTCAGGGACCCATAGTGGCAGTCTGTGGGAGTGGGACTCGAAATCAGAACCTCAGGATCCCCTAACCACTCAGCCACCACTCCCATACAAAGGGCACTACTGGATGTTTCCAGCAGTGCCAAAGTCTTATTAATTAGTGTGAATTAAGGAATGAATGCAATGTCTCTGAAACCTTTTTTCACTCACCAGCCTGTTGTTTTTCTTGATTGTTCATTAATTTTTTTTTTCTAACCTATTAGACCTTCACAAAACAGCTGGATTTTACTGATTGTACATTTATATTAAATTATGCTCAGCAGACTGGATTTTATTTAGTGGTGTCGGAATGAACAGGGTCTAAATCCAAATACTGATTTTTTTCTCCCTTCACATCACACGGTTTTGTTGGTCTATCTGATAAATTCACTGTCTTTCCACAACCCAATCTATAAGCCTCCAGCTCTTGGGAAGAAAAAAAAAGAAAAAGGGTCTCAGCTCCTCGGGCTTTAAATCTGTTAAGAGCCAATTTGAAGTGTGATATGTTCTCCCCCAGCCAAATTACACAAAGTGCTTTTGAGGAGAATGAGCCCTTGCAGGAGAGGAAAAAAAAGTCTGATAATACTTGCTAAGGGCAAATCGACTCTGGAACAAAGATGTCTACTTTGTTGTCCCAGTGAAAAAGGAAGACAGCTAAAGCCAAATAGTTCAACCTAGATGAAAGACCCAAGTTAGTTATTTTGGTGCAAATGTCTTATGGAAGTTATGGATGCCGAATTCTGCTACTTGCAGGTAAAAAAAATAAAATAATTGGTGCATGTGTTCCAAGGTCATATTTTTTACTTTCCATCTCATATTTATCAGCTTGAGTTTCATAATTTAACTCGTTTTTCATTTAGATCTCAATTGTGACTTTAAAAGTCAGAATTATAACTTTGAATCTCATAATTATTACTTTTGAGTCTTATAATTATGACAGTAAATCTGAATTATGACTTTAAATGTCACAATTATTACCATGAAAGTCAAATGTAATAAGTCTGGTGCTGAATATCAGTTCTGATACCACATGCCATTTTTTTAAACCTAAAAAGATAAACATCTCACTGAATTCATTCATTACACTGCAAAAAATTTTAATTTAGATGAGTAATTTTTTCTTAAAATAATTCCTTCTTGAATTGACAAGGAAAGGGAGACATTTTTCAGAGGGAACGAGACAATTTACATTTAAAATGAGAAAAAAACAATTGCATTGTCTCATTCCAAGTGCATATTATCTAATTATCTTATTTTAAGAGTGTAATTTCCTCATCCGATTGGCAAACCATCTCATTCACCTACTCAAATAAAGGGTAAATACACTTAATATAAGAAATCTTTTCTTCTTTGTAGATAATTTTTCCACTGCAGCCTGCAGATTCAACCACTTTTGCTTGTTTAGGTCCAACCACCAGGGGGCAGTGTGTAAGTACCACACATCACAATAACATTCAACTCTGTGAACTAATTCATTCTGTTTGTCTTCGCCGCAGTGTGCCTTTTTTGTCTCCATAGCTTGCCATCCGAGTCCAGCTGGGAGTTTCAAATCAACACTGCATCAGGTCAGAGGTTGAGCATGTGTTTCCCTTTCCCCTGCTCATGTGGAGCATCTCTGATGAGCTGCTGTCAGTGGCAGCTCTGCATGGCGCGGCTGAATAATGATGTGTTCAGAGAGAGCAGGTCCTCCCACTACATGTAACAGAGGAGGTGCTGAATGACAGATTGAGATCATGGAAATTACAGACAAAAAGGAAATGTAGGCAGGATTAAAAGTATTACACAACCTGTGAAATGTACCCCCTATCATGGCGTAGAGAAATGCAGCATACAAAAGCCTTCTTTAATCTCTTTAGTTGGTTTAATATTTAGAAAAAACACACATGCTTGTTATAAAGCTCATCTCAGAAGTTCTTGAAGTTGCTTTAGACTAATTCAGATTTTTTTTTAATGCACGTTTTTATACAAAAAATAGTTTAGCTTCCATTATTGTAAAAATATCCACCTTTTGACTTGCAGCTTTGGACCAAACCTGCTTGAACAGAAGCACTTCCCTGATAGGACCATATGAAGCATGCAAGCAAGCAATGCACACTGCATTAAAAGCACTTTGCGACATAAAAAAAAAATGCCTGCATGCATGAAAGACTTCCGAGTGAAAAGTGTTTGCAGGGTAAATATTGCTGTTGGCCTTGAAGCATGTGTACAGAACAATTACATGCTTCATTGTCGTGACTAAAATGGGCCGAGGCAGCAACTATTGCTGCTTATTCAGGCTGAGAAACCTCCAGCTCTCTCAGGAGAAACCTCACTGGTTACTGTACGTCTCTTTTGGCAGGCTGTTAACAGCAAGGAGTAGATTTCATTTAGAGTTTGGCCTTTCATTAAAAAAGCTTAATAAAGTCGGATTATTTTGGTCATTTTTTAGGAAGCTTGTTTCGGTTGCAGGGAAAGGGAGATGAGCAGGAACATTATTGCCGTCTTATTTTTTTGAATCGATAACGGCAGCCGAGCATAATAATCCTGCCAACTGTGAGAAAATGCCATCTCTGCTGTAAAATTAGCAAATGAACTTTGCTGAACCTTGAAATATCAATTAGTGTGATCAATAGCAGAATGTAAGGGTCATACCAACGTCAATACGCTAGAAAATAGAAGCAATAGAAATAAAAAAATATGCTTTTGCCGGAACATTATCACACTAAGCTTTTACGTTTTATTAATTAACACCACTGAAGATTTTTAAACCAATAAAGGAGGACTTTTATAGGATGTCCAAATAAATAACCACAGTGGTGATACCTCCAGATAAATGCTAGGGTGGAATTTAATCTCTATAAATTCAAGTATTCTGCAAATACATCAAAAAACAGGAAAACAAATTGAAAAAAGAAAATAAAAACACTGCAAAGATAGGGGGAAAGTAAGAAAGAGAGAAAGCAGAATCAAAAGCTTTTGCAGCATCTCAACGTGGAAAACGGTTAAAAATGATCCCTTTGTTGAAAGAAAGAAATATAAAGTCACATTTTTGGTCTGGCCTGATTCAACTAAAACAGATAAATTACCCATGAGCCAGAAATAATACATAGAGCAGAAAACTAACAGCAAACAAACATCTTATAGCAGTGCTTCCAAAACTTTGCTTGATGCCTCCCCAAACTATTTTTTCAGATGTAGACCAAATAAAAGTTGACTGCAGTAAGCAGTGAGCCATATTGCAATAAAATAAACTACTATCCCATTTGAAAGTGCCACTATGTTAAGTGTAGCTGTTGATTTGACCATGCAGCAGAATCCAGCAGTGATAATTATTTTTTTAATTACCTCTTACAATTGGTCATTTTCTTTGTGAACCAGAGGCAGCATCCAGGCATTATGCCTGGATGATGCTTTTCTTTTGCAGAAACAGAAACTATCCAGACAGGATTAGATTTTAACGGAAGAGGATTAGGGCCAGTGGAAAAAAAAAAAAAAAGTTAACTGATTTTTAAATTTTATTTCAGTTTAGTATTGTCAGAATTCAGTCAGAAATCTGAGATTAAAGTTAGAATTCTGAGAAAAAAGTCAAATAAATTCTGACTTTTTTCCCATACTAAACTGAAATAAAATTTAAAGCTACAGTGTGTAATTTTCAGCGACATCTAATGTCCAGACTGCAGACCGCAGCAACATGAACATCTCCCCCCCAACAGTACGGCGAGCGTTACGGGACAAAATGTCTTCCACGACGTCCGCATCACCTACCTTCGCAAGTGATGAGGTTTGTTTAAATAGATAATTTTACAGATAGTATTTCATTAGTCTGTGTGTTCAGTACCGTCTCAGTTCATCTCTTGCAACTTGCCGTAGTTACTTTTGAGCGTAATGGGCGATCTCGCAATCGCTAGTTTGTTAGCCCTGCGCTGCCGTAGCGCAAAGATGTCTGCCTCCATGGCTGCGAGACCCGCTCCTATGTAATTATAAATAACGAATTCTAAGGCAACGCAAATATTAAGGTTAAGAGGCTGAGCTCGTAGATGATGATAAATAACATAGTTATGTATAATATATTACATTTCTGACTGTATATCCCTGTAAATATTACACACTGTAGCTTTAAAAATCAGTTACCTTTTCTTTTTTTTTTTCCACTGGCCCTAATCCTCTTCCGTAGAGTTTTCATTGAGCTAAATGCAAAAAAATCCTGGTAGAAAACCTGATTTGAGACCGGAATGGAGAGTCAGCAACCCTAAACATGCAATCACAGCAACGTTTATCAGAAAAAGAAACATATTTGCTCACAATGGAAGGTTGTTTGACAAATTGTTAACTCAAAAGTACCAAATGTTTCAGATTTTCATCTAAAATGTTTGTTTTCTGTTTGTACATTTAAAAAAATATGGAAAATTTTCCTTCATATCTAATTTGTGTTGATCTATCTCAGAAAAAAATAAAATATATTTTAAATATATTTAAAATTTACGATTATCAAATCTTTCTTCTTTTTCATAAAGTGACTGATGATTTCCACACATTGCCTCTGATAGATGGTTTGATACTTAACAGCAAATAACTGCAGGTGTTGCTGCAGAAAAGCATTTGGAAATCCTGACTCCTCACTGTTTTATTGTTGAGACGAGGTTCTTTGCTTTGAACGCTGTATTTATCCCAAACATGGCTACTTTATGGGGCTCTTTGTCTACAATTTCTCTGAGGAACTTGAAGAAAATGAAAGCTTCCTCCTTGCATATCCCCCATTAAATGTTAACCCTTTTGTTTTTTCTTTCTCACTGTACAGACATGCATGCTGTAGGTCCTATTATGGCATTTTAGGTTTTTTGGAGTCTTCCTCTTGCAACCTGTGATCTGCTTTTATAGTAAACCTTCTAAAAATGCTATAGCTGTGTTTCCCAACCCTTTTTTACTTGTGTACCCCTTTGGGCATTTTATCATACCATGAGTACCCCTCTTAGTCAAAAGTATTGATGATTGTCCAAAAGTGGAACGTACAATAACTGATTATAAAAATAAAAAACTATTTCAGTTAATCTATTAATTTGATCATTACATTCTTAGGCATTTTATTATTTCCATCTCAAATAAAAAACAACAACAACATAAATATGTTGCCTGGAAGTCAGTAAGGAATAGAAAAAAATGGAAAATAAAATCAGATTAGATTAGAATCAACTTTATTGTCATTACACAGGTACAGGTACAAGGCAACGAAATCTAGTTTAGGTCTAACCAGAAGTGCAATAGCAGCAAATGCGGGATAAATAATGGTTCTATAAATACAGGACATGGGTTTCCTACTGAATGAGTATAGAGGTGAATACTATTATAAATAATGAATATAATATATAGATCACTAGTGTTATTAACTAACTTTACAGCTGGAAATGTACCGAATATAAAATACACGTGGATATTACTATAAAAAAAAAGGTTTTTACAGTTATGTACAATAGCATAATATACAGATGGGTTTTACTATAGAATGAATAAATAAAGTTTGGACAGAAGCTATTTAAATTAAAGTGCACTGGAAGGTAATTGCATATTACAGTTAAAGTACGTTATTGCAAATGTATATGTAAACAATTGGTGCTGTGAATAAACAGTCGGCAGTGCAAATCCATATTCAGTCAAGGTGAGTAGTGCAAGATGCATATAAAGAGGTGTTACAATAGTAACAGTCAGGCGTGCAGGTGAACATTACAGTCTTGTAAAAAAAACAAAATAGCAAAATGGTGGTTGGTGTGAGGAAGGAGAGTAGAGTCTATCCGTGAAGGTTAGAGGTCAGTAAAGAGACAGCTCTGGGGATAAAGCTGTTCTTTAGTCTGCTGGTTCTGGTCCGGAGGCACCTGAAACGCCTGCCAGAGGGCAGGAGAGAAAACAGAAAACAAAAATTAGAAAACCTGTATTTATAAAACTGGAGCTCCTCTGAGTAAAACCTTTATAAATACATTTAAAAGTGATAATTTGGGAACAAAGTGCACAACAGAAATCATAGTCAGACTCACCTAATTAGTTTTGTTTAGCTCAGTGTGAAAAACAGCTGTTCTCTACATCCAGCCTGTTCCTCTGCTTGGTTTTGAGATGCATCAAAGCTGAAGGTGAACTCAGACATATACGAAAAACTTACCTTTAGGTTAATAAAAACTCGTTTAATTTTTCAACTGGGTCCTCAGAAAACCAAACAGATCCCAGCCCTATTTTACTTTACTACCTATGAAATAAAATATTTTCATGCACTCCTTGAAATGCACTCATAGACCACTAAGGGTACGCGTACCTCCGCTTGGGAATCAGTGCGCTATAAGCTGAAGAGTACACAAAACTTTAGAGAGAAGTAAGATCGGAGAATCTGTTCTTATTTCGGGGTAATTCATCAATTAAATAGCCAACATTTATACTTCAAAGGGTTTAATCATCATTTATTCATTTAATATTAGACTACTGGCACACAGATTGCTTCCTACTAATTGATATGAGATTTAAAGTATTTAATATTCATCATAATGTTGTTTTTATTACCAATAATGAGACGTTTTATGTCACACAATCTGGACAGTTTAGTTGTTTGCAGGATGTTAGATTAATTATACATCTTTTTATGGCTTATTTTGTGTTAGTAATAATATATTATATATACACTCACCGGCCACTTTATTAGGTACAACCGTCCAACTGCTCGTTAACACTTAATTTCTAAGCAGCCAATCACATGGCGGCAACTCAGTGCATTTAGGCATGTAGACATGGTCAAGACAATCTCCTGCAGTTCAAACCGAGCATCAGTATGGGGAAGAAAGGTGATTTGAGTGACTTTGAACGTGGCATGATTGTTGGTGCCAGAAGGGCTGGTCTGAGTATTTCAGAAACTGCTGATCTACTGGGATTTTCACGCACAACCATCTCTAGGGTTTACAGAGAATGGTCCGAAAAAGAAAAAACATCCAGTGAGCGGCAGTTCTGTGGGCGGAAATGCCTTGTTGATGCCAGAGGTCAGAGGAGAATGGCCAGACTGGTTCGAGCTGATAGAAGGGCAACAGTGACTCAAATAACCACCCGTTACAACCAAGGTGGGCAGAAGAGCATCTCTGAACGCACAGTACGTCGAACTTTGAGGCAGATGGGCTACAGCAGCAGAAGACCACACCGGGTGCCACTCCTTTCAGCTAAGAACAGGAAACTGAGGCTACAATTTGCACAAGCTCATCGAAATTGGACAATAGAAGATTGGAAAAACATTGCCTGGTCTGATGAGTCTCGATTTCTGCTGCGACATTCGGATGGTAGGGTCAGAATTTGGCGTCTACAACATGAAAGCATGGATCCATCCTGCCTTGTATCAACGGTTCAGGCTGGTGGTGGTGGTGTCATGGTGTGGGGAATATTTTCTTGGCACTCTTTGGGCCCCTTGGTACCAATTCAGCAGGATAATGCGCCATGTCACAAAGCTGGAATCATCTCTGAATCATCATTTCTTGAACATGACAATGAGTTCACTGTACTCAAATGGCCTCCACAGTCACCAGATCTCAATCTAATAGAGCATCTTTGGGATGTGGTGGAACGGGAGATTCGCATCATGGATGTGCAGCCGACAAATCTGCGGCAACTGTGTGATGCCATCATGTCAATATGGACCAAACTCCCTGAGGAATGCTTCCAGCACCTTGTTGAATCTATGCCACGAAGAAGTGAGGCAGTTCTGAAGGCAAAAGGGGGTCCAACCCGTTACTAGCATGGGGTACCTAATAAAGTGGGCGGTGAGTGTATAAAGTATATTAAAATGGCAGCATATATGTTACAGGTTAAGGTTGGATTTTTCTTCTCATTCTCATTCGGCTACGATTCTGCAACAGTTTCTTCCCTGCCACCATCAGACGGCTGAACTGTTGAATAAAACTCCAAATGATGTCACAAACTCTGCACCACACTGATAACACCAAATCAAAAATACTGCATATTTGCACGATATATATTAATGCTCTGAACTTCCATATCAGTGCTCACTCTGTCTAAACAAAATGAGAATAAAATTGTCTAAGTTCCTCCTTTTATTTAGTGTTTGAGTTGATATCGATCTTCTTCATCCTCTTTCATGTTAAATCCAGCTCGCTCTGGCGATGCTGGTCATGTTTAAAGGTGTCGGCCTCCACCACACAAGAAGAGGCACAGCTGTAAAATCATGAACACAGAATATTTAGAGACCTCCCGTACTGGATTATTGAATTATACATCAGCATGTTTCAGATTAGCCCGAATCTCATTTCTAAGCAGAATTTTTAATAAGTTCAGTGACAAACCAGATACAGAGGAGGATTAATAGCTTTGGGGGTTAGACTGTTCCTTTCAGCACAAGAAGAGGTGATTAAACTGGATAGCGTTCATTCTGAGCCAACAATATCATGATAAACAGCTCTGCTCCAATCAAAAAGTAATTCTAATGGCTGCAGTATATCTAAGGCTATTGTGATTCTTGTGATTTATAACGGCGTCCCTTTGGTGATCCTGTTTAGGTCTGCAGGGTTCCAAACAAACACTGGTTTTAAAGCGCAGGAGTGAGTACAGCTTGGAAACATTTTTCAGCCAAAATGCACAAGAGAGGCCTTTTAAAATGAAAGATCTGGTATTTAAGATCTTAATATCAGGTCTAAAAGAAACTTCCCAGCTATGCTTCATCCTGCTCTACCCCTCCACCCCAAACACCATTCCTGTTGGCCAAGCTGCACTAGAAACCAATTAAAAAACAAATCCAGACGTGCTCTTTGTGTTTCAGCTGATAATGTCTCCTGTTGTGCATGTTTGTGTTTTTTTTAATCATTCCAATTATTTGCACTCTTCCTTATCCTCCTCATAAGAAAACAGAATGCTATAAACATAATGTGAAAGCATGTAGAGATAACTGCTAAACAGTATGCCATTTGAAGAATAATACAAGTCAGAACAAGGATTTTGCGTTGACAATTGATTTTTGTTAGTTGTTTACATTTTTTTAAATTGAAACCAGAAAATGGAGCTCAGGAACTTAAAAAAAATTAAATAAAGTTTGTTATTACCCTACAGAGCTCCAATTCACATCCTATCATACAGTCAGATTGGCTTAAACCAGGTAATTTCTTGTAGTCTTTGACGTCTCAGGATCCACTCCTTCTGTATGATCATATGGCGACATTCATTGACTCTACAGCAATCCCTCATACCCAGTATGCATGCAGCGACAGTGGAGAGGAAAAAGCAGGAAGAAACCTCCAACAAACCAGGCTCAGTGTAAGCGACCATCTTCCGAGGCCGACTGGGGTTCAAAGAGACGGAAAGAAATACTAACAGAACATAGAAACACTGATCCCTAAACACTTTCTATATAAGAAAAGGCTGCAGTGAACTGTCTGCATAACAGTTAAGTAGATTAGCTATGCTGTTTAATCTGTCAACAACAATAAAAGAGAGCACATAGTCACAGTAAAAGTTGAGTCTATTGCATATAAGGAGAGAGACTCAACTAAGCAGGCCAGACTTTTATCTACACTCACCGGCCACTTTATTAGGTACCCCATGCTAGTAACGGGTTGGACCCCCTTTTGCCTTCAGAACTGCCTCAATTGTTGGTGGCATAGATTCAACAAGGTGCTGGAAGCATTCCTCAGGGAGTTTGGTCCATATTGACATGATGGCATCACACAGTTGCCGCAGATTTGTCGGCTGCACATCCATGATGCGAATCTCCCGTTCCACCACATCCCAAAGATGCTCTATTGGATTGAGATCTGGTGACTGTGGAGGCCATTTGAGTACAGTGAACTCATTGTCATGTTCAAGAAACCAGTCTGAGATGATTCCAGCTTTATGACATGGCACATTATCCTGCTGAAAGTAGCCATCAGAAGTTGGGTACATTGTGGTCATAAAGGGATGGACATGGTCAGCAACAATACTCAGGTAGGCTGTGGCATTGCAACGATGCTCAATTGGTACCAAGGGGCCCAAAGAGTGCCAAGAAAATATTCCCCACACCATGACACCACCACCACTAGCCTGAACCGTTGATACAAGGCAGGATGGATCCATGCTTTCATGTTGTAGACGCCAAATTCTGACCCTACCATCCGAATATCGCAGCAGAAATCGAGACTCATCAGACAAGGCAACGTTTTTCCGATGTTCTATTGTCCAATTTCGATGAGCTTGTGCAAATTGTAGCCTCAGTTTCCTGTTCTTAGCTGAAAGGTGTGGTCTTCTGCTGCTGTAGCCCATCTGCCTCAAAGTTCGACGTACTGTGCGTTCAGAGATGCTCTTCTGCCCACCTTGGTTGTAACGGGTGGTTATTTGAGTCACTGTTGCCCTTCTATCAGCTCGAACCAGTCTGGCCATTCTCCTCTGACCTCTGGCATCAACAAGGAATTTCCGCCCACAGAACTGCCGCTCACTGGATGTTTTTTCTTTTTCGGACCATTCTCTGTAAACCCTAGAGATGGTTGTGCGTGAAAATCCCAGTAGATCAGCAGTTTCTGAAATACTCAGACCAGCCCTTCTGGCACCAACAATCATGCCACGTTCAAAGTCACTCAAATCACCTTTCTTCCCCATACTGATGCTCGGTTTGAACTGCAGGAGATTGTCTTGACCATGTCTACATGCCTAAATGCACTGAGTTGCCGCCATGTGATTGGCTGCCTAGAAATTAATTGTTAACGAGCAGTTATACAGGTGTACCTAATAAAGTGGCCGGTGAGTATAATTAAGTTGTAAATAGAAGCAGCCCCGCCGATGGCTCCATGCAGGATGATATCACAGCTAAACAGTGTAAAGCCAGATGAAGCTACTATGATGAGAAAAAAGCCACTCTAAGCCTTTAGCAGCACAACTATAGAGAAACATCAACCTGAGTGATGCTAACTATAAACTTTCTCAAAATAACTGTTTTATGCATAGCCTTAAAAATAGACTTGGTGTCTACCTGAGCCTAGTCTCCTGGAGGTTACTTCCTGTTAAAGTGGAGTTTTTCCTCTCCACTATCTCTACATGCATGCTTGGTGTGAGGATTTGATGATGAGTCGATGCAATCAGCTGGTTTTCCTTAGACAGAAAACTTTGAACCAATCTGATTGGATGATCTATTTTAAGTCTCTCCGTAAAGTGTCTTGAGATAACATGTGCTGAGAATTGGAACTGTATAAATAAAGTGAATGGATTAAAATTGCTTCACAGACTAAAACTGTATGATGGTTCTTCAGTAGAGGAGACTGATAAGTAAAATATCTACTTTTAGAAATTCTAGAACCCACCAACCAACCTTCAAAGAGGGAGCCAAAGAGGTAGCACTACTTAAATTTTTTTTTTACACAAGTAAAATAAAAAATAGTCATCCAAGAAATGCATTAAGTAAAAAAAAAAAGTATTTGGTAAAAAGGCTACCTGAGTACTGAGTAACTGTTGGATAATGACATCAGATTGAATATTTATAACTGATGCTGACAAACAGTTTTTATGTGCATGTTCTGGCATTTTAAAGATGCAAATCCCTAAAGCACACAAATACATGTCATGAATATAAAAGATCAAACTCATGAAGAAATATTTTTACCATTTTTTTTCAACATAAAACTTAGAAAACCAATCCTTACAATTCAATTAAATTCAGTTTATTTCTATAGCGCCAATTCACAACACAAGTCATCTCAAGGCACTTTACAGTTCACAAAATCTTAAAATCAAATTGATTCAAAGTTTTCTGTCTAAGGAAAACCAGTTGATTGCATTTATTTGTTGACTCAAATACAATCCCTCACACTAAGCATGCTTGTAGTGACAGTGGAGAGGAAAAACTCCCTTTGAACAGGAAGAAACCTCCAGCAGAACCAGGCTCAGTGTGAGCGGCCATCTGCTGAGGCCGACTGGGGTTCAAGGAGACAGAAGCAGA
This sequence comes from Cyprinodon tularosa, assembly GCF_016077235.1. NCBI lineage: Eukaryota > Metazoa > Chordata > Actinopteri > Cyprinodontiformes > Cyprinodontidae > Cyprinodon > Cyprinodon tularosa. The sequence goes on along the minus strand of NW_024039452.1, from coordinate 2,652,860 downwards.
GATACAAAAGAAAAAAAAGAGATACAATCAGAAATGTATATATATTAGGGCAGTATAAGGAACTTCTACTGTTAATATCTACTGTTTACTGTATGTTTACCTGATTTTGAAATATTTCAAATCACTCACAGAGGACAGAGTAGTCAGAATTTGTACTCAAGTATAAGTAGCAATACTTTACAAGAATATTACTCAAGTAAAAGTAAGTAGTACTGCACAGTAAACCTACTCCTAAAAATATATATTTTAAAATTGTTCCTCAAGTAAATGTAGCTGAGTAAATGTAACTAATTACTACCCTTGTGTGCTTATATACAGGGAAAGACTAGAAAAAGGCATGACAAAACAGATGATAGTGATCAGGAAGAGATGAGAAACAAAGTCCAACGAAAGGCGAGCTCAGAAAGGAGAGCATGAACATGAGCAGACAGTGAAAAACGGAGAAACAGTTTGAACACAGTCATACAAAAATATATTTAATACAAGAATAAGCAGAAAAACTTGTAGAAAAACAGTAATTAATCCAAAATGGCAGCTATGGAACAAAAGGGAACCTAGTTGAAACATGGTGCAGCGAGAGAAAAGTCTGATATTTAATTCAGTTTATTAATAGAGCGCCAATTCACAACACGTCATCTCAAGGCAACTTACAGAGACAGTTCAACCGGATCATAGAGTCTGATTGGTTCAAAGTTTTCTGTCTGAGGGAAACCAGCTGATTGCATCGACTCATTCAAAAGCAATCCCTCACACCAAGGGGGGATTGCTTTAAATAAAATACATATAACAGCCTCAGTATAAAACCATTAGTATTTGTGCATATGCCCTAGAAAAAAATATTGTATATTAGTGAAAAAATGGCCTCAGGACTTTAAAGAACACAGCAAAATGTCAAAAATGAGGTGTGTTCATAAAAAAAACTCCCTCCATCTTTAAACACCTTGCAACAACGTTCCAATTCATTTCATATGCTGTCAGAACCACAGTGAGATCTAAAATAATGAATGTGTTAGGATAGTCTAGAAAAAGCCTAGACCTAAATCCAGTAGAGTATGCATTGCAAAATCATTTTGAGCTTTAGATATTTTGCAAAAAAAAAAAAAAAAATTGCAAAGATTTTGTGAGTCATCATGCAAAGCTGATCGAGATGCAACAAAAAGCAGAAAAAAAACCCTTAAGGGATTTTCATTTATAACTAATTCAAAACTGTATCGTTTTTTGAATTAACTTCAAAATCATGCACCACTTAGTCTGAAATCAAAGTTAAATATATGCAGTTTTATATTAACATTGTGATGGAATGAAGACAAGATCTTTTAATATCCTACCTGCCCTGCATAACTCCACCATGATATTTACTTGATGTTGTTTGTGATGCCAAATGTTTCTTCTTTGCAGGTCCTGTTTAAAGCCATTGTTTCAGAGAGAGACCGACCTCCATCTTTTATGCAAATAATTTTATATTTCTTTGCTAATAGCCATCTGTTGCTAATGGTGTTGTGGTTTAAAGGTTTGGAAAATGGCTTTCAGGCGATGGCTGTCTAATCTGGTGGGAATACACTTTCCTTTTTCCCTCTGCTCTACCTAATCATAATGAAAATAATATATTCTTTGATATGGTAAAAAAGCTGCTTTCAATTCTACATGAGAGTTTTTAGTTAAAGGGAATTGATGTACCCAAATGCAGAGAGGCATCAGAAGAACAGCTGCTGCATTAGTCCCAGTGTCACTAAAAGCTGATGCATTATTCCAGTTTCTGGAAGCAGCTAATATTTTTTAGGATAAAAATATCAGTTCAAATGATTAAAATGGTGAAACATTAAAACAAAAACAAAAAACAATCGGTCCTGTTAAATTGAATGTAGAGTATAAAGAAATCATTAGCAGCAGCAGTAGGCTTTTGTACTGTGGAGGGCCGATGGTGCGGTTAATTCTTCTCCCTCAGGCCCAGTCCTTGGGGATTTGTGAGTCCATATCTTGATTCATGACCAGCGGAGGTGCAATTGAACATTTTAAGAGGGAACCAGGGGTATACAGTGGAGAGTCAGCCGTAATAAATGGTGTTCTTAAAAGCCATTCATGGCCTGTCCTGAGCACACTGGAATGATGACGGATTGGTTTTCTTTACCGTGGCTCATTTCTTATCCAAATGAAATCCGGGAAGTCCATTCATCCCCCTTAGGAGATAATAAATTGGTAGAGCTGTTGGTATATATATGTGTTTGCCATGAGCTGACCCTCCTCTGTGCTTACAGGGAGTTGGCCTGACTACTTTCTTTTTTCAACTACACTATTTTATTTTCCTCTTTATTTATAGGATTAGACAACTAGTTTTTAAATAGCTTATTATGTTAAAAAATGGATATGCTAAATAATGTATCCTTACATATAATTGCTTTTACACATGATCAATATTATTTGCTGTAGTGGGTAATAAATGGGCTGTAAATTATATATGTGCCGTACTTACCTTTTACACATTTAATATTTTCACAACCTTTCAGCCTATGGAAAAATACGCATTTTTTTTTCTCAGCTCCAGTAAACTCTCTGTACAAGCTTGCCTTATATGTTAGATGGTAGAAATAATAAAGAGAGAGCATTGAAGGGCCTATGTCATGCAAAAGGCATCCTTTTTACTTTTAAGACTGGGCTTAAAACTTTCATTTTGGATACAGTTTATAGCCTCATTGGCTAAAGTTATCCTGAGCTATCTACTTAGTTATGCTGCTATATATTTAGGCTGCTGGAGGACAGAGGGACCTCTTCACTGTCACTGCGTGCATGCTCAGCCTGAGGTAGTGATGGGTCTGACGACACTGAAACCTCGGCGCATGCGCCGAGCAAACAGGGTGAAGCCCCGTGTCGGTGCGCGTATCTCTTTAAGGAAAACCACGTGACCGATACAGTTCCTGTGTCGCTTGATTGTGAACGCGCCAAATTGTATTTATAAACAGAAAATGTATCGACACATTTGTGGGTTTTGTTGGATGGAGATAGTTTGTGTTGTTTGCTTTACATTGGTTTTTGGCTTGTCATCTAAAACTATGGATCAATCAAGGAAGAGGAAGTTTTCACCCGTGTGGGATCATTTTGATCTTATCACTGAGAATAAGGTAAATTATTATTCCTTTCTTGTTTCCACCATTGATCATTCTTCTCTTGGTTATTCTAATTTCTTTCTGAAGAATATTTTAATTAGTTTACATGGATTAACTTTTATTTCTATTGTAGGTGAAATGTAGGATTTGCTCCCAGGTGCTGTCTTACTCTAACCGGAGCACTTCCACAATGCTGAGGCATTACCGTGCCCGGCATGAGATGGAAGAACGAGTTAATACTCCCGTGATTAGCCCTGGTGCTTCCAGAAAGCAGGCGATTGATGAGGCTGTAATGAACATGATCATTACAGACTGTCAGCCGCTTAGCCTTGTGGAAAACAAAGGGGTTCCGAGAGCTGGTCCAACTCCTTGAGCCCTCATATGTTCTGCCATGCAGAAAGGTACGTGAAACTAACTGTTATACATGTTAACAAAGTATATGCATGTTATTTGATATCAATCATTAAGCTACTCCACTTGTGTTATTAATTTTAGGCTATCAAGACCATGATTAGCCAGAGGTATGAGGAGAAAAAGGAGCAAATTAAAAAAGAACTGAAGAGTGCAGCTGCAGTCAGCCTAACAGCTGACATGTGGACATCCATGAACATGGAGGCTTACCTGGCTGTGACCTGTCACTATGTCAACAGTGAGAACCATACACTGTGTACATCAATGTTGGGAGTGGAACACTTCCCTCAGCAGCACACTGCTGAAAATATGGCCCAAGTAAAGAAAAACTTAATGCAGGAGTGGGCCATAGCAGAGAAAGTTACATGTCTTGTCACAGATGCGGCTGCAAACATGGTTGCATGTGTCAAAAAGCTCCAAATCAGGCACACGATTTGCATAGCGCATTCTTTGAATTTAACAGTTCGAAAATCATGTGACCAAATTGAGACGCTCACTGAAATCCGAAATAAAACAAAGCACATTGTAACATACTTTAGAACCAGTACTACAGCCAAAGAGAAGCTGGCACAAGTCCAGCTACAGATGGGAGGACCAGTGAAGAAATTAATCAATGAGGTGTCAACTAGATGGAACAGCACATATTTAATGCTGGAACGCATGGCGGAACAGAAGGAGTCGGTGTTGGTATCACTAGCTCCTTTAAAAAGTGATATACCTCAGCTCACTACAAATGATTATAAAATCATAGAGGAGACACTCCGTGTGCTTGCTCCATTTAATCAAGCGACAGTGGAGCTGTCTGAGGAAAAAAGAGTGTCTGGATCAAAGGTAATCCCAATGCTCAAAATGTTGCACCTCTCACTGCAACGCAATGCATTAAATGTAACCACGGAAACCGCAATTAATCTTGTGGAAAACCTAAAAAGAAGACTGCTAGAAACTCTGTGCAACCTGGAGTCATTGAGTGTAATGACAATGCCAACACTGCTGGACCCTCGGTTCAAGACCATGGCATTCTTAAGTGCGTCAAAAGCCAATGATGCAGTGAAAAGACTAAAATCAGAGTGTGCAGCAGTAATGAGAAACGCTATACCAACACAAATGGAAGATGCCCAAGCTGGACCTTCAACTCAACCATCTGATTCCAATCCAGGTATGTATGATTCTTAATTTTGTTCATTTGTATTTTAATGTTCATGCAAATCATTCCATGTGAATACTATGAATTAGTAACACAGATGCATTTTATTATTTCCTCAGATGACAACCTGTGGCACCAGCTGGACATAGAAGTCAAGGAGAGCAAGGCCAATTCAAATGTCACCACCGATGCCATTATCGAGGTACAAAGATACATATCCGAAGAGAACACACCAAGATCACAGGATCCACTACAATACTGGAAATCGCAAAGACTAAATTATCCTACGTTGTACAAACTTGCAATGACATTTTTATGTACGCCGTCATCATCAGTGCCCTGTGAAAGGGTGTTCTCAAAAGCAGGAGAAATGGTTTGTAAGCGGCGCAATCGCCTTGGCCCAAAGATGTTAACGCAGCTGATGTTTCTAAATAAAAATGTGTGAAAGAACCTTGTTCAGTCTGTTTCCAGTCTTTATTGAAGTTGCCTGCAATTACTTTTTAAATCCAGCAGATGTCGCCATTCAGTGATACAGCAAAACAGTTTCAACATAGTGTCGACACAGTTTGGGAAATGTGCCATACACCCAATGGGGCCTCATCTGCCCATCACTAGCCTGAGGGATGGTGGAATTAACAACACGAAAGAATATCTACTTTTGCCAAATTATATCCATGAGGAGTGAATCATGCAGAAGCAAGAGTGTATGAAAACAGCTGGGTTTCGTTAGAGAATGTTTTACCAATCTGACTTATGATTAGATCATGCCTTGAAGCGACATGTGCTATAGAAATAAGCAGAAATTAAATAAAAAATATTTGAGCTTACGACTACAACTTACAACCTTTCATCAAACCCATCACTTGATAAATGTTTTGTCCGGTTATAGCATTCTAACAAGTGTTGTGCCGATGCCATTTTTTGGCCCCAATACGATACCTGGCTGTGCAGTATTGGCCAATACCAATACCATACCGATACCATCTGTGTGAAATTGATGTGTGTGTGTGTATATATGAAGAACTGCATACTACTTTGATGTAAAATAATTGACATCATGGCTTTGTCAAGCTGCTGCCTACCTTTGTGAAGCAGGAAAAAGACTAATAAAAAGTGAATCCAGTAGAACTTTAATTGCCTACCTGGAATGGGTGACAATAGTTGTGTCACAGTCTTGGTTTGTTAGTTCCTGTTTTCTTGGTTTTCCATTTGTTGTCCTCTGCTGCCCTCTTGTGTCCTCTTTCCCTAGCTCTGTTTTCTGTTCTTCCCTCACCTGTTTTCAATCCACTCGTTAGCCCTCTCTTTGTTTCTGTCCCCTTTAAAAGCCTCCCTCTTCAGTTCCTGTTTGCTGGATCCTCGTCTAACGTCTGTCTGCTTACCTCGTCTCTCCCTGGCTCCTAGAGTTTGGTTTTCCCCTGATGTCCCCCTGGTTCTGGTTCGTTTGTAATTTCTGTTGGATTTTTGATTCCTGCCTCAGCTCCTGTGAACCTTATTAAACCCACTTAAATTCACCTCTGCCAACTTGCCTCTACATTTGGGTCCTCAAATCAACACCACATCCTGACAAGTTGAATAAATTTTGGCTCGCAAAATGGTATTGGTATGTGTCGTAATCGCCCATACCGATACCACCATTTTACTGCTGCCCAGCCCGATGCTGGTATCGTTACCTGTGCATCACTTTTTCTAAACAGACTAAATTTAGATGATGCACTCGTTAAAAAGGACGGATTAATTATGTTGGGATATTCTAACCAATTTATTCACAGATAGAACTATATTAACACAACAATGAAAAAAAAATGAAAAAAGAGACAATTATATACCCTGCATGTGACTGCTGTCACATTAACACCACAAAAGGAAGGATAGCTTGTTAGCTTGCTCTAAAACCTGTTTTACACGTAAGAAATAAACTATTTTTTACAAAAAGTGAAACTGAACGATAGTCACCAACCAAACCTATTCACCTTATATCTAGGTGTTATATAAATAGATTAATAGAAACGGGCAATTTTCTTCAGCAATATTTATTTTAACCCGACCAGAAAAGAAAGCTGCATTGTCTTTTAAATAAAGTTTATGTAAACATTTTCCAGTAGGCAGAAGAATCACAGACATTATGCATATCGAATAAGAATATATTAATAAAAGCATATATACAAGATAGCAACTATAACAAAATATTATGGGTCATTATATGATGAATAATCCTCAGGCACCCTGTGCTCTAGTGGCAGCTTCTGCTGTTTACCTACAGCAGTAATTACCAGGAATCCAGGAAGCACCTATGTTGACTGAACTGCACCTACCCAGAAAAAAAACACATCCACCTTCTTCTGTTAATGAATGTTGATGAAAGGTAGAGCCGGATAATTTATAATCAAGGCAAGTTGCCTTTTTGCATCCAAATCTGTACATTAATGGCAACTGTTCTCTTTTTAACTAATGTCTAAGTAACTGTGAGAGGACTTGACGTTGCTCAGTCAAGCTTCCCATTGAAGCTGAGCTGGTAAAATAACATCAGAAAACAACTAATATTTAATCACAAATGAATATATTGCAGTGCCAAAGAAAATATTTCATCATATATAAAGAATAGAATTCAATAGAAAAGCCCTTTATTGTCCCACAATGGGGAAATTCTGGTGTTTAAAGCAGCAAAAAGTGTCAGGAATCCAGTTTGTGTGGTCTGTTTTGTGTCTGTCTCTCCCTCCACCACCAGGTGGCGCCCTGTCATTGTTGGTCCTCCCTGCACACCTGCGGCTCTTTGGATCATTATCTGGAGGAGTACTTAAGCAGTGGACTGTCACTACCTCGACGCCAGAGTGTTTGCCAGTTTTTGGAAGTCCTGCATACTGGATGTTTGGCCTTCTTCTCCTGGAAGGATTGTTTATTGAGTTCACACTGAGCAGGGGAGAAACCTCCACATGTGCTGTTCAAGTCCCTCACGGAAATCCAAGTGACAGTACGCTCCGGTGCCCCTCAGCGTCAAAATAGTGTCTACCTGTCCATTCTTCAACATGTTCCCTCTTCTCTGATCAACCCACACAGACTATATGCTAGTGAGAGAAGAACCCCCCCCCCCCTCCCCCCCCCCCCCCCCCCCCAAACATGAGTCCCTCTCTAGCATTTTTCCCTACTGCTTTCAAGATTCCCACGGTTCCTGAACTAACCGTTGTGATATCCCCTCCAGACATCCAAGTTCTTGTTCACCAGCTACCTGAGTTCCAGATCACACTTCCCCTGTACCCTCATCCCAATAAACCTGTAAAACCTTTTTCCTGGTTCTCTGAGTGGTTTTCTGCATCTTTGGGTCAGACCTTTAAAAACGCATCATGACAAAAGATTATAGAAAAATGGTCACACAAATGTGTACAAAAAGAGTTAAAAAAACCCAAAAACAAATGAAATACTGTACTGTAAAGTGTTTTAACAATATAAACTGTGCACCTGGAGAATGAATAACCAATATACAGCTATGGACATTTTTTTTTTACAGTAATGGATACTTGAAAAATAGCAGCAACATTGGAGATGTGCAAAATGACAGCAGCATGTTATTAAACTGACTAAGCTAGAAACTGTGCAAAACCAGCATGAATGCAACAACTTATTGAGGTTGTTGGGAACAGTGGTGGTTTTAGAGTCTTACAGCTGCTGGGACGAAGGATCTGTGATAACGCATATCTTCAGGGTGCACCAGTCTGTCACTGAAGGAGCTCTGCAGTTCTACAACAGCTTCATGCATGGGGTGGGAAACATTATCCAGCAGATATGTTAATTTAGTTAGGATGCATTTGTTTCCCACCACCTGCACATATATTCCTGTAAAACTAGAAAGACATTAAAATAAAGAAAATAATAGCGAACCTTTAAAGCTTTCTGGTTGTTTTCATCAGATTTTGACAGATTTTTCTTTACCTAATTTGTGTTTATTATAACAGTGTCAATATGCTGAGCATTATATATATGTTTACTATCTTTAAAATCTGCAGCAGGGCAATAAAACTGGAATGCCAAGCCTCTAAGAAATAGTTTTTTGCTCCACTGTTAATAAGGCTTATAGCTTGTAGCTCTTTTTCAGAAGTTTGAAAAAACTAATTTCACATTTATCAAACTCATAATTAAGTTGTGTTTTGGGAGAAGCTGATGGAAGCAAGTGTTGCACATAAAGTTCTCTTTATAAATGGGTTTTTCTATGGTTCTGCTTAATAACAAGTTTAAGGTGCTGTCTTGGAGTCTCAGTGGTTGTTAAGCACTAGAATACAGAGATTCCATCTTTCTGTAATTGCTCAAACACCATTGTTTTTGCATTTGAACTTAAAGAACACTGCACTTTTTATGCTCTTTTGAAGATATTTCACTTGATTGTTACATAATGCTTTAGGATTCTATGCTCTTTGAGATTGCTTGTTTGCTCAGTCTTTTAGATAATGATTTTGTTCAATTCAATTCAGTTTATTTCTACATGTCATCTCAAAGCACTTTACAATTCAACTAGATCATACTGACAAGTTGAGTTTTTTATCTAAGGAAAACCAGTTGATTGCATCGACTCATTGACTCGAAGGCAATCCCTCACAATAAGCATGCTTGTCGCGACAGTGGAGAGGAAAAACTCCCTTTTAGTAGGAAGAAACCTCCAGCAGAACCAGGTTCAGTGTGAGCAACCTTCTTCCGAGGCCGACTGGGGTTCAAAGAGACAGGAGAAGAGATAACGAAAGAAGCAGAGATACAAAAGGCAACTGCCCCATCCTGGCAGTCTTTTACTATAATATATATATCATTAAGCAGTTGCTGTTGTCTAGTAATTATTTTATTTTAAAGCCTTGTTATCTGCACTCCATTAAAAAGATAAATGCTATTTCACACTTGTAGAGCAATTTGGGAAGAAAACCTGGGTTAAACCAGTAGAAAATGCTTAAACATTTATTTTTTTAAACACTTATTTTCAATTTCATTTATGATTTGATTGGTTCATAAAGTAAAATCCTCAGCCTGGCTGTTTCTTTCCTGGACTGGGTTGCTTTTGTATCTTTGCTTCTTTCTGTATGTCTGCCTTTGTCTCCTTGAACCTCAGTCGGCCTCAGCAGATGGCAGCTCACACTGAGCCTGGTTCTGCTGGAGGTTCTTTCTGTTAAAGGGGAGTTTTCCTCTCCACTGTCGCTGTATGCTTGTTCAGTGTGAGGAATCACTGTACTGTCATTGACAAAATACACGCAAATCTACAGCAACACCCAATTAGACACAATGAAGATGGAATATTCCAACCTTTTAATGACTATGGGATTGTTTGAGTTGTAGTTTTGGACATTATGATCCAATGTTTGAAAAGAAAAAAAAAAAGGTGACTTTAAGACTTGTGACTGATGATAATCCTAATGCTGTTAAAAATTGTGGTTTACAACAGATTTATAGCTTAGTGTTTCTGCATTAAGGGATGAATTCAAGAAGAAATTTCAATTAAGATGATATCAATTCACAAGGTTCCTGTAATACTGACTTAAATTGTTCTCTGTATTAGGGTTGTCAAAAGTATCGATACTCAAAAAAGTATCGATACTGAAACGTTGTATCCGGATACAATACTCGTTTTTAAAAGTATCGATACAGTGCTACCACCAGTGGCACCTAAGCAGTCATTCATCTAAAGTGCAGAATAGAGGACAATGCACTTTCTGAACACTGTTTGATTGAATAATTCTGTGCACTTTTCAGTTTCAGACCTCTTTTTTGTAAGAGGTGCAGCTGCTGAGAAATACTTTTGTTTCTTAGCCGGTTTGGCTAGTGTCATTGTTATGTGTGAAAAGCATAGCCAAGGAAGGAACACTTCATTTTAATTTTATAAATATTTTATCAAGCTTGCTTAATATTGTGCACAGCATACAACCTCAAAATATTGTTCTTATTGTATATTGTATTTTTTTATTGTATTTTATTTATTAATGAAAATATTTCTGTAGAATTTTGGAGACTTTGTTTCTATCCTTGTGGTATCGAAAATGGTATCGAGTATCGAATATTTTCCTTAGTATCGGTATCGAGTTGAAAAGTTTAGTATCGTGACAACCCTACTCTGTATTAATAATTCAGTCTGCAGCAAAACAAAGCAAATTCTTCCACCTGATATCATCTGGACATGTTTGTCTTTCTATTGTTTAATTGAGTCAATAGAGAAAAACAGAAAACATGTTTTTAGCAGTTCAGAAATTATGCTCATTTTAGTGTCAGGTAAGGAGTGAACTTTGTGTCAGTTTTGATGCAAGCAAAGAACACATTTAGTAAATATATATTTTTTTAAAAAGCACATTTTGTAAATCCTAATATAATAAAAATGGAATTCAGAAATTAACCTTTTGGAGAAAAAAATACTTTTGTTTTCTCAGATTTAAATTTTTTTTCTTTTTTCAAATGTAGTTTTATTATTTGTAAAATTTTTAAATTATGTTGATTTTTTGAAAATTTGAAAAGATAAAATCTGTAAATATTTTTTTGTTATTAAATAGAAAATATGACATTTAAAAATATAAAATCTGTAAAAAAGAAATGTAAAAAAAAAAAAAAAATGAGAAACAAGTTGAAAAAATAAAATATGAAAAAGCTCTCAAACAATTCCCTCTAACACACAAACCCCCTGAGAACCACTGTGGGTCAGGTTTGGTGGATGTTTGTTGAGAAGAAGCAGAGACGGAGAGGAAGAGATGATTTCTTGCAGATTTAATGAAGATGTTGATATTACAGAAGCAAATAACCGAGAAAAAACAGGCAAGGAACTCAGGAATAAAAAATTAGGAGACACGGAAACTAACATAAGAAATAAAGTAATGAAGTTAGAAACTGCACAGGAGGTGTAAATATGGGAGACGGAACAAAGAATGGGATAAGGAGATGATAGGGAGCAGGTGTGGACAGAAGTAACTAGAAGGGAGCTAGGGGTAAGGAGAGTGGTACAAAGGGGCAACAAAGAGTAACTCACAAAATACAACACTGCTTAAATATAACTAGAAAACAACTAGAATGATACAAATGAAAAAGTATCCAATGACCACGAAAACACAGAATGACATAAAAGTGTAACTGAAAACTTGAAAAGAAACCTAAACAGAACCAAAAAGTCCACAGAGGGCAGAATAATGACACTGTGAGCAATAAACCCGGGATCATAACAAGTCGCATCACTTATTACTATGACGCTTAATCTATGTGATTTTGACGACTAACAATAAACCCCCCCGAGTGAGGGTCCTGCTCATGAGAAAATAAAATGTTACACCTTTTAGACATAGCTTTTGTTCATATTAAACCATTTATTTTTCGCACAATAAATGGTTTCTGAATATATGTATATATATATATATATATATATATATATTTCAATGTTGGTTTTAAGCCGTATATCGAATGATACATGAATTCAAAATGATAAAAATAAAATAAAAAAATTGTTGGTTTAATTGATTTACAGTTTATGTTGGATTCAATTTTATGCATGTATTTTCTTTCGTGCGCTGAGAACTTTTCACTACAATGTTTTTTAGTTTCATTTCTGGAACGCATTCTTTTTTAATTTACCATTTACAAAAATGTGTTCTCCGTAGTCAGGTAGTAGGAATGATTCTGCTTTTATGCAACACAGTGGAGCCAAACTGTAGCTTGATATGAGGCAGCAGGTAAACCTGCTTTATACCTTATTCTTTGTATGTCATTTCAACACAGGAGCATGTAGCAACCCGCAGAGAAAGTAGACTCAGCAGAAGTGCTAACCAGGACGTTACCCTTAAAAATAGCTAAAAGGTGTTCTAAAACTGCCCTGCATTAGAACTTATGCAATTGTAGGATTTGTTGAATAGATCAAGCTGCTGCACTAGCTCTTCATTGAATATGGAATACATTAATGAGTCCATTGTCTTCTGTTTTATCAAAGTTTGGGTCATTTAGATAAAAAGCCAAATGGGTAAAACCCAAACATCCCTAAACACTTAGGGCCGGATTTATCAAGATCCAATTTTGCGTGCAGTAATTTGCGCTCGCAAACTGGAATTTTGCGCGAGGGGCTGAACCATGGTTTGCGGGTGATTTAACAAGAGCGATTGCGTAACTGGTGGCAGGTGCAAAACTGTTGGAGACGCCCTATTTAAATGATGGTTTTGCGCGTTTTGTAGTTTGCGACAAAGTAGTTTGTAGTTTGTGCAAACTAGTGCATTAAGAAATTTTCATCTTACAGTGACCCCCCCACCCCCTCCAAAAAAAAATATAAAATAAAAATACATATAGCCTATATATATATATGCTATATGTATTTTTATTTGATATTTTTTTGGCAACCTTTATTCCCTAAGGTGGTATGTCGCTGAATTTCTACTTCACTGCAGTAAAAAAAAACAAAAAAAAACACAGGTGTTTTGTATTGGCCTGTAGAAAAATGCACATACTAAATGGCTCACAAGAAGTGACTGTGGATGAGATTACTGCGCGCACGCATCCCCGCAGCATTGGCATGTTGCTCCACAGGCGCAAGGAGGAGGTCGGGGTTCTCCATTAGGGTGTCAGGGCGACATGGCATTTAGAACGTCTTACAGCACTTCTGAAAAACGATATTGGGAGATCCCAGATGCAAAAAAGTGCAATGTTGCAAGGAGTTTTGTGATATCTGGTATTGCGTGGGTCCTCCTTGTGGCTGGCTCCAAATCCATTCGGAGTTCCCCCAACAGCTCTAAAATGGCAATGCTGGATAAACGATATGTTTTGATGATCGTTTCCTCGTTCATTCCAAAAATATTCACACGGAGTGAAAAAAATGCGTTCTCTGCGTCTCCTTGCTTCATTTCGATGTCTCCTTCTTGCGACAATAACCGCCGCCATGTGTGCGCAATTACGCATACAGACCATTTGCACCTTCTTTTGAAACGTGTTAAATATAGAGTCAGATACTGTTAGCAAAATTGCTTTCAGGTTTGATAAATCACTTTGCGAGTGCTAAATTAATATATTTACATGTTCTCCTCCCACAAGACGCACTTTTGCGTGTAAACGCCCCATATTGCATATTCATTGCAGAAAAAGTACTAAATGGATAAGAGGCGCTATTTAGCACGTTTTAAAGACCAAATCCTTTTAGCACGCTGTTGATAGATCAGTTTGTACATTTTTTAGCGTGCGCAGTGAAATAGCTCACGTTTTTATACACGCAAACATTTGATAGATCCGGCCCTTAGTATCGTCTTATAATAATGATCTTAAGGTGCTGTTTTTTTTTTAATAATAACTCCCTTATTATTTTAATAATAATAAGGGACTGGTGGATACAGAGGACTGATACATGAGGATTATTTACCAGAATAGGAACAACTCATAAAAACACTGTCAACCAGCCATACCTTCATTTGTACATCTGTGTACGTTTCTAAATGTTATGGACATTTCTTACATTTAGAGGTTTGTAGGTATTTATTACCCCTGTAGTTTGATCAATGTAGTTTGTTAATGTTATTTCTTTATGTTCAACAGGTGAGTTTGATTACTAGCTTATGTAGAGCAACTCCAGTCCTCAAGGGACGGTTTCCTTTTAGATCCGTCCTTGATCCAAAACACCAGAATCAAATGGTTTAATTACAGCCTCACAATGCAGTCAATTTCTCCAAAGTCATCTTAATGATCAAATTAGCGCATTAAGGTTGCATTGTACAGGCCCTCAAGGACTGGAATTGCCCACCCATGTTATATAGTCTCCTTTCGTTTGTGATTTAGGCTTAAAATTCACCCTCAAATTACACAAAACTCCAGTGATGATCTAAACAAATTAACATATTGTACCTAAATCTTGCGGAACCGCAACCGTGTAGAAGCTTTGTGAGGTCTGATGAGGATTGATTGCTTATGATCATTTATGGTGTGGCCACTCCTTGACAGGTCATAACTCTCCATTCGGAAAAGAGAGCCACTTAGTTCCTGTGGTGAGTTGTTGGGGTGTCTTGGGGACACAACCCTTAAAAACTCAAAAATGAGGTTTCCTGAGATGCATCCTGACCAGAAACCAAGGCTACTTCAAATGACTCCTTTACTTTTAGGCGGATTTTGTATCAGCATGGGCATTACTGTAGATGAGGGCCTAATTAATCAGAGGTTTTTATTCAAATTATTTGAACTTTAAAACTTTTTAACTGGGCGAAACCATGATATTGTCACAGGAAGTAGCATTAGCAAGTTAGCGCTTAAGTAAATCAGCAATGAACCAAGGGTTTAATGAATGTGTTACAAACAGGTAACAGGTAACTTTACTGTTACTTTACTTAAAAGAAAATCAAGAGGCACTGTGTTTTTGTGGTTATTAATTTTTTTTTTTTCAATTAACTTTATTTAGATAGTGCTAATTCACAAAACATGTAATATCAAAGCACTTTCAGAGACAATACAGTCTGATTGTTTAGGAAAACAAGCTGAATGCATCCAGTCATCCTCCTGGATGAACATCCTGTGAGGATTTTTGCGAGCATTTTAGTGTTGACTCTTCTGCAATCCCTCGCACCAAGCATGCATGAAGCGACAGTAGAGAGGATAAGGTCCCTTTTAACAGGAAGAAACCTCCAACAGAACAGTGTGAGCGGTCATTTGCCGAGGCTGACTGGGGTTCAGATATAGAAGCAGACATAGAAAAAGAAGCAAAGATTCAATTTAATTGAGTTTATTTAAATAGTACCAATTCACAACTCATGCAATCTCAAGGCAGTTTAGGAGACAAGTCAACCAGATAATACAGTCAGACTGGTTTAAAGGGTAACTGTCAACCAGCTCCACAGGTTCCCGTATAGTAAAGACACAGGCAGGCAGACAAGCTCCAAGCCAATTCCCATGTCAGAGGATGAAAGAGAGCAGATACAGTTAGTCACACTAAGAGAAACAGGACTACACTGAAAACAGGCCAAGCTCCAACATCTATAAACAGAGATTTTGATGGCAGCAGTCAAAGGCGTAACTTTCTGAAGGACTGGTGTGCACTTTTCCCCCCCTTTTTGCTCATTTACTTTAGCCAAAGGTAACAGAGGTTGGGTGCACCTTACTGTGCTCAGAGTGTTTTCAGTCCGTGTTTTCTTTCCCTCCTGTGTTCCGCCTCTTGGAGTAACATAATCGGATCTGTCGCTTTGAGACATCTGATTTGCGTACGCATTTAACTTCGTACAAAGTAGCTACGTATTTGGAGGAGAGATGCACAGCAGCACTCAGTGAATTTAACCGGCAGCTACTTCGATATATATTTAAGTAGAAGAAAGGAGATGGAATGGTTAAAAAAATTAGAGATGCGACAGGAAAATCTGTTCATCAGACATGCAGAGGTTTTTCATCTAAAAATGGCAACCTTGTAATTTTATACAAGTTAGTATTATAACTCCGGAAACTTCAGAAAACAGTTTTAAATGTTGAGTTCTTCTTTACTATAAAAGCTGGGTTTCTCAGAGGACCATGACTCCCAGTTACAGGTTAAAATTAACACAAGTTTTCTTATTGTATCAGACTGCAGAGCCTCTAGATATCTTGAAATGTTGTTTCTGCCATCATTATATTAGCAAAGAGGTTCCTAATTCTTTTTAAACAGAGCAGAGAGAAATAGGGAGAGCTGCAGATTTAAGGTAACAGAGATTTACTGGGATATTCAACATGCAATAAAATATATCCCCAAGTTTACCAGAAAGTTTACAAGAAAAAATATGCACTGGTTTATTCAAAATGCAGCATATCTATATTTTTCTGGATGAATGGATGGAATTGAAATTGTACATTCTAGGGATGCATAATATATCGATTTTGGCACTGGAATTTTTTTTATACATTAATGTTTTTGGGCTCTATAAATATAAAAGGCAAGGCAAGGCAAATTTATTTGTATAGCAAAATTCAGTACAAAGACAATGCAAAGGGCTTTACATGATTAAAATACAGGAAGATAAAACAGAGGGGAAAAAATGCATATAATGCACTAAAAGGCGTCTCTCTATCTATTAATATAAATATCAGTGTATTGTGGTACTCTTGTGTTCTCAACAATAGGAAAGCATTGAATAAATATATGTTTGAGCTCATTTTTGGAAAATACAAAAACCTAATGAAAGCGTTTGGGTTGAGTAACTGTAGGTCAATCAGCCACCACCCTTAGAGTGTCCCCACCAACTTTCATCACAAAGTTACACCCTTGGCAGCAGTACAGCTGATGTTTCAATCCAAGATGGAGTCACAGCAAAACAGGAACAGAACAGATGAAGCTACTGTGAAAGGAAAAAGCAGAGAGAACATAAATTATGAGTGGCACTTAACAAATATTGCAAAATGGAAGAACAGAGATAGAATGAAGGAGAAAGAGGAAAAGTGGTCCCTGTGTGATCCAGCAGCCCAAACATATAGCAGCACATCTTGAATGAAGTATAAGAAAGGTTGAGCCGTAGTAGAGCCGAGGTACATGTTTTATTGATGATATATGCCAGGCAGAGGTTATTAATCCAAGATCTCAGAACTAATTAGACAAATGTGTTCCAAGGGCTTTTTTTTAATCACTCTGTCTGCCAAGAAGCTTTGCTTTCCTGCTCCCCGCTTGCTTGCTTTTCCTTACTCTTAACTTTTTATGTCTAAGCCGAAATATTGGAAAAGTCGGACTTGATATCTGGGAGTCACAAGAATGCTGATTATGTTTATTATTTCCTAAAGCATTTTGTAAAGTTTTTTGATTAAACTCGAAAGAAGCACAAGTCAAGTAAATGTGCTATATAAATAGAATGTCCTTGCCCTGCATTTTCTCTTTTTCGTAACATTCTAAAAAAAAGCTCAACAGAGCAAAGAAACTGTCATGATGTTTCAAAGTTCTGACCCAAAAAATGCAAAAAAAACTGAACAGAGTCCAGGTAAAAGGTTTAACGGGTTTTATTGAAGAAGTAAACAGGGGGAGAAGTGTTGCTCTGAACACTGCTCAACCGGAACTGCAAAGTGAGGGGAAGACACAGCGGTTAGTTCAGGCTCAGTGGGGAATTTGACTTGTGAAACTTGGAGAAGAGGTTTTGGTTGCCGACTCACGTTTCCAGTGAAGTTGTTGTGTTCTTGACTCCTGTCTGTGTGCCGTGGTTCCAGTGTTTGTTTGATTTGGTGGAGGGCGGAACAGGGTTTACCCAGAATGCGGTTGATAGTTGGAGAACGGAGATACTGACTGCCACTCAGATTTCCTGCGGTACTTGAACGGGTCGTTGTGGAGAATAATCCCTTTCTCAGTGAAAGCTCAAACGATCTCTTTGGGAAAGTGGATCCAAACCTCCTGTTTTAACCCCAGCTCAGTTTGAAACTCAGTTGATCCTTCCAGGGAGAGAAGGTCGAGAGATCCAGTTAGCAGGACAACTTCCCGCCGAGAGGCAAAGACAAAACAAAGTTAAACTCAGGTTGACAAAAACTCAGCTTGACTCAGCAAAAATCAGCTTGGCTAGAGTACCCTAAACAGGCAAACACTCTGGCGTCGAAGTAGTGGCAGGCAGCAGCTTAAGAACACTCCGTTTAATGAGGAAACCATCCGCAGGTGTGTGAGGAGGCGGACCAGAACCAGGCGCCTCCTGGTGGATGAAGGGAGACAAACACAGAAAACACAGACACAAAACAGTCCTGACAGAAACTTTTTTGTGAAATTTAGTAAGTTGATTCCAGTTTTGCCAGTTCCATTAAGCTCTTCCACTGTGTTACCTTTTATCATGTCTTATCTTTCTCCTTCCCCACCCTACAACCAGTTATGAACCATAAAAAAGATAATTAAACTCCTTTGCTTTAGGTAGACGAAAAAACCAAAAACAAACAAACATTGGTTTTAGACCCTAAAGGAACTAGCTCTGAGGTAAAACTCGTCCAATGCACATTAAAAGTTAGCACTCAAAGACAAACTCTGAACCCTATCATCTGTTAAAAGCAAAGGTGAGACCCTGAGGTTCTTAAACCAGACATCCTCACACTTTTAGAACCTCTCCATTAACAAAAAAAAAAAAGGATTCATGATAAGAAACACAAGTGCTTTACTCCAACCAGTGTTGAAAACAAGCTCGACTTTTTCCTCGAATATGTGGACACAGCTCTTTTTTTCCAACTCCCGTAGCAGCCCCAAAATCATGTCTTTGGAGAAATGTTCAAAAGCCCTGATCCACAACAAACTCACGCTATTACATTAAATTCACCTTAAGGTTAAAGGTGTTGGCTATGTTTCCACGTGTAGGATAAAAGTCACTCTGCTCCTATATGTGTCATTAAAAAAAACTTATTTGAATACTTGGAAAATAAGCACTGCACATATGGACGTATGGACATTGAAACTTACCAGTTCTTATTTTTTAATGTAACTTCATTTGTCACAGTGTATATAAATAGGTGAAACTGAGCTGATCTCCAATCGTATAGACACAAACTTTAATTAACACAGATAGAGTGCACAGTTGTAATGAGTGGATCCTGGGTGCGTGATGGAGATGAAGTGTCTTCAGAGGCAGTGAGGTCAGCTGGATGCTGCTTCAGTACTGCAGCAGTTTAATTAGAGTGCTCTATAATGGACCCCTATCTGGAATAGGCCCTAATGAGCACCTCGTCATTCTATGTGTCCTTAATTTGTTCCACATAACTGGGGCCATGAATAATCCCAAACTATGAATGATTATCTTAGACCGATGTAGTTGGGGTAAGCTTTCTAGCTTCCTTTACTTCTCATGGACATCAAAGCTGGGTGAGGAATGCTGCAGAAAGGTGTGGACAATGCAGTTTTCTGCAAGCAAAGCAGCTGGCTTTACATTTCCCCAACAAGCAAACACACAAACACTTACACAGAGGCGATGGTCGCCATGGTAACTGGACAAAAAGTAGTTGTGGAAGGATAGCAGAGGGTACACACAATCATCAAAAGGCAAACCCTCTCACAGGCCTGCCGATTTTGACAATCTCTCAACATGTTTAACATCACTCCGTCTTTTGTCCGTTCTCGCTCAATCTCCTCTCCTTAAGCCAATCTGTGGGTGTGCACTGCATGCGTCAGAAAGTGTGATCTGCTGACAGCCAGATTGATGGCTAAATGTGTTGTTTGTATGGCTTTATTTCAGCAGCAGATGTCTGAAGGCAGCTACCTGCTCATTCATCATCTTCCTTCACCAATGCCCTGTAGCCCTACAGTCACGTTTTTCCTCTATATTGACATCCATTCTTTCATTTATCCATGCCATTACAAACACGCACTACATTCCAATAATTGTTGTTCACAACGTCATCCTGTTTATTTTACACACTGCCGTTTTAGACAGAAAAAAAACTTCAGACAAACCTTTACTGAGAAAGTTCAATAAATTGCAATAATCTCAAACTCTTCTCTCTAAAACATCTGAAATAAAAGGCCAAGACACATTTAACACAAATATAAAACACTTTATATTAGGACATGAACAACAGAGTGCACTTCAGAGTTTGTAGGACTGTTGCCTTTGCAGCAAGAAGGTCCTGCATTGAGAGAAGATGCATCATTTGCATCTTCTCTCGATGCATAGAAGATTTCTCTCGAGTTATCAGAAACAAAACTGTTAGGTCAATTTGCATCTCAAATTCTCGTTAGATGTGGTTGCATGTGTGCATGGTTGTATGTTTCTGCCCTTAGGGACCTGTCCAGGGTGTACCCCACCTTTTGCCCAAAGACTGCTGGAGATAGGCACAGCCCCACCATGACCCTAATGGATAAGCTGAAGAAGATGGATGGATGGTAAGGTTAAGGGTACAAGAGGTCAAAATGAGCATCCCATGTAGGGTGGCTGGCCTTATTATTCTTTCAGTGAACAGAATTATAGTATGCTTTTACTTGCTTGACATTTCACTTGCAATTAGCATGGAACCACTAGTAAACCTGCAGATTGAGAGCGAAGTGCTCTGTTAGGAACATAAGGAACAATCAGATCTCTGATATCAGATGGAGCTTGGCCATTTAAGGCTTTATATTTTTAAATTCTATTCTGGATTTAACAGGAAGCCAATGAAGAGAAGCCAGGATAGGAGAGATATGATCTCTCTTTTTAGTTTTCATCAGAACTCTGGCTGCAGCATTTTGGATCAGCTGAAGGCTTTTAACTACAGTTTGTGGACTTCCTGATAGTAAAGAATTACAATAGTCCAGCCTTGAAGTAACATGCATGGACTAGTTTCTCAGCATCACCCCTGGACAAGATATTTCTCATTTTTGCAATATTCCTCAGATGAAAGAAGGAAATTCTAGAAATCTCTTTGATATGGGATTTAAATGACAGGTCCTGATCAAAAATAACACCAAGTTTTTTTTTACTTTACTATCTTAAATCAGTTTAATCCCATCCAAAGGAAGTGACTGACTAATCAGCTTATTTTTCAAAGACTCTGGTCCAAAGACTATAACTTCTGTTTTTCTGCATTCAGAAGCAGAAAGTTAAGAGTCATCCAGGTTTTTATGTTTTCAAGACATGCCTGTAATCTATGTAATGGTTTAGCTTCATCTGGATTTATAGAAAAAATAAGGTGGACCAAAGGACTTTTCGGATCTAAATACATCCTTATTCTGCTCAGAGCATCCGAGATCCCATGGGTTTTCTAAGTTTTTCCTAATTTTCTTGAGCCATGTATACTCTATGACTGTTTGACAGTCGGTTTAGATTTAGAAACAGGTGAATGAAATATTATTATTTAATACTTTGTTCTGTACAAAGTTGAATGTGTTGAAGGCATAATCACACAAAATAATTAATAGAAATCACTTTTATTACCAACACCACCTTTGATGTAATGTCTTTGAAACAGGTCAAAATTAGGCTAAGTATTGTAGGTGGCGTCCACCTGCTTGAATGATGTCCCTACAACACCTTGTCAAGCTCCTAAAGAGCTGAGGGCAGGTCTCCCTAAGGGATCTCCTCCCAGACCTGGACTAAAGCATCCGCCGACTCCTGGATAGTCAGCAGTGCATTGTGACATTGGTGAATGAATAGAGACCTGATGTCCCAGATTTGCTTAATCGGATTCAGGTCTTTGGAACGGGCAGGCAAGTCCATAGCTTCAATGCCTTCATCTTGCAAGAACTGCTGATACACTACAGCTAGTTGAGGTCTAGCATTGTCCTGCATAAGGAAGAACCCAGGGCCAACCCCACCAGCATATGGTCTCATAAGGGGTCTGAGGACCTAAACTCAGTACCTGTGGCAGTCGTGCTACCTCTAGCGAGCACATGGAGGGCTGAGAGCCCCTCAGAAGAAATGCCAACCCACACCATTACTGACCCGCTGGCAAACCGGGCATGCTGAAGGATGTTATGAATCTGTATTCTTCTTTTAAAAGCACAGGGTGTCAGTGGTAAATTTGCTAATCCCTGTATTCTGTGGCAAATGCCAGCCTTTTTTGGGCAGTGAGCATAACCCCTATCTGTGGATGTCAGGCCCTCATACCATCCTCGTGGAGTTGGATTCTAAGGGCCGGATTTATCAAGATCCAATTTTGCGTGCAGTAATTTGTGCTGGCAAACTGGAATTTTGCGCGAGGGGCTGAACCATGGTTTGCGGGTGATTTAACAAGAGAGATTGCGTAACTGGTGGCAGGTGCAAAACTGTTGGAGACGCCCTATTTAAATGATGGTTTTGCGCGTTTTGTGGTTTGCGGCAAAGTAGTTTGTACAAACTAGTGCATTAAGAAATTTAAATCTTACAGTGACACCCCCACCCCCTCCAAAAAAAAAAAATATATATATATATATAAAACTTTGGCATCCTTTATTACTTAAGGTGGTATGTGGCTGAATTTCTACTTCACTGCATAAAAAAAAAAAAAAAAAAACAGGTGCTTTGTATTGGCCTGTAGAAAAATGCACATACCAAATGGCTCACAAGAAGTGACTGTGGATGAGATTACTGCGCGTACGCATCCCCGCAGCATTGGCATGTTGCTCCACAGGCGCAGGGGGAAGCTCCAAAATGTCAATGCTGGATAAACGATATGTTTTGATGATCATTTCCTCGTTCATTCCAAAAATATTCACACGGAGTGAAAAAATGCGTTCTCTGCGTCTCCTTGCTTCATTCCGATGTCTCCTTCTTGCGACAATAACCGCTGCCATGTGTGCGCAATTACGCATACAGACCATTTGCACCTTCTTTTGAAACGTGTTAAATATAGAGTCAGATACCGTTAGCAAAATTGCTTTCAGGTTTGATAAATCACTTTGTGAGTGCTAAATTAATATATTATATATAATACATGTTCTCCTCCCACAAGACGCACTTTTGCGTGTAAACGCCCCATATTTCTTATTCATTGCAGAAAAAGTACTAAATGGATAAGAGGTGCTATTTAGCACGTTTTAAAGACCAAATCCTTTTAGCACGCTGTTGATAGATCAGTTTGTAAATTTTTTAGCATGCGCAGTGAAATAGCTCACGTTTTTATACAAGCAAACCTTTGATAGATCCGGCCCTAAGTGTTTGTGCAGATATGCACACATGTGGCCTCCTTGAAGTCATTTTGCAGGGTTCTGGGAGTGCTCCTCCTTTTCCTCCTTGTACAAAGGCAGTGGTAACGTTCCCGCTGCTGGGCTGTTGCCCTCCTACAGCATGTCTCCTGGTGTACTGGTCTGTCTCCTGGTAGTGCCTCCAGCCTCTGGACACTATGTTGACAGATTCAGCAAACCTTCTTGCCACAGCTGATGTGCCATCCTGGATGAGCTGCATTACCTGAGCCATTTGTGTGGGTTCTAGAGTCCCTCTCATGCTACCACAAGTGTGAAAGCACCACCAATATAACAAAACATCAGCCAGAAAGCATATGTAGTGAGATGTGGTATTTGGTCCCCACCTGCAGAACCAGTCCTTTAACGAGTTTGTCTTGCTAATTGGCAATAATCTCCACCTGTTGTGTTATCCATTTGCATTTGCATGTTAATTTGATTGTCAATCAGTGTTGCTTCTTAAGTAGACAGTTTGATTTCACAGAACATTTATTTGATTGAAGTTATATTGTGTTGTTTACATTTTCCCTTTATTCTTTTTAGCAAAGTATTTTCTTTAATGAAGTATAATCAGCAGCAGCTTTTTCTCTGCTGAGGCTTTATTCAGTTTTCAGTCTACTAGAGCTTTAAACCTAAAAAGAAAATATGCAGTAGGTTTTAGTTTAATGCTACACTGTTTATGAATAAATATAGCTTGTATTTTTTCCCATTACAGGAAAAATACAGAAATAATTTGGCTGGTCATTTTTCTTCTTTTATTCCCAACTTTTATAGCAAGGCTGTTGAGCTAAATAGCTCGGTAGGCCACAGTTATTGAAAGCCAGCAGCTCAGGAGGCGAACATTCAGCAATAAAAGTCATTATGTAACAAAAACAAATATTACAATGATCCTTTAAATTCTCTTTTCTTTACTGCATTGAATCATAAGTTTTATAAACAAACCCCTTTTAATTCAGAGAAACTGCCCTTCAAGTATATTTCCTTGCAGTAATGTTGTGCAGTAGTGTTGTTTCAATGTAAAATAATAAGAAATAAAGACACGGGGTGAAATGTAACACTGGTGTGCATGATTTCAAGGGCAAAGGGATTAAACTATTCTGTTCTTACATAGATGTACTAGGCTCTTGTTAGATAAAGATAAAAAAAAATCCTTCAAGCATGGAAAATGCTTTCCTCTTTATGCAAAAATATAAATTAAATAAAAAGAAAGCCTATATATTAATTTTTGCACAGCTTGCATGATTTTCACACTGAAATTAAATGAAAATTCATGTAATTCTAGCCATTACATGCAAGATTACTAATTTCAGTTTGTTCAAATAATGACAGAAACCTTTTAGGCTATTTTACATTTTTATCAGTGGCCTTATAAGATAAGATAAGATAATCCTTTATTTGTCCGACAGTGGGGAAATTGCAGTGTTGCATCACAGTGAACAGTAGAGTAGGAAAAAAGAAGAATACAAAGTATAAAACATATTTAGAAATATATAAAAAATATACATATATAGACAAGACCATCACACTTGGTGTGAACAGTTAAATGGCTAAGGCTAAGGTTACAAACACTGGTAAAAAGTGACAACAATAAAGTTCTGTGCAAATGATTGATTGTATTAAATTATTGCAGAGTTAAATAAATATGTGTGAAGTATACAATAGATATGCAATACAGGTGAAGTGACGATGGACATATGGTTGATACGGAGCTAGCATTGTTGGTTGTACAAAAGTAGGGTTCCCATACCGGGAGTCGAACCCGGGCCGCCTGGGTGAAAACCAGGAATCCTAACCGCTAGACCATATGGGACCATATCTGACATTAACAACTACATAAAAGTATGTTACAGCTAAAATGATACAGTCTTGGCTGATAGTGGGAGCTTAAATATCTCGACAAACCAACTTTACAACACCATAACCTTAGCTAACTTTCATACAACGAAACTTCAAGGTACAAAAAATGTTGATGACATAGTCAGTAGAGCAACCATGTGTTGACTGATGATTTGAGAAAAATATGAAACCTTGACTCATATGTGGCCACTAGAACCCAAGGGCCATAGTTTCTGTATTTAAGCCTATGGGCCCCCAGTGGCTTCGCTTGGCTCAATATTTTTGAGCCACCTGTTTTACCAAAAGTTAATTAGTTTGGACCTAAGGGGGGGATAAAACCAAAAAGGTCATAGCTGCGAAATTGCTGCAAAATGCAAAGCTTGCATCAACATTTTTCTGCCTTTAAAGGACAAGTGGTGTTGGGTGAAGAAGATTATCACCAGGCTGGCACTTTGGTGGCAACACAAGCATAGCGATGACAGTGATGAGAGTTTATTGATGGCCCGTCCGATGAGGACTGGAGATGGAGACAGTAAGGGGAAAGGCAGGATGCTTCTGTGGAGGAGGCCAGCACTCACTGTGCAAATTACGTCTAAACAACGTAAAGCTTTACTCTTTTGAAAGTGCTGAATGAAATGGCATTTTCTAATGTCTACCACACTCAGTGAAGGCTGGTGGTGTTTTCTCCTAGCCTCGTGAGACCATCCTGATCTCGTGAGCTTTCAAGATTTCACTCGCTAATCAGTCTGAAGACTCTCTGTTGAAGAAAATTTGGAGCCGTTCACCAAACGAACGTCCAATCAGCGTTGGCTTTGAGGCGGGTTGAGGTGTGACGCAACGAGAAGCGCGACAGTTCAGTCTAAAGAACATGGCGGCTTCAGCCGATGAAACTAACGTTAGCGTGGCTATCGAGCAAGTTTTATCGGAATTACAGAGTATTTCTTCACTGAAAGAAGAGCAAAACACTGCTCTGGAGGCTTTTCTCAGAGGAAAAGATGTTTTTGCTCTTCTCCCGACTGGTTTCGGCAAGAGTAGCCTGGCTTGTGGTTGTGTTTTCGTCGTCGCTCTGTTAGTACGTCATATGCTTCGTTGATCTGATTGGTTTATCTATCACCAACATAGGCCAATCAGCTAACCAGTATTTTCGCCCCTTCCCAAAATTACTTCAACGGAAGGATTTGCTCCGCATATCCATCTGGCGGAGTCAGGTTAGTTTTCTCCAGGGGGGGGCTATAAATTCGAACTAGACGTATAACCAATCAAACATGCACTAAGCCAACATCAAAAAATATCATAATAACAAGACATAATTTCATGTACCGGTACATGTTTACTTGTTTTTACTAGTTTAATATTGGAGACGCTATTAGTCAGCTTTATATTATTTAAAATATAAAAACTATTAAAATATATATATATGAGAGTCATTGGTGCTAGTTGATGGTGTTAAAATTATTTCTAAGAGCATTAAAAAGCATTAAATCAGAGTTTTCCTACATAAAATTGATTTTTCCTACGTCATTATTTAAAATGCTTTAATAAAAAAAAACATTTGTACATAAAACAATTTCGTCAGATATATTATAGTTGAAAAGCTAGAGAATGGGAAAAGGCAAATTTCAACAAAAGTGGGTGGAAAACAAAGAATTCGGGACATGGCTGCAACCTGTCGACGGTAAAGATGGCGAAGGAGTTTGCCGAATGATATATATATAATGAAATGACGCTTTACTCGTCATTTAAGATTAGATATCTATCTTGCACATCCCAAAAATATATATCAATATATATAATATTTTTTATATTAATTTAAAATTCTAATCAGGGTCATTGGGTGGGTGCGACATTGCCATAGTGCCCTCTATTGGCCAGCCGCTACTGACCACACTGCTAATTTCAAACCTCCACAGGGCCAATAAATGTAGTACAAATTTCTTTCTTACACTTGATTTAAATCCACTCTGCTTCACTTCTAGACTGTGCATGATTGTGTAAAGTATTAAATAGTAATTTTTCAAAGGAGTATCATTTCTGCCATAGTACAGTGGTTAAAATCGGTCACTATAAAGCTGGAAATGGGAGATTGCATCATGGTGGCATCAGGCAGGACAAACAAACAAAACTTCTCCAAGTCTTTGAGCCAGTTAGAATGACTTGATGTGACAATGCCTGTATGTGGAAGAAACCCGAAGACAGAACTAAATTATTTCAGTAGTGAAATAATAACAAGAAATCAGCTTAATAATAAATTATTTACAAGACTTCCACAGAGGCAAGACCTGGACTACATCTACAGTACAGTTAGAGGTCCTGTGGAAGTTGAAATTAGACGTATGGTGGAAGAAATACGTATATCTGGCACTTAGCTCTACAGTTAGATGTCCAAAGGTACTCTAAAAAAATGATATTGGCATGTTTTCTGGCAGTGGGTGTGTTAAGAATATATAACAAATGATCTCCACCAGTACAAAATGTCTTTTATGTTGAAAAAAGTCTGACATTCAGAGATTGGCATTATTTTCACCACTTGCAGACATTCATAATAGGTCATCTGCCAACAGACTCAATATGGAAAACTATCTGCATATGAATGAGGCTTCTAATGTTTCATGGAGTAGTGGCAAATTGGTCAAGAAATTGCAGAGTGTGCAGTCTGATTCGCTATCATCCATTAGGTTTGTTTACAGCTTTAGAGCCAGCAACCTTGAGCATGTTCTTCACAACAATGAGACAACACAACGAAAAATGCTGCAATACAGACCGTTGAGATCCTGCTTTAACATGAAAGGTATCATGTAACTGTAAATGTAAGTCGACTGAGCCTCTCCCATAATGCCTGGTACTGCAGATGATGTTCTGTAAAGGAAGGGACGTTTCCAGCATGTATAATTAGAATTTTAAGAAACTTATAACTTTTTTTTCCTTCTGGGGAGAATAAAGTATCTTAAAATGAAATGAATTGAAAATCTTACTGAAAATAATCAAAGTGCCTATTTGTGTGTATTTGTCACTGTTATTCACTGCTAACAAACATATTGGAAATAGAATTTAATTTGTGCTGGTAAATCACTGGACTTAAGCGGTTAACTGTCTGAAATGTTGACACAAAGTCACTTAGCAATCAGGGTCTAATAAAATCCAATTAAAAATACTTTGTTTGCTTCCTACAGTTTGGAGAAAAAAAGTGTTTACAATGTTTTTTGTTTGAAGTTACCACAAACAAGTTTAAATTCGATTTATTTATATAACGCCAATTCACAACACCACTTGACATTCAACCTCATCATACATTCAAATAGACCTTTTTCACACTTCCGGGTTTTAAAGCGGATGTGGGGTTTGACAACTTCCGGTGGCTATAGCGTTAGCATAAAAGTCTAAGAAAATGGCTCAGTCTCGGCGCAGTTGTTTTTGTTCTGTACCTGGTTGTTCATGTGGGGCAAGAAAACAGCCATATCTGTCCTATCATGCATTCCCACAGATTATGTTGCAACCGCAACAGAAACATAAAACAAATAGTAACAACTGAACAGCAAAATGTTAGAATAAGCTCTAAGTAGTCCAGAAGTCGTACGTGAAAGTTCTTCAGCCGTCAAACATGAACAGGAACTCGAACCAAAGAACAAGAGCCAACCGGCTTTCTGACTGTTTCAAACCTGCAGCTTGTGCGGTTCCTCATTTTTCTTCATGGATCTGAAGCATCTAGCTCTGACAACTACCTGTCCCTCGACAATATTTGACACTACAGGCATGCAGAAGTAAAGCATAGTTTCAACATCAAGCATCATCTAGAATCTCAGAACTAACATAACATTCTAGCATGCTGTTTTTCACAAACTGTAGTGGCAAACAAATTTCAGAATGTCAAAATATAACTGAAAAGTTTAAACTATGTCCGTCTCCAATATTCCACATAATTTAGATACTAAGTTAGGCTTCATTACGATGTTTGTGTAGCTCATATCTTGCAGCTAGCGGTTAGCTCGCTAAGCTACGTCTTTTCTTACCTTGATAGCTATGGATATATTCTTCGTGGAAGAACTTGTATCCTTTCACAGATTTGTTGGTGGGGGAATTCGCTGCAGCGATTTCCTCCGCATCCGCGAAAGAAAGTGTTGGCAAACTAAGTAAGGATGACGAAAAGCACCGGAGGAGAGACATTTTTCAGAGTAAAACAGGAAGTGCTCCAGCCCTTTCAGACGCAGCTTCCGGTTGTCGTGAAAAAGGTCTATTGATGCAAAGTTTTCTACCAAAGGAAAACCAGTTGATTGCATTGACTCAGTCACTCAAAGGCAATCCCTCACACTAAGGATGCTTGTAGCGACAGACGAGAGGAAAACACCCTTTTAACAAAAAGAAACCTCCAGCAGAACCAGGCTCAGTGTGAGCGGTAATCTGCTGAGGCAGACAGGGGTTCAAGGAGACAGAAGGAGACTTAGAAAAATAGGCAGAGATACAAAAGGCCACTGTAAACCAGCTCCACAGGCGGCCCTGTGAAGGGGGGATAAAGAGGGGATGAATAGAGCACATCCAGCCAGTCAGGGAAACAGGACCACAGTGAAAACAGGCCGATCTCCAACATCTATAAACAAAGGTGTTGATGGAAGCAACACAGCTGATATTTCCCTCCAAGATAGAGTCAAAGACATACAGAAACAGACCAGATGAAGCTACTATTAGAAAAAGGAGAGAGAGCAGAAAGTTAGAGATTGAATTAACAAATTCCAATGAAGCAGAATGGTGAAAAGGGGGTCTCTATGTCCTCCAGCAGTATAAGCCTATAGCAGCATAAATACAGAGTTAGCTCAGATAACCTGAGCATCTCTAACTAGAGACTCAAGTCATTCAGCCTTTTGCTTGGCATCATCTTGATTGAGTGCAGAGGTGTCAAAATGATTAATATTTCTTAGATAAGAAGAAATATAAATCCTACTATTTAAAACACTTTTGTAGAAGTCAGAGTATGAACTCAAACTTTTTACTCAAGTAAAAGTACCATTTATAAAACGACTAAAAATATAAAAGTAAAAGTGATGTAGGAAAAAATGTTAAGGACAGATACTTTACTGCACTACCCTATTGAAGAAACATTTTTCTACAATTCTGGATGATAACTTCCTTAGACTGAGTTTTCATGATTAAATAACTAATGGAAACAGTGTCAAATTTAACTTTGACTCATCTTTAAAAACTATTTATTTTGGTTTGTGGTGAACAAAATGTTGGTGCAGTACTGAGTCAAACCACAAAGAAAAAAATTATCTTAATTAAATACATAATTTTGTTGGTATTTATTGTATATTTATTATATATTTATATGTTATTTATTTTTTAAAATACCAACAGGCCATAATGAAAATGAGCCTGAATCAAAATTAAATTAATGAATCTATTTCTAAAAACTGAGGAGAAGAAAGTAGAGCAAATTGCAAAAATATGTAAGGAGTAAAAGTAAAAAAAAAATGCCTAAAAATAATTACTCCAGTAATATATAGATAGCCAAAATGTTTACTTTAGTAGGTAAGGAAGTATTTGTACTCTTTTTTGACACCTCTGATTGTGTGACATCATCTAGCATTTCTCTATGTTCATATTTACTGCAATGGGCAGGATTACTTTGTGTCACTTTCATTTAATCTTCTTCCTTTAACTTTCTTACTTTCTATTCTGCTCACTTGCTCCTTTTTAAGATTTTTTTCTAGCTTCATCAAGGGATTAATTAAAGGGCTTTTGAATTCAACATTGAACTGTAAAGTCTCCACCAGCTTTGATAGTTTAAGAAGGGCCATTGCCCTGAAGGTAGCTTCAAGTCATCAGGGTTAAAAGTGCAGATTAAGTAGCATAATTAATGTCAAACTGCGTGTTTTCGTTCAGACCTTTCTGACAAAAACAATCAACAATCTTCTAAAAAGCACAAATCTTCTGTCAGCCATTTTTATGATAAAAAAATACAAAACTGCCTGATTACATTCATGATTTTGTTTCGTATGGAGGGCTAAATTTGACTTAAAAATGATAGCGGACACAGCATTGTTTCTATTGTGTGAGGTGTTACAATTCATTGTGTTACAAGCTATTTTATGTGATAGGAACACAGACGAAGCTATCACTTGGCTGCCGCAGTGTGGAAGCCATCAGCATGGCTTTTATCATTATTATGTCTGGATATTTTCCAAATAGGCAGAATTAGTTTAAATTGGTTGTGTCTGTGGTACAAACCTGCATAGACCATAAATGTTTATTATTGTCCTGCAGGAACTATCAGTTTTGTCTGTTTTCCATAAACTGCTACACAGTTTATGGAAAAGTGAAAATATTTCCTCGTTCTCCTCATTTTCTATTGTTATATCTTCATTGCACAGTAGTGATGGGAATGTCAGTTCTTTTGAATGAACTGAATAACTAGAATCAGTCCATTACAATTATTTGTTCACAGAATCACTCAGTACTTGCAAATGCAGTTATGGTTTTAGTGTTAAAAGAGCTGCATTGGGCACACAGTGCATTATTTCCACAGCGTTTAATAGAATTTGCTGCTTGTATTTAATAAGAAGTCTTTTTCTATGCTTCATTTTAAGATGCATTATAAAGGAAGTTATCCTTCTATGTATTGTGGTGCACAGCTAATCTGTAGCATCTACTTTACCATCTACTAGCACTATCCCCCCCCCCACAATCTGTGCCAGTACTGTTTACATTTCCTTTTCACTGTTTACATTTCCTTTTCACTGTTTACATTTCCTTTTAATATATTTATATATATTTTTTGTAACTGTTTACATTTCCTTTTCCTTTTAATATATTTATATATTTTTTATATAATTTTTATTTTTATTTCACGGTAGCTGTTATGGAAGTCCCAAATCTCATTGTATCTGTCGCAGAATATAATGACAATAAAGGCTTTTTGACTTTTGACTTTGACTTTTAACAAAAAAAACAGCGCTGTCCATGGTGCTGACTGAAATGTAACAACGGCTACACTGGGGCGGACATCAAGCCCTCACTGCTGCTGGTGGGAAATTTGAACATAGAAGGGATTTCTTGACTGCTCAAACACAGGGCTGTAATATTTTTATTGGTTAATGTGATTCTGATAGGTTCAGTTTACTTTACAGGTGTTGCATGCATTATTGTATTAAAATCAACAGAGATTATCATCAGGGAGTCAGAAAAGTTGGATATGGATAAGAAAAAGTTAGAAAAACAGACGGGTCATGAGTGTTAGGGTCATGTGGATAACCAATTGTCAGCAGGATATTGTTTATTAAAATGCTAATTATGATAAAATGCCCATTTGGGTGTGGGATGGTGGTGTTATGGATAAATGAAATTCACTTATGGATTAAAACACAAACTCCTCTTTGTTTACGATGGAAATGAGTAAACTGAAGTAAACATATAAGTAGACATCTGTCCCTGGACTGTAGTCCATCACAGGGACAGATGGGGCAGACAAACATGCACATGTGCAAACACACAATCTTAGGGAAAAACTGGAGACACCAATTAACCCAACATGCATTTTTAAGGCTGCTGGAAGATAATCAATGTCCCTAAGTGTCCTCACCTTAAGCCAGGATCTGAACTCAGGACCTTCTTGCTGGAAAGGCAATTACTGTCCCCCCTGTGCAGTTTATCTAAAGGAGACAAATGTTAACAAAACTGGTAAAATGGCAACATAATTGTCCCGTGTGTGCATGCAGTTGGTGCTTATTTAACAAGAAACCCAGTTGTATAATAGCCCAGACTGTGCTGGAGTTGTGTGGCATCTGGATGTCTTCCATGGTTGCTGTTTCTGATAAATGGAGACGTGGTCAATTTGAGAAACAGATTGTTTTACAATAAATGTTCAACATTATGAAGGAAAGTCCTGTTTAGTTTAAGTAAATGTTTCATAGGTGTAACATTTTCTAACAGTACAGACACAATCAAAATCAGTTTGAATCTGTTTATTCATATACCACCAATTCACAGCATGTCATCTCCAAGTCAATGACTGCATGCAATCAACTGGTTTTCCTTCACAGAAACTTTTAACCAATCCAACTCTATTGTCTCTCTAAAGTGCCTTGAGGTGACATGTGTGCGAAATGGCGCAATAAAAATAAACTTAATTGAATTGAACTAGTGTTGCTCTCTTATGGATAGCTGGAGATAAGCAGCAGCACCCCTTGCGACTACACTTGGTATAACGTGACATAATATGGATGGATAGATGGATGGATGAATTGAACTGAATCTCAAGGCACGACACAAAGACAATTCAATCAAATTATGCAGCCAGATTGGTTACAGGTTTTCTATCTAGGGAAAACCAGATGATTTAATCCAGTCACTGACTTTGTTGGATTTTCACCTAACTGAAAGAGCATGTGGCGATTGTAGATGTTCTCTTGCATTGTGTCGTAGACTTGACAGGGATTCCCCCCACTGAATATGAGTCTATTAGCATGCCTTTTTATTTACCTCCCTGTTGCATTTTGGGTAAAATCTTATATTTTATTGTTTTTAACTATCTAAACTGGGACCATCTTAATTAATGGAGCTCTTGCATCCCTAAACACCTTAGGACTTTGAAATTTTAAAGCCTGTTTAAAGATAAAATGTGACAGAGCTTTCTATGTGAGAGCATCTAGACTGGGGAGCAGTCTCATTATTTCTGTTAAGCCTTCTCAGCCATTAGGTCAGTTTAAATCCAAACTGAAAACGCATCTATTTTCCCTGGTATTCAAAACCAGTTAAGAAAAGAAAATTAGCCTATTTTCCGGACTATAAGAAGCCACTTTTCCCCCAGTTTGTAAACTATGTGCCTAATAAGAAGATGCTTTCCCCAACCGCAAGAGGGAGAAGGCGTGACAGGGAACAAATGTTCCAAATTCACACATTTTTCATTTATTTGCCTCATTAAAGTTACAGAACCAATGAAGAGACTGGGCCCAACTCCAGTCGAACAGAAATAAAGAGCTGACAAAGCCCCATCTTTTAGCAGAAGCTCTTGTTAGGAATCCTGTTTGTGTGTCTCCTTTTTCCACCACCAGGAGGTGCCCTGTCTTCACTATCCCTCCCTGCACACCTGCGGCTCATTGGACCAATATCTGGAGGAGTATTTGAGCAGTGGGCTGTCACTACCTCGACGCCAGAGTGTTTGCCAGTTGGGTACTCCAGCCAAGCTGAGATTAGCAGAGTCTAACCTAGCCTTATTTCTCTGAGTCTAATGAGTTTTTGTCTTTGGTCTCCGACAGGAAGCTTTCCTGTGTTAATGGATACCTGGACCTTCTCCCCCCTGGAAGGAAATACCGAGTTCACACTGCGCAGGGGAAAACCTCCACATGATCCGTTCAAGTTCCCATCGGAAATCCGAGTGACAGTCCATTCCGTTACTCTGAAACGTGAGTCCCCTTCCTACATTATCTAAGAGCATTGAAGATTCCCACGGTCCCTGAACTGACCTCTGAACTTCCCTTCTCCCTTCTAGTTCCGGTTCACCAGTTCACTGAGTACCAGTTCCTACTCCTGTTGACTTCCACAATAAACCCGTTAAACTTTTACCATGCTATCTGAGTGGTTTCTCTGCATGTGGGTCAGATTCGTGAAACCGATCATGACATTACTTCTGAAAGCCAACAAGCTAACGGAAGCTAGCGTGCTTCTACATGTAGAGCTCCCCCTACAGGTTTGGGGGGGAAACAACTCAGTAGATATCAGTGGCTTATAGCCAGGTGTGGCTTCTACATGTAATTTTGATTTTTTCCCCCCGAAAATATTTTTTGGGCGTGGCTTATAAGTAAGGCTCACTCTATAGTCTGAAAAATAGAGTAGTACTTAATTGTTTCATGTTTTGGGAAAATTGCTGAAACTGATATAAAGTATGTCCTGGTTTTTATTGGAATCTTTACTTTTGTTAAATGATTGAAAATGTCTTTATTATTTGAGTTATTTGTTCTACCTGTGATGCGATTGTTGTGAATCCCCTTCTTTAGCTGAGGTTGTTATTAGCCTGCGTGCAGTGACAGTGGAGGGGTAAAAACTTCCTTTTAACAGTAAGAAAAGATCCAGGAAAACCAGAATGAATGCTGAGGCCGACTGGAGGTTCAAGGAGAAAAAGGCAGACAAACAAAAGGAACTTAAAAGCACAGTTCAATAATTCATTTTTATGTTAGAGGAGGTAATGGTAAGCCTAGACAGAGCCATGGGCGCCTCTGTTTAGGAAATAAATAGTTAAGAAAATCAGCTATGGATCAGAACAATCTCAGTCTTTGCTGCTAACATTAGATGAGGATACTCTGGGGTAAGTGGAAATATATATGCATTTTTTTTATTGCTTTGCATCAGTAAGGTCTAAAGTCACCCCCAAAAAACTGTCAGGAAAACCAAATCTATGGAAAAACTTTGTGATTGTTGTTCCTGACAGAATCACATTAGAGGCTCACTCTTCAGAGTCAGGACTATAAATATATTAATATTAATGCATTATATTTCATGGTTTCTGTAGATCCCAGAGATCTTAATACACTTGGTTATTATTCAGACACAGCTGAGGTTCAATGATTCCCGTCGTTTTAGACCCAAAAACGTTTTGTAAACGTATCTGTGTGACTTAACAGAATAAATGGGCTGTTAAGGTCAGTTTTAAAGCCCAGCATCAGCTGACTGGCTTGAAAGGTGTTGAATGGTGCTGCATAAAGATGTCTGGACAACGGGTAAAAACCATCTTACTGTGCTATCTATCTATCGATCGCTCGATCGATCTATCTATCTATCTATCTATCGATCTATCTATCTATCTATCTATCTATCTATCTATCTATCTATCTATCTATCTATCTATCTATCTATCTATCTATCTATCTATCTATCTATCTATCTATCTATCTATCTATCTATCTATCTATCTATCTATCTATCTATCTATCTATCTATCTATCTATCTATCTATCTATCTATCTATCTATCTATCTATCTATCTATCTATCTATCTATCTATCTATCTATCTTAAATCAGTTAATTAAAATAAATTATAGATTAATCGATTAGTAAAATTAGGTTTAGCTGTTGTCCTACTTTTATGTGAAACATAATCTACTCCAGACTGTTGTTCGGTATTTCTTCTTTAATAATATCTTACTGTAGGACTAATGCATGTTTTATTTTTTCAAATCAAAGTTATGAATCACCTGCCTGTCAACCCTCTAGCACTTTGCCATTGTCTATATTTTGCCCTAGAACAAGTAATGAAATAAACTAAATAAAAAGAATCAACAATTCTCAATATACTGTATACTATAAGAAGAAGCTGGAAAGCTCCTATACACCAACAACATTTCCCGGGACCTGATTCAGAACCTGGAAGAGATTTAAATTCTCTCCTTTCTGTCTATAAGTCTTTTAAAACCATTGTTGATAATAATTCTGGGATGCACAACATTCTCACTATAACAAACAAGACCTTATACATGTTTATGTTTATGCATTTAGCAGATGCTTTTATCCAAATTGACTTACAAAGTAGGTATGAGGTAAGCATTAGCCTCCCCCCAGCAGGGAGTCGCAGCAGGGGGCCTCCTGTGAGGCAGGTGACTTACCATGTCTGTGGGTGGTCCTTCATTTGGCTGCTCGCCAAGTGAATGCAGTCACAAGTACCCCAGGCTACCTCTTCATATTATCTGAGAAAAACACAGTTCTCAGTCCATCTTGGCTGATTGGATTATTTTAGTGGCCTGCTAGTCCCTGGTTTACCAAAGGCGATACAGTCAGTGGTCGTATTTTCAGGGAATGCTGCCATTCTTCTTTCAGCCTCTACACTGCAGACTTCTCTCAACTCCCTAGGTGCCATCTTTACAAGTTTTAAATTGTCTCTCCTTTTGTGGTCTTATGCGTTTCTCGTGCCCGTAACCCTCACCACCGGGCCACCACCTTCTCGCCGTGTGTTTCCAAAGCCAGCTGAATAGAGCGGACGTCAAACACAAGGACCTGCAGAGAGTTTTGCATTTATTGCAACTCAACATAAATGACATCAGTCAATGAACGCTATCTGACGGGCCTATAAACCCCATCAGATAGTGTTTCCCCGGCTTAATATGGGGGGAACGCTACACGATGGGCCCATCCATCCATCCATCCATCCATCCATCCATCCATCCATCCATCCATCCATCCATCCATCCATCCATCCATCCATCCATCCATCCATCCGGATTTCTCCCTTTCTCCATATAGATTAACATTTGATCGTTCACGCTCTCCATAGTTCCCCTGTGGCGCGAGCACAGGGTGACTGTTACGCGCCTTTAGCGAGCATGCGCATTTCCTGTCGCTTGCGCAGTGAATCGTGCCGCCTGCACTGTGCGGAGATGCAGGGGAAACCGTATCCGATGGGGAAACGCAGCTTGACATAACACCGGTATTTCCATCTGGAAAACTCTGTTTTGTAGCTGGAGTCCTCCTCACTCTCCATCTCTCTGCGTGTGCTGTACGTTAACACCCATAACAGCCAATCTCATCCTCCCCTCTCTCATGACAAGGCGCGCACGAGTCCTATCATGAAAAAAAGGTTAATTGTGCGACCTGACTAACGTGCAGCAATGGGTGTTGGCAATGGAAACTGTGTTATAGTTACAGTCAAAGTAATTAGTTAGATTACCTCATTACTAAAAAAAGGTAACGTTACTCCCATCACTGAAAATCACAGACCTTGTGGCGCATTATAGAAGGTGTAGACCCAGACCAACCTCTGGTAAACATCCAGGGAACTGACATTGAGATAGTAGACTCATTAAAATCTCGTTGCATACCTCAAAAAATCCCAACATTGATGTTTTTGTAGACAGGTTTTTAAGTGACATCTGAGAACACTGATATATTTTTACTAGTGCTGTCAATCGATTAAATTTTTTTAATCGCGATTAATTGCATCAATGCCTGAGTTAACTCGCGATTAATCGCATTTTAATCGCACATTTTTTTCCTGATTGAAAATCATTTAAATACTCTCGATGACATACAAAAAAATACATACAGGCTAGGTTTGTGCCAATGTTCTTTTTTTAAATGAAAACAGGTCACAGATACTGATTTATGCCATAGAAACATATGGCAAGAAGATGGGGAGGCATGTAGCAAAAAATAACAAATA
Organism: Cyprinodon tularosa; assembly: GCF_016077235.1. Taxonomy (NCBI): domain Eukaryota; kingdom Metazoa; phylum Chordata; class Actinopteri; order Cyprinodontiformes; family Cyprinodontidae; genus Cyprinodon; species Cyprinodon tularosa. The sequence goes on along the minus strand of NW_024039452.1, from coordinate 2,614,733 downwards.
TGTAGCCAAAAAAAAGGCCCTGAAAACAGGCTGATGTAAAAGACAGTCTTTACAGTTAATACAGTCTTTTGAACAAAGACAAGCATTTTACCCTAGTGCTATAAAATTTAGTAGAGTTAACATTAGATGTTAATTAACCAAGATAATAATGAACAATTTTCAATCAATACATCAAAATCAATAGACCGACATCACTAGATGGAGGTAGTCTATGCTCTAGAAAGTTACTTTTCAGCCTCTTAACAAAAATGAGAACACACACACAACCACCGACCCACCCACACAGACACACACAGACACACACACACACACGATACCGACCTGTGGCGTACACAGACGGCAAGAGTGCCGTAGCAGATTCCATTTCACCTCAGTAATCTGTTTTCTCAGCGTATTTCAGGTTGCTACTAGTTACCAGACACTCAACTTGTTTGTTGGTGGTGGGGCTTAAAGAAAAGGCACTAGCGTCACCCAGTGTATGAGCGTCTTTTTTCCTTAAGGAGGTCCGCTCTCGAAGCCTATGAGAAATGCATAGACTGGGGGAAAATAGCCCCGCCTTCTCGCAGGCTGCAGCGGGATGTACTTGGAAAATTGTACCATAAAACCACATAGCGTTAATCTCACGTTAAAAAAATTATCGCCGTTAAAATGGCCTCGCGTTAACGCGATAATAACGCGATAATTTTGACAGCACTAATTTTTACAGCACTAATTTTTACACATTTTTCTATCACAATAACAACAGTTTGACTTGTTCTTCCATCTCCTGGAGTTCACAACAACCTTCCTCGTATTATACACATTCAGGATCAGATTATTATTTGCACACCATGCCACAAAGTGGTAACCTGACTCCGCCAGATGGATTTGCTCCGCATATCTATCTGGAAACCTTCCGTTGAAGTAATTTTGGGAAGGGGCGAAAATACTGGTTAGCTGATTGGCCTATGTTGGTGATAGACGGGCCAAATGAACCAATCAGAAGCATATGACGTAACAGAGGGACGACGAAGAGGAGCCATTTGATAGATCAAACTCTTGCCAAAACCAGTCGGGAGAAGAGCAAAAACATCTTTTCCTCTGAGAAAAGCCTCCAGAGCAGTGTTTTGCTCTTCTTTCAGTGAAGTAATACTCTGTAATTCCGATAAAACTTGCTCGATAGCCACGCTAACGCTAGTTTCATCAGCTGAAGCCGCCATATCCTTTAGACTGAACTGTCGCGCTTCTCGTTGCGTCACACCTCAACCCGCCTCAAAGCCAACGCTTATTGGACGTTCGTTTGGTGAACGGCTCCAAATTTTCTTTAACGGAGAGTCTCCAGACTGATTAGCGAGTGAAACCTTGAAAGCTCGCGAGATCAGGATGGTCTCACGAGGCTAACAAAGTGGTCCACCGGCTCACAGAAGTCAGCTTCTTGTCCATCCCTAATACAATCAGCAGCGGCGTTTCTGCAGATGACATTAGTTTTGTATCGGAAGTTGAATGTGTGCAGGAACGCTGAGAGAACCCTCCACTTCGTTGATCCTGTGGTATTGATTTGACCCTTTTTTCTCACAAACTGGGGCATGTTTTCTCAGCTCAATTTGAACAAAACACAGAGACATTGGATTTTGTTTCCCAGGAACCCCCAGCTAGAGAGGGTAGAGAGGACAATAATCTAAATGTCTCCATTATGCAGTCTATTAGGTCATTTTTTCCAGATACTCTTAGGCTGCCCCTTTATAAAAAAAAAAAAAACGTTGGTCTGTAGTGGCTCCTAGGTGGCAGGTTTTAGAAGATCTTTCCCCCTGATTATAAAAACATAGCATCCATCCTTGCAGCGGACAGACACCCCTTCACTTGCAAGCACTCTTCTGTATCCTAGTCAAAATGTGTGTGCCAGGTTTTCATTTGCGTGGATAAGAACTCTAATTAAATCTTGTAGCAGCCACAGGGTTTCATATGTATATATTCCCAGCCTTGGTATGAATGTTTTTTAAGCCTCCAATCACCATTTTATATTTGGTTTTACACACACACTCTTCGCCCTTCTGCGTTCTCAGCTCTTCCTGGCTCCCTTCCATTCACGCTCTGCTCCTTGCAGATTTGACTTGTAAATTGTGGCTCTATTTGTGTCATGCCCAAGAGGTGCTGTCAATTAGTCTAAACACCATAACGCTTCTTGAGCAGAGAGAGGGAGACTAAGGGTGAGAGAAAGTAGACAACGAAGGGAGACCTGAGAGAAGGAAAATGA